>NC_134483.1:354547397-355147397 GCF_040206685.1 Ascaphus truei | reverse complement strand
ACCTTACTCCGTCTATACTTGTTTATTACTTAGCTGTAGCGGGGCTCACCTTGACAGAACCTAGAAGCCAGGTATCCTGCAGCCCTATTGGCTGTATTTCCCCATGTGGGGTGCAGCCCCTGAGGCTGCTGGGACTTGTAGTTCCCCTGCAAAGCTTTTTGGTGTAATGGCTGCTGCTAGAGGACCTACTGTGCATGCGCGGGTATAGCAAGATGGCCACCGCACTTGGAGACCTATTGCACATGCGCAACTGCTTCTGCGCGGCACAAATCAATATGGCGGCATCCTCTGCGAACACCGGCGACCCGCTCGCCTGCTCCCTGCACTGTAGCAACCTCCCGGCACCACCCACAATCCCCACGAGGCAATCTCGGCAGCCGTCCCACTCACGCAGCAAGGAGGTAAGCGGGGGACATGCCTACTCTTGTATAGTGCTGCCAGTGTACACATTTTTTGAAGATATGAGTCCCTGCCCCAGAGAGCTTATCATGTATTTTGGTGCCTGATGGACAGGGAGATGCCCAAGGTCACAAGGAGCTTTAAACCAGGCTCCCCTGGTTTAAACTTTTCACTGTTCCCAGTCAGTGTCTTTACTCATTGTGCCATTCCAAATAGGGTACATAGACATTACCTATATGTACTGTAATGTCACAATGTGCATCACATTTTGGAAATCATATATTTGGAAATGACAATATGATTTATAAAAAAACAGAAATGTACACTGACGCAAATCAGCCAGTAATTATTTTGCTGAAGGAAATAAAATGCAAATAAATGCAAATCATTTTTAAGAAGGCTTGGCAAGCCAGAGTTAACATGGAGTGACTGATGTAATATTGGTTTGATATTAAGAAGGTATATAGCTAGGGATTAGACTGGATAATCATACACAAGAATGTCAGAGGAAACTAATAATGCTCCTAATTGTCTCTTGATACAGATTTTTCTGACTTTGTGTAAATAAACATTCTTGAAGTAAACACGTTGGATGGGAGTCATCAAAGCCCGAACCAGCAATATCTGTCATTCATTGACTTTAATGGCAGGTCTCGCAGTTTCGAGAGCGATAGCGTGACTTGCGCCTTGACTCCCGCCAATTACCGGTCACAAAAGAAAACCCTTCAGCCATTTCATCTTTTCTTCTGAGACACACTTTGGAACAGTAATTAGGCAACCAATTATTTATTTATTTTTTAAATGCGGGAGCTTTTTTTAATAACGAGAAAGCTTCTGCTGTCAATATAAAACTATTGAAAGCACATTCAGCCCTGCATCTGTGTGGGAGACAAAGAAAGCCTCAGCGAAGTCAAGGAGAAGTTTGCACTTGTGCACAGATCAGCAAATTAACTGTTTGTATATTCAGTGAGGCGTTTGTGACTTTTGGTGATTCATCAGATGCAAAGAGTAAGGGGGCTGACAGATCAACCAAAAGAAACCTATGTGCACTCACTGACCAATTGAGGGCTGGGAAGTTTTCAATCCTAGGGTATGATCCCTATATAGCCACTCACTAATGTTAATAAAATATTTTATTTAACATATTTACAACATGGACCACATATATTCCATAAAAATAACAGGGAGAAATCACTTGGAGTGGAGATGGCTGTAAAGCCACTATTTTCATAGAGCATGTCTCTATTCTTTGGGTATGCAAAGGGACATTATGAAAACAGAGAGAAAGCCAAATACTATCTATTGATATCATCATACAGATGTATACTCTGACTAGTGCCACTTATGTGTCATAAGAAGGCACCTACCGAGAAATTTGATGTGAATCTCAGGAGATATTTGTGATATCCTTAGTACAGCCATAAATGTAGAGTCTAATGGTCTAATTCCTGAAGATCCTGACACCTTTCTACCTGCTGTGTAGATCAATGCTTTTTACCTTTTGACCTGCTGTAAGTAGGCATTGCTATAGAGCCAAGACATACATGTTTTATCCAGATTGAAAATAACTTATTACACTATTTTATGCATTTATTTTTTATTTTTCATGGTGTATCCCTGCTATCTTCGCTCCCTTCCCATCCCGGACAAGGTACATACTGTATGCACACAATCCAATGTTTGGTAATTGCACCATTAGTCACTTTAAGGCCACTGACGGTCTCAGTGCTATTTGCCACTGGTACAAATATCACACAGTGTTGCTACACAGATAGTATCATAATTGCTACAGTCAATACATATTCTCCAATTACACGGTGTAGAGGATTCCTGTGCAAAAATTAAACTGTAGCAAGCAATATCATCATTGGTTATACTATTCAATACCACCGGATTGTGTGCATACAGTATGTACACCATTAGACTCTACACTTAGGGCTGGACTAAGGATATCACAAATATCTCCTGAGATTCACATCAAATTTCTCAGTAGGTGCCTTCTTATGACACATAAGTGGCACTAGTCAGAGAATACATCTATGATGATATAAATAGATGGTATTTGGCTTTCTCTCTGTTTTCATAATGTCCCTTTGCATACCCAAAGGATAGAGACATGCTCTATGAAAATAGTGTCTCTACAGCCATCTCCACTCCAAGTGATTTCTCCCTGTTATTTTTATGGAATATATGTGGTCCATGTTGTAAATATGTTAAATAAAATATTTTATTAACATTAGTGAGTGGCTATATAGGGATCATACACTAGGATTGAATACTTCCCAGCCCTCAATTGGTCATAGTGAGTGCACATAGGTTTCTTTTGGTTGCTCTGTCAACCCCCTTTCTCTTTGCATTTTCTACTCCCATATGCACCCGATTGATATACGAGCAACTTTACAATAGGAGAGCGGTAGTATCTCTATTTATGTATTGATTTATTCTGGATCCAGGGTCATGTCTAGGGTATGAATGAACCCAGCTAGCTTCAACTCAGCCCTCTTTCCAAAGCACAACAAGTCCTGTATATTTTCTTCCCTTTATTTACGAAGACAGCAATAAAAACAGGCTTTTGTGGTAAGATGTTTGTGTTAGAAAGGTGTATATCTGTGGATGCCTTGTAATTAAGGGCAGGTGAAAAGAATTGGCCTTGCCATAGGGGTGTAACATAAATGTACTCACTCTGCCAATGTCAGGAAGTAAAGACAGTGGATACTGCTTGTGACACAGGGATAGGGGTCAGGCTAAACTAAATGTCAGCAGGGACAGGGGGGAATGGTAAAGCCCATTAACTTGGAGGACTGGAGATGTTGCCAGGGCAACCAGGGGTGTGACAGACTGGAAGGAAAAAAGGTAACATAATGTATCCATTCCATCTGCACTGGGAGTGAAACTGCAAGGAAAGTAACATCCAAATACAGCTAGCAGGCAGAACTGCCAAGGAAAGGGCAGAGGGGGGTGTGGGGTGAAACAGAGAAGGCTGAAATGGATATTTCTGTTCCATTGTGCAGCATCAGAAAATCGGATGGTAGACAGAGTTCCATGGAGCGGGCAACAGTGTTAGTAGTCAGCTCACACACAGAGGTCCAGGGCAGGTGGCAAAGGTATGAAGTCAGGTCACAGGCAGAAGTTCAGGGCAAGCAGCAAACAGGATGTCAGGGGACAAGCTGGAGTCAGGAACCAGGTAATTCTCCAACAGATCTGTCTACCATCCGATCTTCTGATCCGGATTCTGGGCATTTACCTCTGTTGAGCAACACTATTAAGACTTTCATTGACTCTCCCCGTGGACACACCACAAAACCTGAGTGAATGACCTTGGATCTGTTCTGGACTTTGCTTTTGCTTAACCTCGTAACATCAAGAAGTGCTCGCCATTCCTCATTTGGAGACTTGTTGCTTTAATGTAAGTGTGTTACTCATATAACTCCACACGTTATACCATTGTGTTTTAACCACTCCTGATTGTGGTCCCTCTTTTTGTTTACATTGCATGTGTTCCGGAATACGAGTGAAACTACACGCCGGAGGATCCCCCCCCCTTTCTTTCTGTATCCAACATCAAAAAAATCTGAATGTGTTAAACATTGGAGAAAAGCTTTTTCCATCTAACCTTAGATTTATACTGCATTTATGCCTAGTAAGGGACAGAGGCTTCCTAAAACAAATCCTTTTTTTTATTCAATAAATGGGGAACAGTACGTGTGTAACTAAATAAAGGCTACTGTGGGTCTCCGTATCCTCCCTACATACAGTACCATCACACTTCGACTACTAATACTGGGAGGCCACTCTTTCTGCAGTAATTTTAAGTTTAAGAAGAGTCTTGGCCCTCAGCCAAGATGGCCCCACAGCAGCTCCTGCTGTTTGTCTTAATTGATCAGTCCACCAGCAGCTTTTTGTCTGTCAACATCTTTGTTCATCCTGTGAACACCTTTCATAGGTCAAATTTTGTCTGGGGGTGGAATTGGGATGGGGCAATGGCTGACCTTTTGGGGAATATCTGTTAGTATCTTGTGAACTGTGTAGCTCATACTGCTAGAAAGGAGCAATACTGTGGTTAAAGTGAGACTAACAAAAAATGTATTTAAGGTCCATATTGCTGTTTTAGGAGACATGATTTATAAAACAAGAACAGACGAAGAATAAATAAACGACACATTTCTTTTTAAGTTCAGTTGTGTCGTTTTTTTTTCCGTTCAGGAAGCACTTGGTTTCCTGTTATACTAAATAATGATAACACATATGGTTGTACTTGATCAAACTCACTGTGGATTAGCATTTATCTGAATGTGCAGCTGGGATTCTTGCAAAAGCTATCATTTGCCTTCACTAAATCCAAATACTTCAGAGTTGGCCTAAGCAGTCACTTGTCAGATAAAGAAGTAGCCCCATATGTTGCAGTGATTGCATATGCTATAAAGGCCACCATAAAAAAGACCATCCTGTAAAAAATGATTTGAAGTTCCATCCAGCAGTGAAAACTTCCTGCCACACCTTCAACTGGTATCTTATTGATTGATCTCCCAAATGTGTTACATATCACTGCATGTGTTAAACGCGAGGGCGTGGCTTCAATGCTATTTCACCAACAGGAGCGTGCCAGCGGGTGCTATAACATTGGCTACATCTGTAGTGATTTGCCTATGGTCATTTAGCCACTCTTCTCATACAAGTGCTACAATACAACATGTACTATATGAACAAGCGCATATTCATGAGACAGTAGGAGGTGGGGCAAAGACACACTACAGCAGACTGAGCACAAGAAGATGGGACACAAAGTACGAAAAAATATCAAGGGTGCACGCCATACAGAAACTATCACCTATGATAGATTTTACTGTAAAGTACCCAGTTGTGAATGTATTGGTTTGTTTATCTCATTGTTTATTATACTGGCCCTGCACCCTGCCGAAAAAGTACCCAAGCGTATCGCAGTGTCTTACTCTGACTTTTTTCATTTTGTACAGTACTTATTATTTAAAAGATTTTCAAATAATGCTGACACAACTGTACACAGTTATGGGCAAAATAAGTACTTGTCATGGAGAGATTAATGTCTATATTGTGTTTTATGTGACTTGCCTCCTCAATTTCATGATTTCACTGGCTATGATGTATAGGATCATTTTCAGCTGGTAAACTCACTGTGTGCTGATCAATTATGCCACCTGTATTCTCCCAGTGTGGTGCAGACCCCTCCGGCAGCAGAGGGGTTAAATCTCTACACCATCTCTCAGACAAAGAGCATTTATTTCCCTGGCTAGTCAAAACAAGTATTATCTACTGATGGCTGATAACCAGCCAGTGAAATGTGATGAATTCATCCCTATGTCTTCTTTGAGCTTTTATTAAAGTGTATCTGAGAGTAGGGTGACTTTATCCATCACCCATAAGCTGCTTAAGGTTGCCAGTCACTGATTGGGATCACAATCACTTTGAACTCTTGAGCTACAGGTATGTTGGTTATTTATTCTACATACGGTTATAGCTGCATGGTATTGTTTTATTTATTACGCTGACACAGCAGCTTTTTGTAATGCCTCTGCCAGTAAACTGGGTGGACTTTAAAAACAATAACCTTGATCCAATATATGCTGGTGTACAGAAGGAAATAGATTAAATCCAAAGTGAAATACTTATTTATAGCTGTTCATCAGACATAAAACAACAAATGTATCATGCATAAAAAGCATAATTGTACGCAACTTTTTTCTAGGGATCACACAGTACCTGGCTACACTAAACGTTGAACATGGTTATAATACTTCCTGACATTTTTATATTTTAGTTGTAATAAGAACTATACTTAGTTACATTTATGATATGCATACAATTTGTAATCAATCAGAGAGAACTAATAGGAAGGAATTGTGTACTCTGCTGATTTTGTTTTGTTTATTTTTCCTTCTCCCATCAGTATTCAATATGATGGGAAGTTGTTAACAAACCATTAGCAGTGCATTAGTGACGATTCAAAGTGAATGCAATCTAAAACATTCCTGGGTTTAGGAGTCCCCATAAAATGTAAGAACAGTGAGTAATGAGCGAATATTGATGTAAGTCCCAGATACTGGTCTGAATGTAAATATACTGAATATTTGCCTTTCTTCCTCCAACCATATGTTACTGCGCTACGGAATATGTTGGCAGATTATAAATGATAATATATGAAACATAATTCAGTGCAGATTTAAGACAGTAAAACATTCTCCATACCCCCCACGTTCTGCTGCATGCGATATGGGCATAGATTAATTAGTCATTAACTTGCTAAATGTAGTCCAACACCTCGCCGTGGCATCAATTGTGTCATCACTACTTTAAGTAAACTATAAAGAAAATATATCCCAATTCTTAAAAAAAAAAGTAATATATTGGTGGAAAGGGGGAGGGGGGAGAAAATCTTTCATCGCCTTATACATGCAACACAATGTTATTGACTTACAGTGTATGAAGGTATACATACGGTACGTACTGCCTCCATTAAATACCTGTACCAAACTGGCACCCTTTCTTTCTACAGATAGCCCCTCCCAACTATAGAAGTCAAGAACGACTATTGCAACTCTTAATGGCCCATTCTGTATGTGCCAAAGTAGTAAGTTTGGCCATTTTAGGCCCAAATTCTCCATTGAAGTAAATGTGGGAATTTCGGCCGAAAACAGACTGATCGGCTGCACCGGCACATATAGAATCGGACCTTTAATCCATTACTTCCATGGATTCTCTGTATCCTTTTCTTTTCGAATACAGTATGGTACATATTGTACTAGACTGCAAAAAGCTTGCAATTATATACTATAAACAACCATTTACAATATTTAGCTATCTTTGTTACTTTGACGTGGTAAAAAAAAATAGGATATGCTTTATCTTGGTACAATGTGTGAACTGACTTCTAGTTGTGCAGTACATGAATCTGCCAACAGATAGCTGAATCCGCAGATTGGATTCTGGAAATCTGTCCACGGGATGTGAAATCCACAGAGTGTATTGTTAATAATAATAAAAAATTCGCAAAATGCGAATCGCCCTTTTTAAGGAACCAGCCAATCTACTGAGGATCCAAGTCCACCCCAAAAATGTGCCCCTCTCTATTTAAAAGCCACAGATTACACTGTAAGATCGGTAGTGGGATCTTACTGTAGTTCTAAAGCTCTGCTTTGTTTAAATCTCCCGATCACGTGGGCTGTGACGCGGGAGAATTTAAACATGGCCGCTGGGATACCAGGTCCCCAATACGGGGCCTGTAACTCGGGAAGCAGGGGGTCCCCGGACCTGAAATCAATGCGGTTCAGCTCCAGTGACCCCCTGCTACAATAATATGTTATTAAAATAAAAGTCACGCAATCACCTGTTAGGGGCACGCAGGTAGAGTGACTGATTCAGTCTCTTACTGTGCATGTCTTACAGACAGGTGGAACGCGGTAGGATTCACACCGCGCAAGTCCCATTAAATCGGAGGGACCCCCACTGTGATAATCCCATGGGCCATTAGTCTGGCTGCTGGAACCTCACGGCTACAGAGAGGACGCCGTGCAGAACTCGCAAGGCACGCGGCACACAACCAGCAGTTGCACCTGTACATCCCTTAGTTCCCTCTGTGTGAACATCAAGTAGCTGACAGGAAGTAAATGACTTTGATATGTCCAGAGGCCGATACTGTCTGCAAACACTCTCTGGACCATCTGTGCTGTTTGCCTGAGGTATCTTCAGTCAGGTGCAACACAGATCTAACTTTAAGGAAATAAAATAACGATAGAGAATTGAAAAGGGAAATTAAAAATAAATAGTGTACTTACAATACATACTGTAGTCTATATTGGAAACTACCATACAGCTCCCTCATCCTCTTTCTAGAATACTGTGAATTTCTTACATGGTCTTGTAGGGGAATAACTATTGTATGCAATGTTTTGTCATAAGATACTGTGAAAACAAAATCATTATTGTTGGAACAGAAATGCTGGGCCAGAAAGTTGAAAACAGAATATTAATGCTGTTATATTTGGCCAGATCTCACAACAGCAATTCAGCGGTTTTAAAATCACCGCACTCGGAACAGAACAAGGTGAACTATCAAGATCAAACACATAACATGTTTTTAGTTTTGACCTACATATTACAATAACTGACCATAAATCATAAAACATGACAGCTCAAGGGGTATAGAAATCTAAAATGGATTGGGTAGTGGACAGAAGGTCAGTAAAAGAGGTTATGCATTCATGTTCTACTAAATAAAATGGAATGTTGGCCATAAGGAGGTACGCTATATTCTTTGCACTAAAATGCCTACTAATGGTAAAACAAACAAGAAAACAAGAATAAAAAGTAGCACCACAAAATAAATTGGCATTTTTCTTTTTAAGTGATAAACCAGTATATTATAACAACAAAGGGGAAATTCATTATTAGGAATTGAGAAATGATCACCAAAGGACGAAAATAGCGGATTCATTAATCAGTTGCAAAAAGGCATGTCCACATTCTAACATTAAACTGTGATCCCACAGTAACTGCCATTGCTTTAAATTGGAGAATTGGTAGAAAAAAAGTTATGAACTCAACGAGTAGTGCAATAAAATCTTACTGTTGCAACATTTTATTATTAGAGTCAAATTTCCTAAATATGCTTCTGCTATACAATCTGCAGGGAACACCAGAGCACAACTGCAGCAAACAATTGCCATTATTGTTTTTCTCACTCTATTGGCCAACAGTATTTCCTGATACTTAATCAATCATAACTATTTAAAATGTAATAATACTACAGATTTTACAAGTTTACATGCTGCAAAATATTGAAATGATCGAAATCGTCAATATTTTTGAAATTCCTGTGAGACTTTAGAAAAGCAAAAAAATTTTTTTTTTAAATCATACAGTTTGAATTAATAGGTTGCAAGAACACGCTATTTTGCAGATTTTTTTTTCCAGCTCCATAGATCAGAATAGTCTCAAATAGGGCTACTGAAACCATTGTTTTAATGACACAATTATCCTGTAGCTATTATTTGTCAGAGGAATGGAAGAGGTGGGTGGTATGAAATGACAGTAGGAAAAGTAACATAAAGAAAAGAAGCTTGCATAAAAGCATGAGTTGAAGTAAAGAAAAGGTACAGTCCCTGAATCTTTGATCTGTACTTGTGCACTAAAATAGTACACAACGCTTGTCACAAGCTGTACACAGCTCCAGCAGAAATTCTGCATGTAGCACTGTTCTTCTCTGGTCAGAAAACATGCAACAGGAACTAGAGAGTCTGCATCTTAAAGTCTTTCAGTAAACTGAATTGCACCAGTGCTCTGCTTCTCAAGCAAATACAGCTCCCTGGAAAACTAGAACTGGACTTCGATATGTATTAATCCTGTAGTCCATTATAACAGGACAACCAGTATTTGGGGTTTAAATTGAAAAAGAAAGAACCCTTCATAAAATGCTCATTATGGATGTCCCAATGCTAAAAAGTGTTGCAACTATCGCAGCCAAACAGTTAGGGAGGTGACGTGCATCATAGTGATGTTGCTCACCATCGAAGATGCAGCCATATTGATTTCCTTCAGTGACTGTACTAATTTCACTTAAAACCAGAAATTCTGCACCAAACGGTACATGGTTGCAAAACTTTAGCAATTATGAATTGATGAGTTCAGGTACAATAAATCAACAGATGACAACTATGGAAATCTGAGACCAGGTACATTTGTGTAATTCATTCTTGGCTGATGTTTCATGGCTTTAATATCTTATATTACAAACTAGCCCTATCACACAAACACTTTATCTGTCCAAGTTAACATAATGTCAGCAGTTGCTGGAGAAAATTAATCCATGACTGCATACCAGGAAACATTAAGGGCCATATTTCCTAAGAAGTAGTACACCAGAAGAGACCTTCTGTGCTGAAAGACACCTTAAGGTCCTATTTGAGTAAATGGGCAGTAAAGAGCCATATTTACTAAGCAAGGTGTCTTATAAAGACCAACAAAATCATAGCTAGTTAGGGCCCTGCACTGCTGCCCTGTATCCACGCTCAATGGGGGGTTTGGAGGAACACTGCTGAGCAGGAGGGAAGGAGCTGCTTAGAAAAGTGCAGCACTTAGGACCACAGCAGTGCAGCCCTGCATCGCCGCGGTTGTAGATGTCATGTTCTACAATGCTGCTTATTGCTCACAGAAATGGGGCACAACTTCCAAAAATGCGGCTGTGACAGTAAGAGCTATCAGTCCTTATCACCAAAGCATTTAGAGAGAAAAAGCTACATTATGTGCATTGAAGAAAGAATGTCAGATCAGTGGGGACAGGAGGAGGGGAAGGAAAATGAGCATAGCAGGGACAGGAAAATATTGCTTTGGCCCCTATAGCACTAAAGGGGTTAAGTTAAACTGATTTACCATTTTTTCCCCATTTACTTTGTACACTATTCAATTCAGAGGATCATTTTGTAACATTCACACTGTTTACTAAACTCTGAACAGTGTACCTAGATCTCAAATTGTATAACCTCTATGCATAAATGAAGTAAAACATAAAAATACAGAAAAATGAATCTCAATAACAAAGGCCTTAAAATCAAAATCAAGAAACTTAGAGACAATAACACATAATTGAATCTGCAGTGGATCCAAATATCTGCTTAAGAGTGTATGATCAGTACGTATATCTAAGCCAGGGGTGCGCAAATGGGGGGGCCCGCCCCCCAACAGATTTTAGGGGGAGCGCGGCGGTTAGAGGCCAAGCGCTATTCAGCACGAGGCCTGTGTAAACTCACTTACCAGGCCTCGCGTCCACTGGTCTCCATGGCGATTGCCGTCAAATGACGCCGCAGGTCGTGACGCTGCATTGAAGGTAAGGGGGAGGCGACCCAGGGGCAGAGTAGGCATGGGGGCACAGCCAAGAAAGTTTGCGCACCCTAAGCTATTGAAATGCTTAATTTACGAGGTTTCAGATACTTTATATCATATACTATTTTGTATTACTGTTGATTTCAGGTAAAAAATGTGAGAGGGCTGTGTATTCACCTCACACCATATTTGCTCTTCTAAATACTCATAATTGTTTAATAATTATATTTTGATGTGAAAAAGTATAAGCCCTGACCCTTACTTACAATTTTTATGACACTTCAAATGCTACATGGAAATTCATGCCCCCTATTTTTTATGCCCACATTTCTTTATTGTTCATTAATACATATTATTACCGAACATTGCAGTAGTTGTCATGGACTTGGGGATGAGAGGAAAGATGTTAGAGATGATAACTTACAAGTTGTTCGAAGTAATTCATAACGTAAGCTTTAATGTTACTCAAGTTTTTTTTCAGTTTCTCATATAAATCAATCCTCTAGAGATGAAGGAATAGATGAATGAATGCAGAGATAGACAGACAGACAGACAGATAAGGAAAGATTTTATTAGAAATGTGTATTCTGATCAAGAAAGAGTAACAGTGGAAACTTTTATAGATCCAAACTATTTCCCCACTAATCCCCAAATTCACTAAGCATTGGTAACATATTTGATGCTATTTTAATCTAAGAAAGAGCATGACAAAAAGGGTGAGAAAGAGAGAGTCCTAGTAAAGTACCCATTGACTTATATACCTCCCAAAACACTCATCACAGTATAAAACATGTGGAGATATAAATGGGAAATAAGTTAATTTGAATATGCAAAATATAGTCAAATGATTTACAACTAGTATATTTCCCATATATATCTCAGGGGTGTTTAAATGTACCTCGCCACATGTTGTATAAATTAATGTTCTGGGAGGAAGATATGTCAATTGATACTCTACTACTGTAAATAGAATTATCTCCTCCAAAGCCAAGGTTAAAAAAGGGCTTACAGTAGATGATAAAGCAAATTCTCAGTGGAAATGTGTGATTTTTACAAAATTTTTACAAATTTCCTAGTAATACAAGATTTTGTGAGTTTGGCGACATTCACAACAAATACATAAAACACAAATTGTGAACCTCTTTTGGACACATTCACACATCTAGTTAGCACTAGTTAACAGACATACGGGTAAGGGATATTTAGAAATAACTCCTGTTAACCATATTCTGATTACTTTCTTAGTGGGTGTTATTTCTGCATCTAATTATTGTACGTATTGCATCTCAGGGAAAATTCCTACTGTTTAAATTAATACAGAGCTATTTTCAGTGATTACGTGTGGCTTGGTGAATCAGGGCCTATGTCTACAATTATTAAGTTAGAAGCAGATTTTGAATGTTAAAGAGTAAAAAAAATATTACATTTTCTAATTACTTTCAAAATGCTTGATAGTAAAAACTTAGAATTTGTGTTGATATACTGTAAATAACTAAAAGTGGATCATTGTTATCTATACTATAATTCTAAGTTGGATTCTGTCTGTTTGTTTGTATGTATGTCCGAAGCATCGAAATCTCAGAAACGGCACCACGTAGCACAACGAAACTTTCACTGTACATTCTGCTGCGGATTTGTAGGTCAACGCAACTATTTTGAGGTTCCAATGTAACTCACCTCCCAAATTATGGACATTCTAAGTTTCCCTCGGCTGTCCAGCAAATTGTGTTAGAGCAGGAGGCGGGGGGTGGGGGGTGGCTACTAAGGGACGGGTCGCGTCCTTGCCTGGGGCAGCGGGGCTTTCATGTGCTGGCAGCGAGGGGAGATGTACCAACGGGGGGGAGGGGGGAGATGTGCCTGCAGTGAGGGGACATGCCACAGCAGCGCAGGGTCATGTGCCTCCAGCGGGGGGGGGGGACCGGGGACATGATCCAGCAGTGGGGGGAGACACACACACAGACAGACACACACACCGGGCACAAAAGCTAGTGTATGTATAAAGAACATCTCACTACATTCCTTGATTCTTTAATATGTATCTATTTTTATATTTATTTTATATAATGTAATTAGATTACAATATATTTCATATCGTTTTTGAAAGGCTCAATATTTTTCAGTAATTAATAGGAGGAAATTCATATGGGTTATGCATAATTTTGTATATCAACTTATGTATTTTTCAAGCCCATTTAATTTATTTAGTGATCACCTATGATAACGTAGAAGCAATTACAACAGGATGGTTAAACTCCTATCTCGGCTCTGATAGTGTATATAAAGGAAAGCATTAAAGCTAAATAACAAGTTTAAAAATGCAAACTGCGTTTCTACAACAGATTGAGGTAAAATGTATTGGCATTTCCTCTGTTGCCCATAAATATATTCTTGACCTTAACTATAAATACAAAAGACAGAGCGGACAATCTTTCCAGCTAATGCAGCTATCAACTCAGAATATTACCTCCCCTAGTTTGCAAGTGTCTATGATTTTATGTCATTATATAGGAAATAGGATGCATTGGCATATGCATTCCTCGTGTACTACTTAAAAGGCACAAAGAAAAGCTTCAGAATAAAAAGAGAGAAATTTCACATCCGTTCTCATGTCAACTCATCAGTTACAGAAGTGTCATACTAATGACTGAGCAGGAGCAGGGGAGCAGTGACATTATGCACATTTATCTTGCTTTTTTTCTGCAAAAGGTGTATCTGCATCCTGATGCACTCTATCTCCCACTGTCGTCATGATGAGTGCCCTCACTGACAGTAGACTGGATAGTCAGAATGCTGCCTATCCGTCATTTTCCCTGCTGAAAGGCACCTTGGCCGTCGCTTGAGACTCTGAAAAAATACCCAAAGTATCATTTCCTGTGTGGTCGTAAAATGTTTTTCTCTTAATATTATTATTATTTGCAAGCATATAAATGTACAACGATCAGGCATGATTATCTTTAAATATGTCTCAGATTTAATTATAAAATGAGTAAATGGAATTTAGGTAACCGCTGAGAGCAGGTGCACAAAGCCCATTATCCTGATAGTGAAGCATGCTGTGTTCAGTTTCACTTAAAAACAGTAATAACTAATTGAAAATCTGTTTAGATCCTTGTTTCATTTTAAATATGCATTCCTTTTTCAATCTTATGTCACTAGCATGGCTCAGCATGACAGTAACCATGGAAATTATATATATATAGTCACATTTGACCATGGCATTCACCTGCAGTCATTATACCCATACATATTACATCAAATTGTTATTTTATTACCTAACTGTTTTTACCAACTGCACAATTACGTGCATTTTCCACCTGTAAAGATTGAAAGGCTGTGGTGACATTGATGGGAAGTAAAACTGTGAAACATAAATGTCCGTCTCATATACTATATAGCACCTCACTGATTAAAGACAGAAATACTACATGAACTGTGGCACAGCTGAAATAATTTAATTGAAATAAATGTACCCTGTAGCTATACCTCACATATTTGAAAGTCACTGGGAAGCAACCGTGTGTAATAATGATTTTAATTTTCAGAGATCAGCCATTTGCCTGTGCACAGAAGTAGACCTCAGCACAACATTTCATTACCAAGGTATTAGGTAAAGCTAGGTCAATAGTACTATCAGGAGCATTAACATACTGTATTAGAAACAGAGAGATATTCTGCAATATTTCAACCTGTTCACGGTTAGGGCTTGTGGTTTTAGCTACAAAGATAAGCATTCGCACAGCAATCACCGACAAAGATGGGAACTCAAGCTGCTCCTCTTTTACTCTGACCCAATAGCTACACTTAATCAGATCTAAACTAAAAAGAAATAGTAGAGATGATTTGAATATGAGTATTGAGTGACATGATAATTACTATATTTAAGACCTTCACCCAAATCATGAATAAGAGCCTGAAATGCACTGAATAAGAACCCAATGTGGTAGAATTGGGCCCCTATTCAATGTAGTAGCATTGTTTTAATGGTCTGCAGCACTTCTCCTCATTCGGTCCCCCATACACACAGATGTACACCCCTACACCAAAAGATAACAGTTAATATACTTATGATTGGATGAAAAACAAAATCAATTATTGTAGCATCTGCTGATTCTGAAGAAAGAGGTGATTACCCTTCTTGCAAACAGACTGTAATTGCAGTGCATCGGGCGTTCTATACCTCCCTTACAATCCCAGTAACTTCACATAATGCTCATCTTAGTCTTTAATTTCCTTATGTGTATTTGTATTTGTATTTATACAATTTTCTATTTTTTGTTTTTTTTTAATGGGCTTCCAAGAATCTAATAACATTTGGCATCTTCGGCATGATCCTCATGCAGAACCTCTTTAAAAAACAATCAACGGAAATTATCTGCACGTTGCATCATTTTTCATTTCAGATTGATAAACTGTGACATTCATATGCTATATACTTTAGTCCCACAATTTATTGCTTTAGTGGTCTTTGCAACGGTAATAAAGGTTTGTAAAATTGGCATATTCCACATTGGTATCACTGAATGGTATTTGTTGTGCTGCTCGCTTTATGGAGTATATATAAAAGCACAAATATGTCATCTGGCACTGAGCAGTGTTAAACAAAACTGTAAATACTTTGGGGCCTATTCTCGTAATTGCGAGTTGTTTAAATCCATGTCTGAAAATCCCTTTCCGATCAGAATGGCATGCTTTGTAATGCCCTTCTCGCGTCCAATCGGTGCTGAAAAGGCTTTTTATGACGCGGTTTCACTCCGGCTCTGCCAATCTGACTACTTTTTCCAAAAAGCCTCCAACTTGCATTTTTTTATGCCAAATGGAATTCTCGTAGCTCCATTATCAAAAACCCTTTCCAAAAACTCGCATTTTTGTTTCACGCCACCTCAATGGTGTCGACATACTGTAGCTTTAATAGATGCGGTTTTGCAACCTTGCAAGCCACAAAAACAATTTCTGGACTGCAGAGCATGAACTGATATGTGTTATTAGTATTCTATATTAATTTTAGCCATTTTACCCTAAAGCTGAACTTATGATGTACATTGTACAATTAATTTGGTCCCCTATCAATACACCACAGAACAGTACATAAAAACATCACTGCCCCTCATATTACTACAAATAATAATAATAATAATAACAACAATTAATATAATCATTAATAATAACAGCAATTAATATCATCAATAATAATAATAAAAATAGCAATTAATATTTTTACCCCTCTCTGCCCCCTCTCCTCCCCACCCCCCTCTTCTACATCTTTTCTCCCTCCTCCCCTCACCTACTGAACGAGCCAATATTAGCAGGTGTACTGTAGTTCTAGAGGAGAGGGGATATAAAGACATTTCACACTGGATGTTGTTCACTTTAGCCAGGGAGCCTTACTTTAGTACTCATGTTATTGATGGAAACATTAATGGACAAAGAAATGTTGAATATCTGAAATCCAACACGTTACCAGATCCAAATCAGCGAGGATTGTAATAAAGGCAAAATCATATTAGAAAAATATGACAGACTACCTAAAGAAGTAGATCAGATTGGATTGTATTGGTCTAACAGCAATTTCAATAAAACCTTTAACACTGTTCCACCTAAAATATTACTAAACAAAGGGAATTGCATTAGATTGCCTCATACAATGACTTATTGGAAAATAAATTGGCTGGGACATAATAAGAAATAATTGTGGTAAGGGAAGTACACTTAATAAGGAAAACCTGTGAAGTGCTTTGGGGATCCGTACATAGGGCTGGTGTTTTTCAATGTCTTTATGTCTTTATTAGTGGCAGATGGACTGAAAGAGAAAGCATGCTTTTTTTGCAGTTGGGAGTAAGGTCTGAAACAGAGTTAATTCTCCATGAGAGCTAAACAAAATGATGAATGATTTAGGTGTAGCCCTCTTTCCTGCTGATATAGAGAGACTAATAGTGCTGTATGTACCTGCTGGTTCAGCGAGATCTGGGCCTCCGCTAACTGGGAGACCGGGGTAATAATAGGTTCTTGGCAGCGCCTCCACTTACCCAGGTTCCCCAATACGTAAGTTTCCCCTACGTAAGAATAATAACACACTTCAACTTTGTAATCTTTTACTAATACGTAATTGCATAACCTTAGCTTACACCTATTAGGGATAACACACATATAGTACCGTATATGAATGGCTGATATTCAGTAATATACACCTGTGGCCTGGCCACTCTCCTCATAGAGTAATGTCACTTCCCACAACCGCGTGCACCCCACACAGTGTCCAATGTATATATATATACTCAGTCCCTTGGTCACTCAACCCAGTGTCCCCAAAGAACCCTTCCCCAAGGCAGGATCAGCGCCTGATGGTACCGGTGTTGGTACCTTCCAGCTACTCCTGCAGCCGGCAACAGACTTCGAAAAGGATCAGCCGATCCAGCGTAGTCTCTCACGAGTTGGTGATTTCCAGCAGCTTGAGCCCAAACCACTGTTCACACACCGCAGCTCCGGAAAACACTGTGTCCCTATCTGCTACTACAGTAAGGGAATAGAATGTCTCTCTCTCTCTCTAGGGCTTTCCCTGCAGCACCACAAGCTAATGGTGACTCAGGGTCTGCACTGGGCCTGAGGGGAAATCTGGCCTACGCAGGTGGGTCACTGACCCCCAGCACACACACAACCTCTCACCTTGCTCCTCTGGTGCTCTCTGGCTAGAGTGGTCTCTCCCCCACGCTCCCCTTTCCTGCCTGCCAGCAATCCCTGCACTCCTATTTGTTCCCTGGTGTCAGGTGGCTCTGCTGAGGCTCCTGGGAATTATAGTTTAACTTCAGAGCCTCCTGGTGATTGGCCAGTTGTTCGAGCGCTTACAATGCGCATGCGCAAACTCTCTCCGTGTCTCCTGGTCGCACTTGAGTATTGCGCAATGCCCAACAACATGGTGGGGCCCTGTGCTATCGGGCCGCAGCAGACAACTCTGAACGCTCCCTCACAGCACCTCCCGTGATTGTGCCCTGCAGCGGAGGTACAGAGGGGAAACCAGAACACCCCTACATAGGTAAACTGGAAGTAGTATCTAGAATGTAACAACTGCAGTTCAATTTTAAAGATGCATTCAAGTTGAATCCATGCAGTACTTTTTTTCGAGATGCGTGGGATGCAGGTGGTCTCAAGAGCTAAACGGCATTAATTTCAGCTACAGGGACGTCCTGGTTCCCGAGATACTAACCAGGGAAGGTGCTACAGGTACTTCCTGGTTGATTAAGCCACGCGTCACACGGCCAAATAGGAATCCACGACATCATGGTCCAGTGACATGGGGCATTTACATTTCTATTTTGTTTTTGGAGGGGAGAAACCAATGGCACTTTCCTTGGTAAGTATCTTGGGAAATGAACGCGGTTTAGCTCCAGTGACCCCCTGCTTCACCCCTATGTACAAAATAGAGGGTGGAGGGGGAGTTATTTAAGAAAAAATTCTGTAGGGGGGGACTTTTCCTTTAAAAGTTCACAATCATGCCAGAAATGAATACGCTTATTAATAAATAAAACGGTAAACATAGGAATTTTTTAAAATTGAACGTGAAAACAGAAGAATCCAATGGGTAAAAAAGTGGAGCTCAGCATTGCAAAAATATGGGGCTACAAAATAAAGGCTAAATTAAAAACACCTTTATTCAGTCTGGTGACAACATGGAATACAGGTCAGTCACTCTAACGCGTTTGGCGCTTTTTTAGTGTAAAACAGTCAGCACTTGATACACAATTTTTCTTGCTAACTAAAACTTGAATGAAAAGGTTTTTATATTTGAAGCTTATGTATAAAGAAAACAATATCTGTTTGGTCTGTAGAGACAATTTTTGGGAGCTAATACCACACATAGACCTGAAAAACAAACAAAAAAAGATGGAGCAAGGATTTATTTTGATTCTTTTGTTTATCCTGATTTTTGATGGCTGGGGTGCCAAAGGGAAAAAAAGACTTAAACCAGAGCAAAAAAGGGGATTTTGACACTATATATATATATATATATATATATATATATATATATACATATATATACAGTAGCGGCCGCCTTTAACCTCCTGCGGCCACTACCGCGGGCTTTTTAAAAATGCGTGAAGACGCAGCGTTTTTTCGCTGTTTTCCAGCACCACGGGTGCTTTCAATGATAAGCACCATTAGCGCTTTTCTGGAGATGCGGCCGACGCGCGGAGGACCCCGGCTCAAATTGAAAACATGCCCGCATTTTTACGGGCAAGCTGGAGGTTTAAAGGGGCCGCGACAGTACAGTGGTTGACAAATCACCCAAAAATCTACTCGCGAACCAAAAAAATTTACTCGCCACCTAGTCCCGCCCCCAATCCCGCCCTGCTTGGGCGGCCATGAGGAGGTCGCCACGGGGTCAAATCCAGTCGCCACGGGCCTGTAGGTGAATGGATTTGTCGAACACTGTGTATATATATATATATATATATATATATATATATATATATATATATATATATATACAGTATATATAATCAGTTACGGCTTATACAGCTTATACGTTGACCCCCTGTATCTTAGCAACGTCCTCTCTGACCAGGTTGATGCGTGATACCTCGGCGTACATGCTTGCACCTTATCCCAAACTACAGTAACTGTCTCTGTCTGTTTCAGTTCATTTCATCAAACTTTTTTTCATTGTGAAATCAAGCCTTAACTGATGCCTTACATATTGCAGGACATCTTTACATCTATGTGTTCTAAAGTGATATCGTTGTATTCTTTTTATGGGAACATGTATTGCACTTGTAAAGCATATTACTGTATACCCCCATTTTCAGTTAATCCTTATTTCAACAGATATCATTGTACTGTAGTAGAATTACGCCTCCGTGTTTAATGTACCAATAAAGCTATTTTTGATATACTATTTTTGACCCACTCTCCTGGCTGTGCGCTATATTCCCAATCGTGCCTATCTTCATTCCACTATTAGCAGCACGCTTTACCAATGGCACTGGATGGAGGCATTTTAGATATGTGAGTATATTTGCAATCAATCAACTCATGTGGTTTACTAGTGGTTCTGAAACTATCCCAATGAGGTATTGAGGAGTGGGCTTATACCCCCTTCAGGGTACATTTGTCTCTTTTAAGGACATAGTAGAATCACATGGTAAACCCCCAAATTGCTCCAACTACTCCATGTCTGTGACTCCACTAGTTTACTCTATTGAGTTTGAATTTGATCATGTATACTCCATCTCTGCATGTCGATCTGTCTTGTGGCTATGTCTTATATGTGTATATCATGTGTAATAATTCATTGGGGATCTATATTTTATATCTATTACTCTCTAATAATTGGTGGGCATTGTATTCTGAGGGCACCCTCTGTCCATAAAGAATATATCATGCCCTTCAAAGCTATATATTTTTTCTTTCTCCCATAAATTACCCAAAACCCATTTACATTCATTATTTGTGAGTATCACAGTAATTATCAGTGTCGCTTATAAAATATGGGTAGGATCAAACACTCATACATCTCTCTACATTTAAACTTTTTTTCATTTGGAGTATTCTGATTGGTGTACAAATATATTCATGTATATTACTCTATTTATATACTATGTTTCTCATTTTTCTAAGACATTTGTTTTCCCTTCAATATTGGGCAAAGAGCCTACTCAATTGTGATACAACCACCTGTTTTTTGGACACTATGGTAACCTTTGACTACAAAAGGATACACCTCCTCTTTGATGAACCCCCCTGATGAAATTGCTAGGCAACGAAACGCATTGGGACGTGTATCACGTCACTGACGCTGACACCCCTCGAACCACGGAGATCGAGAGAATTGGAAGCGTTTGGTGAGGTAGTCGTGAAACGCTGAGCTTTAAACGGGTGGTCGTGGGATACAGACGCTGGGATGCCGCAATATTGGTCACCACCGGGAAGTTCCAAACTACTAGAGAAACATTTCCAGTTCATGCTTATGAACTATCAACATCAAGTAAGGGCGCATCTCATCAGCTCCTGGATTGGTGCTATTTTAGTCATTTTTTCTCACATATGTTTTTTATCTTGTTTTATACCTATGCTAGTACTTTTTAGTGCACCTTGTGCACAAAGATCATTTTGATATAATTACAAATAAAATTGATTGCACTATGGGAGCATGTACTTCTTTTTTTTCTTTTATAAATATATATATATATATATATATATATATATATATATATATATATATATATATATATATATATATACAGTGTTCAACAAACCTATACATTTGCTCGCCCCGGGCGAGTGGATTTAACATCGTGGCGAGCTCCTATTGGCCCAAGCAGCATACGTTTGGTACTAGGTGGCGAGTAGATTTTTTGTGTGGCGAGTAGATTTTTTGGTGATTTGTCAACCACTGTATATATATATGCAAATGTAAATACAACTGTATGCTCATCTGCATGTCCTAGGCAGGTCTGCAACCCCGCCTTTCCCCATTATCGCCCAGCACACAGCACTTCCACTGCAGCAAGGGATTCTGGGAAATGGCATGCAAATGAGCACACATTGCCATTTTTTGCTTCAAAAACCATTTTTAACATGGTTCCCTATAGGCTTAAGCTTGCTGCATGGTCACAGCTTTGAGCACAGCCAGGGTTAAGGTGCATACCCAGAAAACCACCCACAGACAGCTGTTTCGACCTTAATGGGTCTCATCAGTGTGGGGTTGATTAACTGGGTATGCAAAGAAGCTAAAGGATGGGCCAACCATAATACTGAGTTAAGTTATGGTGAGTAAAAAAAGTGACAAAAACCCTCCACAGCAAAGCAAATATGCAAATGTAAATACAATTGTATGCTCATCTGCATGTCTTAGGCAGGTCTGCAACCCCACCTTTCACCATTATCACCCAGCACACAGCACTTCCACTGCAGCAAGGGATTCTGGGAAATGACATGCAAATGAGCACACAGTGCTTCAAAAACCATTTATATTTATATATATATATATACAGATGTATCAAGACTTGCTGCCTCCGTGGGCATGGGGGGTTGCAATGCCAGAGCACAGCTGTGCCGGGGCTCGCTCGTGGCCAAGAAAGCAGTAAACTGCTCTGGAGGATTAACTCAGCGGGGGTCCCTGCTTTTGAATGGGACCCCTGCAGTGTTTATCCTATTGAGCCAGCCAGGAGCCTGCTAAGATCTATGCAGAGGAGTCCCTCCCAGAGAGAATCAGTCTCTCTCTCTGTGTGTCCCTGAGCAGCTCTTACAGCGATCCAATGTTTTATTATATTTCTGTACTGTATTGAAGCAGGAGGTTTCCGGAGGTAAACCCCATTAATTTAACCATGGGGATCCCCTGCTTCTGGAGATATAGACCTCCATAGAGGATGCCGGCAGCCTATCTAGCTAGGAATTAAAGCTCTGTGCCATGTCATTTGGGCCCAGCCAGAGCGGCTACTGGCACCCCCAACACCACACACAGTAATGGGCAATATCCCTATTATCCAAACAGGGCTAATAGGGCTTTTGCCTATTTAAATATACAGTACAATAAAATAAAATATGAATTGCTTTAAGAGCTGCTCAGGGAGACACAGAGAGAGACAGCTTCTCTCTGGAACTTCTCGGTGCAGCTATTTCAGTCTCTTTGGTCCGGGACCATTAACACTGCTTTAATCCTCCCGGGCTTCAAAATGTACTGCTTTCGGATGCTTCACACAGGCCACAGATTTCAGCCTGGTGGTCTGTGGCCACCGAGGCAGTAAATCTTATTACATGTGTTTATGTATATATATATATATATATATATATATATATATATATATATATATATATATATATATATATATATATATACCCGGCGCTGCCCGGGATTTAATGTTCTGGCTCCCCCTCTCTCTCTCTCTCCCTTCCACTGTCTCCCCCCTCTCTTTCTCCCCCATTCACAGCAATACGCCCCCCCCTTCACAGCGCTGTTACCCCCCTGTTCACAGCTCTGCCCCCCCCCCCCAGTTCACATCTCCGATTCCCCCCCCCCCTGTTGCCAGCTGTGATTCCCCCTGTGTATTTGTCAGCTGACCTGACTGAGGGGGGGAAGTGTGTGTGTGTGTGTGTGTGTGTGTGTGTCAGTCAGTGTGTGTGAGTGTGTGTCAGTCAATGTGTGTGAGTGTGTGTCAGTCAGCATGTGTGTGTGTGTGTGTCAGTCAGCGTGTGTCAGTCAGTGTGTGTGTGTGCGTCAGTCAGTGTGTGTCAGTCAGTGTGTGTGGGTCGGTCAGTCAGTGTGTATGTGTGTCGATCAGTCAGTGTGTGTGTGTCGGTCAGTCAGTGTGTGTGTGTCGGTCAGTCAGTGTGTGTGTGTCGGTCAGTCAGTGTGTGTGTGTCGGTCAGTCAGTGTGTGTGTGTCGGTCAGTAAGTGTGTGTGTGTCGGTCAGTCAGTGTGTGGGTGGGGTGGCTGGGTTCGGTGGTGACTGAGTTTGGTGGGTGGGTGGGTGGATTGGGTGGTAAGTTTGGTGAGTTGGGTGGTGAGTTTGGTGGTTGGGTGGTGAATTTGGTGGGTGGGTGGGTTGGTTGGTGAGTTTGGTGACTGGGTGGGTGTGTGGGTTGGTGACTGGGTGGGTTGGTGACTGGGTGTGTGGGTGGGTTGGTGACTTTTGGTGACTGGGTGGGTGACTTTGGGTTGGTGACTTGGGTGGGTTGGTGACTGGGTGGATGGGTTGGTGACTGGGTGGGTGGGTTGGTGACTGGGTGACTTTGGTTACGTGGGTGGGTGAGGTGGGTGGGTGGTTTGGTGACTGGGTGGGTGGGTTGGTGACTGGGTTGGTGACTGGGTTGGTGACTGGATCTGGGTGGGTTGGTGACTTTGGTTGGTGACTGGGTGGGTTGGTGACTGGGTGGGTGGGTTGGTGACTTTGGTGACTGGGTGGGCTGGTGACTTTGGTGATTTTGGTGACTGGGTGGGTGACTCTGGGTTGATGACTGGGTGGGTTGGTGACTTTTGGTGACTTTGGTGACTGGGTGGGCTGGTGACTTTGGTGATTTTGGTGACTGGGTGGGTGACTCTGGGTTGATGACTGGGTGGGTTGGTGACTTTTGGTGACTGGGTTGGTGACTGGGTAGGTTGGTGACTGGGTTGGTGACTGGGTGGGTGACTGGGTGTGTGGGTTGGTGACTGGGTGGGTGTGTGGGTGGGTGGGTTGGTGACTTTGGTGACAGGGTTGGTGACTTTGGTGACTGTGTGGGTGGGTTGGTCACTGGGTGGGTTGGTGACTGGCTTTGGTGCATGGGTGGGTTGGTGACTGGGTGAGTGGGTGGGTGACTATGGGTTGGTGACTGGGTGGGTTGGTGAGTTCTGGTTGGTAACCGGGTGGGTGGCTTGGTGACCGAGTGGGTGGATTGGTGACTTAGTGGGTGGGTGACTGGGTTGGTGGGTCGGTGACTGGGTTGGTGGGTGGGTTGGTTGGTGGGTGGGTGACTGTGTTGGTGGGTGAGTAACTGGGTGGGTGGGTGACTTGGTGGGTGGGTGACTGGGTTGGTGGGTGGGTGTGTGGGTGACTGGGTTGGTTGACTGGGTTGGTTGACTGGGTTTGGGTGACTGGGTTGGTGGGTGGGTGACTGGGTTGATGGGTGGGTGTGACTGGGTTGGTGAGTGGGTGGGTGACTATGGGTTGGTGACTGGGTGGGTTGGTGACTGAGTGGGTTGGTGAGTATGGTGACCGAGTGGGTGGGTTGGTGACTTAGTGGGTGGGTGGGTTGGTGACTGGGTGTGTGGGTGGGTGACTGGGTGGGTGGGTGACTTGACTGGTTTGGTGGATGGGTGGGTGACTGGGTTGGTGGGTGGGTGTTTGACTGGGTTGGTGGGTGGGTGTGTGGGTGACTGGGTTGGTGGGTGGGTGTGTGGATGACTGGGTAGGTAGGGTTACTGGGTTGGTGGGTGGGTGGGTGACTGGGTTTGGGTTTCTGGGTTGGTGGGTGACAGTGTCGGTGACTGAGTGGGTGACTGGGTGGGTGACTGGCTGGGTGGGTGACTGGCTGGGTGACAGACTGGGTGGGTGGGAGACTTACCTTGACCGGGTGGGTGGTGGTTCCTGGCGGCAGATGGTTCCCCTCCTGGCCCTGATATATCTGTGGCATATGCCTGGGGCAGGAGGTAGGCTCGGGAAGTTGGCGGGGGGCAAGAGGGGCAGGAAGGCCGCGCCGCGCATCCCCTCCGTTCCTCGTTGGGAGCGAGGGTGGAGGAGCCTGTATTTTGCGGCTGGGGCAGGAGGGCCGTGCCGCGCTTCCCCTCCGTCCGGGAGCCGGTGCAGGGCAGCGCACGTGAGGGAGAGTGTGATGGGGCGGATGGGGATGCTGTGTGTGTGTGTGGTGTGTGTGGTGTGTGTGGTGTGTGTGTGGTGTGTGTGTGTGTGGTGTGTGTGTGTGTGGTGTGTGTGTGTGTGGTGTGTGTGGTGTGGCAGTTGGGTGACATCATAGAGCCACCAATCTGATTGGCCAGAGGCTGAGGACCAATCAGATTCACTGCATCTAGCACCAACCATACAAATTTCGATTTTACATATTAAGAGATATATATATATATATATATATATATATATATATATATATATATATATATATATATATATATATATATATATATATATATATATATGTAGCCCTTTTTCTGAACACCTTCCTAAGGGACTACGGGTGACTATTTAACACCTGTGGCCCAGGAGAGCTGAGCCTCCGCTAGCTGGGACCTGGGGTAATACACACACATTTACATAGCGCAGCGCCTCCACTTACCCTGGATCCCCATTATGAAAGATTTACCCTGGGCAAGAAACATACCATACATTGCGGGGCAACCAATCTTTACTGTGTTTGTCTGTGGTACCTCACTGGTCACATAACATGCATATATATAGGTATATCATAACATTGACATCACTCATAACACATAACACCTCATAATAACTGGCTCTTATACTAGAGTGGCTCGGCCACACCCCTAGGGGAATATCGTCCTGTACAGCCGTGGCTCCGCCACGCTCTCATAGAGTATGTCCTTGGGAAACTTATGTAGGATATAGTCTATCCGCTAGCCACTTGCTAGTGTCTGTCAAAGTTAATACTAAGGCGGGATCAGCGCCTGATGACCGGTGTCGGTGCACTTGCTGTTTACAAAGTACCTCCCGGTCACGGCGGTGACCGCACCTCTTCTCAAAGGGTCCGTCGCATCCGGCCCTGACCTTCCGATGTCGCGCGCTCCACCGTCTGAGCCCAGACAGCAGTATCCGTCCACAACTCCGTGCACTTGATGTCTGCCTAAGGTGACAATGTCTGTCCACTACGGGCGTCCCTACAGTACCGCAACCTACGGTGACGCGGGGAATACTCCTATGGACCTGGGGATAGTATCTGGCCTAGGCAGGCGGGTCACGGACCCCCTGCACTCGCACTACCCGTTTCAGCACTGTCCCACTCGCTTCTGCTCGCGTGGCCTCTCCCCCACGCTTCCTGTTCTCCTCCCCTCCAAACCCAGCCTGTCCATTGGCTCCTAGCATCAGCTGACTACTCCAGGGTTCGCGGGGATTATAGTTCAGTACAGAGCCCTTTCTTATTTGCTCGTTGTTCGCGCGCTTCCAGAGCGCATGCGCAACCTCTTCTCTAGACCAGTGACCACGGCAACATTGCTCAACAATATGGCGGCGCCCTGTACCAACTTGCCGTCGCGGAACCCGCCGTACAATGCACACATATATGGTGTATTAACACATCCTTACATTCTCCCCTCCCCAGAATCCAACGTCCCCGCTTGGCTATACTACATAACATATATACAAATAACGTATCACAGTACATCCCCTCTGTCTTATATTAAATTGCACATTTCATTGAACATTACCACTACTGAATGCATTCTATGCCGAGCCCACTGCTGAGCCTCATAATGGGGTGCCCCGAATTGATCGTAAGCCATTCTCATTGGAGGTTGACTAGTTCTTTGGCTTCGCCGTGGTTGTTCTTCTTTTGCTTCCTCTGAGGAGTATCCAGTCTCAACTGGCCTTTCCATTTCTGCCCTTGAGGGGTTCCTTGGATCTACAAAGTCTCTTTGTGGTACAAAGCACGGGCTCTGCGGGTCTAATGGCTGGCTCATTCGAGTCAGTGTATCTGTCATTGGACCAAGGGGCCCTTTACCCGTAGCTCCTTCGGGAGATGCCCCCGCGGCCGGAAGGCCCCTTTGAGAGGTTCCCTCCATAGGATTCTCAGAGGTGGCATTTATTACAGTCTCTAGGCCATCCTCTGTGTTTTCAGTTTCTCCATCCATTGATACAGTGGGTACCTCCAATTTGTTGTCCCCTACTTGAGGTATGGGAAGTAGGTGATTCCTATGCCACACCTTCACCCGGCCTTCGGAGTCCTTGATACGGTATACTGGGAGGTCAGGCATCTGTGACTCTACCTCATACACCCCTTCTCTCCATCGATCAGCCAGTTAATGCTTTCCGGGGATGCCTA
Source organism: Ascaphus truei (assembly GCF_040206685.1). Taxonomy (NCBI): domain Eukaryota; kingdom Metazoa; phylum Chordata; class Amphibia; order Anura; family Ascaphidae; genus Ascaphus; species Ascaphus truei. The sequence goes on along the minus strand of NC_134483.1, from coordinate 355,119,674 downwards.
GAGTACGAAGGAGAACAGCATCCCCCGGGCGGATTTCCTTATGTCGCACTTTGTGGTCATAGCGTCTCTTGTTACCCGCATTTAGTTATGCCGCCGCCCTTTCAGCCAATTTATAGGCCTGCTGTAGACTGTCCCGCAACCTCTGTACATAACGAAAGTGCGTTCTGTTGGATACCCCATCGGTAGATATCCGCAGTCGCACATCCACAGGTAATCAGGCTTCTCTCCCGAACATCAGGAAGTACGGCGTATACCCGGTAGACTCATGTCGGGTACAGTTATAAGCATGTACCAACGTCTCTACATGCTTGCTCCATTCTGTTTTCTGGGAGCTTTTTAAGGTCCCCAACATGTCCAGCAGTGTGCGGTTGAACCGTTCGGGCATAGCATCCCCTTCTGGGTGGTACGGGGTGGTCCGTGACTTAGCTATGTTTAGTAACCTTAACAGTTCCTTAATGAGAGTACTCTCGAAATCTCTGCCTTGATCAGAGTGGAGTCGGTTCGGTAATCCATAATGAATAAAGTATTTTTCCCATAAGACTCTGGCCACGGTCACCGCCCGTTGATCTTTGGTAGGGAACGCTTGTGCGTACCTTGTATAGTGGTCTGTAATCACTAGTACATTACCGATGCCTCGGGTATCGGGCTCAATACACAAAAAATCCATGCACACCAAATCCATAGGACCGGAACTTTTCAGATGGGCCATGGGAGCCGCTCTTGTGGGGAGTGTTTTCCTCTGTAGGCAGCGGGTACACCTCCGGCAGTGCCTTTCCACTGACTCTCTCATTCTTGGCCAATAGAACCGGTCCCGAAGTAGCCCGAAGGTCTTGTCAACGCCCAGATGGCCATGATCATCGTGAAGGGCCCGGAGAACCATATTTCTCAGACGTTCAGTCAAGAATAGTTGTCGCTGGTCGGGATGATTGTGGTATGGAACTACCCGGTACAATAGGCAATTGTCCAGTTCGAACTTCCCGAACTCGTTCAACAATAGCTTCACCAGTTCTCTGGGGGCTTGCTTAAGGATAGCGGGGTTCTCTTGCTGCACAGCTTGACGAGCTAGTTCCACCACTGGGTCTTGGGTCTGGTGTTGCACCAATTCTCTCCAGGAAATGATCTTATCTTCGGTAATATTCATTCCTTCTCGACCTTGGTAGGCCCGGGGAATGGCTCGGGAGTGGCACCCTAATGAATCAGCGACTCTTAGCTCTGAGAACGCCACCTGATCGTTAACTACGGCTGCTACTGAGCATAGGGCACGTTTTCCAGGCCCCGGAATTTCCTCCCATACTTACTCATCCGTGGTGGATTGAAGCCCCGGCCTTCGTGACAGAGCATCGGCCTCCACGTTGGTGTGCCCGGGTTTATACTTGAGGTTGAAACTATAGTTGGCCAGGGCCGCCAGCCACCGGTGTTCGGTTGCATCTAATTTGGCGGACGTGTTAATGTAGGTCATTGGGTTATTGTCAGTCCGCACCTCAAACTGTACTCCATACAAGTAGTCGTGTAATTTGTCCACCATCGCCCATTTGAGTGCCAAAAACTCCAGCTTGTGGACAGGATAGTTCTGTTCACTGGGGGTCAAGCTTCGGCTCGCGTACGCCACGGGGCAGAGCCCGGTGTCGTATTTCTGGTGCAGCACTGCTCCTAGTCCGCTAAGACTGGCATCCACGTGTAGGACGTATTCACGATCAGGATCAGCATAGGCCAGTACTGGGGCCTGGGTGAGACTGGCTTTCAATTTCAGGAACGCTTGTTCACAAGCAGGGGTCCACTTTTCTCCAAAAGGCGTTTGTGCCGTGACCCTTTTTCGGTCCGTATCCTCAGGATAAACTTTTAAAGGGTTATTTACAGTAGGAGTTTGGCTTTACTTGAGTAGCCCTCCACGAAGCGCCGGTAATAGCCACAAAATCCCAAAAAGGAACGCAATTCTTGGACGTTGCGGGGCATGGGCCAATTCACTACAGCCTCTATCTTCCCTGGATCGGTGGACACCCCTTCAGCGGACACAATGTGGCCCACGTATGTCATGGATGGGCGACAAAACTTGCATTTGTCCAAGGACAGTTTGAGGCCCTCCTTCTGAAGTCGATCCAACACCTTCATCAATCGTTCCTCGTGCTCCTCCAAGGTTTTCCCGAACACTATAATGTCATCCAAGTACACTAGGCATTCTTGCGGGTTCATGTCTCCCAGGGTCCGTTCCATCAGCTTCTGGAAGGTGGCGGGGGCTCCGCAGATCCCTTGTGGCATGCGGGTAAACTGTTAGAACCCTAATGGACAGATGAAGGCCGTCTTCTCCTGGTCTTCCTGATCCATTGGCACTTGGTAGTACCCTGACCTCAAATCGAGCACACTGAACCATTTACTTCCCGTCAAGGCGTTCAGAAGGTCCTCAGTTCGTGGCAGCGTATACTGATCGGGGACCGTGCGGTGGTTCAGTGTTCTGTAATCCACACACATACGGACCGTCCCATTCTTCTTACGGACTACCACGATGGGCGAGGCGTAAGGGCTATGGGATCCTTGTACGATACCAGCTCCCTTAATTTCGGCTAGTAACCTTCTCACCTCTTCCACGTCTCGGGGGGCTAGGCGGCGGGAGCGTTCCCAGAATGGGGTGGCGTCACTCATTCGAATGGTATGACGGGCACTGCGACTGCACCCCACATCCATATCACTCGTGGAGAATACTCTTCGTCATTCTTGTAGCTGGGCCTGCAGCCTCTCTCTCCATTCTTCCGTGAGCGGGGAATCTCCAAAGTCAAAATTCAACGGTGAGTCGGTAGCAGGGGTAGTGCCCGCTGGCCGTCCCTTCAGGGCCTTCTCCTCGGGTATTACGGGGTATATTCTACCCAGTGGCTGTCGGCGATCAATGCTCATGGGATACGGGGAGATATTCTGCACATACATCCAGGTTCTTTCCGGAATTTTCCCCGACCATTTCTTTACAGAGGCTAACACCTCGTAGCCCAGCCGCTGTTCATCTTGTGTCACACTTTCCAAAGAGAAAAACTGATCCTCCGGGCGTCGGTCCGGGTAGTGGCAGGCCGCGATCATCATCCTTCCTTCTCTGGGGGGAATATAAGTCAGTCCCCACTCTTGACTATATAGCATCCTATGCTCCTCTTCAGTCGCGATTTTACGGCAAGCCTCTTGTAGTACTGGACACGTAGCGAGGGCTAGCAGCGGGGCCTCGCCCGCTTCTTGCAAGTACATGCGGATCACCGCGCGCACAATGTCGGTGTTGGTCCCCAAGATTATCGGAGCGCTGGGGTGATCTTGAGGTTCGGGACACACTAGGGCTTCCACTTCCATGGGGTGATGTTTACCAGTGTTCAGCTGTGGGATGTCCAAATGTACCTTCACTACTCCATCGATGGGATAATCTTTGTGACTCAACCCCCTTAAACGTAAGGCATCAGCGGATAACAACGGCAACCGGTGTAAGTGTTGATCATAGAAGGGCCTATACACTATGGTCACCTGGGACCCCGTGTCCATCAATGCCGAGGCGTAGATACCTTCAATGACTACCCGAACAATGGCAGTCCAATTCGATTGTTCGTGGGAGGCTGGGCTCCGGCGCCGCCGTCCTGGGGAGTGCACGGCATCGATTGAGCCGGCCGGGACGCCGTTTTCCGTAGGGAGGGACAGCGGGCCCGAAGGTGTCCCATCTTCCCGCAAGCATAGCACTGGATTTGGCTGAGGTAGGTATCATTTTGCCCGGGCGGTGAGCTTCGCCCCGGCATAGGGCGAGGCCGGGCAGCTATCGGCGCCCCTGAGTCATCTGTGTCAGGATCCCCCTTCTCGGACACTTCGGCTTTCCGTTCCGACTTTTTGACATCCTTGCTTCCTTGTGAGGCCTTTTTCCCTGGGGTTAGGTCACGCCTCAACAGCACTGTCTCGTGCGCTTGGACATGGTCCATTAGATCATGGAACGTCAAGGCTTGTCTGGGCGTTAGGCAGCCACCGACACGTACGGACACTGGATGCAGGGGCAGGAGCCCCCTCAACAGCTGGGTAGTGCGCAGTCCGTCGGCATCCACCTTCGGTACCACGCCCTTTCTCACCATAGCCCACAGGTCCAGATGCAGACGTCTGAGGAAGTCGGACACCATCTCTCCCTCTTTCTGAGCCAGAGCATGACATTTTGCCATCAGCGCATAGGTATCCACAGGGGCCCCATAGGCCTTTGTCAGGCAGTAAATGAGGTCTGCCGCATCAGCATCCGGGTGGTCGTCCCGGTAGTAGTGTACCATGTGGGACGCTGGGGGTCGCAGACACTCAACGATACGCTGCCTCCGGACCGCGTCCGTGCAGGTCCACTCAGGCAGTACTTGTTCCGTGTGATCCAGCCATTCCTCTATCCCAACTTCTCCTTGAGGCGTGGGTTTATCACCCGAGAATGCCTTTAACTTCCGGTACTGGAGGGACTGGGTGGAGTGGTGAATGGCTGCGGCAACCGCTGGAATAGAGGCATCGTCCTGTAGCCTACCTCCAACTGAGGGGTAGGCGTCTAACCTTGACATACTGAGTCTATTTAGTGCGGGCCTCAGGGCGGAGGGGGTGAATGAAGGGCCCAGGCTCAGTGCAGCAGGCCATCGAGGGTTCAGACTACTGTCAGGGGTGCGGTCGGGGCCACTGGCAACGGCACCTAACGCGGGGAGGTACTCCCTCTGTGGGGTGGAAGCGGCCAGCGGTTCGGTGGGGTCCACTTGCACTATGGGACAGTGTACGCCAGGAGCCTCAGGCAGCAATAGTATCCGGGGCAGCGCTTCGTGGCATATATCCCGTTCAGTGACGTATAAGATCCTGCGCCACATCTGGTCCTGGTCGTAAAAATGGTCTTGCACTCGGGCAGTGTCCATGAGTGGGAGTTTCTTGACATGGTCAGTCACAGTGCCTAGGGAGATAGCGGCGGGGACATGCCCCAGGCCGAAAACACGGTACAGGGGGACCTCATGCCGCTGGGCCCACTTGCGCACCTCGAGCGGTGAGGGCACAGACATGATGTGTAAAGCTCGTTGCACAATTGAGAAAAAAATAATTGGGGCACCCCAGGTCTAAGATCTCAGCAGCGCCTCCAAATGTAGCCCTTTTTCTGAACACCTTCCTAAGGGACTACGGGTGACTGTTTAACACCTGTGGCTTCGGAGAGCTGAGCCTCCGCTAGCTGGGAGCCTGGGGTAATACACACACATTTACATAGCGCAGCACCTCCACTTACCCAGGATCCCCATTATGAAAGATTTACCCTGGGCAAGAAACATACCATACATTGCGGGGCAACCAATCTTTACTGTGTTTGTCTGTGGTACCTCACTGGTCACATAACATGCATATATATAGGTATATCATAACATTGACATCACTCATAACACATAACACCTCATAATAACTGGCTCTTATACTAGAGTGGCTCAGTCACACCCCGAGGGGAATATCGTCCTGTACAGCCGTGGTTCCGCCACGCTCTCATAGAGTATGTCCTTGGGAAACTTATGTAGGATATAGTCTATCCGCTAGCCACTTGCTAGTGTCTGTCAAAGTTAATACTAAGGCGGGATCAGCGCCTGATGACCGGTGTCGGTGCACTTGCTGTTTACAAAGTACCTCCCGGTCACGGCGGTGACCGCACCTCTTCTCAAAGGGTCCGTCGCATCCGGCCCTGACCTTCCGATGTCGCGCGCTCCACCGTCTGAGCCCAGACAGCAGTATCCGTCCACAACTCCGTGCGCTTGATGTCTGCCTAAGGTGACAATGTCTGTCCACTACGGGCGTCCCTACAGTACCGCAACCTACGGTGACGCGGGGAATACTCCTATGGACCTGGGGATAGTATCTGGCCTAGGCAGGCGGGTCACGGACCCCCTGCACTCGCACTACCCGTTTCAGCACTGTCCCACTCGCTTCTGCTCGCGTGGCCTCTCCCCCACGCTTACTGTTCTCCTCCCCTCCAAACCCAGCCTGTCCATTGGCTCCTAGCGTCAGCAGACTCCTCCAGGGTTCGCGGGGATTATAGTTCAGTACAGAGCCCTTTCTTATTGGCTCGTTGTTCGCGCGCTTCCAGAGCGCATGTGCAACCTCTTCTCTAGACCAGTGACCTCGGCAACATTGCTCAACAATATGGCGGCGCCCTGTACCAACTTGCCGTTGCGGAACCCGCCGTACAATGCACACATATATGGTGTATTAACACATCCTTACATATATATATATATATATATATATATATATATATATATATATATATATATATATATATATATATATATATATATTTTTTTTTTTTGTATATCCCTCTACAATTCTTAAGGAAAATGAACATAAAGGGAACACCTTTGACATCTTCATTGCTACTAAACAATGCGAAGAGGTCAGGTATCACTGAATAATTTTTATAGCTACAGTACCTTATGGAAGAAAGAAAGAAAGATATAATCAGCCAATTCGAAAAATGTGACTTTACAAAGTAAAAAAGCTAACCTACTGTATAAATGCAATAGAAAGTTAAGTGATTTTTGAAATCCCTAATGCCTACATTAGCATAATTATTCACAACCTGCATGTGCATTTTTATGAGGTGGGACTGACATTTATAATCATTGCAGATTTTATACAAAGGTTAATATTTTTTTCTTTTTCTGGAGGCTTGTTAAATAGCTAATTACATACCCTACGGTGAACTTTTACAGAAATTAAAACTAAACATTTAGAGAGATCAGAAAAAAAAAAAAAAAACCTTAAAACATTTACTGACTTTTACAATTTTTTCACTGTAAAATTACAAGTTAATGCAGAATTTTGTGCTGCATATTTTCTATACTTTCTAAACTATTTTGGGTGGCAACAGGTATCAATTTACCCCAGTGATTCTCAAACCCATACTCTTGCATACAGGTTCACATATTCCACTACTTTGCCTATGAATAGAATATTGGATTTTTGCCTCACAAACCCGATCTGGCTCTAGGCCCTGAGAAGACATCTGAAAATGTCTGATTTTCACCAACAACCTTCACGAAAGTAAATGAATTACAATTAGTTTTATTGCATACAGACATAGCCAATGTTATTGCAGCCGCAGGTGTAATAGCGTGATAGACCCGCCCCACTTGCAACAGATTTAAAACAATGGCCGCTTTTCCCACTGGTGTATTGTGTATGTCCTGCTGCAATGCACCAGAGGGAGAAATGATGTTGCCCAGTAAGGCAGAGGTTCTTGACTGCAGTCCTCAAGACCCCCCCAACATGTCACATTTTAAAGATATCCCTGCTTCAGCACAGGTGGCTCAATCAATGGCTCATTTGAAGACTGAGCCACTGATTAAGCCACCTGTGCTGAAGTAGGGACTGATTTAGCCACCTGTGCTGAAACATGGATATCCTTAAGACCTGACCTGTTGGGGATGTCTTGAGGACTGGAGTTGAGAACCAATGCAGTAAGGTATCTTATAGCAATGGATAGTCAAAATTATATTGTACATATGGATCATGGCGGTTAGTGTATAGCTGCAGTTATAAAAGCTACAGTATAAATAAAGTTAGTCAAAACTCTGATGTGTGTGAAAATATAGCAGTTTGGTTGCAGGGTTAAGAAGACTAAGAGGGAGATTCACTTAGCGCTCCTGTAGGGTATTACACCCCGATCCAACGTTAACAGACATTCAAGTCTGTGGCAGAAAAAACGCCAAATTGAGGTACCATACCGCACATTAGTAAATGCTGGTGTATGTGGTTTGAAATCTTATATAATGATCTCATTAATCATCATATTGCTTTATGGCGCTGGAAGATCCAGTTTTGTGATTTTTACCACTTATTTTAACGTTTTATAAGACTACCTAATATTAAACTGGGCACATAAAACTGTGCAAGGTATATTCAAAATCATAAAAAATGAAATTATAGCCATTAATGTCTTTAGTGCTGGAAGAACAAAACACTGCAAAACTGCCAACCTAAATTAAAAGACTTTGATACGGTTACTGTTTCTGACAACAATTTCAACTCCAGTAGTGTCTTCTGTGCCTAAATCTTGAAGACTGTAGCTCATTTTTAATCACAGAGTAATTCACAGTGGGTTCAGTGCTGAAATGGAAGAGTTTACAGTCTGGCAGAAACAAATCTGGAAGTCCTTCACATTGTACTATATAAGTGAAAAGGTTTAATAAACATTCTGTAAGTTTCCTAACTATCTCTTAACCAAGTTAACCTGTTCTCAATGAAGCTGCTTTGGCACATTTGAGGTTGTAGAAGTACTGTATGTTACATATAGAATGAAGGTTACGTTAATACAAATTGCTGCATTATAATTCTGCAAATAAAACTTCTTTAACATGGAGAAACCAACACAGAAAAGTAATACAAACTGCACATTTCTTCATACATCCCATTTCCATACTTGGAGCACCATAGAAATGGAAGTTCGCCCTAATCTCCCCCCACTTGCTCCACCAATCATTATTAAATTGGTGCACATACTGTAGAAAAAATACATGTCAACTGTTGCATCCAATATACTGTATATACTGCAGCAAAATTTGTTGTAAAATAAAAACTTTGTGCTAATATTTAAGGGATGATACATATGCCCCCCTAGTGTTTTTGTTCTTCACTTACTCCTATTCTTGTAATCATTAATAGCATAGTCTGAGAAAGCCCTAATTTGACAAGCATAAAAAGATTTGAAGATGTATTAATGAAAAACACCAGATCACACAAGTGTGCTGCCAACACTTCTAGTATCTCCCATTCGTGTAATGTGCATCTTTAAGAGCAGCCTACACACACACACACACACACACACACACATACACACACACACACACATACACACACACATACACACACACCTTGTATTCTTATTTAAAAGAAGAAGAAAAAACATTCTGTAACACTCGTGATACAGTACATCACTGTATGGAAACTCATTTGGAAATGCAAATTTCATAGTAATATAACAATCTTTCTAAATATCCTCAAATGGTCCACCTCACAGCCAGAGTCATAAATTACCTCAAAACTGAACATGACAGCACACAGAGGAAAATCATATGGCCCATTATTTGGTATGACTTGGCTTATTAACTTTACTTATATTTAGTCCTATTGTAATGTCAAACACCCAAAGTTACTACTTTTTTCTTAACTTGACATAGCTGCAGCTGGCCTTTAAATATTCTTGTGGCAGAATAACTACATCCATGTCCTTTTTATGTAATCTCTCTTGGAGAGTTCAGCAACATAATTTGCCATAATTTCCAACAGTAACTGATACACTAACCTCATACGCTCCAGGACCAGGTGTAACCTCCTTTGGTTCCTTGAAACGCTCCTCTCTTGGAACAACCAAAGAAACTTGAGTGGTTGATCTCACCACTGGGTCATATGTTGCTGGTCCTGAGGGGAATGAAATGAATTATTTAAACACAGATATTAAAACATATAAATGCAAGAAAGGTGTTGCTGTGACTATTTACAGTACTTCACCTATAGTACTTCTTTATTACATTAAAGGACAATGATAAAGTAGTTAACATTAGTCTTCTACTGTATATTAATCCTAAATTGTATGCTACACTTTATATAGGAATACAGTACCCATCTAATGTTTTCTGTTGTGATTAATATTGGACTAAGCACAGTATGCTACAGGATCACTTTTCTAGATGGCACACCACCTACTGCACCTGATCTCTGTCACTCATTACTGTGGAGCTGTGGCATGAAAATGACCACATTCTCCTTCCATTTGGAAGTTTCTTAGAGTAGACTTGACGCAATCGTCCAAGAGCATAAAATAGTGCAAACGTCAAAGCGGTTCTTTTTGTTGATACACTGTAAAAATAACCTCTTTTTTAGGCTTGTATTACCATGCCCATTATCATTAACAAAACACACGAAACCCCAGCAAGCTCTTTTTGGGACCCCCTGAGCCCCCACAAAATATATATGTATATAAGTGTCAAAAAGGAGAGCTATTGAGCGTGGCATATGTATACAACAGACGACAGAGAAGCCCAATGCTACATCCAACATGACAAAAATACACAGTAAAATACTTATATATTCTCTTGAAAAATGGTCATTTAATTTAACCCTTTGGCCAAAGCATTGTAAGCTTGCGAGCCATGACAAGGCAGACCATGTTCGCAAGTCCTAACACTACCAGATAAAATACTAATATACCTCTATTAGGATTAAAATTCTCATTTACCTCTACTATCTTATTACCAGTTATTTGATGACTAAAATTCATGGTCATTGATTCCCACCCCCTCTTTCCGACAGTGTTTTGAGACATATTGCACATTTTCCAACAAAACATTATTCTGTATATTTTACATGGGTTGTATGATTTGTTTTTCTTTTTAAGCTCCACGTACAGTGATAACATTTCCCGTAAAATAAAAAACTATGGGCGCATGCGCGGCGGCGGGAAGAATGGACGCTTGAATTCAGAGCTCCACTTCCACCGGCGCTAATAAATAATTAATCCGCAGCTGCAGCTCAACCCCGCTACTTTCAAACACAGCATTCTCCCCCTGAACACTCAGAGATGGCGTCAGGCCGTGCATCCCGCAATAAAAGCCAGCCTGTGTCCACTTACTTCCGAAAGAAGACAGACCTCCCACCAGATAAACCCACGAGCCCAAGGCGGCCTACCAGCATGGAGTCAGACACGGACCCCTTCACTGATGAGGCAGGGGATGAGGAGATAGTCCGACGGAAGGATCTCAAAGCTTTCTGCTCTCAGATGCAGCAGTTCTTCCGTTCCGAACTATGGGCAATGAGGAAGGATTTAGACTCATTGGGGGAACGCACTGCCTCCATTGAAAATAAGTCTGAAGATATATCAGCTGCCCTAACCCTCACTCAAAATGAAGTAACTAACCTAAGGGAGAAGGTCAGAGCCTTAGAAGAGAAGGCTGAAGACACTGAAAACCGCGATAGACGGAGTAACATTCGCGTGAGGGGGGTCCCAGAGGAGGTCACGGACCCAGAAGAATTCGTAATAAAATGGCTGGAGCACTTATTCCCTGAAAAATCTGACAGAGAGCTGGCAATAGACAGATGCCATAGGGCTCTCAGGGGGAGACCGCAGAAAGGAGACCCCCCCAGGGACATTGTGATCCGCCTACACCATTACCGATTAAAAGAAGAAATATGCAGGATAGCCAGAGACTCTAAAACGCTGGAATATGATAATATCACCTTCCAGATATATCAGGACCTGGCCCCTGCCACCCTTTTACGGAGACGGTCCTTCGCCCACATTACAAAAACACTGCGGGATCACAGCATCCGCTATAGGTGGCTATTCCCCTGTGCCATCATGGTGATCCGGAATGGCGTGGCCCACACACTGAGGTCACCGGAGGAAGGTGCAGGGTTCCTGACTAAAGTGGGGGCCAAAGAGAAGCCCTCAAGTCCCCCACAAAAGGCTCCACGCCCCACGCCCGTCCCCGTGCCCATTGGTGACCGTGCGGGAGGTGCAGAAACTTCCCCAGTGGCGTCAGGTTCTAGCAGGGATTCTGCATGAAACACCCTGCCTTCTACGAAAAATATCCACTAAGCTGAAGTCCATAGACATTTCCACGCTTCTCTGCTCTCCCTCAGGCCAAAGACTTACCTATTGTGGCTGTGACAGCGAAGATTCCCGGAGCTGGTCCGTCTGCAGCTTTGGCGGAGCGACCATTTTCTTCAGCTCCTTCCCCCCTGAGTGTGGCGGGAACTCTGCCGGAGTTCGCGCCTCTGCGGAGAGGCAATACCCGATGACGTCACACCATCACGAGAACACGATGAAACACAGATCAGGAAGCAGTCAGCAGTCAGCAATCAGGCCCCCTCCATAGCCATCCAGGGCGGTGCCTGCCCTGGACGAAAGATAACCGCACAGGAGTTCCCCTATGCTGCAGTTGATCTCGCATAGACAAGGGAGAGGAAGAGTCCCCCCCTTTTGTATAGAAGAGTCCCACGTACAGTACATTCCATAATATGCCACCAATGACTTAAAGATTCTATTAAAGTCTGTTTGGATCTTGGGACATGACGGGAGGAGGGAGGGGGGAGGGAGAGGGAAGTAAGGGGAGGGGGGAAAGGGAAGTAAGGGGAGGGGGAAAAGGGAAGTAAGGGGAGGGGGGAGAAAGGAGAATAAGAGGGGGGGGAGGAGAGGGAAGTAAGGAGAAGGAGGAGAGGGAAGTAAGGGGAGGGGGGAGAGGGAAGTAAGGGGAGGGGGAGAGGGAAGTAAGGGGAGGGGGGAGAGGGAAGTAAGGGGAGGGGGGAGAGGGAAGTAAGGGGAGGGGAATAAGAGGGGGAGAGAGAGGAGTAAGGGGGGAGAGGAACGAGGGGAAGCTAAGATGAGGACAAGAAAGGAAGGAGAGAGAAAAGTAGGAGCAGTAGGAGATCAAGAAGTAAGAAAAAGGAGAGAGATACCAAAGGGGGAGAAAGGGGGGATTGAGGAGAGAGAAAGAGGGGGAATGAGAGGGTGAGAACAAGGTGAGAGGGGCGAGGTAAGAGATAGAGGGGGTAAGGGATAGAGGGGGAGACTAAGGTAAGGTGAAGAGAGTAGAACGAAGAGAGTGGGGGACGTAGAGTAAGAAAGAGGAGAGGTAGAGACGAGAAAGAGGAGGATGAGAGGTGGGGAATGGGGGGAGGGAGAACGGAGAAAGCAGGATACAGATAAGACATAATGGGCTGGATAGAAGCAATACACGTTAGGACAAGATGGGCTCACAGAGGCGAGTGGATACGTCCAGTTTTATTATAAGTTAATATTGTTAACACCACTGCTATCATTATATTTAGGAGTGTTAGTGTTTAAGTCTATGTTGAGGTTATAGCACTAAGGTGCAGGGGAAATTAGTGTGTTAATAGAAGTTACCTTTAGCGGCATATGCTACAAAAACATGTTATACATGCCGATTGAACTAGAGTTGTATTCTACGCCGGGCCGGTGGGGGCTCCCACTTGCGCCGGGCATGCGTACTATGGTGCAGCTCCCAACATTCTGGAGCTGTACTCAAGTCCCAGGGAGGTCAGTCCCTACTAAGGGGATTGGACCCCATGTTCCTAGGGAATTAACTGACCTACCCTCTGGGCACAAGAGCCGAACTCGGGGGCTCCCGAGGCGAGCTCTTGCTCTATTTAATTTCTTACATTGTATTCTTATTTTTCTCTGTGTTAATTTGTTTTTTTTATTTTGCTCCCCATGTAACTCTCCTTGTTCAGTAAACCTACCCTCCCCTCCCCCTCCTTCCCATCCCCTCCCACCCCCCAGGAGACGAGAGAACACCCCCGGACGAGGTAAGAATTCCTTTAGAAGCAACACGGACTCAGACGCACATCTGCAAACCCCTAGACACACCAGGATGGGTGAGTACATATATATCATAGCGAAACATTGGTCAAGATATACAATATGGCATTGACACTACTCTCGCACAATGTTAAAGGCTTTAATAGCCAGATTAAAAGACGGATAGCCTTTTCTGACTATAAGAGGAAAAAGGCAGACATATTGTTATTACAAGAAACGCACTTTAGCAGCACAAACACACCCAAATTCCTAGATAAGGGTTTTTCCCATTTCTACACATCCTCAGCCCCAGTGAAGAAACGAGGAGTAGCCATCCTTTTCAACAATAACACACCATTTGTGGCCCAGTCAGTTAAAAAAGATAGAGACGGTAGATTCCTCATACTAGTAGGAACAATATACGAACAATGGATTACAGTGGCCACCATTTATGCCCCATGCATACAAGATGCAACGTTCTTCAGTAAATTCTTCCAAACCCTGCAGTCGATAGCAAAGGGATGCGTTATACTGGCGGGAGACTTCAACACGACATTGCATCCGGGCCTAGATAGATCAGGAGGAGGGGGGTCAGATAATAAGAAAACAAGGGCATCCCTGCTCCAGGGTTGCAAAAACAACCACTTGGCAGATATATGGCGGGAGATGCACCCATTGGACAGGGATTACACGTTCTTCTCCCACCCACACCACACATACAGCAGAATCGATTACTTCCTTATTTCATGTCGAATGGTTCCGATGGTCTCCCATACGGCGATCCATGATATTTCATGGTCGGACCATGCACCAATCGAGCTAAGGTGCAAAGATATCCGGCTCAGCCGGCCGGGGGCGAACTGGAAACTAAACGAGGCAATCCTTAAGATACCCGAAACCTGCGGGATGATCGGGAACGAAATAGAGCAGTTCTTCCGTATCAACACGGGCTCTGTTGAATCTCACGCGGTACTGTGGGAGGCTCACAAAGCTACACTACGTGGTGTCATTATTAGCATCACAGCCAAGCGGAAAAGGGAAAGAGAGGCCAAGATCACTGCTCTACAATCCAAACTACACACCCTAACATCCAAACACAAACATAACCCTGATATACAATTACTGCAGGCAATCAAAGACACCAAGATAGAATTGAATATGCTATTAACCTCCAAAGCCGATAATTCATTGAGTTGGTCCAAGAGGAAGTTTTATGAAAAAGCCAATCGACCGGATACGATGCTAGCCCGAGCACTACAAAACAGGCAATCTAAGTTTAACATCCAAGCTATACGCTTAAAATCTGATATTATTACGGCCAACCCACAGAAAATAGTAGAAGAATTTGGAGAATTCTATAGATCCCTATATGATGGGAAAAAAGTGGCACATAATCAATATACGAGCACAGCCTTAAGAGATTTCTTAGCTAACTCGAACCTGGGTAGATTGACAGAGTGCGACCGACAGGCCCTGGGAGCTGACTTCACATTGGAAGAGGTATCCTAGGCTATTAAAGAACTTAAGCCTTCAAAGGCACCTGGACCAGATGGCTTCTCAGGGCTCTACTACAAGAAATATGTGAAATATTTGGCCCCAAGGTTGCTCCACATGTTTAATGCAATCTTAGCAGGAGCTCCCATCCCCGAGGATATGCTGCGAGCGTCCATATCACTAATATATAAACCTGGCAAAGACCCGCTGGACTGCAAAAGTTACAGGCCGATCTCCCTAATTAACACAGATATTAAGTTGTATGCTAAATTACTGGCCAATAGATTGTGTCTTATCCTACCCAGACTTATACACCCAGATCAGGTCGGGTTTATCGCAGGGAGACAAGCAGCGGACAACACCCGACGTATTATTGATCTGATAGAATTGGCTAACAAAAATAACACCCAAAGCATGTTGTTAAGTCTGGACGCTGAAAAAGCATTCGATAGGATAGACTGGCCATACTTACAAAAAACGCTCGCAGCATTTGGCTTCGGGGATCAGATGAGTAGGGCGATTATGTCGTTATACTCAAACCCGACAGCTAGGGTGATACATCAGGGCTTCCCTTCACCTTCATTTCAAATCAAAAGTGGCACTCGTCAAGGATGCCCGTTATCTCCCCTTCTATTCGCCCTCTGTATCGAACCGCTAGCTGCTAGAATACGAGCTAACCCGGATATCGCAGGGTTAAACGCTTACTCGCAATCACACAAAGCGGCCCTGTATGCAGACGATATCCTATTAATCATAACAAAACCCCTTACCACATTACCCAACCTATTTGACCTCTTGAGCAGATTTTCAAAGATATCTGGCTTTAAAATTAACCAATCCAAATCGGAAGCACTCAATATTAACCTCCCTAGTCACACAGAAAAGCTGTTGAGGTTAAACTTCCAGTTCAACTGGCAACAGAAACACATAAAGTACTTAGGAATCCACATCACCAGAGAGGCCAACCTCATCTATAGCGCAAATTATCCCCAACTAATTCGGACTCTTAAAAAAGATCTAAATAGATGGTCCTCCAAGAGGATATCATGGATCGGTAGGATACATAGTGTCAAGATGAACCTACTGCCACGTATCCTATACCTCTTTCAGACACTCCCTGTGCCACTTAAAACAACAGATATACTCTCGCTCCAAACAGAAATCTATAAATTTATCTGGGGTAGGAAAAAATCGAGAGTCAATCGCTCCAATATGAAAAGACCTGTTGCGGCTGGCGGTTTGGCGGTACCCTGTCTATTAACATACTATAAAGCGGCCCAATTAAGCCAAATTGCTCAATGGCACTCTAAGCCCCAATTGAAACGATGGGTAGATTTAGAAAACGCCGCTTGCTCCCCAAAGGAGCTTAGTGGCCTGATTTGGTTACCGAAAACAGCGTTTAATCGCAGAGAGATGCCGCTCACCTCAATGACCAACTCTTTATCGATTTGGGAGACGACTAAATTTAAGAATTCCCTGACATCAAAACATTCGATGATGTCCCCCATTTGGAATAACCCAGCGTTCGCACCCGGCATGGTGGGGTCTAGTATCCCGATTTGGAAACAAAAAGGCTATTCACGAATAAAAGACCTGGAAGGAGACAACCAGAAAATCAAGACCTTTGATCAATTAAGATTAGAAAAAGAAATACCTCACTCTGAATTCTTTAAATACCTCCAGGCCAGAGCATTTTACAACAAATACGCCCCATACCCCCCTTTGACAAAATTCGAAAAGCTCTGTCGGGCTAACTCTGACACAAAAGGACTTATATCGACAATATACGGGGAGGTAATCGGTTCTGCTGACCCTGAAAAACAAATCCCCACATATAGGACTAAGTGGGAAACAGACCTAGGGGAAACCCTAGAGGAGGAGGAATGGAGCGCTATCTACTTGGCCTCCGCCAAAAGCTCCATATGTACCACCCTAAAGGAGAACGCATATAAGGTCCTCATGAGGTGGTACCTCACCCCACTGAATTTATCTAAATACATACAGGGATCCTCCCCACTATGCCCCAAGCAGTGTGGCGGATCAGCAGATTTGTTACACATGCTGTGGTCTTGCCCAAAAATACTCCCGATTTGGGACGAAATCAGAAATTGGATCCAGAGGGTTTTTGACCTCACAATTCCCCCTGACCCGTGGCTGTTCTTGCTAAACAGACCGCTGCCGGGCCTATCAAAAGCAAATTCCAAGCTAATAGCACATTTTGCACTCGCAACGAGATGCGAGATCGCAGCACTGTGGAAACGCCCTGATATACCAAACATCCCAAAGATTCGAAATCGCATTTGGTTCATCTGCCAGATGGATAAGTTAACCAGTTTAGTTAACGACACTGGCGACAATTTTCTAAAAGTCTGGACGCCTTGGCTGGCACAGACAGATATCCCGGGGATTGAGAGTACCACAATTTGGCATTAATATTACCAGATGCGTTCTCCTCTGGGGGAGTCAACATAGACAAACGAACACGCAACTAACGAAGAGGGACTAGACTCCCAATATGACCTCAAGATCAACCCGAGGACTAGATCTCCGTCCCTTCCCCCCCTTTCCCCCCACAACTTCCCCCCTTCCCACACCCTCTCTCCCCCCCCCCCCCCCCCGAGTTTTTTTTTTTTTTTTTTTTTATTATTTACGTATTTTATTTTATATATGTATATACATATTTCCATTGTAATTTAATCCTGGTTATTATTTTTATTATTGCTCTTACTATATGATTTATTCATACATCATGTGGCCGAGTAGGGACCGAAAAACCACATGATTACACCATCTACACCAATAAGCCTGAATGATCTACATTGTTTTATGTACATCCAATGTACACAAGTTGCCATTTTAAACCCATATTCTGTACTGTACATTTTGTATGCCTTTTCCAATAAAACTCAAGTTATAAAAAAAAAAAAAAAAAAAACTATATTTTAGTAACATTTATAGATGAAGCCTCACTAGCGTTTTTGAGGAAAACAGCAAAGAAAGTGTTTAGTCATGCTATTTTCTATGCAAGGACTGAGAATGGATCTTGAACAGACTTTAAAGTAGGAAATAGGGTTAGAGTTAGCATAAAGGTAGAGGAAGAAAATAACAAATAATACTCATGCTGAATATTTCTTGCACAAGTGGCCTGCATAGAAAAACATTGTATGTGCAAAAAAAACCTTAGTAATGTACTGAATTTGATTTCTTCTTGCTTTTCCCCCACTTGTGTTGAAAACGGGGCATACGCATTAAGAAAAAGTGATGGGCTGCACTAAACTTGTACCATGTATTTTGATCAAATAACTCAGCTATGGGATACAAACTTGGGTCACTGCCTTTGAAGTCGGTGAACACAATTCGAATTCCAGTATCCCTTTTTACCTCGGGGAAGGTACTTTATCTCCCAAT
Organism: Ascaphus truei; assembly: GCF_040206685.1. Taxonomy (NCBI): domain Eukaryota; kingdom Metazoa; phylum Chordata; class Amphibia; order Anura; family Ascaphidae; genus Ascaphus; species Ascaphus truei. The sequence goes on along the minus strand of NC_134483.1, from coordinate 355,101,466 downwards.
GCTTCAGGCATGGAAATGAGAGATTATGCCTGTAACATTCTACAGTATGTGATGAAAAGTTCAGTCCGCGCTCTGGCGAGGAAGAAGAAGTTTACTTTGTTAAACGAAACGCGTCGCGACTGTTGTGGCTGGCGGTTTTACTACCCACCACCAGTAAACACTCAAGTGTACCGTTCCTGCTTATTTCCGATCGTTTCTATGCTATCAAAAACGGACAGGCATCCTAAGGACACCTATTGAAGGCCCCGGTTCCTGCACATGTGTGCTACACTCTGCACCACGCTACCACACATGGAGGACAGGAGAGTGAACAGAGACAGCCCCAGCGCGCGGGTCTGATCTCTCAGAACTGAGATTACCCTTCATACTTCCTATGTGATGCCCTACTCCTGTGATAGACACCAGATCGGGGATTATTAAAGAAATTTTATATGTAAGTTACTAATTTTATTATTTGTTGCTAATACAATATCTATCTCTCATCTTGGTGCGCTTTTGTGTTTTTTCTTGTTCATTCTACAGTATGTACAGGGATGCCTACACTGGGAGCACTCTATAAGAGATACATACTGTATCGTATGAGGATTATTGCTATGACTATACTTTAGCTGTTTCATGAAAATGCAGGTGAAGCTCATTTATCAGAATGACATGGATAAACACACATTTGAGTTTTTGTTTTGTTTTTTTGTTTTTTAAACAATTTGTGAAGGAACATTTTTTAGGACATACAGTACTGTACTGTTACTAAGGCAGGTGTGAACTGCAAATTGGTGTCAAACACACTACATGTCCATATTGTACAGCAGACAAATTGTCAGCAATGCAATTGTGCAGCAATCTTTGTTATCTTCAATTTTACAATACAGCAATTAAAAATGTGAATGGAAAATGAGCAAGGCGCTATTAGATTCAGCTTATGAATACAAAACAAATGAGATGATAGCCTCTACTGTGTACAATTTTCACATAAACAATTACAGAACTGTGGAAAAGGAAATCAATGATCTGTAGGGATGAATGCAAGACTTTGTTACTGAGTGTTTTGGAGAACAAAAGCTTGTTTCCATTGAATTTGTTGACAAGGTAGAGATCAATTTCTGGGGCAAGATTGAAGAAGCGGTTTTGTCTAGCATGAAATTCCTTTTCTTCTCAGAATCAGTGATGTTCTGTTGTTTTCAGGTCTTTAGTCCTATTTGTTTTAAAATTCCCTCAAATAAATATCCTTTATTTCCATGACATAACTCATTCCAGTGTTTTCAAATTGTATGAATATAGCCATTCCTTTACATCACAGTTACAGAGTAAGCTCCAAAAACAGTAATATTCATACTATAAATCCTGCTCACTAAATTATCACAGCTTAGTAAGAGTATTTAGAAAACTGCTTTACAAGTTCAGACTGTTGTCTTACAGAATAACAATGGTTAAAGACTACATACTGTATGAGTGTTGTTGTACACTTCCCAATGTCTATGTATACAGGCATACCCCGGATTAAGGACACTCACTTTAAGTACACTCGCGAGTAAGGACATATTGCCCGAAAGGCAAATGGCAGCTCGCGCATGCGCCTGTCAGCACATCCTGAACAGCAATACCGTCTGCCCTACCTGTACCGAAACTGTGCGCAAGCAGGGAGACTATAGAGCCTGTTACAAATGCGTTATTTACATCAGTTATGCACGTATATAACGGTTGCAGAACAGTACATGCATCGATAAGTGCAAAAAAGGTAGTGCTTCACTTTAAGTACATTTGCGCTTTACATACATGCTCCTGTCCCATTGCGTACGTTAATGCGGGGTATGCCTGCAATTTCAAATCCGTAGGGAGATCTGTGTATTATACACATTAAAAATGAATGGCTCGGGGTGTGGCCAGCACTCTAAGCTGAGCCAACGCAGGTCGGCTCAGCTCCCCAGCAAAGGGGCACATTTGGGCGTAAATACCCCTATAATAAACCCCTAAAAATCGCGATCCAGAGAATCAGGAAGAAGACTAACCTCCAGACCCGCAGCTCGACTCTTGAGCTCCCCGGCGCCCAGACCGCTGCTTGACAAGGCACAGAAGAAATAGCCTTTGCTGAGATCCCCTGAAGCTTTCAAGATGGCCGCTGACCAAGCGGGGTCGGCCTGAAGCAAGCCCAGCCGCACAACCCTCAACTGGGTTGAGGACAGAGATGGACATTCCTGAGAGCCTAGCTGGGAGTGGACGTGCTCCGGTGTGGCCGCAGCTCCGGCGCCCCTTAAGGTGCTCACTGGGGGGCTTGGGTTGGTCTCTCACTCCCCCCGGCTGACTGCCTAAACATGGCCTCTGTGGGAAGGCCTGTCCCAGCAGATTCCCCCTCCCCTCTCCCCGTCCGAGTAAACAGATCAGGGCCCAGATCAGGGCCCAGAACATCTCAGGCCAGAGACAGCAACTGAAGGCCTCTAAAAAGCAACAGAAATCAGAAGTAAGTGTCAGTCCCTGTTCCCAAGGAGGTTCAACTTGGCAGTCATCTCGCCCACGCACACTTGAACCCAAACAAAGACTCTAAGGTTAAGCTAACCGCCCAATTTCTATCTCCCACTGAGGAACAACTACCCTCCCCTGTTTCTGTGGGTATAAGAATGAAATAGGGCAGAAGAGTAAATAGAGCTGGCTAAGAAGGCATTCTGAGACCCAAGCTCCATAAATACCCAGAGCTTCAATTTAAGCTGAGAAAAGCGAATTGGCTCCGTCTAACTATCCTACAAAAAAAAAAAAGCTGTGTGTGCTGTGCACGCGCATAGTAAGTGAAACTTCTTTGACTTTTGTCACAGAAATTGTATTTGTGTTTGTGATGTTTTAATTAAAAATCAAAATACAATTTCATTGACAAAACGCAAATAAATTTGACTTAGAATGTGCGTGCTCGGCACACATCCCCTGTATTAGCTATTTGCACTAAGTGTGAATTCCTCGTGTGTGCGTGTGACTGGGAGTGTGCGTGTGACAGAGAGTGTGCGTGTGACAGAGAGTGTGCGTGTGACAGAGAGTGTGCGTGTGACAGAGAGTGTGCGTGTGACAGAGAGTGCGTGTGACAGAGTGTGTGCATGGGACAGAGTGTGTGCGTGTGACAGAGTGTGTGCGTGTGACAGAGTGTGTGCGTGTGACAGAGTGTGTGCGTGTGACAGAGTGTGTGCGTGTGACTGAGAGTGTGCGTGTGACTGAGAGTGTGCGTGTGACTGAGAGTGTGCGTGTGACTGAGAGTGTGCGTGTGACTGAGAGTGTGCGTGTGACTGAGAGTGTGCGTGTGACTGAGAGTGTGCGTGTGACTGAGTGTGTGTGTGACTGTGAGTGTGCGTGTGACTGAGTGTGACTGACTGTGCGTGTGACTGACTGTGTGTGTGCGTGTGAGTGTGCATGTGACTGTGCGTGTGACTATGAGTGTGCATGTGACTGTGAGTGTGCATGTGACTGCGTGTGACTGTGACTGTGCGTGTGACTGTGTGTGCGTGACTGAGTGTGCGTGTGACTGTGTGTGCGTGTGACTGAGTGTGCGTGTGACTGAGTGTGCGTGTGACTGAGTGTGCATGTGACTGTGAGTGTGCATGCATGTGACTGTGTGTGCGTGCGTGTGACTGTGTGCGCGTGCGACTGAGTGTGCGCGTGACTGTGAGTGTGCGCGTGACTGAGTGTGAATTCCTTGTGTGTGTGTGTCAATTATTGTCTGTGTGTTTGTATATATGTGTTTGTGTGTCAGTCAGTGTATGTGTCAGTCAGTGTGTGTGTGTATGTGTGTCAGTCAGTGTTTGTGTGGTGTGTATGTCTCTTTCTGTGTCCTGTCTGTGTCCTGTGTCCTGTGTCCTGTGTTCCCGTCACAGCCCACCCCCCCCCCCCCCGCCCTCCGCCCCCCGCCCCCCGGAGGTACACGACCGCTGCGCAGTCCCCATTCTCTACCCCTGGTAGAGCTGCGTGTCCTGCTGCAGCCAGGTCCACACAAGGGGGTTACAGGAGGGCACGGTAATGTGCGTGGGGCGCTCTTCCCTCTGATTATGCTGTGGAGGACACATAGCACAACAGCCTCTTCTGCCGCCATCACTGCTGCGCATGCGCGGCATAGGAGCGGCAATGGCAGAAGTTCACTCGCCCCCGATACACAGTTGCGCAGCACGCAGACCCCGCAGCCATTGTTGGCTTCCTCCGGCAGCCGGGTCAGCGGCCTCCAGCCCCGCGGGGAGCCGATGTAATAATGCATCTGGGGGGAATGGCGCATGTGCTGGAGCGGCCGGGGCTGAGGGGAGGGGTTAGCCATCAAAACACAACAGCGCATGCGTGGCATGGCAGCGAGAACGGCGGCCATTAGTAGCGGCGCCGGCGGCTATTGCCGCCAGCGCCGCATATGTCAGCGGCCGTGTGGGGAGTGCGGCGGCCATCAGGCCGTTAGGAGCGGCGACGGCGGCTGTCGCCGCCGCCGCATTGATTTTTGGAGCGGGTGTGATGTCAGTGTTGGGGTCGGGCTGAGCCAGAACACAGCCCGGCCTCAACTGCCAGCACTGACGTCACATCCATTTCATTTCTGTCTCCACAATTCTTTTTTGCCCTAGTTCGAATAAGGTGCCACTAAGGAAGTTTCACTTCAAAAGTAAATCTTATTCCCATCTTGTGCAAGTCTTATTTACCATGGCTTGAAAAACAGTTAGAGCCATCAAAAAGAAAAAGAACCAGAATGAGTTCCGTGAATATTTTAGAAACCATAGTCGACTCCACCGCAACAGGTGGAGTCAGAAGCGGCCCCCTCTGTGGAACTCCCAGTCTCTGAACCAGGGGTGGAGATCAAAAACCTTTCCATAAAGAATGACTTACTTATCTTCTTTAATAAAATCTAATCTCTAATGCAAGCAGCAGTGAAAGATCTTAAAGAGGATACATCTTCCTTGGGGGAACGCACTAGCTCCTTGGAATCCAAGGTCGACGCCACAATTACCCGTCAATCTCTGATGGATGCTGAGCTCAAAGAAATGAAGTCCCAACTCCTAGACATCAAGGATAGACAGGAGGATGCTTAGAATAGACACCGCCGTAATAATCTTCGGATCCGGGGGATCCCAAAGTCTATAACAGACTGTTGCAGGGTACACGCAACCACACGTGGGTTTCTTGCAAAGGCTTATTTATTGAGCCTTAAAAAAATACAACACACAAAAACAAAAACAGCTTCTTTTCAGCATTAAAGCAGAAATTAAGTTCTGAGCAGGGCTTGCCCTTTCCCAACAAGGGCTGTTTAGATTTCAGCGTAACAATATACAAACAGTTCATCAAGATATATTCTTAAGACAGACCTTATACAGTAGCAGTAATCTTAGATCAGGGTTTCAGTACTCTCTCTTGATCAGCCAGCCTGCATGTGTGTACAGCCTGGGGGTTTTGAAAACACTTTGATGAGGCAGCTGCGATCAGACTAATCAACTCAGCTGAAAGTTAACCTCCTTACTGCTGCACTACAGATAAGTCTGCCAGGCATAGGGCTGGTTACGTTTATTCACCCTGTCACATTCCTCCCCTGTTAGGGTTTGGCTGGGGCCACGCATGGCTGAAGCCCGACCATCCACCCCTTCTCTAGAGAAGAAATCAGCATGCACATTTTCTTTTCCAGGTCTGTGTTGAATCTCAAACGAGAAGGGTTGGAGGACCATATACCACCTGGTCAACCTAGCATTAGAGTATTTCATAGTATTTAACCACTTCAATGGAGCATGGTCTGTTACCAACGTGAAATGGACTCCCGCCAGGTAATGCCTCAATTGCCCACTTTACTGCGAGGCACTCCTCAATTACTGAGTAGTTCTTTTCCCTTGGGAACAATTTCCTACTCAGAAAAAGGATCGGATGTTCCACTCCCTCAAACTGTTGTGAGAGGACTGACCCTAGCCCTATCTCTGAGGCATCAGTTTGCACGATAAAAGGCTTATCGAAGTCTGGGCTTCTAAGGATGGGACACTCTGATAGACACCTTTTTACCACCTCAAAGGCTCTTTGGCACTCCCTTGACCATACCACTTGTGTAGGGGCACACTTTTTTGTGAGGTCTGTTAGTGGGGCTGCAACTTCTGAGTAGTTGGGGATGAACCGCCGATAGTACCCTGCTAAACCCAGCAGAGAGCATACCTGCGTCTTTGTTTGGGGGGTCGGAACTTCTTTCAGGGCAGCTACCTTGTCGGCTAGTGGCCTTACTTTTCCACCTCCCACTGCATACCCAAAGTACTTGGTTTCCGCCTTACCTAAGGCACATTTCTTAGGGTTGGCTGTGAGCCCTGCCTCTCTTAGAGATTTGAGGACCGCTTTCAGCCTATTTAGATGGGCCCGCCAGTGTTTACTATAAATGACAATGTCATCTAGGTAGGCTGCGGCATAAGTCCTATGGGGCCTCAGTACCTTATCCATGAGTCTCTGAAATGTGGCTGGGGCTCCATGCAGTCCAAATGGCATTGTCACAAACTGTATAAACCCATGGGAGTGGCAAAGGCTGTTTTGCATTTGGACTTTTCCTCCAAAGGTATTTGCCAGTATCCTTTTGTTAAGTCCAGCGTGGATATGTATTCCGCGTTACCAAGGGCGTCAATTAACTCGTCCACCCTTGGCATCAGATATGCGTCAAACTTGGATACCGCATTGGCCTTTCGGAGGTCCATACAAAATCTTACCTTCCCATCGGGTTTAGGGACCATAACTAGTGGACTACACCACTCACTGCATGATTCCTCAATCACGCATAAGTGTAACATTTCTTGTACCTCCTTCTCTACCAGGGCCTTACGGCTTTCAGGCACCCTGTAAGGACGAGAACGTACTTTCACCCCAGGTGCTGTCTCTATCACATGTGAAACTAAATTAGTTTGCCCTGGTAAATCAGAAAAAACATCATTGAATTGTGTAATTATTTCTAACAAGTCCCCTTTTTGTTCAGGGGACAATTGTCTAACCATTGGGATTTGTTCATCACCAATGATGTTCCCCCCGTGGGGGCTGAGGACCCAAGTCCGTTTCCTCCTCCACTGGGTGGATGAATAGAGACCGCTGTGCTTCCAGGGTTTCAGCAAGTTCACATGGTAAATTTCTTTACCCTTCCTGGACCCTGGTTGAGCGATCTCGTAATCCACATCACCCGTGCGGTGGAGTACTTCAAATGGGCCCTGCCATTTGGCTAGGAGTTTGCTCTCACAACTGGGTAACAATAACATCACCTGGTCTCCCGGATGAAACACTCTCATGTGCGCATTTTGATTGTAATGTCTCTCCTGGCTGTCCTGGGCTGATCTAAGATTCTCCCTAGCAAAATGGCCGACCACATCTTGGCGCTTCCTAAGGTCTAATACATATTGCAGGGTATTCTTAGAAGGGGACCACTCTTCCTCCCAGGACTCCATTAGGAGGTCTAGGATACCCCGGGGTTGGCGCCCATACAGTAATTCAAATGGAGAGAATCCCGTGGAGGCCTGGGGAACTTCCCGCACGGCAAACAGAAAAGGGAAAAGGGCAGAAAAGGGAAAAGTTAATCCAGGCTCTCTTCTCTGAATCTACAAATTTTCTCAGCATACCTTTAAGCGTTCGATTAAATCTTTCCACCAGTCCGTCAGTCTGTGGACCGATGTCCGAACAGACTTGACCTCAAGTAATTTTAAGACATCCTGCATCAGTTTAGCCATAAAATTCATACCTTGGTCTGTCAACATAACCTGGGGAAGTCCAACCCATGAGAACAGCTCCAACAATTTGTTGGCTACTTGCTTCGCCGTTGCTGTCCTCAGGGGGAACGCCTCAGGATATCTTGTTGCATAGTCAACTATTACGAGAATGAACCTGTGTCCTTTCGCAGAAGGTTCTAGAGGTCCTACCAAGTCTACTCCAATCCTCTCAAAGGGAACTGACACCAAGGGTAGGGGAATCAAGGGGGCCGGTTTTTGTCCCTTCGGACTAGTTAGCTGGCATTCAGGACATGCCGCACATAACTAAGCAATATCACTATGCATGCCTGGCCAATAGAATCGGGATGAAATACGGTCCAAAGTTTTATTCCTACCAAGGTGACCACCCCAAGGGACAGTATGGGCTAGGGTGAATACAGATTTAACAAATGCCTTGGGAACCAATATTTGTCTGGTGACCTCCCCTGTTTGTGTCTGCCTATTTACCCTATACAAGATATCATTTGACAATTCAAAATGGGGGAATACTATCACCCCCTGTGCATTCAATATCCGTTCATCAATTTGTACCACTTTATCATATTGTCTGGCAAGGACTGGGTCTTCCCTTTGCCTCTGTCAAAAATCAGGGAGGAATAGCTCTGGTAAATCCCCAGGACCTATATCTCCCTCTTTCTGGCCATTGCCAGCCATCACTTCTGACTCTTGGCTATTAGTATGGCCACCATGAGTCCCAGATTTCTGCAACCAGTCCTGTTTGTCATAGCATCTTTGCCTCCGAGACTTTGCAACCCGGTGTCTACTGGGGAACAGGTCTGCTGAGAAAGGGAACAGTTTACCAGGTTTCTCCTGAGCCAGAGAAGGAGGCTCCTCCTGAGAGACTGGAGCCATTAGGTTTGAAAAGAAAGGCCAGTCACGGCTGAGCAAAATGGGGGCAGGGAGCCAAGGAGCGACTCCTACTTCGATCCTGGCCTCCTGACCTTTTACCTGTAGCAGGATTTTGGCCGTCGGATACCATTTTACATCGCCGTGTATACACTCTATACTCCATGGGGAGTCAAAGGAAAGCACGTCAGGCGGTAACAGTTTCTGGAAGACCAGCGTTTTTCCAGAGCCTGAATCTAAAAGGGCCTGGACGGTTTTACCCCCAATCTGGGCTGGAAGTAGCCAGGGCTTGCAACTTTCTCTGGGGAAGGCTGAGATGACTGTCCTGCTGAAGGAACAATAAATCTGTGGACAGTCCATCTGACAGTGACCTTGTTCTCCGCAGGCCGAACAGGGAGAGTGTTCCCTCGCCGGAGGGTGCCGCGGGTACCGCTCAGCTGGACCGGATACTGGAAACCAGGCATCCGTTGGGTCCTTTTGTGCGATGTTCTCTGAAGTTCCTCTCATTTGGCGACGAGCCGCCATCAGGAAGTACATGAGGGTCTCGGCGGTGCCCGGCGTTTGGACCTCTCCCTTGTTGGAAGGAATGTTCCTTTCGTGGCACTTGGCGGTTGCGTATGGAGGGGCCATAGTTTCCCCGTTGGTCCGGTCTCCCTCTTTGGGCATCCGCAAGCGCCGGTAAAGCCAGATCCGTTGGGTTCAAGACACTCGCCTGGTCCTCGGCCCCAAGGAAGTTCTCAACGAGTCGGACAGCCAAAGCTAGGGTATCAGCAGCATGGCGTTTTACCCAAGAGCGTGCGGAAGGGGTTATTACTTGTAGGAATTGTTCCAACACAACTTGTTCAAGAACAGTTTCCTTAGTGTGTTGCTCAGGTTGTATCCAGCAGGTACACAAGTCCAATAACCGCTGAGCTAGGACCCGGGGTCTCATCTTAGAGGTGCACTTCAGGTTCCGGAACTGCTACCGGTAGGTCTCTGGGGTCAGACCTAAGCGATCCAATATGGCGGCTTTTACTTGTTTGTAATCCATTGACTGGTCTGCCGGGAGGCCCTGATATGCGGCCTGGGCTTCTCCTATAAGGAGTGGGGCCAAAGCAATTGCCCAGCGGTCTGAAGACCAGCCCTGGGCTTCGGCAACCATTTCAAACATCAGTAGAAAAGCCTCTGGATCCTCGTTCAGAGTCATTTTCCTCAGGAGGACCGGGGGTTTGTTCGCAAGTTCTGGACTGGCAGACCCCTGGAATTGGGTCAGCAGCCGGCCATCCGCTCATCCTGTGCTGCCTGCTGCTGGGTTAGGAGCTGGGTTTGCTGCTGCAATAGTCTCTCATCTCTCTCAGCATGTAGTTGAGCCTGCTCCTGCATTAACAGTCCCTGCTGTTTGGTCTGCTCCTGCATTAACAGTCCCTGCTGTCTGGTCTACTCGCACAGAAACTCTTTAGAAAAAAATCCATTTTTTTTAACATTTTTTTTTCTTTTTGTGTGTGTGGCCCTTCAACTGCAGGGGTCTCTCAACATCCCGGCACTTCTGACACCATATGTTGCAGGGTACACGCAACCACACGTGGGTTTCTTGCAAAGGCTTATTTATTGAGCCTTAAAAAAATACAGCACACAAAAACAAAAACAGCTTCTTTTCAGCATAAAAACAGAAATTAAGTCCTGAGCAGGGCTTGCCCTTTCCCAACAAGGGCTGTTTAGATTTCAGCATAACAATATACTGTACACACAATTCATCAAAATATATTCTGAAGACAGACCTTATAGCAGTAATCTTAGATCAGGGTTTCAGTACTCTATCTTGATCAGCCATCCTGCATGTGTGTACAGCCTGGGGGTTTTAAAACACCTTGATGAGTCAGCTGGTATCATACTAATAAACTCAGCTGAAAGTTAACCTCCTCACTGCTGCACTACAGAAAGTCTGCCAGACATAGGGCTGGTAATGTTTATTCAACCTGTCACACAGACATTGAGGGATTCATGGGCAATTGGCTTACATCAGCCCTTCCTGATTCTACAAAAAAGAGTCCCTTACCCTGGACAGATGCCACAGAGTTTAAGATCGAGGCCTCAACCAGAAGACAGACCAAGGGATGTGGAGCTGGGATTCCACTATTTCAAAACAAAGGAAGCCTTTAACACAGTGATGAAAGGCTCCAGAGACCTCAAGTTTCAAAATGTACCCCTACAGGTATATGCAGACCTTGTGCCTTCCACACTTGTCAAAAGAAGAGATCTCCGTGAGGTGACGTCAAATCTAGGAGACCGCAATATCAAGACTAGATCGACATTTCCTTTTGGTCTTCAAATAGTTAAAAATGGAAGACCTCGGACACTCGGGAACCCGGATAACGATGAAGCCTTCCTCGAATATTTAGACCTGAGCTACCCTCTTCCCAGATGAGTACCGGGAGGCAAGGACCCCTCGACCCTGGTGCCATCCAGGTTCACAATTCCCACGAGAAGATTCTCCCACCTGAGCTCTCTGATGATACAGTTACCCAAAGCTGGGTCCAAACCTTAAGCTGAGTTTCAAGATCACGTTCCAGAATGGAGTAAATATTGTATAATGTTTTCAGGTTCAAATTAACAACAGATTACTAACGGTCCAGTAGTATGGTCTATGTTCTCGGTGGGTGTTTTTGTTAGTCTTATCTATTCAATAGGAACACAAGTGCTTTGAAGTGCTAATCCCCTTCAAAACTAATTAGACAGTATGTTGTAAAAGGTGTGACTGAAAAATATATAAAATATATACCAGGGCAGCCAGGGAAACTGGTATGAACAACACCAGAAGAGACAAAAGGAACAAATACAAACCAGCGCCCGCAAGGATTTAGAGTCCAATAAGTCCAAATAGGGGAGAGGAGAGAGTCCAATAAGTCCAATGAACAGGAATCTCCAATCAGGTGGTCCATGACATGTGGACAGAAACAGAAACAATGATCATAGTGTAACCTGAATAAAAACCTACAAAAAACAATTAAACACAATACAAACAACAAACAAGGACATAAACATAAAACACAGAAGCTGAAATAAAAAATTATTTAAAAAAACAAAGGAGCCTGCTGCAGCGGGTCATCAAGGGGTTAAAACAAAAAACCCTACTTACAGCAGGACTGGATTAATGAGCGTGTGTAACCAGACAGGAGTGAGTGCCAAATGCTGGGAGAGTCCTCCGTAGGCGCTTGGGTATGTGGGGTGATGACTCTGTCTCCCTCCAATGTGCAGGTAGTTTCCCAAAGTAGACACAGGGGAAGGGGAGCTGCACACAACTGCACACATCGGTTGGGACCTCTCTCACGATGACGTCGTTTCCTGCAGGGGTGGTCAGGAACGCTGCACGCAACCAGCTCTCTCCGAAGGCGCCGTGACCTTAGACCCTACGCGTTTCGTGACTGACGTCACTTCCTCACCTGAGGAAACCCCATGGGTTTCGTCACAACAGGTGACTTCACCAAGAGATGGCAAAACAAAGGTCTGGACCCTTTCAATAATCCATAGTTGATAAGCAGCAACACCACAATTCAAAACTATAAATAATCCATTGGCAAAAATGCCAAAGGCTCAATATGCACAACCGTAAAGGAGAATTCTTAGGCCTTGCCCCCACTGCCTACTACAGCGTCCGCTGTGGCGGACGCTGCACGGACGAGAGCCCTCCCCTCAATGGCGCCGGGCCCGCTGCGAGGGGGGGCCGCAGCGCTCAGGCGAGAGCTGCTCCTGCTCTCAATAGAATTGAGAGCAGGACTCGCGTCGAGCGATTAGGCACGCCCCCCGGCGGTTCAGCCAATGAGGGTGAACCTGCCGGGTAACGTCATGGCCGCGCCCCGTCACTCCCCCGCCACCCCCCCCCCGGTCTCTCCACCTGCAGTGAGCTGCAGACCGGGGAATCGGCTGAACGCGCCGCCAATATCGCGGGCGCGCGTTACAGCGGCGTGACCGGGGCCTTAGCCTAACAAGTTATTTTTCTGCTCATATCTAACCCCGGTCAGGCTGCACACCATAACTCGTACATATCATTGAACTGTGTCCACTGCTATGGCCAACATAGCTCACTGTTGCACATCTGATGGTTCTGCCTGTTAATAGTTACCATCTGGAAAAGATTATTTGTATTCATTAACACGCCCCTGAATTTCTCGATTAGACCTGAGGCCTTGGCGGTTCTGCTGGGCAGGACCTTTCCAGATCGCCATAGATCTGAGGCCAAACCCATTGGCCATATCCTCACCTAAGCCAGATACTATATTGGAGCAAGCTGGAGGAAACTCAATTCCCCCGGATCTAAAAATTATCGAAATGATAATCTGGCACATTATGGCGATGGAAAGAATTATGGCCTTATTAAGGGAACTCTGCAATCAGCTCGCAGCCATATGGAGACCGTGGTTGGAGTCAAAGGGGAGAGGGACCATCAATATAGAACTAGGTCTCCTGCCTAGAGGGGTTGACTGCCCCAAGAGAGGTAGGGATGATGAGAGGACACAAGATACCCTCAGTGCTATGTCGGGTTCCACGGGTGGTGACATTTAATCCTCCCATTCCCCACTTATTAATTAATTTATTGCATAGTGTCTCTTCTCACCCCTCCCCCCCCCCCCCCCCACATATATTGGTTTGAATAAAGCAGTTCCCACATATGGCACTATGTAATATGGTCCCCCAATCACTCATATGACATGGTGTCTCTTTATTCTGTACCCCATATAAAGCATCAAATAAATGAACAGGTTCAGGGGAGGATGTGGGTAAAAGTGTGAAAAGACAACAGAATCCATTTGAATGGAAGGGTAGAATAAAGGGAGAAAATTACTCTTCTGATTAATGTAACCCTGAATAGCTTTTGTACAATACTCTCATGTGTGAAGAGTGTGACTATTGGTAACAGCTAATATGATACTGATCTGTTGGAGCTGGGCCCCCTACCATCCCCTGATTTATTTTTGAACCCATAACCCCACCTTCTCTCCTTTTATTTTCTGTATCCCTTACTGTGTGAAAAAAGTTGAAGGGAAAAAAAAGCCCAAGACGGCACCATTATTAGACTTCTCTGGTCTTTATCAGGCCTCTAAGGTTTTAGTGTTTCCAATGCATCCACTACTTACTTGCCCTCTATTTAATGCCCATCTCTTACTGTATATAGTATGTAACGGATTTTCTGGCCTAGCCTGACCCACCCAATCTCACATTGGCCCCTGTGGTCTAACCAGTCCCCATTACATGGTAGTGTCTGGTGGTGCACCTGTTGGCAACAGGACTCCTGAGTCTCCCGCATGATGTTGCGTGGGGATTGCCAACACAGACAGGCAGCTGAGGTAGTGTGCATGAGTCCTACCTATATCCAGTGCAGCGCCTCCACCTCATCAGGATCCCTGCGTCCGCAAGGGGATGGTTCTGATGAGCAACTCCTTCTTGGTGCCTTCCTCTGCTGAGTAACTCCAGACTCACACATGAGGGTGTTGGTGAACTTGGGCATCTTTATTGAACGTTCAGGCAGACTGCCCCTCGCAGCTGTCAGCTCAGCCGCTCATCTCTCTGCTGCACTACATCTGGAAGGTTCCTGCTTCTCCTAATGGAGTTGCTTTCCACCTCTCCCCTCAGGGAGATTCACCAGCTTGTCTCTCTTGAGCTGCCCAGACTCACAGCTATTGCATCAGCCTCTGCCACACTGTTGCAGACCTCCACATGACTCTCCTGAACAGAGTAAAAACACCAACAGAACTGAACTGCTAACTTTAGGCAGTGCTAAGTCTTATATCACCTCCAGAAAACAGACACCCTCTGTGTCACTAGGGGTGGGCCCAAAGCATGTTGTCACTTCCCTTGGGACATATGACACCCTCTCTAACAAGTTCCTCTCTGTGCATAACTTCTTTCTCTCTCACTCCCTGCTTCTCTTTGCTATAACTGAGACCTGGCTCACTCAGTCTGACTCTGCTCTGGAAACTGCCCTCTCCTACGGTGGCCTTTCCTTCTCCCACACTCCGCGCACTGATGGCAGGGGTGGAGGCGTGGGGCTCCTGCTCTCCTCTCTCTGTCGTTACTGAACCCTTCCTATTCCTCCATCTCTTGCTTTTCCCTCCTTTGAGGCTCACACTGTCCAGATTTTCTCTCCTCTCCCTGTTCATGTGGCGGTCATCTATCGCCCACCTACCTCTACTCATCCCCCTTCTGCCTTTCTCTCTCACTTTGAATCCTGGCTCTCTTTCTTCCTCTCCTCAGACTCCCCTGTTCTTCTCCTTGGGGACTTCAATTGCCACATTGATAACCCCTCTCTCCCTTGGGCTTCCCGCTTTCTTTCTCTAACCTCTTCTTTTGGCCTTCAACAGTGGACTGCAGCCAGCACCCACAAGGATGGCCACTACTTAGACCTGGTTTTCACTAAGAACTTCTCTCTCTCCGATTTCTCCATTTCCCCTTTTCCTCTCTCTGACCATCATCTCATCTCATTCTCTCTATCTCGCTTCTCCCCTTCTCCACCTCCATCTACACCCCGGTTCTGCAGAAACCTGCGCTCTATTCACTTACCTGACTTTGAGTCCACTTTACGCTCCTCTATCTCCTCTCTCAGCTCTGCTACAGACCCCGACAACCTGGTCAGGAACTACAACTCTGTCTTGTCCTCTTCTCTTGATCTACATGCCCCACTTTCTCTCTGCCGCAGTCGCCCTTCTAACCCTAGACCCTGGCTAAATTCCCACACACGCATGCTGCGTTCCTCCACTCGTTCCTCTGAACGCCTCTGGAGGAAGTCTCACACTCTCGCAGACTTCCTTCACTACAAATTTATGCTATCCTGTTTCAACTCTGCCCTCTCGCAAGCTAAACAAGCCTACTTTTCTGCACTAATCAACATGCACAAGTCTAACCCACGCCGACTGTTCTCTGTCTTTGATACTCTACTCAAACCACCCTCAGCTGCCTCTCCTTCCTCCATCTCCGCTCAGGACTTTACTGACTATTTTAAGGAAAAGGTGGAATCCATACGTCAGAACATCCCCTCTTTTTCTTCTTCCCATCCTACACCTCTTCCTAACTCTCCTCCTGCCTTCCTTGACGCTTTTTCCACTGTCTCAGAGGAGGATGTGTTGCTGTTGATCGCCACTTCTCCCTCTACCACTTGCCCTCTTGACCTCATTCCCTCCCATCTCCTAAAACCTCTTGCTCCTACTATAATCCATACGTTCACACACATTTTTAACTCCTCCCTCTGCTCTGGAACCTTTCCATCCTCCTTCAAACATGCAACAGTCATACCATTACTCAAAAACAGAAAGCTTGACCCTACCTGTCTTTCTAACTATCGACCTGTCTCCCTCCTGCCTTTTGCCTCTAAACTCCTTGAACGTCTTGTATTCTCTCGCTTGCTCCATTTTCTGAACACCTATTCTCTCCTAGACCCTCTACAATCTTGCTTCCGCACTGCTCACTCCACGGAAACAGCCCTCACTAAAATAACTGACGACCTCCATGCTGCCAAAGACAGAGGTCATTACACTCTGCTCATATTACTCGACCTCTCTGCAGCATTTGACACTGTGGACCACCCTCTTCTCCTTCACATTCTCCATACTCTTGGTATTCGGAACAAAGCTCTATCCTGGATCTCATCCTACCTCTCCCATCGTACTTTCAGTGTCTCTTCTGCTAACACCTCCTCCTCTATTGATCTCTCTGTGGGGGTACCCCAGGGCTCTGTCCTGGGACCTCTTCTCTTTTCTCTGTACACACTCTCTCTAGGTGACCTAATAACATCTTTTGGGTTTAAATATCACCTCTATGCTGACGACACACAAATATACTTTTCAACACCTGACCTTACACCTGCTATACAGACCAAAGTTTCTGAATGTCTCTCTGCTATATCATCCTGGATGACCCTCCGTCGCCTTAAACTCAACATGGCTAAAACAGAGCTCCTCATACTTCCTCCCAAACCTGGCCCTACTACCTCCTTCCACATTACTGT
This sequence comes from Ascaphus truei, assembly GCF_040206685.1. Taxonomy (NCBI): domain Eukaryota; kingdom Metazoa; phylum Chordata; class Amphibia; order Anura; family Ascaphidae; genus Ascaphus; species Ascaphus truei. The sequence goes on along the minus strand of NC_134483.1, from coordinate 355,084,936 downwards.
TGGAACTACGATCATCCACCCAGTAGCCCAAGCACGCTGCCTAGGGGTCACACTCGACTCCTCTCTCACATTCGCCCCTCACATTCAAAACATTTCTAAAACTTGTCGCTTTTTCCTCCGCAATATAACAAAGATACGCCCTTTCCTCTGTTGCTCGACTGCTAAAACTCTGACTCAGGCCGTCATTCTCTCCTGTCTTGATTACTGTAACCTCCTGCTGTCCGGCCTTCCTGCCTCTCACCTGTCTCCCCTACAATCTATCCTAAATGCTGCTGCCAGAATCACTCTACTCTTTCCTAGATCTGTCTCAGCATCTCCCCTCCTGAAATCCCTCTCCTGGCTTCCAATCAAATCCCGCATCTCACACTCCATTCTTCTCCTCACTTTTAAAGCTTTACACTCTTCTGCCCCTCCTTACATCTCAGCCCTAATTTCTCGCTATGCACCACCCCGACTCTTGCGTTCTGCTCAAGGATATCTTCTTTCTACCCCCTTTTTATCTAAAGCCCTCTCCCGCCTTAAACCTTTTTCACTGACTGCCCCACACCTCTGGAATGCCCTTCCCCTCAGTACCCGACTAGCACCCTCTCTATCCACCTTTAAGACCCACCTTAAGACACACTTGCTTAAAGAAGCATACGAATAGCACTGTGAACATTCTGAACACATGATACATAAAGCTTGGCTCCTGCAGACGCACTTACCAGAACTCCCTCCTCCTGTCTCTGTACGTTCTCCCTACCTACCAATTAGATTGTAAGCTCCTCGGGGCAGGGACTCCTCTTCCTTAATGTTATGTTTGTCTAAAGCACTTATTCCCATGATCTGTTATTTATATTATCTGTTATTTATTCGATTACCACATGTATTACTACTGTGAAGCGCTATGTACATTAATGGCGCTATATAAATAAAGACATACAATACAATACAATACAATACACCTCACCCGGGTTTGAGGGCAAACCTCCATGATTGTTGCTGGCAATCCTGCATACTTACCAGGTTTACTGCCAGCATGAGAAAGAGATATGTACACCAATTTTACACATGGCTACAAGTAGAATATAACATAATATAGGGAGAATAAATGGTGGGGCACTGCTCAAAAAAGAAACGATGGGCTAGAGAGTAAGAATTACTGTACTATAAAAAAGTCTTTAATTAACACATGTAAAAACAACAACGGAGGACCGCAAGAGATCCCTCTTACTGTATATAACCTGAGTATGCTTTGCACCTGGGTACCATTTAGGAACTTTATCCACCTGGTTGAAGCCCACATTTTTGGAGTGGGCCATGAACAAAATCTGAAAGCCTCCAGACACCTCATAAAGACTGCTTTATTTGCCACTCCAAGGGTCCAAATTTCAGTGTCATTTCTCTACACCGTACAGTTACTTTCTTTGATGTATTATACAGTACTTGTAAGGAGGAGATCAATTACATTTTAGCTCCGGTTTGAATCACAGTAACTTTAACACAAATGATACCTACATTAAACAGACCATGTTTTGCAGTCCTCTATGACAGTACTTTCTGAATAGAGCTGTTCTTCTGTTTTTACATTTGCACTCAGCTGCCACCTGCTTTGTAAGGTCAGAATGTATGTGTTTCTTGTATGAATATTTCAGTGCTGACGGGAACCTTTGTGATATAAATTGGCATCAAAGCCAACTAGACAAGAGGTATGAGCCAAACTATTGCATACAGATCAGTTGCATTAGTAAAACCTCTTTGTGCTTTAGTCACTGCAATACCTTTTATCCTCGAGTATTGCGAACAGATCAGCAATAACGTCAATTTGAAAAATGTTAAAGTACATTAGGATTGCTCATATTATGCAAATATTAAGTGCTGCTTTCATCCTCTCTTTAATTCAACATCGAATGCATCAATATAAATTAGGCATTGCCTTATCATGGACATTCTTGGAAAAGGCTACAGTTTTGCCTAGTTCCTGATTTGTAAATTACAGGTGTTTTTTTCTGGATTCTAAAACCAGCAATTTAGAATGCAAAAAGGTTTTAGAAAACATCTATTTCAACATTGTCTGCCTCAGGTATATGTGTGGTAAGGAAAATACATCAACAGCATTTTAAAACTCCATTATGCAAAAGCGATACTACGTTTATTTACACAATGGCAAATTTGTAATCACAGGTCAGTGAAGAATAAAACTTATACTGTAATTCCAAATGAAACACCTCTGTCGGCATCATGAAGGGTATGAAATGGGAAAATCAAGAGCAGGCGCTTCCTGTAATTATATATTTTCCGCCCCTATGCTGGCTCACTCTCTATGAAATGTCAGCCAATGCTACAGGGCAAAAATGGCAGAGAATGGTGAGATGGATAATTAAAAAAAAAGAGTGTGTGCTGCTGGCATAGCAGTTCAATGGAAAAAAAAGTGGTGAATGGCGGTTTTATTAATATTGTGAATGCTTTAACATTCATATAAGATAAGAATAATGATTTTGTGCACATAAGCTCTTATTGTACTAGACGGATCTAAATACGGTTATATGATGCTCATATACAAGGAGCAAAAATTCAACCGTTTTATTCATTACAGAATTACAAAAAGAAGTCAAATATTTCATGCAGAATTTTATAGACTAGATATAATAAAGTATGCTCCTCTAAAGTGTGTAATTTATTTCAATATTGGGTTTAACCAGTGATTGTGTAAGAAACAAAAGGTGCCAGAGCCCTAAGCTAATGAAAGAAATAATTTGCAGTGTACTGTACTGTATATGAAAACTACAATAAATAATTTAGCTTAAAAAATGCAAAAGTGGTAAAAAGCATGAATCCACTCTCAATTAGTATTCCAAACAATTTCTAAACAATTAATAATCACTATAAATAGCCTAAGGAAAGAGTGGTGTAATTTTGGAGCACAAAGAATTGCACCTGATTTATCAAAGAAAAAAAATCCAAATGCTTTAAATGTGTTTTTGTTTTCCTTTGACACATTTAGTGAATATTTTTTTGGGGCCTCTGAAGTGAAACACTTTTGTTTTTATATGTACTGTAGACCCAGGAGTTTCTTGTTAGTCCATAAAAAAGTGCCAAGACTAAACAAAGATGCTGGAAATCAGTTCTCCCTCAAAATAGCCCTTGTAAAGAGCAGTGTTGCTTAACCTTTTCATTGGTGGAGCAAACCGTAACAGATTGATTTGGAAAGCAAGCCAAGTTTCACCAGCACTGAAGGTGTTAAAAAGTAGAGATTGGCGAATCCGCTGAACTGTTTCCTGTATTTTCGCCGATGTTACTGCCAAAATCCGCTTTACGGTGTCAAATCCGCAAATAGATTTGAGCGGTTTCAATCCCCGCGGATACATCAAAAACCGCCATTGGATACAACCCGTGGACACATTTGTAGAATCCAATCAACAGATTCAGCAATCTGTTGGCAGATTCTTAAGAATCCACTAATGGATTGCTGAATCCGTGGGTTGGATTCTACAAATCTGTCCACTGGTTGCGGAATCCGCTAAATAATAAAAAATCTGCAAAACGCCCTTTTTGACATTGATCCACTGAAATCCACGGACTAAAGGAAACGGCCGATCCGCTGAAGATCCAAATTAGCAAAAAAAATGTGCTTATCTCTATTAAAGAGGCAATTCGCGTGGCTCTTTAAAAGAAAAAAACATTGATTTGCTCTCCCGTGAATGATCAGCAAAAGATCCTACTTCCCAGGGTTCACTAAATGGCTACATTTCAGTTTCAATCAATCCTTCAGCCAGTGTAAATCAACAGCTACAATGTATTCTTATATTACTTGGAAGTAGGGGGTCCCCGGAAACTAAATTAATGGGGTTCAGCTCCGGGGACCTCCTGCTTCAATCATGTATTAAAAATTGGATTGCTTTTTAAAACTCATTAAAAATGGCATTAAGAGTTGAATGAAAAAAAATATAGTAAGTATTATTTAATACTACAGAAATGATTTTTTTTTTTTTAAATACACATATAGGATATTGCCTGACTTGCTCCTTTAAGACACACAAGAACATTGTAAACTGTAAAGACATATTTTGCAATATTAACAAATATCTATTGTTTAATCTAAGATGACCAATCGTGGCAGAGAGATTTACATACTTCGGTTTTGACCTTGCCTCACACAGGATCAAATGAGGGGCTTTCTGGCTTCTTAGAATAAACAAGAAGATAATTAGGAATAATTATCATCAATCAGTCACAGAACAAGTGCATTTTGCAAGTAAGCTGAACATTTTGTAATCTCCCCAAAAAAGCCCTTGCACTGCGTTTGTTTCTGTGCCTATAATTACTCTGATACCGAATAATTCCCTCTATCACACTTGAAAGGCACTTTATATAAGCAAATGTACATTTCTGAAGAAGCATTTTTTCCTTTCTCTTTAATTGTTCTCTCCAACTTAGTTTACAAGTACAGATAATTGCAGATGTTGATTAATGATTCATAGATTTCATTATGTCTACAAAAAGCAAAAAGAAGATCTTACTTCACTAGTTTTCTCTGATTCCCGTTGCCTAGCAATGCTTATTAAGCAATACAACACCAAGCGTTTTAATTGTGCATATCAAGGCTGACTAGCAATACATCATTAAATACATTTCTTTTATACATTATACAGAAGCTTACGGTCATAGGACTTATCGTGGTTAAATAGCCAATAATGACTCAGTCACTCAAACTGAAGGGTTACTCATTATTAGAACACTGCTTACTGTACATCTTCTTTATTAGAACAGAACGAGGCCTGCTCCCGTACATCATATATGATACTTGTTAATAGAGCCGCCAACAGATTTCCAGTGCCCACAACTAGTTTTAACCTGGCTACTGTGGGTCGGCAGCCCTGCGAGCCTCACCCCCCTCCCACACATCTCCTCGCTATCTCCCCCTCTCTCTCCCACCTTCTCACACTCCCCATTTATCCTCATCTCTCTCCCTACCCCCATGTATTTCTTTCCCCCCATTCACTGTCCCCCTATTTCTCACTCCCCTTCTAACTATTCCCCCTCTCTCTCACTCCTCTTTCTACCAACTCTATCACTAGCCCCCTCTTTTTCTTCCCCACTCTTACTCTTCCCCCTTTCTCCCTCCCCTCTTTTCCACCCTCTCTCTCTCTCTCTCTCTCACCCTTCCTCCCTCTCACTTCCCCACTCAATGCCCCCTCTCACTCACCGACTCAATTCCTCAATATCTATCTCCCCCCCACTCTCTCCTCTCTCTCTCCCCCATCTATATTCCCCCCTCTCTCCCCCTGCTCTTCCTTTCTCTCTCCCCCTCCTCTGACCCCCTCCTTTATTGTCCCCTCGCTTGCCCACCTCACTATCACCCCCCCCCCACTTTCTCCTTTCTCTCTCTTTCCACTTTCTCCCACTCTACCCCCTCTTCTCTCACTCAATCCCTGCCTTCTCTTTCTCCCCTCCTTTCTCACTCACCCTCTCCTCTCATTCAATCCCTCTCTCTTCTCTCCCACCTCTTCTCTCATATTCTCCCCTTCCACTCACCCTCTTCCATCCTGCTTCTCCAGTCACCCTCCCCCCCCTCTCCCCCTCTCCCCCTCCTGACCCTCCTCTTCCTCTCCCTTCTTTTAATCCCCACCTCCTCTCCCCTCCTATCTCTCTTCCCTCTCACTCTCTCACTCCTCACTCAGCCATCCCCCTCCTCTTTTATTCACTCACTCCCCTCCTCTCTCCTTCAATCCCCCCTTATTCAATATCCCACTCCTCTCTCACTCAATCCTCCTTCCTCTCTCACTCAATCCCCCTCCTCTCTCACCTCCCCTCTCTCTTTCCCCCATTCCCTCTCACTCAATACTCTCCTCTCTCACACAGTCCCCTCTCTCACTCAATTTGCCACCCTCAATCCCACACTCCTCTACCATTCAGTCTCCTCTTCCCTCGCTCAACCCCCACCCCACACCCCCTCTCTAACAAATTTACCTTGGGTGGGGGGAACACCTCCAGTCCCGCTGCAGAGCGGAGCTGGGGCCCAGCGGGTGGATGCAGAAATTTGGCCCAACTTCCGGCAGGGCCCAACTTTCAGTGCCACGCAGCTGAGGAGAGCTTAGGCCCTACAGCACACAGAAGCCTGCAGACGGATGCTGAACTTGGGCCCGACCTTTGGCCAGGTAGAACATCTGGAGCTAGCCCCACAGAGCTGCTACAGTAGGCCCAGCTCTCCTCCTGTCGGCAGCCCTGCCTGTTAATCTATTCCTTCTTCACATCTTTGGTAGAAATGCATACTTTCAGTTATTATGTGACAAAGGATGCTTTAGAACCCAAAACATATAGTTAAAAGGTAGTTCAAAAAGTTACGTGTTGTTCAAAAAGTGGTAAATACTGTAATCATTAAAGGTTTACGCAAAATATGACATTATGATGTTCTGTAAAAAAAAGTCATACTTACTAGGTGCTTTGAGAACTTACATAATTCAAAAATGGTCAAAAGATTGGTTTGTAAAAAAAAAAAACATATAGAACTTAGATAGAACCAAACTTTTTTTTTTTGTACAAACTGCTTTTGCTTATACAGTACAGTATATGCCGTTAGATGCAAATCTTCATTATGTACCTCAAAAACGTTTATATTGGAAATTGTTGGGAAAATGTGCAGACACCACTCAGCTATATTGCCACTTTTCAGTTCTGTGTACAGATTTTCAACTAAACCCTCGGCAGCTGGCCGATTCGACGAGAAGGTAAGTTTAAAGGTAGGGATTTCATTTTAGAGTAGGGGGTTAACTTTCGGGGTTTTAGTAGTTAGGGGGTAAACTTAAGGGTTTTAGTGGTTAGGGGGTCAACTTTAGGGGTTTTAGCAGTTTGGGTAAGGACGTAGGGTAAAGGGTTTTAGGGTAAAGGGTTAAGGTTTTTAGGGAAGGGGTAGCGTTAGAATTAGGGGTTTTATGGTAAGGTGTAAGTTTAGTGACTTACCTTAGCAGTGAAGCAGCGGGCAGCCGAGCATCCCTGCAGCGAGGTGAGCAGCGTCTAAACGCTGGTGGTCATTTGGTTGCGGCAAAATGCCAGCGACCAAATGTCCTAGACCATACTTAAGGTACATGGTACTATATTGTATGGGTCAAAGGTCTGTAATTGAATTCAAAAGCTTGTACAGTAGGTTTAAGTGAAAGGAGGAAGGAATGAGCACTGCAAAGGTATAGACTGGGCTGGAGGCAGGTAAAAAATGTATTCATTTATTGGGTATAATAGACAAACTACAAACAACAAAGAGAATCCTCTGACGCATTTCCCGCCTCTCCGGCACTTTATCATCTCTTTGATAAAGTGCCTTACAGGTGGGAAACACGTCAGAGGATTCTTTGTTGATTGTAGTTTGGCTATTATGCCTAATATATGAATATATTTTTACCTGCTGCAGACCAGTCTATACCTTTGCAGTGCTAATTCCTTTTTCCCTTCGCTTATCTCCTTCTTCCACACTGAAGCACGCAATTCAAAAGGAACAGACCTTCTCATTCCCTGTCGGGATGTGAGTATACTTCACGGATGGCTATCAGCTGTTTCACTTTCTTATACATAGCTAGTGTGGTGTTTTCAAGTGGGGTCTGCACACTATGGAGTCACGGGACCAGACAGATCTCCCTCGCGGGGGAACACTACTGACGCGGACTCCAAGCAGAGACAGATGAGATCAGCTCTATCCTTCCCTTGCATTCGGGCTTCGGGAAGCTTCAAGGTGATTATGTTCTGATTCTATACACCACACAACACTGGGCTATTGAATTAACATGCTGGAAATTTGGCTTTAAGGACTGTTCTATACTACAAGATTACCTTTTTGTGGGACTGATTCATATATATATGATATCCACGGCTACACTGTCTGCTATTGGAAGCACCCATCAGAGATTCATTTCCCCTACTTCATCTACAGTAGGTTTAAGTTGGTACAGTGGATTTTAGTCACTCCCTTAAACTCATTTAATATATTGTACTCTTATGTAGAGATGTGCAAAATGATATACAATGCAGTTGCAACATTTTTAGCCTTTTTTTCCCCGTTAATTTGATTTCTTTCCAAACGTTTCACATACTTCCAAAGGCTAATACAAATGAGTAAGCTTTCAGTGAAATATCAACAGATGTATGTACGTTTCTCAGAACCAAAAACCAAAAGATCCTGAATTATGCTAAATATTGCAAAAGCAGAAGTATATACAGGTGCACCGACGAGTATTCTAAAAGTTATCTGGGGCAATCACCAACATGACTCATGCTGGGTACATGCTGCACATTTCAGTGACATTTCTGCAGACAGACTAATGGCCCATTGGATTAACACAGCGGGGGTTCCTGGCAGTTCCATTCACAAGGGCTATTTTGAACATGAGAGCACACAGTCCCAGAGCGTGCACCGTTGCATGACCATGACGAATGTGGGCCGAAGGATTAACGCAGCGCTGCAGCAGCAGCCATCTCTCCAGCACCTCTGCTTTTCCATGTTTCATGTGTGGCCCTGCAAACGGTAAGGCTGGCTACATCTGTAGAATAAGCCCCTAACTGTGATTGTATTTGTATTGATATTGGGTATCAGTGTTTGACTGGGTGAATGCATTGTGTTGATTGTTAGTGAGTGTATAGTGAGAGTGAGTGAATGAGGGAGTAACTGGGAGAGAAAAATAAATAAATAGTTAAATAAATAATTGTGTAGTACAGTAGTTCACTGTTGTTTGCTCTTGCGAGAAGTTACGGTATGTTACTTTTAGTTAAGTTAGATAATTCGATTATAGCTAGTTTGATATTAGTAAGTTTCCTTTTAGATTTTATAGTTGAATAGGTTTTTTTCAGTTAGTGTTTTTTATTTGATAAAATGTCTGATTTTGTATAAATTAAAAATGTTCTCAGTATCTTTACAATTGTGTTCCTTTTTTATATTGTTTGTTATTTTATTTAATTTGTGTTACTCTGGGGGATTAGGGTAGGAGGGTAGGAGGAGTGTTAGAAGAAAAGAGAAGAGTGGATTGCCATGGGCAGTATGGCGCTCCTCATTGCCCCTCTGTCTCAAACGGTCTCAGTAGCCTACACAGCTCTTCCATCAGATGCCACTGGTTGGGAATCAAGTATGCCCCCTCTAATTGATTTGTGCTGCTCATAGAACCACTCCAGCGTGTACAGAGTTGAGTTCCACTGAGTGGGTACCTCTTCATTGAACTTCTGGAGGGCAAGTTTTTAGACTGCTGTAGGTGTCAGAGGTTTATACAAGCTGTGTAAGAGCAGGTAAAGTGGGCACATATTTTCTGAGATGCTGATAATATATGTTGCTCTTTTTCAAACTGGTATAATAAAGGGTTAACTATGAAGCTGAGTAAATCACTAACACAGGGAACATAAATCAGGTTAACCTGATGTAATGCTGCTAACAGGTTGTTTCCATTACCTCCTGTCACTATCCCAACCTCTAGTCCCCTCGGAGAAAGCCAATGTTCAATATCCTGATCTTATTACAAAAGAATTGCAGCTCCATTATGGACCTTCTAATGAAACCCCTGCATACATAGGGTAGCACGTCCCCTAAAGCCCTTCCCTCTACAAAGCTAAAGAACAGCATATCAACTGCCAGCATTTTGGCCAACTTGCTATTCAGCCAAAGGGCATTATTATATATGGTATGATAAATGTGTACCCTATCGAAAGCTTAGCTCACAGTAGATAAGTAAAGCATAATAAGCATAATTTGACATAATTGGTCCACTGTGTGTTTGTGTAATCATGCGAGAGGGCCCTTTTTCCATGAGTCTATGCTGCCCACTGCTCGTAGCAGCTCGTGCTGAAGAAGCACCCATAGTCTCCTCCTCATCAACATCACTATCACATCACTACCACCAAGTACATTTTCATGATGACGATCTTCATCATTGCCATCCAAACATTCTGAGCCACCTGATCAACTGCCAAGAATTGAGTTATCCCTCCACACAACTGTGCTATTGCTTGTGCTCTTCTTCCTTCTTTGCCCTGTAGCCATATGATTAGGATTAGAAGCTGAGGAAGACTATTGTAGAAACGCGCGTTGGGTGAAGTCGTGGAGTACTGAGTGGAACCCTGCTGGCGACATTTAGAGAGGAAGACTGCACCAACCAGCCCAGTGCATGCTGTGACGGCCGTGGAGCAGATACTGTAGCTGTGTGGAGTGTCAACTATCCATATGACCCAGGGTGGTCTAAATGTCTGCCACAAAGACACTTATGTAAGTGGAATACTTTGTGTTTTTAATATTAAAAGCAGTATTATACTATTTTGCTTTTTCTTTTATGTATGTGGATTTCCCTTCCTTTCGTATGGAACATTATTGGTGTTGATCCGGAGTATGCACCTGGATAAGAAAGTTGGTAACTTATAACAACCACAACGCTCGTATATCACGTGGAATACGTGAGTGCAAATTTTATAGAATCTTCAACATTTGATCATATTGTTGTTTGACATTATTGCACTATTTTGATGTCTTCATGATGACGGATCATGTGCCCTAAGATACCTAGATGATACCGAGATAAGTTGCCGCTTTCCCCTTATTTACACTGTCATGGAACAAACAACAGGTGACTGCATCCTTATCTTCACCTTCTAAGTAAAAAAGAAACTCTGGAATTTAGAGGAATTGAAGAAACACGATACAACTAGCTGCCCTGACCCTGATGTACTTGCTGCTGCTGGCCTAAGCGGGAGTGTAGAATTAACTTTCCTGTCCCTCTTCCTACTTGAGCTATCTCTGCTGCCCCCGCAAGTATTGCCATGAACATCATTATCATTCTCATCCTCATACACCTCCACTATAAAATTTTTGTTGTGTGATATTGTGTGATGCTGTTTTCTAGGCTGATACAATGTTCTTGTCTCTCAGTGCTGTACCACTTTTACTACCAGGGCAATGCACTTTTGATCATGATGATGATGACAAGTAGTCTGGTATTGGTTGCTGTTGCCTAATAACAATGTGTGCTATTTCTGCAGCTGGCAACAATGATGGTGTTGGTGGTGAACTTGTTTGTTTTTTTTCAAATACAGCTGAACCCTTTTATAGCGCGGTGCTTGGGGTCCAAAGAATTTGATCGCGTTATATGCGGATTGCGTTACGCATTAAAAAAAAGGACTAATCCAGCATCTGCATCAGCTGGCAGCTCTCTCCTATTCCTGCTTCTGCCTTCAGCTTCCAGAAACCCACGGGAACCACCTGAGGACCCCTGGACACCTGTGAGAACCACCCGAGGGCCCTCGGACATCCGTGGGGACCACCTGTAGACCCCCGCCGGCCTCTTGTATTAATGCTGTGCAAAAAATAAATAAATAATGCTTTTATGCATGTCTCCATCTCTTTTGCGCCAGCCTTTAGCTGGTGAAAAGAAATGGTGAGCTTTTACAGTACGAATTAGTTATCAGTTATTTGCTTTGTGAATAGCACTTACAGGCAAAAAACGACGGGTGTGTCATTTTTTGGTCTTTTCATTGTCTGTTTATTGGTGATAAAAGCCATTATAGCCATTATAGCCATTATAGCGTGATACTGCACTGTTATCACTGCTTTGTGAATCGCACAGCAGACAGTATTGCACTATAAAGGCATATATCGCACTTAAAACCACTTATCACTGCTGTGTGAATCGGCCCCTAAGTCTCTTCCCACCTCTGTATGTGCAGTATTGTGTGCTACACACTCTATCCTCAACACCACGCTCATCATTATTATCAACTATCTTCTCCACCTCTGCATCAATCTATCCCGTAGTCATCCCTTTTTCTCTTCGCCTCCTCAGATTCTTAAAACTGAAGAGCTAGAGCATTATCATCTATCTTCCACTTCAGATTCCCTGTAGTTGCATATATTGCTGAGGTATAGGAGGATATATTGGACTCTTAATCAGTATCTGATTCTGACCCTTACCTCACAGGTAGTTCTGCTGGTGCCTTTGCACATCCAGAGATCGAGGCATGTCCACATTCAGAAAAACATTCCTCAGACTCTACCCTTTAACTCACATTGGTATTGGAGTGCTTACTTTGGCATGCATGGCTACACTTTAAGCCAGTTCTAGTCTTGCCAACAACATCTTTTTTTTTTTTTCCTGGAAAACCTTTGCCATCTTGGTGGTAGTGAGCTTGCCTTCCAGACCTAGACCATCAGGAAGATTATAGTGTTGGCAAAATAACATTTCTGTTTTCCTTTTTCCTGTACTATAAGGCTGCTGTTGAGGGCCAAGTACAACTGCTGCTGCTTTCGTAGGAGTAGGTACTACTTTTCTCTAGAGTCCCACTAATTAGTCATTATTGCCAGCTGCCATTGTGGCCACAGTGACCAGTGTTTTATTATAATTCACGGAGTGTGATTTGTCAGCAGATTACTGTCTACTGTATGTCTAACAATCACTCTCCCACCTTAAGCTGTCTTAAAAATGCAAAAGCACATGGTGCGTTAAGCATTAAGCAAATATATAAATGTAAGATCATTTCGGCCAAAAATTTGGCAAAATTACAATGTACTTTGACTAAGCCTATTGACAATTTATAGCAAATAGCATGGGAAGTCTGGCTCAGATTCTTTTTTTCTTGGCTGAAAAATTAAAATTTCTTCTGTATCATGAGCTTGTGAAAAAGTTTCTCTCCCTCTCTTTACTCACAGGCAACTTACACTATGTCCATTCAGCTCAGCTTAGTGCTTGTAACAATAACAACAATTGCGCTCTATAACTTCAATCTCTGATTACTCATTTTTCCCATCTCCACTTTGAAGGTTGTGATGTAGACCAAAACCAGCACTGTGCACACACATTTCCATATATATCAGGTTTTCATATTTCATTATTTTAAATGCCAAATTTCACTCTTGAAGTGAGATGAGATCACAATGGCAGGAGATCACATGGCATATAATATTGAGTAAATTTATGCAAAACAAAGCACCAGATTTAGAATAAAAATCCCACTATTCTTTGTTGGTAAGTCTGGTGGATATTTGCATTGTTGCTGCCTGAGACTTTTATACATGACATCCTTTGTCTATATAAAGTGGGCGACTAAAATACAAACTTTATAATATTCTTTATTACATTTTAAAAACAAAAATCTATTGTGAGCGCTTGTCCTCACTCTGTACGTATCCTGGCAATTCATGCCACTTTACAAATCATCAATGCTTTTTATGCTAAAGTGCATTATTTTTATTTTTTTACCATTTTTGACATTCATGTTTAGCCAAGAGTTCATAGGCATTAATATAAAGGTATTTGGGATACAGAAGGAAAAAAGGGGGTAGGGTAGGCTTTCAATCGTTACATTGTAGCAGCAACTGTTTTTAAGGTAAATAACTTTACATAGCATATCTTCAGATTCACATTTTTAAACAAGAATTGTATACAGTAGGTCAACCGGTTGGGGAGGGAGGAAGGGAACAACAGTGGGGGTTAAACACAACAGCTAACAGAGGGGGGGGGGAGAGAACAGAGGGTTCAGGGAGGGTATTGGGAAACATATTTTTTTTTATCATTAAAAGATCTCCTTTTGCCCTTCCAGTGTTTTTTTTAATTCTTAAAACCAATGCTTCATTCAGGAGATATGAGCAGTGTCTGGGAGGTTAAAATGGCTGTCTTCCTAGAGCCCAATGCAGACTGAAGTTACTATGGTAACCTCGGCAGCTATAGAGTAAACTTTAAAAAAAAGGAAAGAGCAGACCATGCTCAGGGGCAAAATACTAACATTATATGAGTTACACTCATACGTTTCTGAGGGGATTGCTGCTTTAATCAACATGTAAAATGACAAATGTCATAGCTTAGGTGTTCACATTTTATTTTTCAAGTGAGTATAATAACTACAGTAACATGGTTTACTTTGTTCATTTGGCCTTATCATGTACAAAAGAAATACAGACCCACATACTGTGTCCTTAGAATATAGTAGTTCTGTGAATGCGGAGGAGAGGAAAAATATTTGAAACGAGATAGCAGAGCTTTGTAGACATACTTTTTAAAAGATTTATTGTATCATCTTTAGCAGTTTAAACAGCTACAGGGAGTTTATTTAAAAGCAGACCCTTTATTATTTAAATTGGAGGTAGAATTGCAATTTACACCCAACACTAAAGGTACATTTAAGCTTTTAATGGCCTTCCCACACCACACCATTTTACATCTAGCAGTTCATGATATCACTGAAACCAACTCTGTCCCATACATCATCTCATTAACTGCTACGCTTGGGGATAGTTTATTTTGCAGGTTTCTTCAATGAAAGTGTCAGGCCTTATTTATTCTTGTTTCAGGATGACATTGGCATAATGGAATCCAATAGGTTTAGGCTAGGTTTATCCAAAGCTATAAACATATATTACTTAGTCCCTAGCCAATGCAACAATATTAGTAGCTTTGTTTCCTACAAAGTATCCATAAATGCCACATAGTATAGTATAATATTTAATATCATTCAATACAATCTGAGAACAGTGATACGTTTTAAAATGTCTTTTAAGGCAGCAATCTGTGCTGCTCAATCATTTTTATATTACACTGTTTGAACCGTATCGTTTGCAAGTTCAGGACATCAGATGATCTAGGAGGCTGCTATTTCTGATCAGCTCATCGTAGAAAAAGGCAAATGCCTCCCTACTTTTAATTCATGGAATTTTTCTGGAACCAATAGTTCTTCAGAACTACTAGTTTTATTTATTTAATTGATTGGTTGGATAGATGTTTATTTATTTTTATTCTTATGTTTTGGAATAACATACAGTGGCGGCCAGCATAAATCTAATGTGGCTGCCTCAGCGTAATTTCGCCGCTCCCCGTTCAAATGCGTGCTTATTTTTTTTTTGGCGCCGCAGGTGCCTCCATTGTTCAGCGCATTAGCGCTGAATGGAGAAACGGTGCCGCGCGCGGTCGCAAGATGCAGCTGATGCGCGGCCAATTCCGGCGGGAAAATTCAAATAGCAGCGAAAAATGCGGTCAAGCTTTAGATTAAGCTTGGCCGCAGCAGTAATTGTAATTATTTTGCTGTTTTACTAATAGATTAATGTAATTGATGTGTAGTTGAGGCTTTTTAGTTCTTTTATTGTTGGGGTGTTTAGGTGCTTGTGTATTTCTTTGATTATTGTGTATTTTTGGCCTTAATTATTTTTATTAGGTTGACCATTGAGTGATATAGTGGCTTGTCATGCCCATATTATATGGGTATGCTATACCCACAGGTGGGTATAGTGGGGCCGGGGTGGGTGGTTAGGCCTCCCAGATGTGTAGCGGGAGATAGGGGTTAACCCCTTAATTACTATAGTGGTTATTAACCGCTAAAGTGATTAAGGGGTTAGGGGCCATTAGATTGTATTTTTTCTTGTATTCTTGCTGGCATGGATGGGTTTGTGAGTATGCGGTGTCCCCGGGATTCAGAGATCAAGGTCATCTAAAGGTACTGTAAGTAAAAAATGTAATGTATGTTATTTAACTTTTACAGATTTTTGATTTTTTTTGTGATTTTTTTTTAATGCCCATTTATTGCCCCTGTGTGTCCTTATGGATTTACATACATACAGGGACAATCAATGGTTGTTTTGTTTTTTTATTTTTTACTGTAATTGAATTATTTAGTATGCCCATTTATTGGCTCTGTATTTATGTATGTCCCTATGGATATACATACACAGGGACAATCAATGATTGTTTTTGCAAATGCTTTTTTGTCTTGTTTTTATGTACTTTAAATGTATTTTGCTTGTTTGTTTAGAAATGTTTGTGCGATGTAATTTTTATTTTTATTTAGTTAGATGTAATTTTGAGTGTGATTTTTAATAGTTTATTTCAGGGGGGGGACCTTGCTTTTAATAGTGGCTTATTTTTGGTAGTTAGATTTTGGATGATGGTGGTTACTTTGAACTTTCATTTATTTCAGAATGGTGTGGTTTTGGTGGTTTAATAGTGAATTGTGTAATTTATTTTGAGTTGTATTAATTGATTGTTGGTAATTTATGTCTGTTTACTTCTTTCTTTGTTTTTATTTTATCATTGTTTGTGTGGTATTGGATCTTGTTTGTAATTGTTTCTTTTAGTTTGAGCATTGAGTGGCATAGTGTTACGTGATGCACATATTATTTGCATCATGTAAACACTGTACCATTAAATTGTTTGATTGGCATTTGTTATATGTTTAATTGGCTATGTGCTATGTTTTATTTTGAGATGTGCTGTGTTTTATATTTGGCTATGTTATGATTTTATTTTGAGATGTGCTGGGATTTTGCTATGTGTTTTATTTGGCTATGTGTTGTTTTTATTTTGATATGTGCTGTGTTTGATGTTGCTATGTGATGTTTTTATTTGGGCATGTTTTGGTAATCCTTAACCATTTCCTTGATAAAGTGCCCATAGCACGAAACACATAGGAGGGTTGTACTCTACCGTTTTTTAATGCAGTTACAATAAAGAATATTTTTATGGTCACATGACCTGTGTCTTGCTGCTGCTGTGCACCACGCAATATATCTCTTTATATTATATATGTGCATGATGAAGCCACAATACAAATGAATGATTGAAGGGTGGGGATAGTTGCCTGGGGAGGGTGGTTAGGGCTCCTGGGTGGGTGTAGCTATGGAGGGGGGGGAGGGCCCAGTAATAAATGGGTTGCACCCCAAAGGTCCAGACAAATAAGAGAAATGCTGCACACCTCAAAATGAACAAAAAATAATACAGTTACCGGTGCTCCAGTGCTTGTACGAAAGCCTGTAATCAGTCTTGGGTAGATGATAGAAGGAACACAGGGCACAACGGATTTAGAATATCCCAACTCATTTATTGAGCCAACACAACGTTTCGACCGTGATGGTCTTTATCAAGTGACATTGTGGCATACACATTATCCCTTCAGACAACGTTTAAATAGTGCCCCAAACCCCATCATGCAACCTGTTCAATCAGTGGTAATGTTAATCATGTGCTGAAAAAATCCTTCCCTCCAATGTCCTGTCCATATCCTTAACAAAGTAATCTCTGTTCGGTGTTTAGACACTCCTGTGTCTCGTGGCCTCATCTGCATTCTCCCCTCATCCGGGTCGTCAGGCGGCGTCCATATTTTATGACGTCATCCATCTGGGTCCACTTCTTGTGGAACGCAATCATAGCGCTGTGCGTTTCAGTATTCGCGCATGCGCAGTCCATCTTCTCGCCGATTTCCTTTTTCCTGCCTCTCTTTGGAGCCAGATGGATGACGTCATCAAATATGGACAGAGATTACTTTGTTAAGGATATGGACAGGACATTGGAGGGAAGGACTTTTTCAGCACATGATTAACATCCCCACTGACTGAACAGGTTGCATGATGGGGTTTGGGGCACTATTTAAATGTTGTCTGAAGGGATTATGTTTATGCCACTATCACTTGATAAAGACCATCACGGTAAAAAAGTTGTGTTGGCTCAATAAATGAGTTTGGATATTCTAAATCCGTTGTGCCCTGTGTTCCTTCTATCATTGCACCCCAAAGGGCCAGCCCCACCATCGTATGGGAGGTGAGGGGTTAACTGTTATAATGCTTAATGGTGCTTTTTTCCCCTGCCTCAATGCAAACTGTGTCTCCCCTGGCTACATGTATTTTTCCCCTTACAGTGTGTGCACCCAAAGCATACACTGGGATCAGGTCGGGAGGGAAAGGGTGGATTGCATTAACATGTTTATGGCCCTTTGTTCCCCTTCCCGCCTTTTCTATCCCCATTTGCAGCCCATCCTATAGGTCGCCATTGGAGCTCCATGCAAGTCTATGGAGATTTCCGTGGTTTTGGCCTAATATCAGAAAAGACCAGCAGGTGGCGCCCGAGAGGACGAGCGGAACTCCGCCATTGAAATGAATGGAGTAATGTATTTCAATGAGGATTCCTCGAGTCCGACCTCCAAGAACGAGTTGGCTGCCAGCCAAACCCCGAAAGCGGATACAATTTCAATAAAGAGCGTTTGATCACTAAATTGGCGTGGGAGCTTGGTCACGGCCAAGTTCATCCCTATTAAAATTATATCTCCGGTCCTAGGGCAGCTAGCGGGTTAATTCTTTTTGCCCCTAGCTCAGGGGGACCTCCTTACTCGACCCCAACAGGGTCCGACGGGCAATGGCCATGGGAAAGGGTCGCAGCCGCTACGAGGGTCGCCCCATTGACCACAATGGCGGAGAAAAGCCGCGTGGCTGTAAACACTAAGTCCAAAAGTGTAAAACGTGAAAACCCATATCGCCGGTTCTGTAAGAACTAGAGGGCTGGGATTTGGCCACCATGTAGTCACTGCTCAGGCATGATTGCATGGCAATTTCCAGCCCCCTCCGATCAACAGAACGGAGTAAGGGTACCTGTTTAAAGTGTGGTTCTGCCTTTGACTTCAATGGCGGAGAAATGCAGTTTCTAAAACATGTCGTTTTAAAATGTATTACTGTAACTCTGGTTTGGCAAGTCGCAGCAAGCTGAAACTTGGCCACCATGTAGAGTCCCCTCCAGCATGAGGGTCTGGCAAGTTTTAGCCTGCTCGGCCCAACCGAACTGAATATTTTGCTTTATTTAAAATATTGTAACAATACAGTATTTTATGCCTGGTAGAAAGCCCGCGAAAATCCCTGACCCATACGGTATGTTAATGGTAGTGGGTGACAGTGTGTCTACACAAAGGCCACTGATGATCAAAGGCTCATCCCCCCGGTTTGTATATACAGGGTGGAGAGAACGCAGGACATAGCCTTTCACATGAAGTGCTATAATTCACACCTTTAGTCAGGTTTCCCCGGCCCAGATACCCATCTGGCAGACTTGGCGACGCCAACTCTTTTGAGTGGGGCTAGGAAAATGGGAGCCTGACTAAGGGATTGTGCGCATGCCAGCTACCTGGGGGCAGGTACCAAAGTGCTTCCCACGTTAGCTGGCAAAAGGTAATTGGGTACAGATAATTGCGAACCAATATCTGAGACCCAATGTTAGGGATAGAGCCCAAACCCTTTATAACCGAGTGTCAGCTCTATGCCCAAGGTTGTTCATGACTACATCTAACTGATACCTGATGCCTTGATGAATTGCTAACCCGAATCCTGATTACTTCATTGCCCCATTCCCTAAGTAAGTGTATATATTCTGTGTGTTATTTGTTCGATATTGTGTGTTCACTTTCCCTGAAGGAATAAACTTTCTTTATCATATCACAGTCGCATTCAATTCAACCCAGTTATTTTGGTGTATATTATTACCCTGTAAGCTATCGTTACAGTGGGTATCGGGGGAGGGTGGGTTAACCCCTTAATTACTTTTGCGATTATTAACTGCTAAGGTAATTAAGGGGTTAGGGAACATTAGAATGTGTTTGCAATGTATTTTTCTGGCAACGGAGGACAGGGACCTTGCAGTATCCTGACGAGGACGCCCATCACATTAGCTGTGGTAAGTAGAACTGTATTTTTTTAATTTATTTATGCTGGTTAATGTGTTTAATAATGGGCAAATAATCTATTATCCATATCTGGATAATAGTTATTTTAGAAGGAGGAGGGAGGTTAGTAGAATAACCAAAAAGAATCATATGTGCACTTACTATAGACGTTAAAGGGCTAGGAAATATTCAATCCTAGGGAAAAAAACCTATAGCCACTCACTAAATATAATTAAAAAATACTTTATTAAACATATATACCAGAAAGGACAGGAGGTCCTGGATAAAAGCCACAGGGAGTGTGTGCGGGAGTGAAAATAACCTATACAGTTACTGCACCGACACACTTTATTCGAGCAAATACCCAGTATGTACCTGGCAGATACCTGGAATGCGCCGCTCCTCACCTCTGACAAGCCCCGTTGCGTTTGCCTTCCCAGCCTGGGTTCATGCCTGGCTGACGGGCGGCTGATCTGTTAAATGATAATGATTAGGATTTAATAGGCTGCAATGCTTCGCGTGTCTACCAGATGGCATAAATTCATGAATTGTAATGCAGTATATATATAGATACTGTGCAGTATTGCAGCCAGCAGGAATAAAATGCTTCAATCCCTGCTTGGAAAATATCTCAATGCACTCGGGCAGAAAACAGTCACAAACCTCAATACACCCGGGTATACCCGAATTCGTGGGACTAGCCGAGCTCGAATAAAGTGTGTCGCCAGTGTATATCTGACAGGTACGCTGTCCAATCTTATGTAGTTGGGTAGAGGAACTTGGGACAAAACAGGTAAATCATAAATCACCAGATGCTTTATCCATTCACACCTTATACCTCATGAGGATATTCCTCAGAGTATATAGAGTCAGTTAGTAAATACTGGGTGTATTAAGTCCCTTGGAGTCGCTTTTATACACTTCTCAAATGTACTGCACCGACACACTTTATTCGAGCAAATACCCGGTATGTACCTGGCAGATACCTGGAATGCGCCGCTCCTCACCTCTGACAAGCCCCGTTGCATTTGCCTTCCCAGCCTGGGTTCATGCCTGGCTGATGGGCGGCTGATCTGTTAAATGAGGATGATTAGGATTTAATAGGCTGCAATGCTTCGCGTGTCTACCAGATGGCATAAATTCATGAATTGTAATGCAGTGTATATATATATACTGTGCAGTATTGCAGCCAGCGGGAATAAAATGCTTCAATCCCTGCCTGAAAAATAACTCAATGTACTCGGGCAGAAAACAGTCACAAACCTCAATACACCCGGGTATACCCGAATTCGTGGGACTAGCCAAGCTCGAATAAAGTGTGTCGCCAGTGTATAGTTAGCTGGTACTAATGTCTAATGTATGCAGAGACTAGTTAATACACTGTCACATATGTACATCCAAAAGCCTCATTGGTTATATAGCCAGCTATTGCTAAAAGAGAGTTGTCGCAGGATCACATAAGGCATATCTTTATACCATAAAGCAGTATAACATAATCAAAACCAGTGAGGATAGCATCAATGATAGAGGTGTCGCACTCCTCTCAACATAGCTATACTCGGAAGTAAAATGTAGCAGTCATACATAGGGATTCAGTATAAGGCAGATATATACGTCATAACCATGAATTTTCAGATGAATACAACCTGATGTCGCTGCATTGTAACTGCGATGCTCCGAGAGTATCCCCTTTCGAAACTCCAAACGCGCGCTCCCTGATGACGTCACGACTGTGACGTCCTAAAACCGACGTACGTTTCGCGCCGCACGGTGCTTTGTCAAGGTGTAGGGAGTGGTCATAAGACCACTCCTCTAGCATCTTATGTGTGTGGCCGGGAGCGTGTCCACATAACTCGGCCAATCACAGCGAAGATGAATGACGCAGACCTTTTAAAACACTGCAAGACAAAAAATGTACAGAAACTAAAAAAGATACAAAAACATGTTATGGTGGTAGCATAATAGCTGAAGACGTCTCCCAATAATTATTAAAATTTATTATCCCTACATACATAGATATTCTCCATATGTCAGAGAGTTCAGTATGGTATATTTAGGTACAAGCACTCAACCCGTTATTTCATGTGACTTACTCGAAGGATATGCTACAACCAATGTTGGTAGCAAGGAATAGGGGGCATACATATATATATATATATATATATATATATATATATATATATATATATATACAAGCACCTGTATGTGCATGCACATACATACACACACATATATGGGGTATGTAATGTCGTAGGGGTGTATGAGTCTTAAAGTGGCCGCCTCTAAAAGTCAAAACGACCACCATAGAGTATAAGACTCCACTGTATACCCAGATCCCCAGTTGTTTATCCCTGGTGACCACATATGTGGTTCCAATTGGTGTACCTGTACTCTCCATCTTGGAGGACATACATATAGTAAAAGCACCCAGGATAATAGCTGTTTCTGTGCTATTTATTGGGAAAGGATACTTTTTGTCTCGCAGTGTTTTTTTCTGATCGAGTGGTAAATTACTTCTGTAATATGAGATTATAATGACACTCATTCAAAAGGTCCTGTAAATTGATAATAACAATCGGGATGAACATAATACATTAAAGGACACAGATCATTGCAGGCACACACAGGGTCAATACAGACAGAGATAGCTACGTGCAAGCCGTATTACAAGGTCTGCGTCATTCATCTTCGCTGTGATTGGCCGAGTTATGTGGACAAAACCCCGGCCACACACATAAGATGCTAGAGGAGTGGTCTTATGACCACTCCCTATACCTTGACAAAGCGCCGTGCGGCGCGAAACGTACGTCGGTTTTAGGACGTCACAGTCGTGACGTCATCAGGGAGCGCGCGTGTGGAGTTGTGAAAGGGGATACTCTCGGAGCATCGCAGTTACAATGCAGCGACATCAGGTTGTATTCATCTGAAAATTCATGGTTATGACGTATATATCTGCCTTATACTGAATCCCTATGTATGACTGCTACATTTTACTTCCGAGTATAGCTATGTTGAGAGGAGTGCGACACCTCTATCATTGATGCTATCCTCACTGGTATTGATTATGTTATACAGCTTTATGGTATAATGATATGACTTATGTGATCCTGTGACAACTCTCTTTTAGAGATAGCTGGCTATATAACCAATGAGGCGTTTGGATGTACATATGAGACAGTGTATTAACTAGTCTCTGCATACATTAGACATCAGTACCAGCTAACTATACATTTGAGAAGTGTATAAAAGTGACTCCTAGGGACTTAATACACCCAGTATTTACTAACTGACTATATAAACTCTGAGGAATATCCTCATGAGGTATAAGGTGTGAATGGATAAAGCATCTGGTGATTTATGATTTACCTGTTTTGTCCCAAGTTCCTCAACCCAACTACATAAGATTGGACAGCGTACCTGTCAGATATAACTGTATAGGTTATTTTCACTCCCGCACACACTCCCTGTGGCTTTTATCCAGGACCTCCTGTCCTTTCTGGTATATATGTTTAATAAAGTATTTTTTAATTATATTTAGTGAGTGGCTATAGGGTTTTTTTCCCTAGGATTGAATATTTCCTAGCCCTTTAACGTCTATAGTGAGTGCACGTAGGATTCTTTTTGGTTATTCTACTAACCTCCCTCCTCCTTCTATGTTAACATTATTCCCGTATGCACCATATATGTATATATTCTTTTATACATTAGGAGAGCGGCAGTACTTCCCATGTTTTTGTAATAGTTATTTTACCCATTACTGTACTGTATGTATGTGTTTGGTGGTGGTGGTGGTGGTGGGGGAACCACCAGGAGGCCCACGGTGTCTAGCAGGGACCACCCAGAGATCCCCAGACACCCATGAGCAAACCTGGTGTGCACTGTGGGGCCTGCGGACACCCATTGGACACCCATTGTTCCCACTGGGGACCCCCTGGGGTATTCAGCCTGTATGTAAAATAATAAATCATGTTTTTGTGGGGACATAGGGGGTGGGTGGTGTATTGTTTATTAAATATGGTAATGTTTATTGTGGGGCCTAGGAGGTGGGTAGTGGGGCTGTTCTGTGTAGTGTTTTTATTGTGGGTAGTGGGGGTGGGTGAAGGGGGTATTGTCCCCAAGGGTGGGTGGTTAGGCCTCCCGGGTGGGTAGTGGGGGAGGGTGGTTAGGCCTCCTGGGTGGGTAGTGCGGGAGATTGTGTTAACCCCTTAATTACTCTAGCGGTTACTAACCACTAAGGTTAATAAGTGGTTAGGGGACATTAGATTGTCTCTTTTTATTCTTCTGTATTGTTTGCAGCACCGGATGTTATGGACGGGGTGAGGATGAGGACGGCCTTCATCGTGGTAGCCTGGCAAGGGTGAGTGCAAGATTTATTTATTTTATTTCTGCTGCTTATTGTATTTTAAATGGGCAAATGCATTATTATCCATATGTGGATAATAGTAATTTTGCCCATTACTGTACTGTATGTGTTAGGGGCCGGGGGGGTGAGGGTTGTACTAATTTAAAAGTATTTATGGTTTTTTTAATTTCATTTTTTGGGGCACAGAATTGGTACTGCAGGAACCCCAGGACACCTGTGGGACCACCCGAGGGCCACCGCCGTCCTATAGCATAATTCATGTGCATCCCCAAAAAACTAAGATATGTTATGTATGTTACTGGGGTATAGGGGTTGTTGGGGGAACAGGGGGTGCGTGTGTTGTATATTGCAATATTTATTGGGGGCAATTGTCCCCAATAAACATGCTATTGTTCCTTAACTCCATTGCCTTAGCGAATAGCCGCTAAGGTAATTAAGCTGCTTTAATGTCTTTTTATTAATATTGTGCAGGAGCAGGGGGTCTCCTGAGCTGAACCGCATTGATTTCAGCCTCAGGAACCACTGCTTCCCTAGTTACAGGCCCAGATAAGGGGTGACAGTATCCCATTGTTTACATGTCGCACGTCTCGCGACATTGACGCTATAAAAATGGCGTGACACTGGCACCCAATGCCCCACACCGGGGCCTGTAACTCGGGAAGCAGGGGGTCCCTAAGCCAGAAATCAAAGCGGTTCAGCTCAGGAGACCCCCTTGCTCCCGCACACTATTAATAAAAATGACATTAATGCAGCTGCATTACCATAGCGGCTATCCGCTACGGTAATGAATTATTGTTTATTGATATGTGTGTTTTGAGACTAGTGTAGATGTGCAGGGTGTCTCCGGAGCAGAACCGCATTGGTTTTAGGTCCGGGGACCCCCTGCTTCCCGAGATGGGGTGCCGGTATCCCTCTGCTTTGAGATGTCCCGATCACATGACCGTGGATGTAAACAAAGCAGAGGGATACCGGCACCCCATAACAGGGCCTGTATCTCGGGAAGCAGGGGGTCTCCGGACCTAAAACCAATGTGGTTCTGCTCCGGAGACCCCATGCACATCTACACTATGAATAACATTTTTATTTTATAATATTTTTTTTCCTGCGAGATTTGCGCAGAGAGAGGCGTATCTCTCTCTGCTGCAGACAGATCTCGCTGGGTGAGCCCTTCTCGCAGGGCAGATCGTTTCGCCGCTGGCAACTCGCCATGTTTGGAAATGTTGCTCTCACGGGTATTCAGGCCTTTCTGTATACCGTGAGAGCACTTCACCAAAAACATGGCGAGATCAAAACCCTGCCAATAATTTTTTGGGGAGCTTATTGCATGAGGCCCATTAGTATTTTAGGTCAAATTAGGTGTCCTACAGGTATTTACTATTTGGTGCTAAGCATTAAAACACCTTATGGGCCATTCCCTTAAGGTATATTATGGTGCTGTAGGGTGTCCTATGATTTAGTATATGGCTCTAAAAGATTATTATAGTAATCAATT
This sequence comes from Ascaphus truei, assembly GCF_040206685.1. NCBI lineage: Eukaryota > Metazoa > Chordata > Amphibia > Anura > Ascaphidae > Ascaphus > Ascaphus truei. Next base: position 355,059,683 of record NC_134483.1, on the reverse strand, counting down.
ATGAAATTACTGAATCATTAAAGCTATACATTTCTGCCTCTAATCATGGTGTTGCCTAATTGCACATAACCTTATTTTATATCTCCAATATGTATAGAAAAATATTTTGATAAGCCATACAGTACATAGAGAAAAAAATGGAAACATGCTTTGTCATAGAACATACCGTAAGCATACTGTAGATAGGGAACACATATCTGTGCTGTACACATCTTTTGGAACTTGGGAGATGACTGTTATATCTAGTTCATATATAACATGAAAGATACTGTAGTACTGTATAAATTGTGTAGTAATAATATTGTTTTCTCATGTAGCACTGACAATGTCCGCAGCACTGCACACAGCATTTTCAGGCTCAATGAGTCGCTGCTATAAAGAGATTAAAGTCTATTTTTTTGCTGCCTCAGGCACTGGGTGTTTGACGTGAGTTGTCAAAAACCAGTAGAAGCCGACAATGGAATTCTAAGCAGGTTCACCGACATCAAGGCAATGTTTCTACCACTAAGCTACTCCCTCAGTATCTCTAATCATAATACAGATAAACAGCAAGTTCAAGACGCTAATCCATTTGCTCATTTTATTTAATAAATAGTTTATTATATGTATAATCTATGGTTCATTACGTGTAACAGCTTGCTGTGTATGAACTGGATTGTTTATATGCACTTGCAAGGCAAGTTCCATTAACTTTATGAGTGCTGGCCATGTAATAAATTGCAAATATCTCTAGTACTGAAGAGGTTACATTCCAAACAAACATCTACTGCTGCTAGATAAAGGTATTCTTGTTTTATAGGAGAAATACATGCTGTTTTTATTATTATTATTATTATTATTATTATTATTATTATTAGATAGGTTTGCCTCTTTAATAACAAAGTAAAAAGACAAAGTTGCAAAAGCGATTGGCAGTCATTAATTGCATATTGCAACTGAAAAATAAAATATGTATTTTGCATACTTATCAATAAAAACCAATAAGTGAAGTGTGTGTAGTTTTGGAGGCAATAGATGATAGCCAGTTCCTGGGCTATCAGACTCAAAGAAAACTGTAATATTCTTGAATTATCACTTGTGCATCACAGAGAGGGGTGACAAACAAGTCACCACTTAGTTGGGGGACTGTATTAAAAAATTATGGGAGGCGCATGCGCGAAGTCTAGGTCACTAGCTCCCTTCACACCGGTATGAACTTTGAATAAAAGTGGCACTAAAAATCAACATAAAGGGAGGGCGTGGCCAAGACACCGAGCAAGCAGGACGTGTGGTTATACAGTTCCGTCTCAAGAGAGGACAAAATAAAGATAACAGGGTCCAAGAAACCCCTCAAAAAATATTAAAAAAGCTGGGGGAAGGTATCATCTTTGTGCTGAATGCCCCGGCGGCGGTGGATTATACACAACCCCAAGCATACACGCAAAGACCGGGTCCCCTGGGCCTCCTCTCTCAAATTGCCGTGTGCCTAAGATGGCGGCCAAGCAGGACTGATTTACCTGGATCCGGCGCCAAACCCCGCAAGGTAGTCTCTCTGAGACCAAGGTCTGCAGCCCACCAAACCATCTGGGATCTGGAGAGCGGAGCGAGGATCTGACCGGCGGCCTGATCTGCATCAACCCGCCGCTGGCTCCAGCGGAGAGAGGTGGGTGCCTCGCAGGAGTGGTGACGCCTATCGGGCCTTTGATTCCCCCACCTAGGCAGTCTACAGGGGCTTCCCTTTCTGTCCCGCTCTGCGCGATGGCCATACCTGGTGTCGGGTCCCGGCGGTGAGTGGCAGAAGTCATCTGCGGCGTGCGAGCCCGATCGCCGGTGGCTCTGGAAAGACTGCTCAAAATAAAAATACTATGCTGGTGCAGCAGGAGGCTAACTAAAATGGCCACCATGGCGCTGTAGCTGCACGCCGCGTTTACCTCTCCCGGCCGGCAGTAAATCCGGTCAGCGCGCCTTCCCGCTATCCCCCCCTGCCTCCCTGTGCTGCCTTCTATCTGCCTGCACTGTTGCGGCGAGGAGGGGGGCTGAGAACAGCTGCTGCCCGGATCGGAGCTGCCTGGATCCCTGCGTTTCAGCCTGCGCGTCGGCCAAATCCAAGATGGCCGCCGCAGGTTGGATTTAAAGGTATATCTCCAGGAACATAAATAAATAAATAAACACCAAAACACAAAAAACAAACAGCCTGGGGAACACACAAACATATGCAACCACTGAAAAATTGAAAAACAGGGCTCTGAGTTGTTTTCCAACACACTCTCTCCCCATCCCTAATCCTAACAATAAAAAAATGTGAATGATCATGGTGCTTCAGGAATGAGGGGGTTTATGTCAATGTAAAAAGTCAAAACGAAACTTACATCACCCAAACAATATCAGCTTCAACTATATGCCTACGACCTATAACAATAAATATGCCACCTACCAAAACAGCAAAAAAAAAACCCGCGGGAGGCCGCACTTTTCTTTAAAAAAACAAAGACAGGAACTAAAGATCAGGAAGCGTCTATCACTGGCGAAGATGCAGAACCAGAACCTGACTCCGAAGAAGAGACAGACACTCCGCTTACTCGCAAGGAAATGTTGCTGTTTGTCCAAGACATTAAAAGCTCCTTCCGCTCCGAGATGCAGAGTTTCCGTCATAGTGTCAGAGAGGAAATAGCGTCTATAGGAGACCGTATCGTGGACTTGGAGGAGAAAGTGGACACCACCGCCTCTGCCCAGGAGACCGAAGCCCGAGAAATCACGAATTAAAAACACAAGTTAAAACAATTTTCGAAAAATTGGAAGATACGGAAAACCGATCAAGACGCAATAATCTGCGGATCAGAAGGGTCCCGGAGGAAGTGGACAATGCTCAATTGGACGCATATCTAATCCAGCTCTTTGGGTCTATGTTACCAGAAATTACGGAAGACAAACTCCAGATGGACAGAGCACATAGACTGCCTAGACCTAAAGGCCTGGACCCAAAAAAAAGCGAGATGTGATTACACGTCTACACTACTTTCATAGTAAAGAGGAGATACTGAGAGCCACTAGATCTGTTCCAAGGATAGAACAAGACAACGTTCAGCTTCTCATTTTCCCAGATCTGGCTCAAATCACGTTGAACAAGCGTAAAATGTTCGCACAGGTCACAAACACACTGCGAAATAACAAAATACGCTACCGTTGGGGTTTTCCGTGCAAGATAATATTTATCTATCAAGAAAAAACATATATATTTCTCTCCCCAGAAGAAGGCGAAGAGAGACTGAGAGCAATGGGTCTCCTTGAACCAGAGGAAACGGAGGCCTCCCAGAGGAATCAGCCCCCACCTAACCAACAGCGCCCAACATGGGTAAAGACCTCAACTGCACGAAGAGAACAGAACAAGCCCGCTTGAAATTTGGAGCTGATCACTCATTGAGTTTCCAGTTAATCCTACAGATTGACGGAATGTGGCTCGGAACATACGGCATAGTTGAGCTTGTCGCTTACTCCAGATATGCTCTTTTTCCTGAACAGGAGTGGAGATACCTGATGTCAATTTACTAACTTGAACAACTCTCAAGGACCAAGGGGATCTGGTTACCAAGAATCTCCCGAAGTTAACTTCCCATAATGTGAAAGGTTATAATTTTTAAACAGAGGCTACTAAAATGTTTTGGAAAGGTGTTTTTTTTTCTTTTTTCTCAATATTGACTGTGTTTCTAAATGGACTGAAAGTCTCAAAGCACCTAGACACTGATAGACAGCCTGATCTAAGTTGAATGTTTTGTGCAGTTGTCACATGTTGGCCTAATTTGGGGGGTTTTCGGCCCCGGTCCTCGGGGGCCGTCGGCGGTCCGGCTTCTGGGGGTGTCCCTGTTTCGGTGCGGGCGGCTCGGTCGGTGGCTCTGTCTTTGACTGGGTCGCTGGGTGGGCCGCCTGTGCTGGGGGCGGCCCGCTGGTGGCTCTTGGGGCTCGGGTTTGGATACCCCGGGCCTACTTCGAAACCGTTTCCTGGGTAAAAGTATGTCCTGGTCCCAGGTTATCTATGTTATTTACCCCAGATCTGTTCCCCAATATTCTAAGTATAATTTTTGCACTGTTCCTTTTGTGTCTCTCTTCCCCTATAGACTAAATATAGATTTTGAGATGGCCGAGCACTGGATGCCAGTCTGATCTACTCAATGTGAGAAAATTAAGGAAAGATAAGGTGATGTAAATAGTTACAATGTTTCATTTCCCCCTCGTTTTTCTGTTTTCCGGATGTGTAAGACTACACATACAATCCATCCCGCACTTTCCGGGGTGTTGGTTTTGCTTTTGATTTCTGCGGGTCTGGCTCCCAAACTAGGGAGCACTGCAGCATTAAGCCGTTGGGCCGCGGCCCACCCCCCCCCCCCCCCCAGGTTTGCGCATCCCGTGACTGCGATACACTCGCATCACAGGACCTGAAATGGTTGGTCCCCCCAAACATAGTTTGGAAACCGGGGTCCTCTTTTTACCCCACCCTACCTTGTCCACCCTCTCCCCACACCCAGTTCTACAAGCATTTGTTACCACAGAAAGTTAATATATGTATCTCTCAAGAAGTATGTTCACAATACAGACTGTTTACAATAGTTAGGATACTGTTTCTTCTGTTATATATATAAGTCATCACTCTGTTCACCTGTATCATAGACCTTTAAAGCATCACTATGCCGATTAATATAATTTCCCAAAACACCAAGGGCCTCAATACCCCCCGTAAGAGACGAATAGCCCTTTCAGAGGCTAAAAGACTAGCAGGAGATATCATTCTGTTACAAGAAACGCATCTGAAAAAGGAGGATCAATCACTGCTGTACAGTAGCGACTACCCTCTAATCTATCACTCATCATCCCATACAAAAAAAAATGGGGTGGCTACACTTTTCCACAAAAATTTTAACTTCAAAGTAGACAAAATTAAAAATGATCCTGCTGGGAGAATTTTAATTGTTACAGGATTAATAGACTCTACCCATCTAACAATAGTTAACATATATGCCCCAATCGAAAATCAAGAATTCTTTATCCGGGAGCTCACGAATTTAATAACCACTGTCCAGAAAGGTTTTCTAATTCTTGCAGGGGATTTCAATGCAATCATGGACCCAAACTTAGATAAATTTCCCAGTCTTCCATCACCACAAAAGATAGTTCCCTCAAGTCGTGGTCTCGCATCCATGACCAAGGATCTGATGGTAGTAGACTCCTGGAGATTAATGAACAATAAGGAAAAAGATTTTTCCTTCTTCTCTCATCCCCATAACGGTTATTCACGCATAGACTATATTTTAATTGACCAACAAGTTAGGGATAACATTTCCGCAGCAACAATTGCCCCCTCTGCTTGGTCAGACCACTCTACAATTATAACTAAACTGGGTGGCCTCACAACCAAAAATAAAACAAGGCAGTGGTCTTTAAATGAATCATTATTGTCGAACCCATAAAATCTCCAACAATTGGAAGAGGAACTGGCCCAATACTTTGATATAAATAACACCCCGGACGTTTCCCCTTTTACCCTGTGGGAGGCCCATAAATACGTGCTTAAAGGCAAACTGATTGCTCTGGCTTCTTGGAAAAAGAAGGAAAAAGCGGAACACATTGTGACATTAACACAAAAGTTATTAGAACTAGAAAGTATCAATAAAGCAAATTCCTCCCGAAAAAACTATAGACAAATAATCTCAGTTAGAGGGCAATTAAATCTTTTGTTAGTGACAAACGCAGAGAGAGCTATACGATGGACCCAACAGAAATACTACGAAAAAAGTAATAAGGCAGATAAAATGCTGGCACGTAAGCGAAAACAAAAGCAGTTTAAAGCTAAGATCCATAATATTTATAGTAAAAATGGAAAGATATCTCATAGCCCCAAAGTTATAAGTGACGTTTTTAAGGAATATTATGCATCTCTTTACAATCTGCCTGGCCCAGTGGGAGAATCGGCTAAAAATAAAAAAGCGAAAACAATTCAAAACTTTCTAACTCAATGCCGGCTCCCCACGCTGGAACCAGAAGACATAATAAATCTTGAAAAAACTATAGAACCCCCTGAAATACTGGAGGCTATCAAATCTTTGAAAAATGGGAAGGCCCCTGGTCCGGATGGATTTTCAAACCTTTACTACAAAAAAATCTCCATAATACTCCTTCCACACTTAACCAAAGTATTTAATGAGATGCTTTTAGGCCTCCCCCCACCCAGAGATATGCTACGAGCAACCATAGTCATAATCCCAAAAGATGGAAAAGATCCCATGATGTGCTCTAGCTATCCAACCTATATCTTTGTTAAATACAGATCTAAAATTTTACGCAAAAATCCTGGCCACTAGATTAAACAATAATCTTCCAAGATTGATCCATCCGGACAAGGTTGGCTTTGTTCTGGGCAGGCAAGCCCTTGACAACACAAGGAGGACGGTGAACCTAATACATGTAGCAAAACAAACCACACGCTCATCATTATTACTTTCACTAGACGCTGAAAAAGCTTTTGATCGGCTGGATTGGCAGTTTATGAACGCCACACTCTAGCAAATGGGATTTACTCCCAAAATCTTTAACAGCATAAACACGCTATACTCGGCTCCGACAGCCATAGTGAAAACGAATAACTCCTTGTCTGACCCTTTCCGAATATCGAACGGAACCAGACAGGGGTGCCCACTGTCCCCCTTGTTGTTTGCTTTGGCAATAGAACCATTAGCCTGCCTGATAAGAATGAACCCCGATATCAAGGGTATCAATGTTGGACAGAAGGAATTTAAGATAGCTCTCTATGCGGATGACATATTACTAACGCTCTCAAATCCCCTTATTTCACTCCCCAACCTTTTCCAAGCTCTATCTGGGTTCGGCTCCCTTTCAGGATACAAAATTAACCACTCCAAATTTATGGCTCTTGGCTTAAACCTTCCCAAGGATATGGTAAAATTACTTCAACTTAATTTTGACTTCAAGTGGAATAAGACCCACATTAAATATTTAGGGGTTCAAATAACGAAAGACCACTCATCCCTATACAAAACAAACTTTAAAACTTTATTTGACCAAGTTGCAAAGGACTTGTCCACCTGGAATCCATACATCATCTCTTGGTTCGGAAGGATCGCCGCCATTAAAATGAACATCTTACCTAGAATCCTGTACCTCTTCCAAACTCTCCCAGTTAAGATTTGTCAGAAGGACCTAACTAATATTCAAAACAAAATTCTGAAATTTGTATGGCAAAATAGACGTCCGAAAGTCCGCAAAGGTATCCTTTATAAATCTAAGTTAGAAGGGGGATTAGCCCTTCCAAACCTACAAAAGTACTATAGAGCGGCACAGCTAGGGCAACTAGTCAGTTGGCATTCAAACCCAGCCAAAAAAAGATGGGTCGAACTAGAAGAGTTGATCTGCTTCCCCTGCGAAATTAAGACTCTCCTCTGGCTTAATAGAAAATCCAGACCAGCTGCGTTTTACACAAACCCGGTGCTATCTTTCGCATGTAATCTTTGGGACTCCCTTAAAGCTAGGTTCCAACTGACTGGTACCCCATCCTTCATGCAACCCCTGTTTTCAGATCCCTCCCTCCCTTTTTACACTAATAACCGACAATCCAACCTTTGGGTCCAAAAAGGACTCCTAAGAGTGAATGATATTTTCATCAAAGGTAAAGTCCCTCCGTTCACCTCGTTACAAACGAGCCACGACATTCCCTCCTCTGATTTTTTCAGATTCCTCCAAGTTGGGCACTATATCCAATCCATTTACAAGCCAAACCAACCACATGTGTTAACGCTATATGAAAACTGGTGTGTACGTCAGCCTCTTATGAAGGGCATTACTTCCAGACTATACCATAGTTTGACTCCCGTCAAAAATAGCCAAACCCCTGATAAATATATGGTGTCCTGGGAGGAGGAGTTAAATACCAATTTGGACCTTGATGTTTGGAAGGATGTCTGGGAAGCCGCCTCCAAAAATTCTTCTTCTGTGGTGATTAAGGAGAATATTTACAAGCTAATATATAGATGGTACATGACTCCCACCAGGTTGAACTCTTTTCTCCCAGGTGTCTCTACTTTATGTTGGCGTGGTTGTGGCGAAATGGGGAATATACTGCACATATTCTGGTCGTCCAATTCAGCAAACATGGAGGGAAGAGTTTGCTTTAATACACAGGGTTTTGGGCATCACTGTCCCACAGGACCCAATATATATAGTATTGGGAAAGCCAATGGCCAATTGTAACAAAAAAGAAATTAAAGTTATCTCCCAAATTCTAAATGCTACTAGATGCACCATCGCCAAAAACTGGAAGCAATCGACTCCCCCATCCTTAAACCAAATCAATAATAAAATCTGGCATATAGTCTACATGGAAAAACTCACTGCCTACCTAACTGGTTCCACTTCACAATTCTCAGAGACATGGGCTCCTTGGTTTAGACATGCAGGTATATCCCCATATTTAGACTAGATTATTCTGAACAGAGTGATTTATGATTTATAATTTATGTTGTACTTAAACTGTTATTTAATATGTTACATGATTTCAAATGCTGTCCCCCTTCCCCGTTCCCATACCCCCTCCCCCTAATGTGTAATCAGACTCTGTGAAATATTATACCGTAGTACTGTTCCCCTCCCTCTTTTTTTTTGTACCCCTCCCTCTTTTGAAAAATGATTAATAAAAAAATCTAAGTAATAAAAAAAAAAAATCAACATAAAATCCTCCCTTGAACAGATATACCCGTCGGAACACCTAGGGATGTCAACCAGGGCGAAGTCCAAGCAAAAGGACCCCTCGGTCAAGGCATACTTCAATAAAAGCACCCCGGCGGCGGCAGGAGGTTCCGTCTCACCTACACCTACCATGCAGTCATACTCGGACAGCGAGAGACCGGCCCCGCAAGCAGACGACCAAGAACTGGTCAGAAGAAAAGACCTCCACGAATTCTTCGGGGAAATGAAGCATTTCTTCCGCAGGGAACTGTGGGACCTAAGAAAGGACCTGGACGGAGTGGGCGAGCGGACCGGGGCCCTAGAAACAAAAATGGATGCCAACACGAGGGCCCTGCAACAAACTAATAAAACGGTCTCCCAACTGGAGGATAAGGTCCGCGAGATCGCTGATAAGCAAGAGGATACCGAGAACCGGGACCGCAGGAACAATATACGCATAAGAGGGGTCCCAGAAACCATCAATGACCCCGAGGACTTTGTGCAAAGGTGGCTGGAGCATCTGCGCCCTGATAAATCTGAGCAGGACTTACACCTGGATCGGTGCCATAGAGCATTTCTATCAAAGCCACAAGCAGGAGACCCACCACGAGATATCATTGTGCGTTTCCATTATTATCGCCTCAAGGATTCCATCTGCCAGATTGCCAGAGAAGCAAGATCCATGGAGTTTGAGGGCTTCAAACTCCAGATTTATCACGATCTCTCGCCTGCCACCCTCTCCAGACGCAGAAATCTGGGTCCAGTTACAAGGATCTTACAAGAAAAGGGGGTTAAATACCGCTGGCTGTTCCCGTTCGCCCTCCTGGTAATAAAAAATGGGTCGCAAACACCCTGAAGAGAGCAGAAGATGGTGACGCTTTCCTGAAAAAGTTGGGTCTGCTACAAAAAGCTCCTAGCCCCGGTCCCTCCCAACCTCCTCACCTTAATCCGGAGTCTGATCCAGCGCTGTAGACGTCCTGGAGCAGAGTGGGGACCTCCGCAGCTGCCGACCAGTGAAAAGCAGAGTCTTTCAGCAGCAGCCAGGATCAATTAGGCAGTTAAAGGAGACATTCCCCATTTCCCCTCCTCAGAAAGCATGACCGCCAGTAGGAGTTTTTTGCATCGCCCCCCTGGTGGTCACCTTCAGGTACTGCAGGCTACAGAAGAAGGCAGCCATCTTCGGAGTCATGTGGCGGGAACCCGGGCTGTGGGCGCGAAGGAAGTGGAGGTGGCGCTACAGCGTGGAGGACAGCTGCACGTCATGACGGTGACGTATCTCGGGTCCCTTCCGCCTGACCCCGTGACCCCTGCGAATGAGGAACTTCCGGTTTTACACAAACTGAGACAGTGCATATCCGGATCGGAAGGCGACTGCCTACAGTGATCCTGGGTCATGAAGGGACGGGGCACAACCTCAGCTACAGGCTCCACAGGGGGAGGGAAGAGGGATGGATTATCTGGAGGGTCCCATAGTCATAGTAGCCGGGCCCCTGGGTTTTAGATCGGGAGAGGTGGCTAGCACAATACGTTATTCTGCTCCCCGGGGATACCTCAAGCACTAACCAGATGGGTCACCTGTAGCAGACGAGCGGAGACCAGTCAGGGTGCCCTACTTTCAACCACCGGACACATTAATATCGGGGCATAAGGGGGTATCTGGGGGAAGGAGAGAGGGGGGAACTGCTTGCTTTCCCACGTTCAAAATGTTCAAAATGTCCGTTTAAGGTTGTTTAGTTTTTGTTAGTGATGCCTATCATTGTTACACCACGTTGATTGATGTCTAGCTTAGGAGATAGTTAAATGTTGTTGTATCTCACGGTTTCTCTGTCTCCTCAGCAAGCGGCGGGACTGGGAGCTCGGAGATACTCATGCTGGGATCCGGCTCTCGCACACCTCTGCCCAGCAGCAGCACGGACCCTGACACGACCCTATCCTCGCCGGCGGACCCAGACGAGGAACGGGATGGAGAATATAGCAAGAGAGGGGGAGGTGCGGCGACAGCTACGGAAGAAGTCATCCGTTCGTCAGTGGGGGGTCTCCGGGCATCCAGCCACAGCTGCTCAGCTAAAGTTAAGTTCATTTAAAGTTACCCAAGTTTGTTATGGTGCACTACACCCACACTGTGCCACTGTTCATCTCACGTCAAATTGCCGGTGTGAACTAACTCTGGTAGTTCGTCGGCGCCTCAAGAGGTGTCTCATGAAGTTAGTTCATGGGAACCGCTTAACCCTACAGAGGACAGAACTAAGAATGCCTGGTAGCCCTCCCCATCGGGGCCAGGCAGCTGTCCAGTCCGTAGGGCAGAAGAGCCGATTCTGGCTTAATTCCAGACACGGCTCTTTGCATTTTTCTTTTTTGCATTTTTGCGTTCCCCCCCCCCCCCACCCCTTGTCATTTTCCCTCCCCGAGGCCCGGAGCCCCCCCAGTAAGGGGACACAGATGTCCTCTCCGTGCGGGATTATCAGCATTCACTCAAGTATCATTCATCTATTCTGGGTCAGAACACACAAACACAGTATCATAACAGGACGCCGCTCAAACATACCAATATGTAAATGGCTATAAATATTATATCTAATAACGTCAACAGTTTCAACAGCCCCACAAAAAGGAGAGCCGCATTCACAGATTACAAAGGAAAGCAGGCGGACATTATCCTCCTTCAGGAAACTCACTTTAGCTCCAGTAGCTCACCTAAATATTTAGATAAACAATTTTCACAATTCTATCTAGCATCTGCGGCGGAGAAAAAGCGAGGGGTAGGCATTCTCTTCCATAATAGCGTTCCCTTCACATTAGAGACAATTAGGAGAGATAGTGAAGGCAGATTCCTGATTGTCGTAGGAACGATACAAGAACAACCGATAACACTGGCCTCACTTTGTGCTCCTTGTGAGCAAAGCCACGACTTTTTCAGGGTTTTCTTTCAGAAACTACGCCAGGTAGCCAAAGGCCACATTATCCTAGCGGGAGACTTTAATCTTACGCTGAACCCGAAGATAGATAGGACTGGCATACCTAAGAGTGGCCGGAGGAAAGTACTAGAAGCTTTAAAGATGGGGCTAAAAAAAAACAGCTAACTGATATATGGAGGGAGTTACACCCCACAGAGAAAAACTACACCTTCTATTCCCATCCCCATGACGCATATAGCAGAATCGACTATTCCTTCATCTCTAGTAGACTGGTCCCCTCGGTCTCCTACGCAGGGATCCATGATATTTCATGGTCTGACCATGCGCCAATAGAGCTAAGGTGCACTCAAATTTGTTCTGATGGGCCTGGCGCAAACTGGAAACTTAATGAGTCACTCTTAAAAATCCCAGATATATGTGGCTCTATAGGTGAGGAAATTAACCAATTCTTTAGCATAAATTGTGGTTCGGTCAATCTCTGGGAGGCCAATAAGGCAACCATAAGGGGTACGCTAATTGGCATAGCAGCTCGTAGAAAGAGAGAGCAAAACAATAAGATTGTAGCACTCCAAACCAAATTACATGCCCTCACGACAAGACACAAAAAACAAACTAACCCCCAGATTTTAACAGAGATAAAGAACACCAAAATTGAACTTAATCTGCTGATGGCCTCTCAGGCGGACAAATCCTTGAGTTGGTAAAAAAGGAAATACTATGAAAAGGCAAACAGGCCAGATACCATGCTAGCACGCAAATTAAAATCCAAACAATCAAATTATACAGGCGATCCGCTTAAAAACTGGAACCTCTACATCCAACCCGAAAAACATAGTGGAGGAATTCAAATCATTCTATGAAAATGTATATAATGGGGAGAAAGTGGCACATAATTCCAAAACCTCAAGGGCCGTAGAAGTTTTTCTGGAAGGCTCCAATCTGACGGGGCTGAATGAGCTGGACAGAGAGGTATTGGAAGCAGATTTCACATTAGAGGAGCTTTCCCAGGTCATCACTGACCTCAAGCCTTCAAAGCCCCCCGGCCCAGATGGCTTCTCAGGGCTTTATTATAAGAAGTTCATTAAGAACCTGGCCCCATGGCTGCTCCGAATGTTTAACGCTGTTTTAGCAGTAGCCTCGTTCCCGGAGCGGATGCTTCAGGCATCTATCTCACTGATTTATAAACCTGGAAAAGATCCGCAGGATTGCAAAAGTTATCGCCCAATCTCCCTCATCAATACTGATGTTAAAATCTATGCCAAATTATTGGCCAATAGATTGAGTCATATCCTGCCCAGACTTATACATCCAGATCAAGTCGGCTTTATTAAAGATAGACAAGCTGCGGATAACACCCGACGAATTATTGATCTGATAGAGATAGCCAATAACAAGAAAATTCAAGTTATGATGTTAAGTCTGGACGCCGAAAAAGCATTCGACAGGATTGACTGGCCTTACTCACAACAGACGCTTGGGGCATTTGGCTCCGGGGAACGGGTGAGAGGCGCAATAATGGCGTTATACTCTGGCCCCGCTGCTAGGGTCCTCCACCAGGGCTTCCCATCAAACACATTCCAAATTAAAAGTGGCACACGTCAGGGGTGCCCATTATCTCCCCTTTTATTCGCCCTGTGTATGGAACCTCCAGCAGCGCAGATCCGTAACAACCCGGATATCTCAGGGATTACTTTAGATTCGAAATCCCAAAAGGTTGCCCTGTACGCTGACGACATATTGCTTTTGATCTCCAAACCCCTTACCTCTCTGCCGAACCTATTTGACCTGTTGGAAAAACTTAATAAGATATCTGGATTTAAAATTAACCAAACAAAATCTGAGGCCCTGAATATCAGCCTCCCAAAAGAAACAGAAAAATTACTGAGTCTGAACTTTAATTTCAATTGGCAACCAAAAAATATTAAATACCTGAGAGTCCATATCACTAAGGATTATAAGGGCATCTACAAAGCAAATTATCCCAAACTGATTCGAACATTGAAAGAGGATCTGAGAAAGTGGATGCCACACAGGATCTCCTGGATAGGTAGGATACATAGTGTAAAGATGAATCTTCTCCCCCGTATCCTATACCTCTTTCAGACTCTACCAGTGCCACTAAGACTGAAGGAAATACTCTCACTTCAGTCTGAAATCTCCAACTTCATATGGGGAGGGAAAAAACCGAGAGTAAACAAGACAATTATGTAAAGCACCACCCGATCGGGAGGCTTAGCGGTACCTTGCCTGTTATCTTATTATAAAGCGGCGCAATTGTGTCAACTCACACAATGGCAGACCAACCCAGCATTGAAAAGATGGGTAGATCTGGAAAAAACGGTCTGCTCCCCATTGGAGTTAGACAATCTGCTTTGGTTACCTAAAACAGCTGTTAAATAGGCTGACCAGCCGCTTTCCTCGATGGTTAACTCGTTGTCGATTTGGGAGGCCGCCAAATTTAAATATACCTTGACGTCAAAACACTCACTGATGTCCCCGTTGTGGGGCAACCCCGACTTTGCGCCAGGACTAGCAGAAAACGCCTCAGGGATCTGGAAAAAATATGAATATATTCGGCTCAGAGATCTGGAGGGGATACCAAATAAAATCAAATCATTTGAACAAATCAGATCCGTGAAAAATATCCCACACTCTGAATTTTTCCGATACCTCCAGATCAGGGCGTACTTTAACAAAAACTCGCCCTATTCGCCCTTAACCACATTTGAAAAGCTCTGTCTGACTGAAACAGACACACGGGGACTTACATCGCAGATTTATGGAGAAATAGTCGGTTCTGGGAACGCACAACAACAGCAAAAGCTCACATATAGAGTTAGGTGGGAAACTGATCTGGGAGAGGCACTGGAGGAGGAGGACTGGTCGGCCATATTGGAAGCTGCAGCCAAGAGCTCTATCTGTACGACTTTGAAGGCAAATACATATAAAGTATTGATGAGGTGGTACCTCACTCCGCTAAAATTATCAAGGTTTGTGCCAGGATACTCCCCGCTGTGTCCAAAACAGTGTGGAAAATCGGCCGACCTGTTGCACATGCTGTGGTCTTGCCCTCGAATCTCACCTATTTGGGAAGAAATTAGAAATTGGATCCAGAGGATTTTTGACCTCACAATTCCCCCGGACCCGTGGCTGTTCCTTCTGAATAGGCCATGGCCGGGTCTCTCTAAAACTGGAAATAAATTAGTTGCACATTTCGCAACAGCAACGAGGTGTGAGATCGCAGCTATGTGGAAACAACCTGATATCCCAAACATCCCCAAGATTCGAAATCGATTGTGGTACATACTGCTGCGGCCAGCTTTATTGCTGCATTTGCCCGTCATTGCTGCATTTGCCCGCGGCTATTTTCGGGCTGGCGCCGAACTTGGCCGCGCACCAGCCCATCTTCCCCGCATCTTCCCCTCCCCCTTCCCTTCCCCTCGCGACCCCCTGGCTGTTCCGCTCCGCTCCACGCACTGGATTGCTCGCATACCCCCTTACCTTCAGCCTCCTTCGGGGATGCCTGGCGTCTTCGGGATGCCTGGCGTCTTCAGGGATGCCTGGCGCACGTGACCAACACCCGGCTGTCGCGCGGCACGCTGCAAAAAAAAAAATAGCCGCATCTGCCCCCACATCGCGGTGGCGGCCGCTGAAGACTCAGCTCGGCCGCCACTGTATGCCAGATGAAAAAATTAACGAGTTTAGTTAATGACACTGGCGCCAAATATCTAAAAGTCTGGACGCCTTGTCTGGCACATGTAGATATCCCAAGGGTAGAGGTAGCCACAATCTGGCAATGATAGTCATAAATGCATTCTCACTCAAAGGACGAGAGCACCTCCGTGGGCTGCCAGGCCACGTATGTAGAATCAATATAATATAAGAGGCCCAACAGCCAACCCGATGAGGGCTGACGGATGTTACATTTAGCGAACTGAACACCAACCTCACTACGAGAGAAGGAGGAGCCTGTGCCCCTGGAGTTCCCCCCCTCCCCCCCTATCCCTTCCTCTCCCCTCCTTCATCCCTTCCCCCCCTTCCCCTCCCTTATCCTTATTTTATTTTACCCACAAGCTCAAATTCCCTACTGTACCTCATAACGTAAAGTTGGATATTTGTTAATGTTTATATTGTACAGGTACATAAGAGAGAATTTAGGTATCGTATTGAACTGCTATGTGTGAAATATTTATTTTATCTGTATTGCGATACTATTTGTACTGAAAATTCTTTACAATAAACTTGAGGTTATAAAAATAAAAATAAAAAAAAATGATGATGATATAATTTATTTATTAAAAAAAATACCAGGAAGTAATACATTGAGAATTACCTCTCGTTTTCAAGTATGTCCTGGGCACAGAGTTATAACAATACATGGTTACATTACATGAACAGAGGTTATATAGTCAATTCCCAGACATTTCATGGACAGTTAGAGAGATGATTATTGGCATAAGTAACATTTTTGCAAACAAGATTAAAATTATGTTAGGAGATGTAGAATAGGCCTGCAATGTGTTAGAAGAGGCCCTGCTACAAGGAGCTTACAATCTATATGCAGGGTAAATTGGAAAATTGGGGTTCAGATTGAATGCAGCTGTGGTTTCATGTGATGACATCTATTCTGAATAATAACAGGAACATATTTTGCCTCATTGCAATAAGACGAATCAAATCATACCACAGTCTTCGTGAATAAGAGGTGCCAAAGACAGATAACTCTCTTGCGAAAATAGACGTGCATGTGGAGAGCGCAGATGCAACCGTGAAGATGGCGTCTAAGTATTGGGGAAATTAAGTTATGAGTGTTTCTATATTCAGTCAGACTTTTAAACGTCAGAAAAAAATGTTTTTTTCCTTAAGTCATAAATGTCACCCAAGTAGTTGATTTATGATAGGGGTGGTCTTATGTGTGTTTTAATGCAAGAAGGTCAGTGCAGATATACAGTACAGTATATTAATTGCATATTTTATTTGCATATTTCTGGGGTGGTGGCAGCAGATAGATATTTTCAATCAAGTAAGGGGTTAATATTAACTCAATAAAAGTACCTTGCGCAGGAGAAAGGTGAGCTATTGCATAGCCAAGTCATGTGCTCACTACAGTGCTGTTTGTGACAGATAGTGTATGGGGACGGATTGAGGGGCGATATTGTTAATTTGAGGGACCTTTGCGGAAGGTGAAAATGGGGTCAGCTAGATAACTGTGTATTAACACTTGTCCTGTGTGCAGGTCATATGCTCATAGGTGTGCCATACGTGACAGTACCATAAATAAATATACAAAAGGTAATACAAGCACTTTTTAGTTATAATAATGCATAAGCAAATAAGTGTGGTAGGGCCACCTCAAAAACAATTTGTTTTTACTTCTTTTGTTGCTAGCCATACGTCTGTGTGCTATGGCTCACTTCTATAGCCAAATCAATGCAACATATATGTGTGCTTGGGTGTGAATTAACAATCTGAACATTGTTTTTAAACTAGAGGTGTTTACCTTTGACATTTTTCAGATATACTAAATCGATCAACTTTAAAATGTCATCTCTCCTGTAGCATTTTAAAAGCACTGGGACTAAAATGAGCCTCTGGCTCCTTCAACAGTGGTAATGGGCTTCTTTTACTGAACAGAGGTAATGCAGGATTGATGTTGCTCAGGAAACCAACACTTTGTTTTCACCAAGAAGACAATGAATTCTAACATAGAGCTGGTGTTTCAGACATACACATTTTTTTTAAAGGATGCATGCTTAGTAAGGTCTCAAACCGCACCTTAGTGTGGGTTCTATAGCTGTAAAAAAAATTGATTGCTATTTTGGGCTAAAGTATTATTGAACTGGAGGGATAGTACCTGCAAGAACGGGTCCAATAATAGGAGGTGCTTCTAGTCGGCCCAACTTCTGTTATAGGCCGGGCAGGCCCCCTGGTGCAGCAGTGCCAGGGCCAGTTATCCCAGCTGTCCTCCTCTATCGGATGCGCTGTAATGAACCCTTCCCCGCAGTTAATCCCTATAGTACTTCATAAATAAGTTTTTAAGCACAAAAAGAAAATACATTTAAAAAATACTGACATAGGGCATAAACTTTTTATTTTCAGATAGCTTTTAAATGCTTGGATGAAGAGGTTTTTAAAGATACAGTACAATTGTACCTATTAAACAGGATATCTTACTGGATGCACTTTTAGGAAGTACAGTTTAAGTTCTTTTACTTTTTTAATCCTTCGTAAAAGTTAACTCAAATAGTTTGTCAAATGAATTACACTAGAAGGAGTGGCTCAGTGAGTAAAGACACTGACTGGACATGCTTTAACGCTATAGCAATACTATAAATGGGAAAGCTAAAAAAATAAAAAAATAAAAAACAGGCCCAAAATAAAACACAGTATTACATAGAAAATAGAAACCCATTAAAAATGCAAAAAACAACAATTGATTGGCATGGTGGCACTCCCATGCCCTGTGGGAATGAGCTGCCACCATGCCAGGCAATATACAACCTGCCAATCAACAAAACAAGTCTAAAATAAAATACACATTACATTTTAATCTTTAAAATGTCAAAAAAACAATTGATTGGCATGGTGGCACTCCCATGAGCTGCCACCATGCCAGGCAATATACAACCTGCCAATCACCAAAACAAGTGACTAATACAAAAAAAGTGTGATTAAGGCGCTCCTATATGAGGCAAAAATATAAATAGTGATTATATATAGCTAAAATTGCTTAAATAAAACAATGATTTGTGCTCTTCTACTATATTAACCGTGCAAATGTGTTATAACAACATAAGGAATTAGAAAATGCAGCTCAACCCTTTTGATACGGTCCAGATCTCCTTTTGTAGATTTCCAAGGTCAGATATGGGGAGCGCAGATTTCACCATATGTGAAAAAAATTTAAATAATATAGTGCAATCTGTTTTTAAATATGAGACATCATGGTATCAACAGAAATGGGGACTCACACTTTCCCAGTGATTAAACATCAGTGGATATCAACAGCTATCTCAGCTCAGGAAGATCCCACAGGATGACCCTCGGTGCTAAACAGAAAAGTACACACTTAGTGCAACTTTGTATGTTTAATCTTGTATTGTATTCAAATGAATAGTATCACACTTACATTCTGTTAGTGTGGCGTGTTCACATAGAAATTACAGGTGGCACAGATCCTTGGGACTCTTCAGAGAGTCCAGAGGATCAGTGCCACCTGTAATTTCTATGTGAACACGCCACACTAACAGAATGTAAGTGTGATACTATTCATTTGAATACAATACAAGATTAAACATACAAAGTTGCACTAAGTGTGTACTTTTCTGTTTTGCACCGAGGGTCATCCTGTGGGATCTTCCTGAGCTGAGATAGCTGTTGATATCCACTGCTGTTTAATCACTGGGAAAGTGTGAGTCCCCATTTCTGTTGATACCATGATGTCTCATATTTAAAAACAGATTGCACTATATTATTTTTATTTTTTTTCACATATGGTGAAATCTGCGCTCCCCATATCTGACCTTGGAAATCACCAAACCAAGCCTAAAAACACATTCAATTGTAATCTTTAAAATGTAAAATAAACAATTGATTCGCATGGGGGCACTCCCATGCCCTGTGCGCATGAGCTGCCACGATGCCAGGCAACATGCATCCTGCCAATCTTAAAAACAACCCTCAAATTTAAAACACATTCAATTTAAAACACATTCAATTTAAAACACATTCAATTTAAAACACAAAAAAGGCCTCAAAAAATTGATGGGCAAGGTGGCACACCATGCCCTGTGGGCATGAGCTGCCACTATGCCAGGTAATGGGCAACCGGCCAATCTTAAAAACAACCTTCACATTTAAAACACATTTAATTTAAAACACCAAAAAGGCCCCCAAAAATTGATTGACAAGGTTGCACACCGAGCTGCCACTATGCCAGGCAATGGGCAACCTGCAAAAAATAAAACATGCATAAAATAAAAACCACATTGCATTGCCAGAAATATAAAAATGGCAAAAAAACAATTAATTGGCAAGGTGGCACACCCATGCCCTGTGGGAATGAGCTGCCACTATGCCAATGCAAATGCCAACCTAAAGAAAAAATACCACATTAAAAAAACAAAATCCATCTTTTTCTTACTTTTTTATGTCTTCACCCACCGAATTCGACTCTAACATCAACACCACCAGCAGCAGCAACTCCAAGTCCACGACGCAATGATCCTCAACAGCCACAGTCCACAGGTAAAATCTTTAAGTCTTTTCTTCATCTGTAATTTGTAATCCATTTTTGGATCCTCGTTACCTTCATCTGTACTTGCATTTTTAATAGAGTTTTTATTTTCCATGTAATACTGTGTTTTATGTTGGGCCTATTTTTTTTTTTTTAACTTTCCCATTTACAGTATTGCTATAGTGTTAAAGCATGCCCATATTATATGGGCATGCTTTAACACTGTGCCAATCAATAGGTAGAGGGGGTGGGTTAACCCCTTAATTACTGTAGTGGTAACTAACCGCTAAATAGATTAAGGAGTTAATGGCCATTAGATTGTATTTTTTAATTGTGCTATTGATGCCCAAGGAGGACAAGGGTGATGAGGATGAGCACAGCCTTCATCCTGGCAGGGGTAAGTGTCAGTTTAATTTACTTTATGCTGCTGATTTATGTTTTATTTTAAATGGGCAAATGCACTATTATCCATATCTGGATAATAGTAATTTTGCCCATTACTGCACTGTATGTATGGGGGGGTGGCTATATTTATTGGAATGTATTGAATTTTTTTTTATGCACAGGATTAATACAGCAGGTTAGCGGGAACCCCCGGAAACCCGCAGGAACCACCTGAGGACACCCGGACACCTACAGGGACCATCCGAGGACCCCCATGGGGCCCCTGGACACCCACGGGAACCACCTGAAGGCACCTGGACACCAGCGTGAACTACCTGAGGACCCCCATACACCCTCGGGGACCACCCAATGACCCCCGCCGGCCTCTGGTATCAATCCTGTGCAGAAAAAATAAAAATGTTTTTATGTAGAAGCACAGGGGGTGGGTTGTGCATTGATGGGTAGTACAAATTGTAATGTTTATTGGGGAGTGAAGGGCCAAGTACCCACTTCACTCACCCCCTCTGCCCCCAATAAACCTGCTATTGTACCTTAACCCCTTCATTGCCTTAGCGGCTAGCCACTAAAGTAATGAAGCTGCTTACATTTTATTTTTATTCATAGTGTGCATGAGCAGGGGGTCTCCTGAGCTGAACTGCATTGATTTCAGCCACGAGGACCCCCTGCTTCCTAAGATACAGGCCCCATTATGGGGTGCCAGTATCACCGCCATGTAAAAATCCTCTGCGTCACATGACCTGAGGCCTTTACCATTGTGGGGATACCGGCACCCAATACCGGGGCCTGTATCTCGGGAAGCAAGGAGTCCCCAAGGCTGAAATCAACTTTGTTCAGCTCAGGAGACCCCCTGCACACGCACACTATGAATAAAAATAAAATATAAGTAGCTTCATTACATTAGCAGCTATCCGCTATGGTAAGGATTTTTTCTTTGGGGGGGGGTTGATACTAGTGTGTGGGAGCAAGGGGTCTACTGAGCTGAACAGAGTTTCAGCCTTGGGGACCCCCTAATTTCCGAGATACAGGCCTCGTTATGGGGTGCCGGTATCTCCTTCAATGTGAAAATCCCACGGTCACGTGACCCACAGGATTTTTAAATGGCGGGGATACCGGTACCCCATAACGGGGCCTGTAACTCGGGAAGTAGGGGACCCCGGACATGAAATTTATGCAGTTCAGCTCCGGAGACCCCCTGCTACAGTTCTGTAGTGTTAAAATTTAAATAAAGCCCCCACGATCACCTGTTAGAGGTGCGCAGTTTGAGTGACTGGTTCAGCCTATCTCTTACTGTGTGTCTCTTACAGAGAGGTAGATCCTGGTAGGATTAACACAGCAGGGACCTGCTGTGTTAATCCGATGGGCCATTTACTGTAGTCTGCAGAGGACCATCTCGGACCACGATGCACTATAGTGCATGATTCACCCAGGTAAATGATCGGATAACGGCCGCAGTATCTGTAGAATAATGGGCGTTACATCGGCAACTCTTTTTAGAATATATTCGGACAAAAATAACCCCCAGCAGCCTTTCAGCTCAATCGGAGGTTTATGTACTCTCTGATCTTGACGTAAGACGTGTGTTACTGTTTGATAGGTGCACGGTCCAGTGAAACGAATTGTAAATTGTGGCGTTAACTTTCAACAGGCTCCACATGAAAATCCCCAGCCACCCTAACTCCAATACGTCTTCAATGTCATTAAGTTATTGCAGTGTCACCTTTGACTTGGCTACATTTACACAACCATTGAAAGTGGAATTAAGATGTATAAGCATTCCAAAAGAATCTGAAATTATGCTAACAATTATATTTAACAACAAAATGATTGCAATTCATAACTGCTGATCGTTGATGTACCCCTTCTTATTTAACAATGTCCATGAAACAAGAAAAACATATTAGGTCTCAGCTTCAGCAAATAGTAAAATCTATTTATATGCAAATAAGCTATCCATTAATATTAGTATGAGAAGAGATTTAGGAATAAAGTGAGAAATAAATTATCACTGGCAACCATTAATGAATTCCATTTAAAAAACATAACATCTTACAAGTGCCCACACTCATGTAGTATTTGTTTTAGCTTAAAGGGGAATTGGTGACTCCTACACAAAGATGATATTAAGAATTGTATTCTTTGCAATTCAAATTGGCTTTTTTAATGCATTTATGGGTTTTTTTAGAAACAACTTAATTATACAAATACAAGAAGCTCACTGATGGATTGTTTAGCAATTTGAGTACAATGTAAAAGGAAACAAAACGTACTGTATCACAGTAGAACACAACCAGTGCAGCAGCTATACATTTACAATTCAGCCTTTGTAAAATAACTAGGTTAGTGTAACCTTGAAATAGATTAGTGGGTTCATGATCATTTATTCCCTTCTTCAGTGCAAATTAATAGCGTGATATATATATATATGTAGCCAGGACCCCTTTGCCCGCCAATTGTTGTTGGGGGGGTGGGAGAGTGCCACAGTAGGGAACGCTCCGATATCGGAGGTTCCGCATTGGAAGGGGCCGCCATGTTGCAAGTGGGCACAGGCGCAGGGCCGGCTCGAAGGAGGTTGCGCATGTGCGGGGATTTTGCCAAAGCCCGCAAAGGAGGAGAGCCTTGATAGGAGGGAGGTCAGGGAGCACAGGTCCCAGCAGCCCCGCGGACCCTCGTGACGCGCAAGGACCAATGATAGGAGAGGAGAGGAGGAAAAGGGGTAGTGGGGCGCGCACGTGAGTCAGAGCGAGCGGTAGCAGGAAGGAGAAGGAGCTCATGTGTAGGGAGGCATTCCGCCCCTACCTAGGGCTCATACCCCAGGCCCAGTTAGCCCCACGACCCCGTAGTGTGAAGCTGAGCTAGGGACCAGCCATAGATAGATTCCGGTTCCCTTAGAGTGAGTGTGATCGCTATCAGGCCATTTCCAAGTCAGCGGGAGGTCTGGGCTCAGACCCCGCTGTCGAGTGCTATCCGTCTGGGTGGTATCACCCCGGATGTCGACGGGCGACGTGATCTAGGCCCATGCCGATCCTTTGTGAAGACTGTTGCAGGACCGGGTACTGGAGTGCCTGGCAGGTAAACTACAAGTGCACCAACTGTATCACCAATTATTCAGGACACAGTGGCTGCGCAGTCCACACATATATATAATCACTGTCTCATCTGAGGGTGGGGGAAATATTGGACATGGGGTGGGACCACCCGGTGAAGGAGGGTAGTGGGTGTCCTGCGAGACGCAGAGTATAGTGTCTGCCACAAAAAGGGACACCGGTTTATGATAACGACAGACTGAATTTATGCCATATCATTTATGCTAGTAAAGTTATTCGGTTGGTATTGCTGTGTGTGTGTGTTGATGCACCCAAGGTCGTGCGAAGACCCACTTCACCTCTGGCGGAAGCTGTCGCAGGTGTAGGCGCTGCACCAAGTATCATTATTGAGCGTGCCTACAGGTTATACAGTATACGGTAGTGGTCTGTGTTCGCTAGGAACCAGGGCTACATATATATATATATATGTAGCCCTATGTAATTTTGGGGTTACATGCCTTTCTCCTCCTGTGCAATAATCCCTGTTAAAAGGGCAGGTTTGCCAGGAATGATCATGGGGTTTGACCTCACATCCTGTGATGTATATTATTCAGTGAAGGAAGTGACATCAGGCTTTGTGTCCACTAACAGTGACACAGGGGTGGTGCCTACTGAAGCTATATAATATACTGTACAGCACTTCCTGAATTTTGGTGTGTGCCTCACCATCTGAGTGAGGTGAGTCTATCCAGAAACCTGTCAGGGCTCTGGAAGTGTTTGTGGCCCTCCCTTTAGGGAGTGGTGTGGAAGACTATACCTCTTACTTCATTAGGGAGTAGGGGAAGAGTTAGACCTGCTTTCGGTGCCCTTGCCTGGGAGTGTAAGGTCAGGGACTTCCTTTGGGTTGGCAACCTGAGGATGAGTGGCAAGACGACCGGCTGCTATGATGGGCGGCTGTCCATGTCTGCTGTTAATAAAGGATGCCAAAGAAAGATATCGCTTCTGTCCTGTGTGTGGAGTCCCTAAGGAAGAAGGTGCACATAGAGGTTCTCTTTCAGAGACTACTCCCTGGTACGCTGGGGATCTGAAAGAGATGGAGGCGCTGTACCATGCGTGAGTATAACTCAACATTACCTCACAAGCCAGTCCTGATGTCATTTCCCTTAATACCATCAAGCGGGAGACTCAGGAGTCCTGTAAGCCAACAGGTGCACCACACTATAGCCATGTGTAACCAGAGTAGGGGGGGGGAAACCCGTTACATTTTGGAGGTGCTGCTGAGATAGGCAACAGGACAGGCTTTCAGCTAGGCGAACTGATGTAGGAACATGTATCCTTCCAGGAAAGTGCTGCGGAGTGGAAGGGAGCTTAGGGTAGTCAGGGTTAGATTGTCTGCTCGCAAAGCACACCCTAAATGCCCATGATTGGTGTGATATAGTTCTGGAGACAAGGCTACTGCTTGGGTCACCTGGAGGAGGGTAGTTGTTTGATGCCTAGGGGGTATTTTCTTTGCTTGGGAAGGAAGTTGAGCTGCGTGATACACATTTTATATTACCTATTCACAGTTTGGTGTAGGGTTTATTTGTGTTTTTGTGTGTTTCACTTATAACACCATTTATTATTATTATCACTTGGGAAGCGCCCTGTCCAATCACCACTCCCCCCTCCCCCCTTTTTTTCACATCATGCCTAGGGGGTAGCCTGTTAACTTGGTCAGGAACTCCTGGTATGGGTCAACACTATGTATAACCGACAAAAGGTGACATGCTAAGTACAGTGGGGTTGATCCTAGGTACTTCTAGCCAGTAACCAGATTGTACACCACAGAGCACTTACACTGGACTGATATCGTGTGCAGCATACAGAGAAAGAGTTTAGCCTAGCCTGAGGTAGTGCAATACATCTGAGATATATACTCTTGAAATACATATAGATGTACACGCTGGCTTACTTTATTGCATCAGCATGGCGGCCGCCCAGCAGAAGAGCACCATGTGCGATTTCAGCAAAGAAGTAAAGATGGCGACTATGTGTGATGTGGTCCCGCGCGGTGCGGAGAGCCCAAAATGGCGGTTCACGGCAGAAATGAGAGGCACACATGCTGTGTGGACAGCGGAGGAATCAGGTGCGGAGAAGCCTATACTGAGTAGGCTGTGGAGTGGCACGAAAACTGTGGCCGCACCCTTTCTGTCCTGTTTGAATTCCCTGAGTGTTTCAGAACAGGAGATCAGTGAGGACATTGCAATTTCATGTGAAATGTCGGACAACGTATCTGAGTGTCAGTCGTTGATTACCGAGCAAGTCAAAGCTGCGATGAGTGTGGACTGCAAAGTAATCAAAGATGGCGGTTCCCGTCACCCTGGGAAACCGCGTGGGCAGAGTGCAGAGAGAAATTCTGCAGGGATTTGGCCAGAAATTGGCGCGAAAGCTGAAGCCCCGCCCCCCTATACTGTGATAGGCTCAGTCATGATGTGCCACTGTGGGACCCTCCTCTAATCTCCACCAGAGGGAGGGGTCATTGCACCCACCAATTGAAAGCTGATTTGAGTAAAGGAGGAGCCGGATGTGAGCTTCCTATCTTTCAGTTGCGAGGAACTGGCGAGCAAGAGAGACTGTTGTGTCGTGTGTCTTCCTTACCCAGTGCGACTACTAACTGTGCCATGGCAGACTTTGCTATACACCCCTACCAACTTCCAGGAGGTTTCCTGGTAGTGATGACGGGTGATCGAGAGATTCTCCGGTGTCTATGCATGCAGTGTAGACTACCGGGCGGAGAAGCCAGTACGACGGCGAGATGCCCTCAACGCGGGATACACTACTTGTGGGCCATGGAGCCATTTGTACCTGGGCACGCAGAGGCGGGAGGAACTACAGCCATGCTGCCGGCCGTAGAACCGCCAAAGATCAAGACAGAGAAGAGAGGTCCCTGAGAATGGGGATTGCTCCTGATGGTAGCGCCGGAGAAAGAGGGCGTAAGGCCTGTGACTGTAGCGGGAAACCGGAGAATCAATGTCGGTCCCCTGCGGAGGTACCCTTACCCTCATCGGCATCATCCTGATTGGACGACGACCATGAGAGCAGCACAGCGGTGGTGATGCGCATAACGGCGGACCACTGCAGCGGTGCTGTGGAAGAAGAGCGGCTTACCTACGATTTGGGCCCGCTACAGATCGACATCCCTCGCCATCAAGTGCTGGTGCGACCGGAGCAGCGGAAGAGTCCCACGGCCGTGGCAACTCTCAGTGCAGCAGAGGGACATCCGGAGACGGGACCAGAGGAAGAGGAGACCATTGCAAGCCGGCGTAGTGGTGAGAAGCCTCCTTACTCCCCACAGGCTCCAATGGAGGCGGCCATAGTGAAGGCCCCAACCAAGGCCCAAGCGGAGCCGAGAAGCGTCGTGGGACATCCGGTGCCGGACATCAAAATAGAAGAGGAAGTTCCGGGGTGGGACGACTCCACCAAAGATGGCGCCACCTTGCGAGAGGAAGATGACGTCACTTCCGGGTATAGCAGCGGAACCGACCGGGAGCATCCGGTTGCAGCGCTGAGCAGCAAACGTCTAGTACAGCAGGATGGAGAGAGATATCGGCATGCTATGCAAGGCCGTGGAGGACATCAGATTGATGACTCTGCTACCCCCAAGGCCACGACGGGACGTGGCATCGCCAAGCTGCTGATCTACCTGCCAAAGCGTAAGAACACTTCCCCTTTCCCCAGTGCCAAGGCCAATGCCCCTGCCCCTATCCCTACCACGTCACCTTTGGGGTCACGTTCGAGCAAAGGTTGGTCTGGGGAGTCACGGGACACATCTGAGGAGCGGCCTGTGTTGGCCATGGACTGGGGGGACTGTAATCCTTCGGATGAGGGATCCGGGAAGGAGGTAGTACCGTATGTGAAGCCACCTAAGATGAATCCTACTATCTACACCCACATTGTTAGAGGGAGGCATAAGCGTTATGGGGCCTCTACACATTCTAATATCACATCTGGGGTCTCGTCAGGGGGGGACTCAGAAGGGCATAAGACTGCCCTGGTGGTGCGAAACCAATTGAGGAATCATAGCACTAAGTGGTGGGCTCCGTTATATGAGGGTTACTCTGAATGGTTGGACCGCACTAGATTTATCATGATGCGAGGAGATGTGATTGATCACTGGTGGGATGTGGGTGTGTTTTCGGCTGAGGAAGGCCAAGAGGAGCTTGTGAGGAGAGGGGACGAGATCCAAAAGGGGATAGTCTCCCCTAAAGGGTCCTCTATTTTGTATGACGTTATTTCCCCTGAAGACCAGGGAATTCAAAGGAACAGGGAATCAATAGGAACAGGGTAGGATTCAGGAACTCAAGGGGGCCAGGAACACATGGAATAGCATACCATGCTCGGGAAGGGGCTGGGAGTAACAGACTGCTATTTAAGCCCTGTAACAGGTGCAGTCAATTAAGTGCAGTGAGAGATTTGCCAGGAATGAATGTGGCCACAATAGCCATGTTAGGGTAAGTTCAAGCAAAACCCTTGACTTGAACCCTTACAATATGACATAGAGCAGATTTAAAATATAAAAACCCCACAATTGCTGTTTTTATATATATATATATATACAGTGTTCGACAAACCTATACATTTGCTTGCCCCGGGCGAGTGGATTTAACCCCCGGGCGAGTAAATATTGGCCCAAGCAGCACACATTTGGTACTAGGTGGCGAGTAGATTTTTTTGTGTGGCGAGTAGATTTTTTGGTGATTTGTCAACCACTGTATATATATATATACTGCACCGACACACTTTATTCGAGCAAATACCCGGTATGTACCTGGCAGATACCTGGAATGCGCCGCTCCTCACCTCTGACAAGCCCCGTTGCATTTGCCTTCCCAGCCTGGGT
Source organism: Ascaphus truei (assembly GCF_040206685.1). Classification (NCBI taxonomy): domain Eukaryota; kingdom Metazoa; phylum Chordata; class Amphibia; order Anura; family Ascaphidae; genus Ascaphus; species Ascaphus truei. The sequence continues at coordinate 355,031,519 of NC_134483.1, read as the reverse complement.
TCATGCCTGGCTGATGGGCGGCTGATCTGTTAAATGAGGATGATTAGGATTTAATAGGCTGCAATGCTTCGCGTGTCTACCAGATGGCATAAATTCATGAATTGTAATGCAGTGTATATATATATACTGTGCAGTATTGCAGCCAGCGGGAATAAAATGCTTCAATCCCTGCCTGAAAAATAACTCAATGTACTCGGGCAGAAAACAGTCACAAACCTCAATACACCCGGGTATACCCGAATTCGTGGGACTAGCCAAGCTCGAATAAAGTGTGTCGCCAGTGTATATAGCAACTGTAAATATTCCTGTATATTCATTTGCATGTCTTAGACAGGTCTGCAACCCTGTCTTTCACCATTATCACTCAGCACACAGCACTTCCACTGCAGCAAGGGATTCTGGGAAATGACATGCAAATGAGCACACAGTGCCACCTTTTATCTCAAGCTCACATTACATGAGCATGTCTGTGAGTGGGTTTACTGGCTTTGCATCTCCCAAGCCCTTGCTTAAAAGCTATGTCTAAAGCAGCATGCACTGGCTAAGAGTTGGTCATGTAATCTGAGCTTGAGATAAAAGGTGGCACTGTGTGCTCATTTGCATGTCATTTCCCAGAATCCCTTGTTGCAGTGGAAGTGCTGTGTGCTGGGAGATAATGGTGAAAGACAGGGTTGCAGACCTGTCTAAAACATGAAATGAATACACAGGAATATTTACAGTTGCTTAATGCTTTACTGTGGAGGGTTTTTGTCACTTTTTTTTACCCACCATAACATGTATATATATATATATATATATATATATATATATATATATATATATATATATAAATATATATATATATAAAAATATATATATATGTAGTGCACTTTCCCCCACCCCCTGGGCCCCTGGGAGATATGGTGGCTACTGTGTGTGGTGCATTACCTGTGGCTCACAGGAGGCCTGAACCTCCGTTGCTGGGAGCCTAGGGTGTACCTGGTATCTGGTGACAGCGCCTCCACCTGTGCGGGATCCTAACAGTATTGGTTAACACTGTGTAGGACACTATATAATAATACAAACTGCTCTGGTATAATAAATTTACTGAACGCGTAAGAATAATAACTATAATAACAGAACAACTCAGGTCTCGCAGGGCCATTACTCCACACTGTGCCCCCAACACCGTGTCCAAACCCCGGTGGGGTTTACTCTAAAGTACTGAGGTGCCCTTGGACACCCAACCACCCTGGTGTCCACAGAGGCAATCCAAGGATGTTTATCTAGCACACATCTCACTTCCACACAACTTAAGTCAGCTGCCGGTGCTCACGGTATCTAGGATTGATCTGTAGGTCCCAAGGGTTTTATTCTCTTCCACAGAGTCAACCCACCCAAAGTGTGTGTGACAGCGCTGCCCACACCTTCGAGTTACTATTGGTGCACTTGTAGAATGGTGGTATACCTGTTGGGTGCTCCAACACCCGGTAGCACCAACTGAAGATAAGGGATCCGCTGATCCAGTGACCTCCACATGTGGTGGTATCCGGTTGGAGTGTCCCACCATGAGGATAGTCTCTGTGTTATTCGGTGGTGGTCTGGTCCCAGACCACAGGCTGTAACTGCTGCGCGGCATTCTGCTATGCCCTGACACTAATGATGCTAAGTGGGGCAGTGTCCCTGTCTAATGGGCCTGTTCCTATAGCAGCCACAAGCTATGTGGGAGTCGGGCCAAGGTGGGGCCTAACAGGGGGTCTCCGGCCTAGTCCAGGGGCCTACTGACACCCTGCACCTACACCCTTACCCTCTGATGTCCCAGCTCCGACTAGCGTGGTCACTGAAGCGCCAAATGTATCCATCTCAGACCTCGGGAATACTGCAGCCCTATTGGCTATATCTCCCTCCTGGGGCTGCTGGGGATTGTAGTTCCCCGGCCGAGCTGAATTGTAATCGCCACCGCTCTGTCTATGCTCATTGTGCATCCGCAACTACACTGCACATGCACGCTCACTCATAACATGGCGACACCCTTTACCGGGAGCTGCTGGGAGCCACCGGTGATATGCTCGCCTCGACAACTGCCGTGCACCCTCCGCACGCCTAACCACCCTCTCCCCAGCCTATCCGGCGGGTCCTTCACCAACTTCGATGGCATCTGCATGCCCCGCTGTTCCCTTGCTGCAGCGGAGGTAAGGAGAAGTCTGGGGGGAGCCAAGGGGGGATGCCTGAAGGGGAGACCTGGCCATATTTATTTATATTTATTTATATATATATATATATACATATATATATATATATATATATATATATACACACATATAGTTTATTTTTAATCCAGAGTTGCTATTCAGTAATGCAGAGTTATCTGGCTTGAACAGGCACAAGATTTAGAATCACTGCTCTCTGAAGGTTATCAAATACCATTCACTAGAATGGTCAAATGTCAGTGATACTCATCTTTCTGTAGGACATTTGCTACAGTTATTGGACAATACTGTACTAAGCAGTGCTACTCCATATGATATCTTTCAGTGCAAGAAGACACAGTTCCAGTAAATGGGCCAGAAGGTGTCTTTCATTACTGAATGGTATCTTATTAAATAAGCATGCTTAGTCAATTTGTTCCACTATGTTTCCCAGGTACTTCTTTCTTCTTAGCCAAGTTGGAAAAAAAAGTGTTTGTAAGCAGTTATTTGAGTCCGACTATTGCAGTCCAAATAATTTCTTTGAGTAACTGCCTAGTATGATTCATACTTGCCACTTTAAAACATAAGATAATTATATTAGAATGAATTATGTTACAATATTTCACAGTGTAGGAGACGAGTGCAGACGAATAACCAAGAAGACATAGATTGGGGAAATAAACATTGGCTTTCATTTAGTCTGTATCTTCCAAAAACAACACATCTTTAAGGCAGCATACAAATAAACAAAACATCCTATCAATTTGAAAGGGCTGACTCACAATTCCCATTTCCTATCTCCAGGGCTGGGAGGCTAGGCCCCTTACTTACCTCTGACCCAAAGTCCAAAGAGCTCCCTGTTATCATGGGCTCTGTACATCAGTTCGGGGCTGGGTTGGTGTCTGGCTTATTCCAGGGTACGTTTCATCCTCGAATAGAGGGTTTGTTTACCTGGGATCCTTCAATGACAGCACACACTTCCTTGGTGCTAGAGAGATCCGCTGCAGTTTAAGAAGGATGCACTTTTCTTCCTGACTGATGAGCCAGGTGGAGACTGGCTAATTTTCTGTTGCTGCAATTAACCAGCTCCCTGCAGGACTCATCAGCCAGATAAAGGTTTTCTATTTGGAGCCCTATTTAGACAGGGGATAAGGCCCTGTCACATACCTCCCCTGTTTGTTGGTAGCTCAGGCTAGTCACAACTAAAGCCCATCCTTCCACTCTCACTCGAGATGTACCTGCGACTCAAATGAGAATGTGGGAGGGAGAGAATCCCCCAGTCAAACCGGGATTGGAGTCTTTTTTCCAGGTAACCAGTGTCTCTTCCAGAAGGAGCTTGAAATCGGCACGCTTTAATCCCTCGAGGAGGAATTTTCCCAAGCACAGTCTTCCCATGTGCTTAGCTCGCTCACCTATGGAGGACTCTTCGCTCAAGCGCCTCTTTCTATTTTACTGTCTTCTTTTAACAGCTTGGTCATAAGTTTTTCCATTCTTTGACGATCTTTTCTTCCCTGAATATAGGGTGGCCACATGTATCGTGTTCAGTATCAATAATCATGGGTGGTTCAATCCGGGCAGAGTATTTATCCACTCTGATTGATCCCAGTGGCGTCTCTGTTTGGTAGTTTGTAGACTTATCGTCCTGGGCCTGTCTTTCTGGACGTATTTCTTTTTTTAAGATGACGATTCTTCAATATGTGAAGAAGTCCCAAGTGATATCTGACGGGGTATCTCTACTGCATTAGTGCTGTCAGAAAGTTCCTTCCATACCGGTGGACTCTGATCTACAGCTTCCTTATCCCTCATGGGCTTACCTGCAAAAAGTATGACCCCCTTATTCGTAGAGGGGTCAATTGCGGCTGGTTTAGGATCTCTACATTCCAGTACATCAGTCTTTTTGTCGTTCTCCTTTTTGCAGTCCGCAAAACTGTAGTCTTATGCCTTATCCCCTTTCAAAGATGTGTAGGAAACTACAGTTGCATCTTTAGGGGCATGATCACCGACACCGTTCTGTCTTAATCTAGCCAAGGACTGAATTTTTATAGGAAATATTTTCATCGTGAGGAAACTGCCCCGTGGGTATGGTAACAGGACTGAATTTTCATCATCCGTCTCAGACCAATTCAGTTCTTTTGCTCTGGGTTTTATGAACCTGTAGTTGTAGCACCGAGACAGTATTGTGGATGTGCTTATAGCAATGCACAGCTTGTTTGGTTATGACGTAAGACCTATATCTGGACTGAAATTTACAAGCAGCTTCCTTCATTTTCCTGTATCCTCTTTGCTGTCGGCACTTCCTAACATTTGACTGTACCGCAATTAAGATTTTTTTTTTCAAATGTTCATACTTCTATCTTTATAGTTGCATATTCCACATTGACTGGAGAAGGCAAGCTGCTTTATTTTGGTGATAAAGCTAGTGAGTTTTCATACCTCAATAAGTAGCCTGTATGACGATGCCAGCATCCAAACAATGAGAGCCACAGCAGACATCCTCGATCCTACCATTTAGCTGTTGCGCTGTTTATGCAATTATATGCTCAAAAGACCTTACATCTTATAATTGTGCATTTTGAAGGGATTTTTTATTCTATAAATAACTTATCTATACTATCTACACTAGTGTGCTTTCTCTTTTTTCCTGGCAAGGTTCTACATTGGTCAACTGAATAATGGTGCCACTGTTTTGGAGATGCTATAATATTTATTTATAAAATGTTTTACCCGGAAGTAACACATTGAGAGTTGCCTCTCGTTTTCAAGTATGTCCTGGGCAATATCATGGGGAAGATGTGAATAAGACCAGTAACCGCTCACATATTTACATATTCATTTATTCTGAGCTACCGAGTTGTGCTCTCCTGATGTGGAAGAAAAAACGCTCAGGAAGAACTGTTGGAACATTTCTTTGGAGGGTTTGAGCAGCATTCTGTACTTAATAATTTATTCACTTGGAATTTATATGCATGCATGTACAGATGCAGCGGCCGTTATTCGAACAAATCACAGAACCATTTCCGTGTGCTCGGTTGTACTCCACGCGGCATTAACGCGGCCAATAGCCCCAGGCACACATGTTTATCACAGTTGCTTTGTTCGAATTTCATGAATTCTGTTTCTTTGTGTGCAATGAGATGAATAAATTGTAATGTGTACAGTACTGTGCTACTGTGCTACTGCGTCAATTTCAGTGTTTAACACTGTTTAACACTAAAATGCCATTTTCTGCACTCACATCTTAAGGCGGGAAGGGGCGGTACAGTTGGAAGAAATCCCGCGCCATGACATGGGTATTCCGAGGTATACAATGTGTGAAGTGTTCGAATAACGGCCGCTGCATCTGTAAGAGGTGTGCAGAGGTATGCTAATGGAGACCATTTAGGGTGAAATTAACATGAGGCTTTATTGCCTGTTCCTTTAAACACCACAGCAAACAAAAATATACATAAAACAACAAACAGCTATCCCTGTATAAAGGCTAACTCACTCCCCAGTCCCTATCTGTAATACTAGGGGGAAAAGCCCCTTAACAGCATACCACCCCCAATGTCTCAGCGGTACCTTATAGCAGGTAGCCCTTCAGGTCAGTGGTGTCCAGGTGTTTTGGTATGCTTGAGGGTTCAACAGCCTCTGGCACGTTCCTGTGTTCTCTGTGTCCAGGAAAAGAGGTCTTGTGTCTTGTTATCAGCACAGCTCTTCTGTGTGCTCAAGACTTCAGCTCCCTATGTCAGTATAGTGTGTCTGTGCTAAGGAAAATCTCTCTCCTGTGTCTCATATGACACTTTTTAACAGAGCTCTGATTAGTCCAGGTGGAGACTGGCTAATTGAGTGGCTGCAGTTAACCAGCTCCATGCTGGATTTGGAGCTCTGAGGAAGCTTTTCTCTAAAACAATGATAGGTCCCTGTTACAATGCACTTAATACAAAACACCAAAATCCCATTTGAAGTATGCACTGTATGGTTTATAATATTACACTATTTTGGGCATGTTTCTAAGCAGGTTTTTTATTATTACCAAATAATTTTTAAATTACACTGTCACAGTTTGGTTTGAGATAAGAGCGCTTTTTGTAAAAATTGTTTTTGCACTTTCTGCCCTGTACTGAGACTGCAAAACTCCTCTTGAGAGATTCCCAGCTCTGCACGAAGACCGAGAGCCTTCTTCTGAGCCTCCTCATAGCTCTGCTTCCCATCAGCAATAACTTCATCAGAGCAGGACTGATTCTTGACCATGGCAGTAATAATAGCATTCACTGCCTTCAGCTCAGTTGTCAGGTCTTCAAATTAACTATGTAAGCGATGCTCTGTGTTCATCACAGTCCCACAGTCAAAGACGAGTGTAAGCAGACTCTGTTGCTTGGCGTTAGCTTCTATATCCTTTTCCAATTGTTCATGGAGGAGATCACCGTCATCTATGACAGTTTGCAGTGCATTTTCAGGGCTGGTCAAGGCATAGTCACTTACTTGTTCTAGGTCCGCAGACCTGCTATTGTTTGTCCGGTTCTGAGAAACCCTCAACAGACACTTCTTCAAGATCACGATTCCGCCATGCCCGGGATGAATCTTACAAGCTGCAAGACATTATCGGCCCCCTTCTGATGTTGCAGGACGTCTGCAACTTCAATGGTTAGCTGAGAACTTCTTATTTTTCTTTGTCTTCCTCTTTACATTGGAAGACTCTGGCGCATCAGAGATACTGAGGTGCTTGAAACTCCCGTAGTTTAGAGTGCCCACTATGCTTTTCTAGCAGTTAAAGTAGCAGGTGGAAATATTCGGTGCTCAGCGGGTCCTACCCTTGCTGCCGCTGTTCATGTTCAAGGACGCATGGACTCGACTCTTTCGTGTGCCTAGGGTTCAAGCATGCCCAACAGCCTAGGGGTGATTTTCTGGTGCGTCTCGTTTCTGGGAGCAAATCCTCATCAAAAGGCCTGAAAGGACACTACCGTGTGGCTGCGGTCATTACAGACATTACACATTTTTTCCCTGCATTCTGGCGCTTTCAGGTGTATTTTCCACACTGTCCTCGGGAGGCGCTATTACATAGTTACATAGTAGATGAGATTGAAAAAAGACATGCATCCATCAAGTTCAACCTATGCTAAATTTAGACAACAGATACTTTATCCTATATCTACGGTATACTTCCTTATTGATCCAGAGACAGGAAAACAAAAAACCCCAGTGTCATATCATCCAATGATAGCTCATAAGGGGAAAAATAAATTCCTCCCTGACTCCAAGAATTGGCAATCAGATTATTCCTTGGATCAACATTCTTCCCATGTTTACTTATTTGGTATAACCCAGTATACCTTTCCTTTCTAAAAAGATGTCCAATCTTTTTTTTTTTTTAACAAATATATTGTACTGTATCTGCCATCACAGTCTCCATGGGTAATGAATTCCACACTGCCCATACTGTAAAGAACCCTTTCCTTTGTTGCTGGTGAAATCTCCTTTCTTCAACCTAATGGGATGACCCCGTGTCCTTTATATTGCCCTTTGGATGAATAATTATTTTGAAATCTCCTTGTGCTGTCCCCGAATATATTTGTATATACTTATCATAACCCCTCTCTGACACCTCTTTCATAATGCATATAAACCTAATTTAGATAGCCTCTCCTCATAAGTTAGATTGTCCACCCACTTTATTAATTTGGTGGCTCTTCTCTGCACTCTCTAGTTCCATAATGTATTTTCCAAGGAGTGGTGCCCAAAATAGTCCTCCATATTCAAGGTGTGGTCTTACTAATGCTTTGAAAAGGGGTATAATTATGTTTACTTCCCTTCCATCCATTGCCCATTTAATGCAAGATAAGATCTTGTTTGCCTTTGCAGCTACTGCATGACTTTGAGCACTATTGCTAAGCCTGCTGTCTACAAGCACTCCTAAATCCTTTTCCATCAAGGATTCCCTCAATTTATCCCCGTTTAATGTTTATGTTGCCTGTCTATACTTGCTTCCCAAATGCATAACCTTACATGTATCTGTATTAAACCTCATCTGCCATTTACCTGCCCAAGTTACAATTCTCTCCATGTCTTTCTGAAGAGGAATTATATCCTGCTCTGATTCTACTACCTTACACAATTTAGTATCATCAGCAAAGATGGAGACTTTGCTCTCGATGCCAACCTCAAGGTAATTAATAAACAAGTTAAAAAGCAGGGGTCCCAGTACCGACCCCTGAGTTACTCCACTCACGACTTTAGCCAACCTGAAAAAGTTACATTTATGACAACCCTCTGTTGACTATCCTTCAACCAGTTTTCAATCCAGGTGCATAATTTTTTACTGAGTCCAATTTGCTTTATTTTATACACCAGCCTCTTGTGTGGAACCCTATCAAAAGCCTTTGCAAAATCTAAGTAGACAACATCAATTCCTACCTACCTCCTCAAAGAAACAAATAAGGTTAATTTGGCATGATCTATCCTTCATAAATCCATGCTGACTATTACTAATAATTTTTTCCCATTAGGTATTCCTGAATATTAATCCCATATTAAACCTTCAAGTAGTTTCCCCACTATTGAAGTCAGGCTTACAGGTCTGTAATTCCCAGGTTGTGATCTAGCTCCCCTTTTAAATATAGGCACCACATCTGCTTTACGCCAATCTTATGGTACTGAGTCTGTGGAAATGGAGTCCTTGAATATTAAATATACTGATTTGGCTATTACTGAACTTAACTCCTTGAGAACTCTTTGATGTATGCCATTGGGGCCAGGTACCTTATTTACTTAAATTTTTTCAAGCCGCCTATGAACTTCTTCCTCTATTAACGAATTGTTCATGAATATGGAGGTTGTGGCTTCCTCCTGTGGCACTAAAATTGAAATTGATTCTTCCCTGGTCAACACAGAGGCAAAGAATTTGTTTAATACCTCTGCTTTTTCCTTATTTCCAATAATCTGCCTGCCCATCTCATACTGAAAGGGTTCTAAATATTCTTTTTTAATTTTTTTATTATTAAGATACCTATTGCATCTTTTTTTCATTATCCATTTTTGCTAATTTGATTGCCCTTTTGCAATTATTGTTACATTCCTTATGTCTGATATGATGGCTCCATCCCTTCTGACTTAAAGAATCTAAACGACTACCTCTTCTTTTCCATTTCCTCCCTTATCTGTTTATTTAGCCACATTGGTTTTGACTTACTTATTTTATACTTATTACCCAAGGATATACACTGATGACCAATGTTTTAAAGACAGACCATTTATCTTCTGCATTTGCCCCTGCAAAAACATCATCCCAATGTAGTACTTGTAGATTAGCCCTCAGTTTATTAAAATCTGCTTTTCTGGCGCATGCGCGAAGCCGAGCTGCATGGAAGTGTGAGCCATTAGCTCCGCTCACAGCCTGTGGCAAACTTAATAAAAAATAACTGTAAAGTGAAAAAAAAACATTCAAAACACCCCCCAGAGCTGCCCCAACTGCCCAAGATGTCCCGATCGACCCGTTCCAAGTGAACCTCCATTTCGCCAAGGGTGATTCAGCCAGGACCAAAAGCCAGGAAAAAATGGCGCGAAGCGACTCTGAATCGGAGGAAGAAGCCGACAGAGAGGATATAAGCAGGGACAACCAGATCATGCGAAGGAGGGATATGCGGGAGTTCTGCTTAGATATTAAAAAATACTTCCAGTCTGAAGTGGCAGCCTTAAGGGCAGAAATCTGCGGGATAGGGGAACGCACTGACTCCCTGGAGAAAAAAAATGGACTCCACCATCAAAGCCCTCCACAAGACTGATAAGCAAGTGGCACAGGTGAGGGATACGGTCCGAGATCTGCTGGACAGACAGGAGGACGCGGATAACAGGGACCGCAGGAACAACGTGAGGGTCCGGGGGGTCCCAGAGACTGAGACAGACCCAGAGGAGTTCATGGGCCGGTGCTATAGAGCCCTGCGGTCAAAGCCGCAACAAGGGGACCCCCCCAGAGACATCATTGCAATATTCCACTTCTTCAAAGTAAAAGAGACATTCTGCCAAATCACCAGGAGCCAAGGGGACTTTGAGGTCAGTGAACTCACCACTCCCCAGCTCCTGCAGCGCTCCTCTGTGAATGGTGGCCATCTTGGATCGGCTCTCAACCCTCAATGACATCGGGGAGGAGCCGGGTGACGTCAGAGGAGCTTTGGACAGATCTCGTGAGATCCCCACTAGGATCGATGTGCCATACCCAAGATGGCGGCGGCGGCGGCCGGAAGAGGTGGGACACCGGCATCCTCCGTGGAAATCTGGAAAAAGAGCTGCCTGCGGTGTGAGGAGCCAGCGGAGAGCCAGTGGGCTGCGGACGACGCGCACACAGCTGCTGTGGACTGTAGTGGCTCTGTGTTGGGGGGAGGCGTAATAAAGTTGTTGGGGGCACAGTATGGTAGCAGATAGAAAAGAAATAAGGGGGGGGTGGGGGGAAAGGAATAAATAAATAAATAATAATGGAAAAAAAAAAAAACACAAAACCCCCAGTAATAAGCTAGACTAGAGCTAATAAGCTTTCAATATGCTGAGGGTCAGACTAACGATTTAGGTACACAGGCTTGCAACTTATGTTGGAACAACAGCACGCAGGCACCAGCAAACATATGTAAAACACAACATGCACAACACGGAGTACGCTGCCCCCCCCCCCCCCCGCAGGGTGTTTAGCCCGGCAAGTTAAGCAGGTTGCCCCCTCCAAAACAAAACAAAACAACCAAAAATATCTATCTGATCTAGCTTGGAGGATAAGGGACCCCCAAAGATCTTGGGGGAGCATAACCAAAGAAAAAAAGACCTAGTAGGGGAGCTATGCGGGGGTGGAACAGGTCAACCTGGTATCAGAGGTAGTTCATTAGAAATTGTTAGTAAACAGTTGAATTATATGTTTGAGTAGGGGGATAGGGGAATTACTATATACAAAATAATAGGTTGGAGCATAATGTATAGGTATGTAGGGAGTAAAGAATGAGACTAACAAGGGTAAGACAAAGCACCGGGAATAGCCGTGGGCTGGGAAGGCAGTCCAGTCTTTGCTATGCGCCTCACACCTCGGGCAGGGGTATTCACCCCCGGTACCGACAAAGTCCTTAAGAGGACAGGGAAGGGAGCCATCAGGTCGGATGGCGGAGATCTGGCAGAGTTTCCCCGGGAGTCCCAGGTCCCGAAGGCATGGGAGGGGCAATGGTCCTGGACCATTGAGTCCCTGCCAACTACATGTTTCTTCCCTTATGTATCTTATGTACCTTCTGTGTGCCCCTCCCCCCACCCTACCTTCTACTTAGGTGGTGCAACGCTGGAGTCTGCTGAGCTGCGGGACATCGCAGGGGGGGGGCCGGTGGCACCCCGAAGCATACCATGGGAACTCGTCGAAGGATAGGTGAGAACAGATCCACAACATGACACTGACAGTTATATCCCATAACGTTAAAGGGTTAAACTGCCCCCGCAAAAGGAAGGTGGCCCTCATTGATTATAAAAGATTAAGGACAGACATAGTCCTAATACAGGAGACACATTTCAGCGCCTCCAGCTTCCCGAAATATTTTGACAAGCACTTCAGACAGGTGTTTCTATCCTCCGCAAAGTAGAAGAAACGTGGAGTTGCAATACTAATACATAAAAGGGTGGGACTGGTGGTGGACACAGTAAGAAAAGATAAAGAAGGAAGGTTCCTTTTAGTGCTAGGGACTATAAATCAGCAACCTATTACGATAGCGACAATCTATGCCCCGAACGGACACGACTCTGCTTTTTATACCACTACGTTCTCCTCTATCCAAAAACATACAAAAGGTGCCTTGATAGTTGGAGGCGACTTCAACACAGTTCTAAATCCGGACCTGGACAGATCAGGCCCCCCCAGACTGGGCATGCCGACAAGGCCCAAGGCCCTAGAACAGGGGCTGAGGGACTTGGGGCTGGTGGATATCTGGAGGGAATGTCACCCCTTAAACAGAAATTACACTTTTTACTCACACCCCCATAACTCCTTCAGCAGAATCGATTACTTCTTTGTCACTAGTAGACTGGTCACGCAGATCTCCCATACTGGGATCCACGATATTTCGTGGTCAGATCATGCACCAATAGAGCTTAGAAATCACTCACTTCTTCAGAGAAAATGAAGGTAGTGTCCGCTCCCATATCACCCTTTGGGAGGCACATAAATCAACACTAAGAGGGGCTCTCATTAGTCTGGCGGCCAAGAGAAAGAGAGAGAGAAACGCAAAAATTAAGACAGTTCAGGAGGAATTGACAAACTTATGGGATCAACATAAGAGGTCTCCAGACCCAGTTATCCTCCAAAAGATTAGAGACACTCAGACTAAGCTGAATCTGTTGCTGACCACCCAAGCCGAGAGGTCGCTGACTTGGTCAAAGGGGAAATTTTTTGAAAAGGCAAACAAGCCAGATACCTTATTGGCCAAGATGCTCAATCCCAAAGATAAGTCATATCATATCCAGGCCATACAAACCAAATCCGGCATAACCACCGCCAATCCTAAAAACATAGTAGGAGAATTTCTGCACTTCTATTAAGATCTATATGATGGCGCAAAGGTGACCCGCTCCACAGGTACGGAGAAAGCCCTGAGGGACTTCCTAGGGGGCTCGAACCTGCCTAGTATGAGCGAGGATGATAGAGAGGTGATGGGCAGAGACTTTACAGCAGAGGAGGTCTCCAAGGTTATCACAAACTTGAAACCCTCTAAAGCCCCGGGCCCTGACGGATTCTCAAACTTATACTACAAAAAATTCATGAAACAATTGACCCCTTATCTTCTCCGAATGTATAATCAAGTACTAGAGGGCACCCCCTTCCCTCAGCACATGCTCCAAGCATCAATCTCAGTGATTCACAAACAGGGTAAGGACCCACTGGACTTTAGAAGCTACAGGCCAATATCCCTGATAAATTTGGACATTAAAATTTACGCTAAACTGATGGCCAACCGTTTGAGTCTCATCCTGCCCAGACTTGTGCATCCAGATCAAGTCGGGTTTATCGCGGGTCGACAAGCTGCAGATAATACCCAACGAATCATTGATCTGTTAGAAATAGCCAATGCACGATCAATACCGGTTATGGCGCTCAGTCTGGATGCTGAAAAAGCGTTCGACAGGATAGACTGGCCCTATTTAGAGGCCATGCTTGGAGCATTTGGGCTGGGCACGAAATTGACAAAAGCCATCCTCTCATTATACTCTGCACCGTCAGCAAGGGTGACCCACCAGGGATTCGCTTCCGACCCCTTCATTAAAAGCGGAACGCGGCAGGGCTGTCCGCTTTCTCCCCTACTTTTTGCACTATGCATGGAGCCCTTAGCCGCTCAGATAAGAGATAGCAACGATATCTCGGGTATTGGCATTGGAAACAAGACGCATAAAGTGGCACTATATGCGGATGATATATTCCTGACAATATCGAGGCCCCTCATTTCTCTGCCAAACTTGTTCGACCTCTTGGGGAGGTTTAACAGGATCTCCGGATTCAAAATAAACCAGGCTAAATCTGAAGCCATGAATATAAATTTACCTAAACACATGGAGAAACTGATCGCCCTCAATTTCAACTTCAATTAGCAACAGAAACAAATTAAATACCTAGCAGTCAATGTCACCAAGTCTGCTAAACAGCTGTATCAGGCAAATTACCCAAAACTTATACAAACCCTGAGAGAGGATGTTAGGCGCTGGGCCAAATATACAATCTCATGGATAGGGAAGATTCACTGCATTAAAATGAACCTGCTGCCTCGCCTCTTATACCTTTTCCAGACCCTCCCAGTGCCGTTAGGATTGAAGGATATCCTCTCGCTTCAATCCGAGATAGATAAATTTGTCAGGGGAGGGATAAGAGCGTGATTGTGTAAGCGGATAATGCGCAAACAAACAGGGGCGGGGGGATAGCGGTACCTTGCTTGTTATCCTATTACAAGGCGGCACAATTATGCCAAATTGTGCAATGGCACACCAACCCGAACTCAAAAAGATGGGTAGCCCTGGAGAAAGAACTCTGTTCCCCAGTTGAGCTGGAACATTTAATTTTGCTCCCCAAAAAGATGCGATTAAGCACCAAACAGCCGCTTTCCTTAATGGCCAACTCACTCTCGGTGTGGGACAACACCAGGCTCAAATGCAACCTGACCCATAGATCATCGGGAATGGTCCCACTCTGGGGGAATCCATTATTTGCTCCGGGGCTGACTAGTACGGATTTCACAATCTGGAAAGCCAATCACATTTACAGATTGGTGGACCTGGAGGGCAGAAGAGGCATACAAACTTTTGATATCCTAAAAACTAGCAATATGCCAAATGCCGATTTCTTTAGATACCTCCAGGTCAGGGCATTCTATCAAGCCCAACAACCTATAAGACAACTATCGAATTTCGAAAAGCTCTGTCACTCAGGGACGACCACAAAGGGACTCACATCGCAGTTATACAAAGACGTAACGGATTCTGGCTCGACTGTGACAGAGAAACTTAGCTACATGACCAAGTGGGAGGCGGACCTAGGGGAGACACTCGACCCGGAAGAGTGGACAAAAATCGTGCAAGCAGTATCCAAGAGCTCCATGTGCACGACCCTAAGGGAGAACGCATATAAAGTTATGATGAGATGGTACCATACCCCCTCAAAATTGGCTAAATTTCTGCCCAGTTACCTCTCATTGTGTCCTAGACAATGCGGACAACAGGCAGACTTGTTACACATGCTGTGGTCCTGCCCCAAACTGACCAGGACATGGGATTTAATCAAAGATTGGCTAGCCAGAATTATAGGCATACAAATCCCGTGGAACCCGTGGGTGTTCCTACTAAATAGACCGCTCCAGGGCTTCTCCAAAGCAACAAATAAATTGATAACGCACTTCGCGACGGCGGTGCGGGGTGAGATCGCAGCAAGATGGAAACAAAATGGACTCCACGGATCGCTACTATTCGAAACAGAATTTGGACAGTATGTCAGATGGAGAAACTGACGAGCCTGGTCAATGACACCGGCGAAAACTACCTAAAAGTCTGGTTACCTTGGTTGACCCAGACAGACATACCGGGGATAGATGGGTCCACGATTTGGCAATGATAGGATGGAATGCGTTCTCCCTTGGTGCCTAGGCACGGGACCAAGCATATAGCACAACTTAGAAGTAAGGGGATATTACCAGATAGGGCCTCATGGTGTGGGTCGTCGGAGCGGCCGGGGATACATCCGACCCCCCAAGAAGTGATGAGCCGGAAGACACAGGACTCCCAGCGGAACTACAGTGGAAGGTACCCTCCCCCCTCCCCCTCCTACCCTTCCCCCCTCTTTCCCTCAGGTTTGTCTAGGTTATATGTCGGTCTGTCCCCCCCAGTCTGTCCTGTCATAGTTTGTTGAAAGTATAGACACATGAACAATGGACACTGCCAAACACTGGTTTTATTTGGAATTATTTGAAATGTCTGTAGAACATGTGATTTACTAATAAAATTCAAGTTGAAAAAAAAATCTGCTTTTCTAAAGTTTAAGGTCTTTGTTGAACCAAAGTAATCTGTTTTTTGATCATTTATTTCAAATGAGACCATGTTATTATCACTGTTACCCAAATGTTCCAGGACTTGAATATTTGTTATTACTTCTACATTGTTTGATATGACCAAATCCAGAACTGCACCTCGCCTGGTTGGTTCCTCAATAATTTGGGTCATATAATTGTCTTTAAGCACCCCCAAAAACTTTGTTCCTTTTGTTGTAATGTTAATCTCATTGCCCCAGTCTATGTTTGGATAATTAAAATCACCCATTATGCAAACATGACCTAGTTTTTATGCCTTCTCCATTTGCAAAAGTATTTTAGCTTCCTCAATCTCACAGATATTTGGTGGTTTATAACATATCCCTACAAACAGTTTCTTTATATTTTTACCTCCATTGCCAATTTTTATCCACAAGGTCTCTACATTTTCATCATTCCCTTCATAAACATCTTCCCTTATAATAGGTTTTAGATTCGGTTTAACATATAAGCATACTCCACCTCCTCTTCTATTTGCTCGATCCTTCCGAAAAAGGGAATAATGCTCTAAATTACCTGCCCAGTCATAAATTTCATCCCACCATGTTTCAGTAATGCCTATGATATGATACTGCTCCCTTGCAGCTATTAATTCAAGCTCCCCCATTTTATCTGTCAGGCTTCTTGCATTAGCAAGCATGCATTTAAGTTTTGTTTCAGCCTATACAATAATCTTATTTACTCCTTCCTTTCTGCGCCAACTTGGTTTAGTCTTTAGAAGTTTTCTAGTATTATCTGTATTTACTATGAGTGTCTCGCTGCTTGTCAAACTCGCACTTGCCCCCATTCTACCTCCACAACCCCTTGTTTCCTCCTCTATTCTATTTAGTTCATTTCGTTATCTGTTTCATTCCCCACCCCCTCCATCCCCTCCATATTTTCAGAATATATGCTAGAACACTGCTGGTAGTCATACAGGTGGGGCAGACTTCACTTGCAGTGTTTATTGCTCTTGCAGATATCTTTGTAGACTTTTTATTTTTTTCTGAGTGGCCATTTTAAAAGCAAAACCAAAAACCGAATTGAAGCTCTAAGAGTGCAGATTGTAGAAGAATACAGCAATTAGACCGGAGTCTATGTGAAGGGGTTTAAAGGAAGGAAGTCCGTGATAATGCAGCTAGTGATAGAGAGGGCAAAACAAGGAAGTAGGCATATAATGGATACCTGTATAGGTTTGAGAGAATTCTCACTGGGTGTCTGCCTCAGTTCTTAGCCCCTTGATCTAGACTGCAGTCGGTGGGGAGTAGCATTACTCATGATCGTGCATCGTCATTTATGGTTCCAGATGATCTGTGTAGATCAATTTTGCTGCTCTAGAATCACCGCCACAATCCCCAATGGTGTCCACTTGATCCAAAGTAGCAAAATGAAGAGGTGAATCGATCAAGGTACTGCCGCGCCAAGGAAAAAACGGGGAAACTCATCAGAAAAATTAGGTAAAATCAATTTATTAATCTACATAAAAAAACATGAACCAAACAAAATTAGCTCCTCCTCCAACATGTTTCACACCCCCTGTGGTGCTTTTTTAGAAAGTATATTACTAGGAGAGGGAGAAACCTATTTATACCTCCCCCAGTGAAACAAGACAACAGGTGTCAATTGGTAATAATTGCAAATAGATTGAACAGCGGAACGCCATAAAAAGTTTGAGACAATTTAACTATTGTCATTAAAAATGCCAATAAAGGAGGAGCAGTCTTTGTTTTAGATCGAGATTACTACACCCAAGAGGCATATCGATAATTAAAAGATCATCACTCCTATACTTTACTTAAATTTTATCCTACTCAATTATTCCTCACGGAATTAAATGACCTCCTGGATTTAGGTAGGGAAATGCAGGTCCTCTCAGTTAATGAATTTGAATGACTATTTTGTAATCACCCGATTATTCCCATATTTCATCACCTACCCACAATTTAAAAATCCCTCAATTCACCACCTGGGAGACTCATCGTATCCAGGATTGGGTCCTTGGGTGAACACTTATCTATCTACATTGATCACTTTCTACAGCCCTTGGTTTCCACACTTCCTTCCTACTTTCTCGACACTGCAGTGTACTATCACTATTCACTGACTTCACTTGGGCACCAGGTGACCTCTCGGTCACCTTGGATGTTTCATCTCTCTACATTGTCATTTCATACCAACATGGTCTCACAGCTTACAGAGTCCAACTCACAGAGTCCAACACTACACTTTCTCTAGCACACATTGTTTTCATTTTAGATAGTATCCATTTTCTTTAAACACATAATGACTTCATGTTCGAGGGGGAGTTCTATCTCTAAACACATGGGACCGCAATGGGAACATGCTTTGCACCTTCTTACGCCAACCTTTTCATGGGTTGGTGGGAACAGTACGTGTTTGGAGATACAAATTCCTTCAGACACTTAGGGGCCTATGCTATAAACCTCAATAAGCCACTTATCAAGGCCTTATCACCCAAAAGGCCTACTGCTATTCAGTAAGTCTCGATAAGTTGCTGATAAAAGGCTTTTTTGGCATTTAAAAAAAAATCGCCAGATGAGCCGCGATAAGCAACTTATCGCCAGGTTTTCACATTTGTGCAATTCTAGTAGCCTGAAGTAGGTTATTGGGGCTAATAGAGGCTCTAGAATGGCGACTTCCTCTAAAAATCCTCCCACCAAGAAAAGTTGCTGTGAGGGTGGTGAGAAACTGCCGAGAAGTGCCAAGAGAGGACTTAGAAAAGAAAATGCATTTTTCCTGCGTCAGATTGATGCAGGGAGTCTCCGGAGCTGATACACATTAATATCAGCAGACACCCGGCATGAATCAGATGTAATAAAAATGCATTTACAGGCAACTTCATTACCTTAACGGCTAACCGCTAAGGCAATGAAGGGGTTAAGGAACAACAGCAGGTTTCTTGGGGGCAGAGGGGGGGAGTGAAGGGGGTACTTGGACCTTCACTCACCCCCTATGCCCCCAATAAACATTACAATATGTACTAACCACCAATACACGACCCACCCACCCCCTGTATCCCCACATACAGTAAAAGCATTTTTTATTTTTTATGCAAAGGATTGATACCAGAGGCCAGCAGGGGTCCTCGGGTGGTCCCCGCGGGTGTCTGTGGTCCGCCAGGTGGTCCCCACGGGTGTCTTATGGTCCCCGCTGGCTTGCGGTACCAATACTGTTCCGAAAAAAAAAAATGCAATACATGGATATAAATACACCCCCTGAAAATGATCAACATATGGATAATAGTGCATTTGCCCATTTAAAATAAAACATCAACCAGCAGCATAAAGTAAATAAAAATTGCACTCACCCCTGTCAGCATAAAGGGCGTCCTCATCCTCATCACCATCTATGTCCTCTGTTGCCAGCAACAATACAATAAAAAATACAATCTAATGGCCCCTAACCCCTTAACTACCGTAGCCGTTATTAACCGCTATAGTAATTAAGGGGTTAATCCACCCTCCCCCGCAACCCACCAGGGAGACCTAACCACCCACTCGGGTCCGCTATACCCAACCTGTACCCATTGATTGGTACTTATGGGCATAAGCCACTACAGCTGTCAATTGGCATCCTAATCAAAAAGCATGAAGGCTAAAAATACACCATAATAAAATATATACACAAGCACATACTGTAAACACCTCAACAATAAAAGAACTAAAAAGCCTAATAGTAAGCCACATCAATAACATTTTATCTATCTCCAAAACAGCACAATAATAAAAAAATCTGTTATTCGAAAACATAAGAAAAAAATTCAATAAACACATAGCCAAGCACTGTTCAAGAAATAAAACTACTAGCCAAACAAGCAATTCAATACATAAAAGCACTAGCCAACAAATCAATTAATTAATTAATTTAAACCACTAGCCAAATCAATTAATTAATAAAACCATTAGCCAACACTTCAATTAAAACCAGTAGCCAACAAAATAAATAATTAATTAAAAACGCTAAACAATCGGAAAATGAAATAAAAACAAGCCTTCCAAATTACAAACAATTTAAGCCAAACAATAAACAGAAGGAAAAAAAACAATCACTGGGGAAAAAAAAGCATTTTGCCAAAAAATAGATTGGCTGTCACTATATTTATCTGTACCCAAAACGGGCACAGATTAATACATGATCAGTCAATGGGCAATGAAAAACATAAAAAGAAAAAAATACAATAAAAAAACCTGTAAAAATACAATTACATACATTCAATATTTTTCTTACCTTTAGAAGCATTGACCCTCCGAATCCCGGTGTCTCTGCAAGCTCTCGTATCGCGAAGTCATCAAAGTCAATTCAACGCCATCCACCTTGTAGATCCGGAACAGGTAACAAAATTCTTCTTTCTTTTATCATCTATCACCTTCTTCTATCTTCTTCTGTCATTATTTCTTTATTTTCTTTAATCTTCTATCTTCTTTCTTCATCTGTCAATCCAACCCCATGGTAAATCCCAACAGATGTTGTCTCATCGTTTTCTTCCTGTTAAATGAGGCATCCAGGCCTTATATAAGGCCCATGATGTCACATTTTCAGGTCAGATGGTACAGCTCAAATCTGATTGGACGCTGTATCATGTGCCCGCCTCTTTTTTTTTTTAAGGATGTGACATCTCCAAGGGAGGTACGTCACATCCTTAAAACCACCCGGCTATATCACATGGTATTACAGCCAATGGGACTGAAGACAATCACATTGGTTTTTGTAACATGTGATAGGTAACATTAGTGCAAAAGGATATGACAGCATCACTTAAAGTGACGTCACATCCTTTTGAACTAATGTAACCTATCACATGGTACAAAAAACAATGGGATTATCTTCAATCCCATTGGCTCTAATACCATGTGATATAGCCATGTGGTTTTAAGGATGGGACGTACCTCCCTTGGAGATGATGCCACATCCTTAAAATAAAATAAAAAAAGAGGCGGGCACATGATAAAGTGTCCAATCAGATTGGAGCTGTACCATCTGACCTGAAAATGTGACGTTGCAGGCCCTACATAATGCTTGGACGCCTCATTTAACAGGAAGAAGATGACGAGACAACATCCGGTGGGATTTACAGTACCATGGGGTTGGATTAACAGATGAAGAAAGAAGATAGAAGATTAAAGAAAATAAAGAAATAATGACATACAGTAAGAGGATAGAAGAAGTTGACAGAAGATAAAAGAAAAAAATATTTTGTTACCTGTTCTGGATCTTCAAGGTGGATGGTGTTGTATTGACGTTGATGATTTCGCGGTAAGAGAGCTTGCAGAAACACTGGGATTTGGAGGGTCAACACTTCAAAAGGTAAGAAAAATATTGAATGTATGTAATTGTATTTTTACAGGTTTTTTAATTGTATTTTTTTCTTTTTGTTCAAAATTGTTCAACTAATTTGAAATTGTTCAACTATGGCTGACTTCCAATTAAGATTCTCAGAGCTATTTCAAAGGTTCAAGTTCAGAGGATATAATCCAAAAATACATAAAGAGGCATATCGGCATGCAAAATCACAACTGAGAGATGGCCTGATTGATCCTGATTCCTTTAATCCCTACAAAAGAGGTAAAAAATCTAGACAAGGGAGTGATGTTCAAAATTACACAAGATTCAACAAAGACCCTCCTTTCTTCACTACTAGATATACAGATACGTCCGGAAATAATTGGACACTTGACACAATTTTCATAATTTTGGCTCTGTACGCCACCACAATGGATTTGAAATGAAACAACTGAAATGCAATAGAAGTGCAGACTTTCAGCTTTACTTCAAGGGGTTGAACAAAAAAAATCGTATGAAACGTTTAGGAATTGCAACCATTTTCATACAAAGTCCACTTATTTCAGGGGCTCAAATGTAATTGGACAAATGAACACAATCATGTTCATTTTTAATACTTTGTCAAGAATCCTTTGCATGCAAAGACAGCTTGAAGGCTGGAATGCATGGACATCACCAAACGCTGGGTTTCCTCCTTTATGATGCTTTGCCAGGCTTGCCAGGCCTTTACTGCAGCTGTCTTCAGTTGTTGTTCATTCATGGGTCGTTCTGCCTTAAGTTTTGTCTTCAGCAAGTGAAATGCATGCTCGATCAGGTTGAGATCAGGTGATTGACACGGCCATTGCAGAATATTCCACTTCTTTGCCTTAAAAAACTCCTGGGTTGCTTTCACAGTATGTTTTGGGTCATAGTCTAATTAACTTCGCTGAATTTGGCTGAATCTGAGCAGACAATATATTCCTATACACTTCAGAATTCATCCGGCTACTTCTGTCTTCTGTCACATCATCAATAAACACTAGTGACCCAGTGCCATTGTAAGCCATGCTTGCCCATGCCATCACACTGCCTCCACCGTGTTTTACAGATGATGTGGTATACTTCGGATCATGAGCCGTTCCAAGCCTTCTCCATACATTTTCTTCCCATCATTCTGGTACAGGTTGATCTTAGTTTCATCTGTCCAAAGAATGATGTTCCAGAACTGGGCTGGCTTTTTTAGATATTGTTTGGCAAGGTCTAATCTGGCCTTTCTATTCTCGAGGCTTATGAATGGTTTGCACCTTGTGGTGAACCCTCTGTATTTGCTCTTGCGAAGTCTTCTCTTTATGGTAGACTTGGATAATGATATGCCTACCTCCTGGAGAGTATTCTTCATTTGGCTGGATGTTGTGAAGGGGTTGTTCTTTACCATGGAAAGGATCCTACGATCATCCACCACTGTTGTGTTGCAGAGCTCACCAGTGCGTTCTTTTTTTCTCAGAATGTACCAAACTGTTGATTTGGCAACTCATAATGTTCCTGCTATCTCTCTGATGGATTTTCTGGGGTTTTTTGCAGCCTAAGGATGCTCTGTTTCACTTTCATTGAGAGCTCATTTGACCGCATGTTGTGGGTTCACAGCAACCGCTTCCAAATGCGAATGCCCCACCTGGAATCAACTCCAGACCTTTTACCTGCTTAATTGATGATGAAATAACGAAGGAATAGTCCACACCTGTCCACGAAACAGCTTTTGAGTCAATTGTCCAATTACTTTTGGTCCCTTGAAAAAGAGGGAGCTACATATTAAAGAGATGTAATTCCTAAACCCTTCCTCCAATTTGGATGTTAATACCCTCAAATTAAAGCTGATAGACTGCACTTTAAGCCCATATTCATTATTTAACTGTAACTTGAATATATTTTGGTACACAGCCAAAATAACAAAACTTGTATCAGTGTCCATTTATTTCCGGACCTAGCTGTAAAATAAAGCAGATTTGATCAAATCTATTGTTAAAACATTTTTGGAACATTTTGTCAACAGACCCTCTGCTAAGAGACATGGTCGCTATGGACCCAAAACTTGTTTTCAAAAAGTCAGAGACACTAGCGAACGTAGTCTCATCAAGTATGCCCAAATCCATTCAAATATTTTTGATGAAATTTACTTGGTTGCTTTCCATGTGGCAAATGTAAGATCTGCAGATATGTACAGAAGACAAAAGTTTTCGCTAACAAAGAAGGGACAAAAACGTATAATATTATTTAATTAATTACGGGTAATACAAATCATGTTGTCTACAGTACAGTGGCGGCCGCTTTCATTCTCCTGCGGCCACCACCGCAATGTGCGGGCAGACGCGGCTGATTTTTTTTTTCCGACGCGTGCCGCGCGTCACTGGTGAGCCGGTCACGCGTGCCAGGGTGCGTGCGCGTGCCAGGAACCCGGAGAAGGGGTTGAAGGGGTGGCGGGGTAAGGGGGGGATGCCTGTGTGCGCCCCCGGAACCCGGAGAAGCAGAGGCGGACCAGCCAGGGGGTCGGGAGGGGAAGATGCGGGGAAGATGCGGCTGGCGCGCGGCCAAGTTCGGCGCCAGCCAAAAAAAGCCACGGGAAGACACGGGTAAATCTTAGAATGAAGCTGGCCGCAGCAGTATATGCTTACCTGTGGGTGTAATATGAGATACGCCAGAGGGGGCGTGGAACGTGTGGGAGGAGAGCTAATTTTGTTTGGTTCATGTTTTTTTATGTATACATTTGAAGTTTTTAATAAATTGATTTTTCTGGTGAGTTTCCCCGTTTTTTCCTCGGAGCGTCAGTACCTTGATCTATTCACCTCTTCATTTGGCCATTTAAAAAACCCATATTTTTGGGTGGGGTTTTTGCACACATCGTGCAGCTTTCCTTCCTGAATGTATAGGCCTTTAATTCTGGTCACTTCTCTATGTGGTTCTTTTATTCTTAGTTTTGTTGCTCAAACTGTTGCAGAAAATGTAGGCAAACCAAAGCACAACAAATTTTCCTGGACGGTCTCCAGGGCACCTTTAAAATTCAAGGGCCGCCTCTCATCCCAACTTCTGACACCATATGTACTGTAGGATACGAGTTCATAGGTATAACCAGGGAGACATAGATTGGGGAAATAAACATTGGCTTTTATTTAGCCCGTATCTTCCAAAAACAACACCGCTTTAAGGTAGCACACAAATATTATGTAAAATTGTTCCAGCTGCAAAACATATGCAGAACTGGAGCACAAAAGTACACCAGATTTATATATGTATTTAAAACAATGTTTTAGTTCAGCAAATTAGTTTTTTCTGTGATACATTTTTGTGATCTGGTTATGCAGCAAAAAGAATTTGATAAAAACAAAAAGGCCCCTACATACTAGGCCTATATATTCTGCTCCTATTCAGAAAAAATGTGCCAAGAGATAAGTGTTTATCAAATCTGTTTATCAAATCAAGTGCTAAGATACTAAAATTAAATGGGTTTTTTTCCATTGTTTTTTTCCACTGTTACTAGTTGCACTGCAGTGAATATGTTTTTTTTTAAAGATGACATTTTGTGCTACTGTCAGATGCTTGTGGTTGCACTTTAATGCGCATTTAGGAAACAACTCTAATTACCCAGTGATGATGTACCTGTCATTAATCTAACTATTGAAAGTAATCAGAACTCTGCAAGGGTATCATTATTTTGATTATTATTGTTTATTTACACAATGCCTGCATATTCAACGGTGCATACAGTATTCATGACGCATAAGAAAAACACATTAACATTTATAATTATAGATAAGATTAAACAGATGAGCATATAACGGTTTACAAAATTACAGTATGCTACAACTTTACCTAAAATGTGTGAAACTGAAACTTTTAAAAAGTCAGAAAATGCAGCTTTGGTTTTGCTAAAAAGATTTTGAACATATTCCACCCACTACCCCCCGCGTCCCCCGTCCCCCAACCACAATAAAAATCATTTTTTTGTATGTGCAACTGCCTCTGTGATACAACCAACACACTCACTGCCCCCTGGCAGGTTCCTTTCCAATGTGATATGCACATGTAAGTATACAGTCAGGACTCAGGCCTCCACCTCAGAACAGGATATCAGCCGGGGGCCTATAAGAAAGAGGTTAGCAAGAATGGGGGGGATGTGAATATAGAAACTGTAAACTGTAGAAGGGCTTTAATTTTTTTGTAGTATTTGGCTAATTTCAATCTTATTTAACAAAGGTGTCATGTAAATATTGATTAGTAATATATACATATAGTAGCATAATAAAATTATTAACCCCCTAATAACTACAGAGTTTATGATGGCAAGCATGCTATTGTAACTCAAGAAATTAATTATCCTCCTCCTATCTACCTATGTCATGCCATAGAGGCTAGTAAGGCATACTAGGAGTTAATCCTTCCCACTCAACCACACTGGGCCTAAATCTCTCAGCTAACATCATCAACCACCCTCAGTACCCTCCAACATACCTGTACCAAACCCCATATCCCTCTAATAATGGCTACAGGCCTCATAACTAAATATATCTAATATGAATACAGGCCAATGGCATTAAAATCTAATAGGAAACAGCTAAAATAGAACTATATATATATTAACTTAGTTAACCTCACACTGATGATACCCATCAATGTTGAAACATGTCTGTGAGTGGGTTTAATGGCTTTGCATCTCATCCCAGCCTCTGTCTGGCTGTGTTTAAAACAGCATGCATTGGCTTGAGGATTTGTTTGTGTAATACGAGCTTGAGACAAAAGGTGGCATGTTGCATGTTATTTCCCAGAATCCCTTGCTGCAGTGGAAGCGCTGTATGCTGGGCGATAATTGGGAAAGACAGGGTTGCAGACCTGTCTAAGACATGCAAATGAGCATACAGTAATATTTACAGTTTATATATATATATATATATATATGTAGAGGTATCAGTACCGTGTTAGCCGAGCTTCAATAATCAAAAAATAAATAGATGATACCGTTCTGTGGCTAACGAAATGCTTTTATTTGTGCGAGCTTTCGAGATACACTGATCTCTTCTTCATCTAACATCGCCGGAAGAAGAGATCAGTGTATCTCGAAAGCTCGCACAAATAAAAGCATTTCGTTAGCCACAGAATGGTATCATCTATTTATTTTTTTATTATATATATATATATATATATATATATATATATATATATATACAGGCATACCCCGCTTTAAGTACACTCACTTTAAGTACACTCGCGAGTAAGTACATATCGCCCAATAGGCAAACAGCAGCTCACGCATGCGCCTGTCAGCACGTCCTGAACAGCAATACCGGCTCCCTACCTGTACCGAAGCTGTGCGCAAGCGGGGAGACTATAGAGCCTATTACACATGTGTTATTTACATCAGTTATGCACGTATATGATGATTGCAGTACAGTACATGCATCGATAAGTGGAAAAAGGGAGTGCTTCACTTTAAGTACATTTTCGCTTTACATACATGCTCCGGTCCCATTGCGTACGTTAATGCGGGGTATGCCTGTATATATATATATATATATATATATAAACATTTTTTTTTTCAATAACAGTCCTGTTTGCAACTTAAGCTACTAATAACATGATAACCACATTGGTAAATGTAACCCTTTGTTCATATTCAGTGCTACAAAGTTACTGTACACCGGATAATACTAGTGACAATGTCTGTCTGTGGGTGGGTTTATTGGCTATGCATCTTAACCCTGGCTGTACTCAAAGCTGTGACCATGCAGCAAGTTTAAGCCTATAGGGGAACCATGTTTAATGGTTTTGAAGCAAAAGGTGGCACTGTGTTCTCATTTGCATGTCATTTCCCAGAATCCCTTGCTGCAGTGGAAGTGCTGTGTGCTGGGTGATAATGATGAAAGGCGGGGTTGCAGACCTGTCTAAGACATGCAAATGAGCATACAGTAATATTTCCATTTGCTATATGCTTTGCTGTGGAGGGTTTTTGTCACTTTTTTTACCCACCATAACCTTAATAATTGTGGTGATTACCTAGTCTATAGTCTCAAAACCAGCTTAGCCATTACAACCGACCCCACACTGATGAGACCCATCAAGGTCGAAACAGCTGTGTAGCTGGGACTGTGCCCCCTTGGCCCTGTGGCATTGGCTCCTTCGGGAGTCTTAAGCCACTTGCTGCTTTTGGGGGGGTACGCCATCTCAGGCAGCGGGAGGTGATCAAGAGCGGACAAGGAGAGAGAGAGAGATGGTGAAGGGCCGACACCTTGGCCTTGGGGGATCGTCCTGATGGACTAAACCCCCTCGTTGCTTTTGGGGTGCCGCACCAGATCCTTGACGGTCGGACAGACGGAGCATGACAGCTTGAGCGCAGGGGGCGGTCAGGAGCGGACAAGCACGTGAGCAGGAGAGAGAGAGTGACGGGCCGATGCCTTTGCCTGGGGGGATCGCCATAATAGGCTTAACCCCCCTGCTGCTATTAGGGCGTCGCACCGAAGCTCAGGATGACGAGGACAAAGACGGCGGCGATGGAGAACCGAAAGCAGACCATCAGATTCCTGGTGGTTGAGGCGGAGAGAGCCCGGGTGAGACTCCAGTATATCGTGGAGGAGATCTTGATTGACCTGGTGGAGATGAAGATTGCACAAGTCTACTGTCTGCAGGACTTCCAGGAAGAGGGAATCTTTGATGTGACCTTCCGCAAGGAGGAGGACTGCTTGAGTGCATATGAGAGATGCAAGAAAAACGTGAGTGACCAGAGGATGAAGGGGATCAGTGTTATCCCAAGTTTTTTGTTGGAGGAAAGAAGCATAATTGTGCACATGTATGATCCTTTTGTGAAGAAGGAGGAGATAGCCAGTTTTTTGAGACATTATTGTGCAACTGTAAGAGATGGTGAAGAACTTTTGAATTGCTATGGGATATTTAATGGCAAGCGGGAATTTCACGTACGTCTAAGACCGGACCCAGCATGTGCAGGGGGAGTGATGCACCCCCCTGCTGTTTTCAAGGTGGGTGGGAAAAAAGGCTTTTTGGAATATTGGGGCCAACCCAAGAGATGTAAGAACTGTCAACAATATGGACATTTGGAAGAGAGATGTAGGGAGGTGGGAATGGTGTGTCACAACTGTGGTCACATGGCTGCAAAATGCAGAGTACAAAAGAAATGTGACTTTTGCTATGAGTCTGGACATTTGGCGAGAAAGTGTTTAAAGAAGAGTGAGATTTGGTGCACAAAAAGGACAAGTACGATGTCATCAATTGTGGGTAATCGTGCTAGACAAATGATGAGACAGAGTTCGGAAAAGACTAATGTACAGGTGCAGAATAGTGAGAAAGGTCAGCTCAGAGGTTATGTCAGTGAGGATGGAAAGGGAAAAGAAGGAGAGGCGGAGTTTGTGAGTGAAATATTGTGTGAGTCTGAAGAGAAGGAAGTATATCAGCTTACAACAGAGGAGAGGTTATTTTGTGACTTTCTGTGTGATTATAAAGAGAATGAAGAATGTCAGCCTAGAGTAGAGGAGGAGGTAGAGGTTGAGAGGGGAAGTAAGAAGGGTCTTTCTGTGGAAAGGGAAAAGTTAGTGGAGGAAGACTGTGAGGACGATTGGATAATTAGACATGCAGCAGAGGTAGAAGCAGCATCCTGTAAAGCAAAAGAAGAGGAGAGGAGGAGAGAAGAGTTTTGTTCAGGGGAAGAGGTGGAAAAAGTTTTGGAGTTTGTGGGGATTGTAAATGGGGAGGAAATAATGGAATGGGTGTATGTTAAAAAGCAGGAAAAGCAGAAAAAAACAGAAAAAGAAAGCAAATATAAAGAAAGGAGGTTTAGAAAAGGAATAGAGGTATAACATTATGTAAAGAAATGAAGAGGAAAAAGAGAAAGAAAATGTAATGAGAATAGTATATATAGGGAGAATATGAGAATCTAGGTGGTGTTAGTTGAAGGTGTGGAAAAGTGGTTTTGTTGTTGTGTGTTTAGAAGGAAAAGCTGTGGAATGACAAGATAAATTCTGACCTTTTTTGTAAAGAAAGTAATGTATTTACAGTATGTGTTTTTGAAGAAATGTAATTATGTGATTAATTATCTTTTGGAAAAGTTCTCATTTTTTGTTTGTAAATATATGTGATGTGAATAAAACATTTAAAAAAAAAAAAAAAGTTGAAACAGCTGTGTAGCTGAGACTGTGTCCCCTTGGCCTTGAGTCATCGTCCCTTCGGGGACTAAAGACTCCTGCTGCTTTTGGGGGGGCACGCCATCGCGAGCTAAGAGGGGCGGTTCTTAGCGAGCAGATGCGGAAGTGAGGGGCCGGCGCCTTTGCCTGGTGGGATCGCCCGAAAGGGCTTAACCCACCTGCTGCAATTAGGGTGCCGCACCTGAGCTTATTCAAGGCGGACGATGGCTTTCGGTGGGATGAGGAATACAGTCCGGTTCCTGGTCGAGGAAGCCGAGAGAGACCGCGTGAGACTGCAACATGTGGTGGAGAAAGTCCTTGGAGAGATGCTGGAGCTGGACGAGACGAAGGTGTACTGCCTCCAAGACTTCCCGAGGCAGGGCATTTATGACCTGACCCTGAATACAGATGCGGATTGCTGGAACATCTATGAAATGTGCCGTGAGAGGAAAGAGGATCCAAGGCTGTTGGGAATCAGTGTGGCCTCGAGCTTTATGCTGGAGGACAAGCCGCTTATTGTACATATGTATAACCCTTTTGTACAGAAGGAAGACATTGTGTGTTTTCTGAGGAGATATTGTTCTCTGGTAAGGGGAGGAGAAATGTTAAGAAACGCTTATGGTTTTTTTAACGGAAAACAGCATTTTTGGATGCGTTTTAAGCCTGACCCAGAACGAGGAGGAGGAGTAATGCAACCGCCTGCAAGTTTTGCCATTGGTGGGGAAAGGGGCTTCTTAAACTACCCTGGCCAGCCTGTTTATTGCAGGAATTGTCACAAATATGGACATACCAAGGAAGAGAGTGACAAAGTTGGGACTGTATGCTGCAATTGCGGAGAAGAAGGACACACAGCAATGGCTTGTCGAGTCCTAAAAAAGTGTGACTTGTGTGGGGAACGTGGACATTTTGCACGGCAGTGCACAAAAAGAAAGTCTTACGCCCAAGCGGCAAGGGGTAGTGAGCCTGGAGATACCGCGGAGTTTGTTGGACTGATCTTTGGGAAGGGACAGACGGAAGAGGGAAGGATGGACTTACAGGAGGGGGGGATCTCAGAAGTGGAGGAAACCCCTGAGTTTCTACAAGGAGAAACTTCAGGAGAAGAAATTGAAGAAACTTTGGCGGGTTCTATAAGTGATATCTTGGAGAAAAAAGAGGAAGATCTCTTCCTGGACTCCTTGGCCCAGAAACTGGAGGTGGGGGGAGGAGAGGAGACGGGAGCTGTCCATCAGAAAGATGCGGGGGAGGGGGAAATACGGTCATTGAGTGTGGTGGATCCTAGCTGGGCGGAAAGTATGGAGTTTCAAGATGCTCAGAGGGGGAGGGAAGGTCCCCAAGATGTCTTGGAGGAGGAAATGGAAATAGGAGGGAAAAAAGCTCAAAAGCGTAAAAATCTGCATGGGATAGAAACAAAGGAAGATAAGGATAGCCAGAGTAAAGTGGAGCCTAGAGAGGAAGGTGTAGAGGGTAAAGTTGTAAAAGTATCAGGGAAAGTAACCCTAAAAGAGAAGATGGAACATTTTGAGGACGCAGTGGGAGATGTTCTATTTTGGGTTGGTATTTTTCGGAAGCAGCATGGGGGGAGTAGTGAGGAACAGATAATAGAAAGATTAGAAAAACTGATGTACCAAAGAAAACAGCTGACAAAAGAGCAGTATGAAGAATTAAAAAAGGAGCATGTACAGTGGGTTAAAATAAAAGAGGCTAGGGGAGAGGTGAGGGAGAAGGAGAGAAGTGAGAGCAATAGCTCAAAATTGGGAACACCAAAGTGTAAGGTAGGGGGGACAAGTAGAAGTGAGAGTAAAGGAGAAGTAGGGATCAGGACAGTTGTTGGTAAGAAATAACCAAAAAAAAAGGAAGAGGACTCAAGAGAGGAGGTGAAAGCATCAGAACATAAGGTAATGGGGGGAAGTAGAAGTGAGAGTGGAAGTGGAGAGAATAGGGAAAGTAAAGGGGGTCAGGGACAGAGAGTAAGAGTAGTGGAAACAGAGATGCAGAGGAAGTATAGGGAAGAACATGGTTTCGCTACATTAGAAGATTTTCATGAATTTTTAAAGGGCCCCGCACAGAGGAGTGTAAAGGTACATGGTATGTTAGAGAATGTAGAAAGAATCCTTAAAGACAGGGAAATACAGAAAGCATAACATGTAATGTTTCGGGTGGTTGTATTTGTGAGATTGTTTTTTTTTCCTTTGTTTCCTTTTGAAAGTTACTTAGTATGAAATGGAAATGTTATTTTGCCTTTGTGTTGATTATTGTCTAGGCAATATAAGGAATGTACTGTATACCGATGTTTTCTGGTTATTACTTTTTGTAAAGTGATACTTACTGGTTGTTAATTATGTGAACCGTTAATAAAAAAAAAAAGGTTGAAACATGTCTGTGAGTGAGTTTAATGGCTTTGCATCTCATCCCAGCCTCTGTCTAAAAGCTGTGTTTAAAACCGCATGCATTGGCATGAGGATTTGCTTGTGTAATACGAGCTTGAGACAAAAGGTGGCACTGAGTGCTCATTTGCATGTCATTTCCCAGAATCCCTTGCTGCAGTGGAAGCGCTGTATGCTGAGCGATAATGGGGAAAGACAGGGTTGCAGACCTGTCTAAGACATGCAAATGAGCATACAGTAATATTTACAGTTGCTTTATGCTTTAATGTGGAGGGTTTTTGTCACTTTTTTTACCCACCATAACCTTAATAATTGTGGTGATTATATATCTATCTACTTTAATAATAGATAGAGTATTTAATAATAATATAAACACATTCAATGATTGCACTATATCACTTAATGTACACATTAATGTACACATTAATGTACACATATTTAAAATTGTTGTTTATAGATAAATCGAATAGAATCATGTGAATTTCACTGATTTTTATATATATTTTTGTTGAAGTTTTCATTAATAATTAGATTGCACAGTACACATACTTTTTATCAATTTTTTTATTTTATTTAATTTTTTTATTTTATTTTTTTATATTTAGTCAATTACATTCATTTCTTTTTTCACAAAAATATATTTATATATATCAATTCTGGATTGCTGCTTCTTAGTTCATCTCTCTTCATTTGTTGCGTGGGCTCTTTACAATACAATTTCCAATCTCCCATACAAAGAGGGAGATTGTTTTGAATTTATACACATCATTTAACTATGTCACTTTAGTATTTCCATCTAGGAGACCAGTGTGGACCGTAAGTGGGAACAGTATTATTCCAATCTCCAATTATACAATCAACTTCTTTAGGGTCAGTATAACTATAAATAATAAACGAACAAAATATTATAAAGTAATTTATTGATGTGGAATCTATCATCCTTTATCTATCTTTTGATTTAACAAACATAAAGATAATCTAATAGTAGACATAAGGTCTCAACTCCTATATAAATCAAGCATTACAGCACTAACACCATTTTTTCATCTCTTCCTTTGCAGTATACATGGAGAGTTTCAAATTTCCATCTACTCTCCAAAACAAGCTTAGATTAACATTTTAACAATGTTCCTATTACATGGACTATCCCTAATAGTACAAGTTGTAACTAGCCATACTTTTGGGCTAGTATGATTCAACAAAAAAAATCATACTAGGTTGTCCTCTTAAAGCATTTAATGTTTGAATTTTTAAACAAGGGCTATTATATAATAATATGAATTTTATCACTATGGTTAATTTACTAATTGTTATGTTTTCTTTTCATTTTTCTAATTTGATTAGGTGATATAGGTTATATTATTTATTTATAATTAGCTTCTGTTACGTTATATTAATTTTTAATTTGTTTTTTAGCATATATGTGTTTATGTTCCAATGTATTAATATATTTGTATTTGTCTTAGTTTCAAAGATGCTTTTATGTATTACAAATTAATTATCTTTTAGCTAACTCATCTGTAGATGAACATCGTTGCACCAGGTTGAAATTAGCTTAAACATTGCCCATTGAACTGAATACAGCTGTGAAAAAACATTAGGCATTGGTCAAAGGGACTATTTAACACCAGGTAGTTCAGTGTGGTATCCATCCCCTGATGAAATCCGCAAAGACGGAAGAAACGCGTATGGATATTTGGCAGTGAACCTACGGTGGTCGAGCAGCTCCAAGCACCAGCGTGAGGACGCAGAGACGTGTGTGAAGTCCCTTCCGGGTCCCGGTTCTCCACGAGAGAGGTGAATGGCGGCCGCACGCTACAACTAAGCAGTCACAAAGGAAAGTAAAGACTCCCTTATCCTGAGACAACGGCTGATACAGACACAAGATCCTGCATTCTAAAGGACTTCAGTATACACAGAGGTGATCGTGGAGCCTTCAGTTGGTGCATGGGCTGGTCCCATAATATGCCTGATTTTATCAGACAAATTGTAAGTGTGCATTTGTCTTGTCCGTGATGTATTAAAATTCATATCTGATTTTACACAAGGATCGGGCGCTTCTTTTCTCTTTTTTCTATATATCTATCTATATATATATATCCAGTGGTTGACAAATCACCAAAGAATCTACTCGCCACACAAAATATCTACTCGCCACCTAGTACCAAACGTGTGCTGCTTGGGCCAATATTTACTCGCCGGGGGTTAAATCCACTCGCCCGGGGCGAGCAAATGTACTGTATAGGTTTGTCGAACACTATATATATATATATATATATATATATATATATATATATATATATACAGTATATATATATATATATATATATATATATATATATATATATATATATATACAGTATATATATATATATACAAACATACATACATATACTGTATATATATATATATACATACACACACACACACACACACATACACACAGGGTAACCAGGGAAATCCAGGTAACAAAGAGACAGCACACCACAATTTAATGAAGTAAATAAAGTGTCTTAACAACACAGGGCAGCCAACGTTTCGGTCCTCAGATTGGGACCTTCCTCAGGGCAGTGCATAGGGAAGGTCCCACTCTGAGGACCGAAACGTTGGGTGCCCTGTGTTGTTAATACACTTTATTTACTTCATTATATTGCGGTGTGCTGTCTCTTTGTTACCTGGATTTCCCTGGTTACCCTGTACATGTTTCTACAGTATATGGGACGAGCATCTGCCTTCATTTGAGAAACCGTGAGTGCAAACTATTTTTTCATTGACATATATATACAGGTAAACCCCGTTATAACGCGGTCCTCGGGGTCCACCCCGAGACCACTGCGTTAGTAACGGGGTCGCGCTAATGTAAAAAAAATGGCTGCCGCGCGCCTGATCGGGAGGGGAGGAGTGAGGAGGTTAGGAAGGAAGAGGTCTGCACAACATGCGGCCCGTCTGGCCTCTCTGTGCGGGCCGCGATGACTCTGGCCGGGCGTCAGTTAATTAAATAAATAAGTTTTAAAAAATGGCGGCGATTCATCCCTCCTCCCTCCCTCTCTCTCCCAGCCCCCTCCCTCTCCCTCCCAGCCCCCTCCCTCTTCAATAGCAGGCTTCCGGGGAGGAGAGGAGAGAGGAGAGCAAACTGCTGGTGTGAAACAGAATATAGAGGGTAAAAAAGCTGATAGGAGACAGGACATATGGGGGAACAGCAGACATGTGAAATGAAAACCAAAGGCGCTACTGACAGCAGCTTAACTCCACACTACATCAGCTAAGAGGCTGTGATCAATTGCCCTGAATCACTTCCATTTCTATACTCGTGTCTACCGGCCCACGTGAATCTCTAAAGCAGGCAGATAAACAGTTCTTCACTCATTTTCCCTGGAACTATTTCTGCCACCACGATGTCATCGTTGAACCTTGCACCAGCTGCGACATGGTCACGAAAAGAAGCACGCACAAGCAGGCATGGTTTCCATGGGCATGGGGGGGGTGGGCTGCTGACATGTATGGGGGGGGGCTGGGCTGCTGACATGTGAGGGGCAGAGGGGGGGGAAGTGATGTGAGGTGCAGGGGGGGAGGGTGTGCGTGCAGTGGGAGTGTGTGCGTGCAGTGTAGAGTGTGTGCGTGCAGTGTACAGTGTGTGCGGTGTGCAGTGTGTGCAGTGAAAGTGTGTGCAGTGTGAGCAGTGTGTGTGCAGTGTGCAGTGTGCAGTGAGAGTGTGTGCAGTGTGAGCAGTGAGTGTGCAGTGTAGAGTGTGTGCGTGCAGTGTAGAGTGTGTGCAGTGTGCAGTGAGAGTGTGTGCAGTGTGAGCAGTTAGCAGTGTGTGTGCAGTGTGCAGTGTGCAGTGTGCAAAAAAAAAAATGAGCACACAGTGCCACTTTTTGCTTCAAAAAACATTTTTAACATGGTTCCCTATAGGCTTAAACTTGCTGCATGGTCACAGCTTTGAGCACAGCCAGGGTTAAGGTGCATACCCAGAAAACCACCCACAGACAGCTTTTTTTGTTTGTTTTGAAAATTCTTTTATTATGCAGCGAATCTTTACAACAAGATTATAACAATCATTTTCCAAACGAAAAAAAAACCGCGACGTAAACAACGGCGCAGTGCATTTCCCACACAACTCACATACATTTTTTTTTAATGGTTTCCCCAAAAGTAAAAAAAACTGTGACGAACACGGCGGTGCAGTGCATTTATACATATGCACCGCACCACAGACATGACATATCATACAAACATTATCTCTAACTTTATTGCACAGAAAAACTTTTGGGGCGGGGGGAGTCAGGGGGGTGGGGAGGGGGGTGTTTAGTCCTCCTTCTCAGGACCGTCAAAGATGGAATAGTCCTTGAGCAGGCTGTGGAGCAGCCTGCGACAGTCCTGTACCGACATCCTCTTCTTCCCCCTGGTCAAACGTTCCCTGGCGAATAGTAAAACGTCTTTGAAACAGCCAATTAGACGCCAACCGGCTTCGATTGCGTCCTCTGTGTGTGTTCCTGTGAAAAGTCCGTGGAACACCGAGTTGTACGTGACGCACTTCCTCGTTATACAATCCTTTAAGTCAGTGTCAAGCGCGCGCAGCAAGGCCTGCGCAAAGGGGCAGTTCCAGAAGAGGTGTATGATGCTTTCCTCCACTGGGTTGCACCTGGGGCAGTGCCTCACGAGGCTGAGCTTGCTCTGGTACTTGTCCGCATTCACAGGGAGTCCCCCGTGTATGGCCTGCCAAGCAATGTCTTTGTGTTTGTTCATTAGTCTTTTCGATGCCACATTCCTCCACACCGTTCCAAAGGTGTTGGGGTGGAGACCTGGGACCGATTCCATGATGTCTTTAGCCCTGATAATTTTGTAGATGACCTTGGGCTTCCACAGGTCTGGTTTTACTCCCTCCAGATTGTTCTGCCTCACGAACTTCTTCACGTCCTTGTAGAACCAGGGCGTGCGACAGCTGTAAGGGATGGAGATGTCCCACTTGTCCCACCCCAGTGCTCTCCAGAGCGGCAGGAGAAGGAGGCGGGACATGGAGTAGCCAGAGGAGTCTTTGTCGCAGTCTCTCAGGGTGATCCGCACGCAGTTGCTTACAAAGAAGGCGCGCAGCATAGTGGGGATGTCGGGGATTCCTCTACCCCCCTTGTGCGGCTCTTTGTACATCACCTCGCGCTTTCCCCTCTCAAACTTGGCCCCCCAGACAAAGCGGAACACTGCCATGGTGATCTCCTGGCAGGTTCTGGTCGAAGGCGGGTATGCCTGGGCCACGTACTGCAGGACAGGAAGGATCTCGTTCAGCAGTACCAGCTTTTTCCCCTCAATGGTGATGGGTCTGAGGCGCCACAATCCGATCTTCTGCTTCACCTTGTTCAGCCTCTCATTCCAGCTCTTCAGGGCAGCGCCCTCGCTCCCCACACCAAACCAGACGCCAAGGATTTGAATGCGGCCTGCTCTGATGGGGAAGGGGAGGGCGTCGGCAGTCAGGTTCCAAAGCCCAAATAGCTTGGTCTCTGACTTCCCGCAGTTGACTTTTGCACCTGAAGTTTTCCCGAAATCCTCGCACGTCTGGACCAGCGTCTTCACCGACCGGCTATCTGCGCAGAAGATGGTGACATCATCCATGTAGAGCGAGCACTTCACTTTGCGTCTCTGGGGTCCTGGCACGACGATCCCTCTGATCTCTGCATCTCGTCTGATGCACTGGGCGAAGAGCTCTATACAACAGACAAAAAGGAGAGGTGAAAGAGGGCAGCCCTGCCTAACCCCTGAGAGGACAGGGAAGGGGTTAGTCTTCCATCTGTTCACGATCGCCACACTGCAAATGTCAAGGTTTTATATACAAATATGCAAATGTAAATACAACTGTATGCTCATCTGCATGTCTTAGGCAGGTCTGCAACCCCGCCTTTCCCCATTATCACCCAGCACACAGCACTTCCACTGCAGCAAGGGATTCTGGGAAATGACATGCAAATGAGCATACAGTTGTATTTACATTTGCATATTTGCTTTGCTGTGGAGGGTTTTTGTCACTTTTTTTACTCACCATAACTTAACTCAGTATTATGGTTGGCCTATCCTTTAGCTTCTTTGCATACCCAGTTAATCAACCCCACACTGATGAGACCCATCAAGGTCGAAACAGCTGTCTGTGGGTGGTTTTCTGGGTATGCACCTTAACCCTGGCTGTGCTCAAAGCTGTGACCATGCAGCAAGCTTAAGCCTATAGGGAACCATGTTAAAAATGGTTTTTGAAGCAGAAAGTGGCACTGTGTGCTCATTTGCATGTCATTTCCCAGAATCCCTTGCTGCAGTGGAAGTGCTGTGTGCTGGGTGATAATGGGGGAAAGGCGGGGTTGCAGACCTGCCAAAGACATGCAGATGAGCATACAGTTGTATTTATATTTGCATATTTGCTTTGCTGTGGAGGGTTTTTGTCACTTTTTTTACTCACCATAACTTAACTCAGTATATATATATACATATACAGTTAGGTCCGGAAATAATTGGACACTGATACAAGTTTTGTTATTTTGGCTGTTTACCAGAATAAATTCAAGATACAGTTAAATAATGGGCTGAAAGTGCAGTCTATCAGCTTTAATTTGAGGGTATTCACATCAAAATTGGATGAAGGGTTTAGGAATTACATCTCTTTAATATTTGGTCCCCTCTTTTTCAAGGGACCAAAAGTAATTGGGCAATTGACTCAAAAGCTGTTTCATGGACAGGTGTGGGCTATTCCTTTGTTATTTCATCATCAACAAAGCAGGTACTGTAAAAGGTCTGGAGTTGATTCTAGGCGTGGCATTCGCATTTGGAAGCTGATGCTGTGAACCCACAACATGCGGTCAAAGGAGCTCTCAATGCAAGTGAAACAGGGCATCCTTAGGCTGCAAAAAAAAAGAAAGAAAATCCATCAGAGAGATAGCAGGAACATTATGAGTTGCCAAATCAACAGTTTGGTACATTCTGTGAAAAAAAGAACACACTGGTGAGCTCTGCAACACAAAAAGGCCTGGACGTCCATGGAAGACAACAGTGGTGGTTGATAGTAGGATCCTTTCCATGGTAAAGAAAAACCCCTTCACAACATCCAGCCAATTGAAGAACACTCTCCAGGAGGTAGGCATATCATTATCCAAGTCTACCATAAAGAGAAGACTAGATGACAGCAAATACAGAGGGTTCACCACAAGGTGCAAACCATTCATAAGCCTCGAGAATAGAAAGGCCAGATTAGACTTTGCCAAACAATATCTAAAAAAGCCAGCCCAGTTCTGGAACAGCATTCTTTGGACAGATGAAACTAAGATCAACCTGTACCAGAATGATGGGAAGAAAATGTATGGAGAAGGCATGGAACAGCTCATGATCTAAAGCATACCACATCATCTGTAAAACACGGTGGAGGCAGTGTGATGGCATGGGCATGTATGCCTTACAATGTCAATGGCTCGCTAGTGTTTATTGATGATGTGACAGAAGACAGAAGCAGCCGGATGAATTCTGAAGTGTATAGGGATATATTGTCTGATCAGATTCAGCCAAATTCAGCGAAGTTAATTAGACAATGACCCAAAACATACTGCGAAAGCAACCCAGGAGTTTTTTAAGGCAAAGAAGTGGAATATTCTGCAATGGCCAAGTCAATCACCTGATCTCAACCTGATCGAGCATGCATTTCACTTGCTGAAGACAAAACTTAAGGCAGAAAGACCCACGAACAGCTGAAGACAGCTGCAGTAAAGACCTGGCAAAGCATCAAAAAGGAGGAAACCCAACGTTTGCTGATGCCCATGCGTTCCAGACTTCAAGCAGTCATTGCCTGCAAAGGATTCTCGACAAAGTATTAAAAAGGAACATTTTATTTATGATTGTGTTAATTTGTCCAATTACATTTGAGCCCCTGAAATAAGGGGACTGTGTATGAAAATGGTTGCAATTCCTAAACGTTTCATACAATATTTTTGTTCAACCCCTTGAATTAAAGCTGAAAGTCTGCACTTCTATTGCATCTCGGTTGTTTCATTTCAAATCCATTGTGGTGGCGTACAGAGCCAAAATTATGGAAATTGTGTCAGTTTCCAATTATTTCCGGACCTAACAAATAGGTATATGTGTATACTTTTTTTCTCTGTCATTGAAGAGGTTTTTTTTTTTTTAAATGGGCTAAACTGCAGGTTAAACAGACACAGATGAAAACAAAAGAAAAAACAGCGCAACAACTCATGGTGTTGTATTAAAAATATATATTAATATTGTGACAGTGAGTATCTCACGTACATCAAATTTGATCATATAAAGCATAGCATGTTATGGACATGTAACCACATCGGCACACCGGCACGGCACACAACGGTCAGACAGATCGAAGAGGCAGGTCTCTCTCTCTCACAGGGAGCCGTCTTTGGAACCTCAGCTGAAGTGCAGATCGTCAGGTAAGGAGAGGACATTCACTTCAATCCTTAGCAGTCCTGATGCTCGCTGGATGCATGTATCTGACTCGTGGCAGACCTCTGATGACGTCACCGAGGTTCCGTAGCGTCTCCCACCGGAAAAGACTGGTGTACGGTGTCTGCAGAGATCTTCACTGGTAATGAACAAATGTCCATAAAAACAATCAATTGGCACAAATCATTACAAACACAACTGAACTAATATGGACGGAGGAATTTATAACAAATGATCAGAAGTTAGTAAAAAAACACCACCTTCATGGAAAAACAAATAATGCAGAAGAAACAAACCAAGAGACCGTATTGACTATGAGTGTGACCAAGTCTATGTGAGCAAAAAATGGGCCTATTCAGCAGACGAGGCAATAACAGACAACTCAAGAACACCTACCAAAAGTAATGGGTCTGTAAGATAATATACCCCAAGGAGATTGATTCTTAAGAATAAACATAACAAAACTTCAAGCTTCCCAGACACCTCTGACAGTGACAGCCGTGCATACTCAGTCTCTTTCCAGAACCAAGAAGGAGATCAGAGGTATAAGAAATAGAGTCAGAAGTGACACGCCACAAGATCATATGGATGTAGAGAATATTCAATGTTCTCCCAAGACTCACTCTCGTCAGTCGAAAAATGGAAGGAGACTAGACGTTCTAATAAGAGGAAATCAGGCATTCAAAAGGAAAAATACATTTTAGAATCAGCCAAAACTGTTATAAATATTTATGGAGTGGATTTGACAATGGCTGAAATTTCTCTCTTTAACAGAGGGCTAAATTTTGCTCCACATAACAATTTTCAGTTATTTAACACACTGATTGACGTCCAGAAAATTGTGAGAAATTTGTCTGTAAAATTTTTTTCCTCTAACAAATCTGTTACGCTTGTTCTACTTCCTGCCCTCTCGATCCATCCCCAACAGGCAGATCTGAACATTGTTCACACCACCCATTTGGTTGACTCGAAGGGGTGCATATTGCATACTTTAGGGAAATGTGTACCCTCCAAGATATGCAAGACCTTTCAGAGGAACAAAATATGAATGTTGATTTTACATCTATGTCCCCTACAGGAGAATTCTTTGGGGCTAAAGATTCAGGCCTTATAAATAGATCTGTGTTCTACCCTAGTCATATGAAAGGTCCTCATTTTTGCAAACATTTGAAGAATTGGTGGAAAATGACCTTCGTATCTTAGCTAGGGGGATCAGCTTCCTGTCCACATCATTTAATAATCTCTCAAGATAAGAGCATAGAGATATGTTATCTCTTAAAAGAAACAAATCAATCATAATAAAAATGCTGATGAGGGAAGGGGGGGGTGCCATAGTCATGCAACATGCAGACGATAATTAAAAATAGGCACTTCGACAGTTAAACGACAATACCTCATATTGCCGGTTAAAGGGGGACCCCACTAAAACATTTCTTATAGAATTTAGGGAAGTGTTAGAAATGGGTAAGATACTACATGTACTCCAGGATAAAGAATTGGATTTTCTTAACAACAAATATTCAGTTATACCCATCTTCCACCATCTGCCAAAGATCCATAAATGGCTCATTAGCCCTCTGAGCAGACCAGTCATTTAAAGAATTGAATATTTGGGAGATGGTTTATGTAGATACGTGGATGTGTTTCTGCAACCCCTAGTCCAAACATTGTCATCATTCCTCAGGGACAAGGCAGATTAGATTACTTGCATTTACTGATTTGAAATGGTCTAGGAATATTCTCTGGGTTACATCTTTGTACACTATAATAAGTCATAAACAAGGTATGATAGCAACACAACATTTTTGGCTCCATCTAACTTATCATATTCACAATGCATGTTTATTTTGGAATCAATTAACTTTTTACTTACTCATAATTATTTTTTATTTGATGCACAATCTTATTTACAAATATGGGGTACAGCCATGGGCACATCTTTTGCACCATTTTATGCTAATTTATTTATGGGATTATGGGAGTCAATACATATTTTTTTGTGACACCGACACTTTTCGCGAGAATATTATATTTAACAGGACATATATTGACGATATCATTCTTATATGATACGGCAATACCTCTTCTCTTATAGCTTTTATTGAGGCACTGAATATAAATAATTTGAATATTAAATTCCCTCATGCCTATCA
Organism: Ascaphus truei; assembly: GCF_040206685.1. Taxonomy (NCBI): domain Eukaryota; kingdom Metazoa; phylum Chordata; class Amphibia; order Anura; family Ascaphidae; genus Ascaphus; species Ascaphus truei. Next base: position 354,989,386 of record NC_134483.1, on the reverse strand, counting down.
CAATCACCACATCCAATATTTGGATCTTCTCTTGTACATAGACATGAATTATAATGTACAACCAAGGTTTTTCATAAAAACATTTCAAGAAATACATACCTCAGAGCAAATTGTGGTCACCCCAGGGCCCTTCTAAAAAGGTATCCCTGAGGGACAGCTCCTTAGACTTAAAGAGCTATGCACTGATGAGGATTCATTTTTTAAACAATCTAAAGATCTGACGTCTAGATTTATTTCTATAGTGTACACAAAAAAGATCTATGCAAAGCATTCAATTGTGCGTAGATGACAAGCAGAACAGACTTAGTGGCCTATGCAGAGAGCAGCGAATTTTAAAATTGGCGAATTTATTAAAAAGTAGCTTTTTTGGAGAGTTTTATTCTCCATACACTACCGACACACTTTATTGAAGTGTGGTCGGTACCGCAAGCCGGGAAATCTCCCGGCTTGCTAGTGGCCGCCCCTCGGCGTGCCGCGCGTCATAGACGCGCGGTCACGCGTCATCGGGAGCGTGCGCCCCCTGCACGCGTGTCCAGGGGCTCCCCGAGGGAGCCCTGGTGTCCCGCGATCGCGGGACAGCGGCAGGGGGTTCCGGGGGACCCGGCGGACCCGGCAGCGGTAGGGAGAGCGCCCCGATCGGAGGGCGCTCTTCCGCTGCTTCGGCGTGCGCCCGTCACACTCGGGCGCGCGCCAGGCTACTGCTGCGGCACAGAACGGGCAAATGCTCGAATAAACTGTGCCGCAGCAGTATGCAGAAATGTGCGAATTCTGCTATGTTTAACATGAATGCGTGTGGCGAGTTTAAATTGGCGAGATGCGCGCTTCAGAAATGTGTAAAAAAAAATTCGCGCCTTTTTTTTCCCTTTGCAATGGCCGCGAGCGGCAGCTTCTTGCCAATTTTTTCTGGCGAGGCAAAAAGGAGACAATCGCGCCATTTTATTGGCGCGAACAGCCGCTAGATGCCGTTCGCGCCTCTCTGCATTAGGATATTTTTAAAACTGGCGAGATGGAGGTTCTCGCCAGCCGCGAGGCGAGTTTTAGAAATAGAAAAGAAAAATTGGCGCGTTTTTCGTAACTCGCCATTTTCGGCTGTTTTCTGCGCGATTTTCTCCAAAAAATGGCGAATTTCGAAATAGCGCTGCTCTCTGCATAGGCCCCTTAGTGACCTCCAACAATACACGGAATAAAAAGGAAGGGAAAAATCTACACTTATTTCATAAGAAGGTTAGAGGTCAAGGAGAATGTTAACCCCCCTTTATAACCCAATACAATAAATAAGCCCTATAGATCAAATCAATCATTTTAAAACATTGGGATATATTACATTAGAGACTGATTTAAAACCATGGGTCCTTCAGGGACCAAGATTTGTGTTAAAAAATGCAAAAACCTTGGCATCCCATCTTTCCCCCAGTCTATTAGACTTGAGAATTAAAAATATGGGTCAGTTTATGACTCCAAAAAGCTTCTTTAAATGCGGACACTGTACTGTTTGTCCATATATAAAACATACTTAAATGGTTAAGGGTAAAGAAACCAGGACCACTTACAACCTTAAAACAGTCATGAACTGCAATACGAGTGATGTAGTATACCTACTGAGATGTGGGTGTGGAAAAGAATATGTGGGGTGGATGATGAGACCCCTGCATGTCAGAATTCTCCAACATATGAGATGCATTAAAAACAAGGATCTCAGATACCCGGTATCCAGTCATTGGTGTAGCTGTCCACAAGGAGGTCTGTGAGCATTTTCTGTCTCGGCGATTGAGCATGTATCTTCCACCATTAGAGGAGTTGACAGATTGGGCAGGTTCTATTGCTAAGAAATTATCTGTATTTTCACACTGGGTACTATGGCACCAGTGGGCATTAACATTGATTGGGAATTACAACATTTCTTATCAAATTTATGCAATCTCTTATTTTTGATTGGACAATTTAAACACTTAATTTTCCATGTGATTAATACAGGTCCCCTTGGACAATGTATCATGTGAGATGAAAAATCATTGACATTACAATACCCTAGTGACTCCCCACATGTGGATGTGATAACTCATGCATTCATGGGGGAAATGTTTATATGGATTTCGACAAGGATACACAGAAATCCCATTATTGGAGACTAGGAAGCAGTGTAGACATTTAATAGTCCGTTTATTATTAGAATAGGGTCTATTCATTATTGTCCCTTTTCCTCCCTCTCCTTGAATAGTGTAGACATGTCTCATTATGGATGACCAATATAGATCCATTTTAAGAGTTAAAGTAATCCTTTTCCTTTCAGTATTCAGATATCAGTTGGATGTTGTACAAGTATTATTCATGTTTGGACACTGTTACGCTTATAACTACCATCTATATCGAGATAGGTTCACGATCAAGTGAATAATAGAAACAAAGAGGTGTTTCTAAAGTATATGTCTTTGGTCCTTATTGATAAGATTAAAATTACCATTATGTAATACTTCTATTTTTAACTAATTGGATGAATTTCTCTAAATATCAGCAGTCGACAATAATTGTTTGTATCAATGTTTTTAACCTATTATCAAGCTTGTTATTGTGATGCAGAACTCCACCGGAAGAGTCGCTGGCTTGGGCCTCGAGCACATCGTCCCCTCTGGTGACTATGACCCTGATGGGCTGCTGTAGTTTGGGCCCGTGTCAGAATTTCTGGTCAAGACAAGTACTTATACCGCTGTGTAGTCATGCATCAGATCACTCTTTGACAAAGCCCCTCGGTGGTGGAAATGCATTCAAATATTTGTTACTGTCTTTCTGCTATACACATCTTGCCAATAAAATAAACCTGTTTTTAAACAGCATTGACATTTAGACTCTTTTTTTTACTGAGCTATGTGCCTTCCAAGTTACCGCTGTTCAGCTGGATCTTCTTCTATATTCTTCACACTGACCTTGGGAGACACTACTGCATCAATATTTTATGTATATGTTAGAACCACAGATGGTAGTCATACCTATACAGGTGTGGAAAACTTTACTTGCGTAGCTCATTGCTCTCACAGGCATCTCTGACTTCTTATTTTTGCTGAGCAACCATTTTAAAAACCCATGTGTTTTTTTCCATTTTTTTCTCACGTGTGAGGGAGCATATTTTTTTCACAGAATCAGTACCTTGTGTGGGTTACCTTCTGTAGCAGTCCCCTCAGTCAGGCTGCAGGGTTTGTTGCTTTATCCAGTGCAGTGTACCTTGTTTTTGTGCCTGGATTTATAGCACTTTACTCTGGTCACCTCTGCACGTGTTTCTTCTGGCTTATTCCTGTTGCACACGCTGTTGCAGGAACTGTTGCAAAAAAACAAGTACAAAATGTTTTTCCCTGACGGCCTCTCGGGCACCTTTGAAATCCAAGACTCACCTCTCATCCCACTTCTATCACCATATGTAGGGCATGAGTGCAGAGGTTGTCAACCATGTTGCAGGGTACATGCAAGCACACGTGGGTTTCTCGATAAGGCTTTTTATTGAGCCTCAAAATATGGCACACAAAAATAACAAGAGCTTTTCTTCAGCATATATAAAGTAAAGCAGTATAAGTCCTTAACATGGCTTTGCCCTTTCTGTTCAAAGTCCACAGAAACAATTCAGCATCAAACAAAATGTCCCAGAAAAACAGACCTTAAATCAAGCTGTTCTCCCTCCAGAGTTTCAGTGTATCTCCATGGTTCAGACAGGCTTCATGTGTGTGCAGTCTGGGGATTTTAAAGCTCCTTGATGAGGCAGCTGGGATCAAACTAATTAACCAGACCTCCCAGCTGAGTGTTAACCTTGTCACTGCTGTACTGCATTCCTAAACATAGGTCTGCCAAGTATAGGGCTGATGACGTTCATTCACCCTGTCACAAACCAAGTAACGTATTTTTAGGAAAATCAAATAGGCTTTTATAAGTCGAAGCTCTGACAACACAAATACTGCTTGGGTTCAGCAAACAGGTACAAAATAAATAGGCCTAGCCCCTGTTTGGAGCACAGTGTTTAGTCTATCTGCAAAGTTGGGGGGCTAAGCCCCATACCAACGATAACACATTACTCAGTCATAGGCTCACGGCTTCCTACTGGCTGGATAGGGGATGAAAAGGTCCTGTGCAGGGTGGTCTCTCTTTCACGGTCCAAGTCCAGTAGCTTCCTGAATCAGAGTGCCTACTTAGTGAGTACTGCAGGCTATTTAATGGCCTCTAATGAGGCAGGTGAGCAGGCCAATTAAGACAGCCTTCTGGTTTAACCTGCTCAGTACTGTCCCAGGTGCTGAAAATCTGTTTCCCCTGCATTATTACATGACAGTGGATCCACCCTGTTACACGTTCCCACTGCCATTTAATTTCTTCCCCCTTGTGATGAGGTCACAGAGTTATGTTTGTTTCTGAACCCATTCATTCTTTTCCATGTATCCTCATGTAATCTCTCCATATTTGTTTGAGTATTCTGAAGCTTCTGAATTATCTTTGCATTTAGTGTCCAAGTTTCAAATAAATTTGTGAGCATAGGCTCTTCCCTCACTTTTCCCTAGGGCCTTTACATTCTTCATTGGATTTATTGTCTTTGCTACTTCTTCTTGAAGAATGCATGGTTTTATCAGTGGTGATTTATCACTCTTTCTTGTGTTATCTGTGTTATTGGGCAATTTCTTGTAGAAGTCCTGAATTCTCTTCAAGATAAGTGCAGTATATTTAATTCTTGATCCATCATCTTGTTTGAATGCAATGATTTGCTTTTCCCCAATCATAAGTCACTGCTTCATCTCCTTTCAAATGTTGTTATCTTTGATATTTTTCTTCACACAATCAGTTAACTTCTTTGTCTGCCTGAGGAAGCCATACATTGTGGTGAAACACATAGGATGAGAAAGCACATAGAATACCTTCCCCTTGCTGTTCGGGAGGTTGCTGTTCAGCCAGTTTCAGATATCAGCTGCAGCCAATGGGATCCCCTGTTGATATCACATTGAAGCGTTATGCATGAGATCACTTCTGGCTATGGATGAAGAGAGAGGACGCTATCCACCGCAGACAGAGCCAGAAGTGAGACACCATTGAGGTGCTACCCAGGGGACTAACACTTCATCAGCAGTGGTCGCATCAAGTGGACCACATCGGCAGCCTCAAAGTCCAAGGGTCCAGAGACACTATCACTGTGAAGGACGGATTCCCAAAATTGGGGTGAAAACCAGCAGTCCAATACACCAGGCAATTACATTGTTTTAATTTATTTTATTCTAGTGCTTTCTTATACTGCTATTTAATAATGATATAAAAGATTTTATGCTATGTTGCGCCCCTCTTCTTCCTTTAGAGGCTTTGACGTTGGAGGAGGGGTTATCCTGCCATTTGGGCCTGCAACATCAGTTTTTCAACAAACAACTGAACTTTTATTTTGGACAACACATTTCATACAAGTGTTTAATTATTTAATTTATGTAATACATCCCTTTTGGTTTGGAGCCTGGACTGAACAACATTATCTCAAACAAAAGAAATCATACAGTACTGACACAGTGGTTCATATCATCAAGTTTCTTATTCCGAATTGTATTGTCAAATACAGTATATTAGTTGTGCTAGATTATACTGTACACAACCCATAGTGAGGAAGGAGGTCTACACCACACTAGCCTGCCTGCTCCCTTTCCCCCCTCCCCTGCCTACTCCTTTCCAATTCCAGGAAATTTGGTTCAGCTTTTCTTTTCTCTGTGTGGGACATGGAGCGTTACCAGTGGTAAACCTGAATGGGGCTACTTACCTAGCACACTAACTCTTTCACAATTGTTTCCACCTGTCCAGTTAGGGTTCTATATGGCAAACTGTATATAGATTTCTAAACTGGCGGATTCACCACCTTGGACTAACCGGAGTGCTGTGATTGCCATCTTCAGTGTTTATTGAATATCATGTGAATGAGTAAATTCTGCATGATTACTAATTTTCATGCTGAATTTTAATTTGGACTAAGAAAGCTCAGAATTTAGCTTGGAGCCAATTTGGCTGTCTCATCATCCTTTGATGAATAGGGCAAAGCGGGCTTCGGCTCTCTCACATTTTTGTTTTTTGCAACAAAAAAAAATGGCCAAAGCTGTCTCTTCAGATTATACTGAATAGAGCCCTTTAGATTGAAAATTGTGATCTCAGGAGAGAGGAGTTTTAAAGGAAAAGACTATGAATAAGTGATTGTGAGTTGAATAATGGAATCAATGAAAAATGGCAAGTTGAAAACCCTTGATAAAAGGTTACTGTACATTTGAACAAAATACCTAAAAGTAAAATATCTTGAGGCATTTCAGAGAGGGTAACATGGAAAAAAATTCGCAGATTTTAGAGCAATGATGAATATAAGCTTACCTCATCCTTTTCCTAGACATTTTGCAAAAACGTTACAATGGTTCTAAACAGAGAGAGTATGTGTTAAAAGGGGAAAATACTCTATGTTAATGGTGATAAAAAGGAGTGAGATCTGATCAGGTTATTGGGAAAGGTGGCATTTTTGTCTATGAACTGAAAATGAAACAGTCTTGGTAAAATATGATTAATATCTGTAACATTATTTTAATTAATACGAATTAATATTATGTGCTTATAAGAATAGTGGTACAGTATTTGATTAGTTAAGTAAACTGAGATATATCATCTTTACTGCAATGCATTTCCGCAGAAATGTTCTTACAGTATAAGACGACATGACTTGATAGTTATGCATATACCCAGTGTTCCTATTGCCATAACCTGGTGAGTAAGTATTTATTATAGTCGTTATGTTGTATTATTACAAATAAGGTACTAATAAGTTATGTTATTATATTTAAAGTTATTATTGTCAGTTAAAGTTGCTATAAGGGGCCCGAAGTACCCACATACAGAGGCACTAACGCTAACTGCCAATCAGTGTCAAACACCACCATTTTTTAATGAGGATACTTTATAACTTACAGTAAATCAAACATGAGTCAGTTAAACTACATTCTTCAACAAGACAGCTACTGTCTGGTAAGGTTTCTAGTACTTGATCGCCGTCACCTCCTTTTCATCTAACCAACTGCAAAAAATTACAGAATAACCCACCGCCACATTCTCTGGCACAAAGCTTGATGCCAATATCTCCTGTAGTTCCCATTCTATCCTGATTACGTATATTCAGTGCAGCCTTCTTTATTATCATTGTCAGTACTATGCTAATATATACTATTATCTATTATTTTATTCAGTGGGTGACAAATATAGGCTGAATTGGTGTTTTATGTTTTTTTCATTTTAAACATTGCTTCACTTCAATTTGTATTAAATAAAATGTTTATACTGAGTTCTAAGAACTATTATAAAATGGAGCAATGGTCTGGAAAAATGTCTTTGAAATGTAACAAGGTGTATTTTTCTTCACAACGCAATGCAAAGTTTAAAACGGAAAATATGTTCTGATAGAATCCATGTATGTACTGTATTTAATTTAATCCATAGAAAACAACTTGACTGGAAAACTCAGTTCATAAGGCCAGGAAGACATTGCATTTCATTTATGATGGCACAAAATGACTCAACACACATACAGTATAGTGCTTTATATACTCATGTATTGCAATGATTCGTTGATTTTATATTTTTACAATAAAATAAAAGTAAAATAGCATAATTTCCTGATTAAATTGCAATTTAAAATTGCATTTTTACACAGGTTATAACATAACAGACAATATGGGACCTATACTATAAGCCACTTATCAGCCAAAATGCCTACTGCTATTCAGAAAGCCTTGATACGTGGGCGATAAAAGAATGAATCGCCACATTTTTGAGCCTTCAAAAAAAAATCGCCTAGTGAGCGGTGATATGCCACATACTGCTGCGGCCGAGTTTATTCGAGCATTTGCCCGTTCTCGGCCGCAGCAGTTACCTGGTGCGCCGGAGGGTGCCGGGCGCGCGCCGAAGCAGCGGAGGAGAGGCCCGCCGATCGCGGCTTCGCCCTCTCCTCTCCGGGTCCGCCGGGTTCCCCGGAACCCCCTGCCGCCGTCCCCCACATCGCGGGACACCAGGGCTCCCTCGGGGAGCCCTGGACGCGCGTGCAGGGGGCGCAGGCACCCGATGACGCGTGACCGCGCATCGGTGACGCGTGGCATGCCGAGGGGATGCCACTAGCAAGCCGGGAAATCTCCCAGCTTGCGGAACTGGCCGCACTTCAATAAAGTGTGTCGCCAGTGTATCGGCAGGTTCTGAAACTCGTACAATTATAGTATCCATGATTAGGTTATCGAGGCCTGTTGTGGCTCTAGAATGACAAGTTTCTCCCAAAATCCTCACGCCAGAAAAAGTTGGCGTGAGACTGGTGAGAAGCTGCTGAGAGGCGGCGAGAAGGAACTTAGAAAAAAAATGCTTTTTTCCTGCATCAGATTGAAGCCGGAAGTCTCCAGAGCTGATACCCATTAATATCAGCACCAGAGACCCCCGGCATGAATCCCATGCAATAAAAATGAATTTACAGGCAACTTCATGACCGTAGCGGCTAACCGCTAAGGCAATGAAGGGGTTAACCCCTCCCGCTAAGGGCCAAATACCCCCTTCACCGACCCGATACCCACAATAAACACTAATATGCATCTCCTCTACCCCAACATGATTGATACCAGAGGCCACGGGTGTCCAGGGGTCTTCGGGTGGTCCCCGCGGGTGTCAGGGTGTCCTCAGGTGGCCCCACAGATATCTGTAGGCCCTTGGGTGATCCCCACGGGTGTCCAGGAGTCCTCAGGTGGTCTCCACAGGTGTCTGGAGACCCTAGGTTGGTCCCCACGGGTTTCTGGGGGTCCTCAGGTGGTCCCCATGGGTGTCTGTGGGCCCTTGGGTGGTCCCTGCGGGTGTCCAGGAGTCCTCAGGTGGTCCCCGCAGATGTCTGGGGACCCTCAGCTGGTGTCCGGGGGTCCCCGCTGGCCTGCGGTACCAATCATGTGGCCAATTTTTTTTCAATACATTTAAATAAAAACACCCCCCTCCCACCTCCCCAACACACACAGTACAGTAATGGGCAAAATAACTATAATCCAAATATGGATAATAACTCATATACCCATTATAAAATAAAACATTAGCCAGCCAGCATAAATAAAGTAAATAAACCTTTCTACTTACCCCTGCCATCATGAAGGGTCTCCTCATCAGCATACTCCTGGTCCATGTCCTCCATTGCCAAAAAGAATATAATAAAAAATACAATCTAATGGCCCCTAACTCCTTAATCACCTAGGTGGTTAATAACCACTATAGTAATTAAGACTTTAACCCACCCTCCCCCGCTACCCACCCGGGAGGCCTAACATCCCACCCTGGGACCACTATACACACTCTCTACCCATTGATTGGCATAGTGGTAGATCATACTCATATAATATGGGCATGATAAGCCACAATAGCAGTCAATGGTCAACCTACAGCCGCAGCCCCTTTTATTCTCTGACATCTCCGAATTTTTTCGGGGTTTTTTTCCGAATGCCACGCACTTTACCGCGTTCATGCCGCATTCATGTTGCATTTATGCCGGCGTCGCCCGCGGATGATGTCTTTATTGATGTGTTTATTGATAATGGTTCGGATTTAATTGGTTGCAATTCTTCGCGTATCCGCCAGGTGGCAGATATTCATGAATTGTAATGCGCATGTGCTTCAGAAATGTGTCGACTTGCAGGTGTTTAAAAAAATATCACAGTGGTCTATTGTAAATTGACCTTGGTACTGAGGAAGTTACAATAATGTATCAATTTAGGCTTTTCATATTAAAAAATAAATGCACAGTGTCTGGTGTTTTATTGTCCTGAGAATCCCAATATGAGTGCATCACTGCAGTCCGTGATCCAAAAACCCGACATAACGTACGCTTATTTAATATGGGCCGCGATTAATGCAACAGATGATAAGATGGCAACAGTTGGTCAAATTTATCAGTATTTTATCGAAAACTATGACTTTTACAAATTTTCACCAGATGCTCATTTGTGGAAGCGTGCAATAAGGAAAAAGTTATGTATCGATCCGTGTTTTTTTTGTATTGATCCCGGTGTTATTGGAGGGTATTGGTGTGTAGTACCAGATTTTTCCCATATTTTTGATCATGGAGACTTCAAAAGGCGAAAGGTCATGTTAAAACAAACAAAGAAACGTCAGTCGCAGGCAAGCAATGCGCCAGCGCCAGCACCGGCTTCCAATAACGGTCCGACCGTCAGTGAAAACCTGGTGACCGGCAACCCTTGCTGTCTGTCCCCACCCAGATACCTGCAGCCTGAGCCGGATTTCGCATGCAGATTCCAGCAAGCTTGCATGTACCAAAGCGATTTCCAGACTCATCAGCTGACTACAGGTGTAGTAGTCCCGCTGTCAACTACGTGTATAATCAAGAATACGGGACTGGCAGTGGCTCGGCGCCAGCTGATTGGCAGTCTATGGTGAGTAATGTTGCCGTATTTTATTCTGTTTTTGAAATATCAATATCAATGCACAGTCAAGCGATTCTCCTGTAAGCAATATCATTGGCTGAGCAGCTTCTACAGTAGATACTGAACAATTGGTGGAAAGCTAGGCGCATGCGCATTGGAACCTTCTTGAAACGCATATGCGTGTCATCACATCGACAGTAGGCGCATGCGCATGTGAACAGGAGACGCCCCCTGAGAAAATTATTGGTGGGACTGACTGTGGGAACTTCTTTAGGAGACTGACTTACCATTACAGTAAAACTTGTACTTTTGTTTTTCCTCAGAAAAGAAAACTTTGTCATCTCATGCGGAAAATGGCAAATGGAGGGATTTCAATGGATAATACCGCTTTGTGTAACAATGCCTGCACATTGCTGAATCGGATTTTAAAAAAAACATACCGGAGTCAACAGTTTAGTGGCCGTTGTTATTGATTAGGATAGAACACTGTAACTGAGAGCTTCATAGAAAACCTGAAACAGTATGCTGTTGTTTTCAGAACGTATACAATACTTTTTATATATATATACTGTATAATAAACCTGAAAATTAAAAAGTATGCATTTATTCTACATGTATTCCAGTACATACAGAATGTGTATTCTATACCCGTACAGCATGTATTGTTTTAATACTCTTGTGATGTACTGAGCATGCCTACAGTATACACTGTATTTTGTTACAGTATAAAAGAGTATAAAAGTGTAAGTACAAAAATATTTATGGAGTAAGTAAAAACATTTAATTTACAAATACAATTTAAAAACATTTAAAGTGTACAGCAATTCAACACATTTACAGAAAGTACAGAAAGTCAAAACATTTACAGCACAACAGTTTCTTTATTAATACAAGTTAAAACAAGCAACATGCCAAAAAATAAACAACATTTGAACAGTCACGCAAATTCAATCCCCACCAGATTGTCCTTCCAGGGCCGATGCCTTGTATGGCGCAAAATGCCCTTAATGGCGTTTCTCACGATTTTCATTACAGGATCTGTAATTGAAACATAGCGCCGCAATTCCTCCACAATAGTCCTTCTTAAATTTTCAGGAAGAGCCCTTTTTTCGCGATTTCCTTCGTAGTTTAAATTGTTGGCACACCCGCAGTACACCAAGTAGGACACGTGGTGCTTGAAAATTAACATGGCATACTTCTGGGGTAAAGCAGCACTCATCACCCTATACTTCTCCCTGAGTGGATTGGGCAGCTTACGCAAGCGTATGTGGGTTGGATTCTGGGAGCGGGTGTTCTTCTGGGAGCAGGTGTGCTTGTGCCGGCGGGCGAGGGTAGGTTGTCTGGGAGGATGCTTTCCTCCTGTCTTGATCGCCTGTTGTCTCCTGGTGTGGTCTTGACGGGGTTGTCATGTCATCCTCGTCAACGGCATACATGTACACATATTCTTCTGGTGGAGGGGGTGCGCTTGGTGATGGAAGGCGGTCGAAGGTCCCATTCATCCCATCCATGCCACCCTCCTGCTCCCTGTCGGAGATACAGGGGCATGAACTCCGAGCAAATTATGTATCCCCGCTATGTCAGTCTCTATCTTCTCCATCCGTTGATCCATCTTCTCCATCCGTTGATCCATCTTCTCCATCCGTTGATCCATCTTCTCCATCCATTGATCCATATTTAGCATGGTCTCTAAAAGAAGATCTATCTTTACCAGCATAGAAGAGTTCCCAGGGATATCGACACTTAACCCATTCAGCATGCAGTCTAACGAGCTGGATCTTGTGCATGGGGTGCTGTGGACATCTGGGTGGATGGGTGCTACGGAGGATAAGATGGGGGTTCCCTGGAGAGAAGCGGCAGCGTCGTCGAAGAGGGATGGAGAAAGTGACCCGTGGATTTCCGGGAGAGCAGCGGCAGCATCGTGGACGAGTAGTGGAGAAGATGGGCTGTGGATTTCCGGGAGAGCAGCGGCAGAGTCGTCGAAGCGTAATTGAGGAAGTGGCCTGCGGGTTCGATGGGTTGGCTGCCATTTGTTTTGCTTTGAGTGTACATCACCGAATTTCTTCTTGACATAATAAGGCTTACGTGTATTAAAACCCTTAGCCTTTGGGGTCAGCAGAAGGTTTTCTTTATTAGCCTTAGCCTTTCGCTTTGGCCTTGGCTTGGAAATGGCTCCTGCCTTTTGCTTTTTCTGTGTGATAGGCACGGCAGAGGCAAGTGGGTTCCTGCATCCATAGAATCGGGGTTGATCCATGGAAGCAGATGGCACAATGCAGTATCTGGACAAGGGAAAGTTCAGATACAGATCATCGAGTGGTGGGCTATGCAAAGTGTGTAACCTTTTATGCATGGCGACGAGGTACAGGTGTTAAAGTGGGCGTACTCTAATGTGAGTCATTAACGTATAAATACACCATCCATTTTGTGGATTCAATGCACATTGAATACACATAGACTAAACATCGAATATACATTCTTGTGCTTGTATTTCTTTCTACTCGCAGCAATGCCTGGTAAAAAGATTTCAAAGGATCTCAGCATGAGAATTAAGGAGATGTACACGAGCGGACAACAAACTGCAGATATCCAACGCTGGTTAGCTGCTTCTGGCCTCGTTGTACCAACAACCACCGTGTGCTATCATGCACACGGTAAGACTAAACAACGCACGAGGATACCAACGGTAACTAATGCATAAGTATATTTATATAACCATATAATACAGTATATCTATCTATTATTGTTTATATTGCTGCATATTAATATAACTATATAGTATAGATCTATCTAATATTATAGTTATTTCTGTTTATTTATATTACTATATAATACAGTATATCTATCTATTATTGTTTATATTGCTGCATATTAATATAACTATATAGTATAGATCTATCTAATATTATAGTTATTTCTGTTTATTTATATTACTATATAATACAGTATATCTATCTATTATTGTTTATATTGCTGCATATTAATATAACTATATACAGTAGTTTAGATCTATCTAATATTATAGTTATTTCAGTTTATTTATATTACTATATAATACAGTATATCTATCTATTATTGTTTACTGTAAATGATGTGCTGTACTTGTGGCCTACTGCACTGTAACTTACAGGATTGTTGTTTTTCTTTACACTGTAGGGAGGCAACTCTTCTGGTCGACAAAATAAGTGAAGAGAATGATGAGAAGAGTGCCTTAAGGGTCAAATAAACTCTGCTGCAAAATCACAATCTCACTGTATTCGAGACCAGCATAAAAAAGATGATACGCAGAATTGGATGGAAATATGGACGTGTGAGGTTAGTACTGGACAGTACAGGAGGTTAAAGTGTTGTTTAAGAAACTGTACTGACCTATAAAATTATTCCTTATCATTACAGAGCGTACCCTATGATAAGGGACGTTAACAAGATCAACAGAGTGGTCCAGGCCCAGGCATGGATCGATAGTGGAGAAACTTTCCAGGATTGCATCTTCACTGACGAGTCTACTGTATCGCTGGAGAGATTTGCCACCTTTGCATTCCACAAAAAAGGTCGCATATCTATGAAGCCACGTCCAAAACACCCAGTGAAGATGCATGTGTGGGGTGCCATCTCTAGGTGTGGACCAGGATGCATTGTCATCTTTGAAGGTAAAAAAAGTCACACGCTTTTGCCTTGTGCACTGTACTGTACTAGTGTGCAGTTTTTTGAGCACTTTTCTTTTCTTGTTATAGGAATCATGAATAAAGCTTTTTTCTAAGAGCAAATTGTGCCTGAGATTGTGGAATACATCACACGTGATTTCCCAGATGGTCATCGTTCCTACCAGGACAACGATCTGAAGCACACCGCATCAACAGCGCATATTCTTGAGCGCGGTATCAACTGGGTGAAGATGCCAGCGGAGTAAGTGCGGTAACTGTGTCTCATTTTTTCCCACTGTTTTTACTGTGTATCTCTTTAAATAATTGTCCTTTTTTCCCCCCTCCAATGACAGATCGCCAGACTTCAATCCTATCGAAATGGTCTGGCATCAGCTGAAGGATCATATCCGAAAAGTCGTGAAACCCTCCAAAAAGGATGAGTTGGCGCAAGACATAATGAGTTTTTGGAATGATCTACTCACCGTGGACCGATGTAATAAATATATTGACCATATTGCGACTGTGTTGCCCATTGTGATCAAGCGTAATGGACAAGCATCAGGAAGGTAGTATGGTACAGTACTGTACTGTAGTATGGTAAGTACAGGCACACCAAGTACAGTATGATACAGGTAAGTATGGCACAGATTGTTTTACATCATGCACCTAACTGCACAATTTTTTTCTTTCCTGAGAGAGCAGCACAAGCCATCTGGTTACAAAGTATTTAACAGTAGTCACAGTATACAGTAGTTCCGGTATAGACTAGTTTGACAGTACTGACTGCATACTGTAGTCCAATATGGAGTAGCTATACAGTACACAATGCCATAATATGCACATAACTGCACTATTTTTTTCTTTTCTTGTCTTTTCAGAGAAAAAAGGATGGAAGGGGGGAGGTGGGCATCATGTGTACATTGTGTGAACTGTGTGTAAAGTGTATCTAAAGTGCAGTCATGATTTACACAAAACCTCCCCTCTCTCAATGAACTACACAGAACGAGGAAGAAGATAAAGACGGAAAATTTTATATTAATTATATTATTATATATATTATTATATATTGTATATTATTAATATTATTATCAATGTGCATTATTCATGATTATCCACCGGCCCTCAATTTTCAACTGACAGAAGAACTGAATAAAGACTGCATTTTGTATTATTCATGATTATTTGTATATTTGTATTTTGTGTTCCTGATAAAATAAAATAAATATTTCTTTACATTCATGATAATCATAATCATTGACCCCCTCCCCCCCCTACACCAAAGAAAAAGAAAGAATGACAAAAATTGGTAATTTACTGCATCAAAAACATGAATCAGATTATGGTTTTTTTAACTCTCAATTTCAAAGTGCTGTGCTAATCAGATTTAAATATCAAATTCGAGAAGGGATTATCACAAAGCCTCAAAGGCTTGGGGGGTGGATGGGTGAGTCATATGAATGGTGAACAATAGGTGTCGAAGTGAAATGGTGAAGTTATATACGCATGCGCAGTAATAATCAACTAGCTCCCTTCCCAAAGAGAATTACACGCTGGCGCAGAGAGGTAACTCAAAGCCAACAATAGGAAAATGAATGAATGGTCTGAGAGAGGTGTCGATAAGAGGTTGAAATCCTTGAGCGAGCCTTGTGTGTGTGGGGGGGAGGGGGGTAAAGTTGCCTTAAAGATATCCTTGAACAGTTCAAAAAAATATTTTCTTAATGATTTCATCCCCACACCCCCAAATACATAAAAATCACACAAATCAATCATGTGCAGTCAAACGCAGTGTCGCAGTCAAAAGCTACAGCACAGATT
Organism: Ascaphus truei; assembly: GCF_040206685.1. Classification (NCBI taxonomy): domain Eukaryota; kingdom Metazoa; phylum Chordata; class Amphibia; order Anura; family Ascaphidae; genus Ascaphus; species Ascaphus truei. The sequence goes on along the minus strand of NC_134483.1, from coordinate 354,973,509 downwards.
AAATATCGTAACATCAAGATGGTTGAGGCAGGCACATGTTCATGTTGAGAAAATAAAAATAAAAAATGACGAGAAAAAAAATATATATTTTTTTAGGTCACTCTTGAACTTTGCAAGCAGTGGTGAAGTTATAGACGCATGCTCAGTAATCATCAGCTAGCTCACTTCCCAAAGAGGATTACACGCAGGCGCAGAGAGGTGATGCTTGGCTCGGGACAATTAAAAGCACAAAGACAAGCTTATGAAAATGAATGGTTTTGGAGAGGTGTCGATAAGAGGTTGAAATCATTGAGCGAGCCTTGTGTGTGTCTGCGGGGGGAGGGGGGTAAAGCTGCATGAAGGATTAGCTGTACTGTAGTTCAAAGACATTACATATTTTCAACAGGCTGGTCATCATAATAATTTGATCTCCACACCCCCAAATACATAAAAATCCCACAAATCAATCATGTGCAGTCAAACGCATAGTGTCGCAGTCAAAAGCTACAGCACAGATTGAATATCGTAATATCAAGATGGATGAGGCAGGCACAAGTTCATGTTTTGAAAATAAAAATAAAAAATGACGAGAAAAAAAAAAATATATTTTTTTGGTCACTCTTGAACTTCGCAAGCAGTGGTGAAGTTATAGATGCATGCGCAGTAATCATCAGCTAGCTCCCTTCCCAAAGAGGATTACACACAGGCGCAGAGAGGTGATGCTTGGCTCGGGACGATTAAAAGCACAAACACAAACTTTTGAAAATTAATGGCTTTGGAGAGGTGTCGATAAGAGGTTGAAATCCTTGAGCGAGCCTTGTGTGTGTCTGCGGGGGAGAGGGGGGTAAAGCTGCATGAAGGATTAGCTGTACTGTAGTTCAAAGACATGACATATTTTCAACAGGCAGGTCATCATAATAATTTGATCCCCACACCCCCATATACATAAAAATCACACAAATCAATCATGTGCAATCAAACACATAGTGTCGCAGTCAAAAGCTACAGCACAGTTTGAATATCGTAATGTCAAGATGGTTGAGGCAGGAACATGTTCATTCATGTTGAGAAAATAAAAATAAAAAATGACGAGAATTTTTTTTTTTTTGGTCACTCTTGAACTTCGCAAGAAATTCACGCATGCGCAGTAATAATCAACTACAGCTCCCTTCCCAAAGAGGATTACACGCAGGCGCAGAGAGGTGACTCAAAGCCAACAATAGGAAAATTAAAATATTTTTTTTTTGGTCACTCTTGAAAAAATTTTCCCCCAATGAGCATTAATAATCAACACAGGAGAATACAGTAAATCAAAACTGAATGTTATACACGCAGGAATGTGATGACAGGAATGTGATTGAAACCAGAAAGCCATCCGTTCAAAGGAATGGCGTGGGAGAGGTGTACTGTAGATAAGAAGTTGAAATACTGCAGTGCAGTACATTATCCTGTGTGTGTGTGTGCGGGGGCGAGTGAGGGAAGAGCGCTATATTCGCCGAAATGTGATACTGTTACAGTACACGCCTATGCGTTTCAACAATGTTGAAATGAGACATACATGCATGTATAAATATGCAAATTTACAATTACTGCGCGTGCACACGCAGACTGTGTACTGACATAGGTTGAACTGCTACAGTATTAGACTTTGAAGACAACAGCTCGCGAACGCCCACATGAGTTTTTAGACGGTATTGCAGTATTGCAGACAGCGCTAAGAATATGCTAATATTACGAGCGCTAAAATACCAGAACATATTCCGAAAAAAAAAATATATACTGCATCTGCCCGCGGTTAACAGAGTTGCGCCGCTATGGCCGCATTAGGATAAAGGCGGCCGCAGCTGTAGGTGTGTCAATATAGGCCGTACGGAAATCCTTTTAGTAAGTATCGGCGATTCATTTAAATATACTTGGCATATCTCCCAGGGATCTATGGTGTGCTCTTTTTTTAGCACAGGTGTCTCTCCATATGTTATGTGGAGGGAGATTTAAAAGACTATATATAGTGACCCTTAAACAGATAAAACAGGTTTCCCTCCTCCATACCTCAGAATCTGGACAAAACAGATTTTAAAAAATCTGCAATCGGATTTAAGATAAAATGTGCATTTCACAAAATCCAGGCAGAACGGATCCTTTGATGGATTAGGATGTATTCACCCAGATTAGTTTAAAATTTGTCTTCGAATTTCCATGTGCAAATCGGATTTTTGTAAAAACACTGCAGAAAATCTGCAGATCGGATTCTGACAGTTTTATCGATCTCTAGTTCAGGTAGGGAAGTAAGGGAACAGTTGAAGATGTACACGGGGTATCAAAATGTTTGTGAAATTCCTTATGAGTAAATCAGAAGTAATTTGGGTAAATACAGAATATAAACTACAGTAGGTTCTGGCTAGACAGTTGAGGTTCTCTAACTGTTGCTGAAGGAGAGAGTACTTATTATCTAAATGGAAATAGCTTAACAGAGCAGTTTCCTCTACATTTGTTTTCTTGTCACCCTATTTTTAACAAACATGGGTGAGAAGCAAGGGGTCTCATGAGCTGAATTACAGCCATTTTAGCTTTGGAGACCCCATGGTCCCTGAGATACTTGCCAGAGAAGGTGCTGCTAGTTTCTCCAGGGGAAATAAAATGGAGGTTAAAACTTTTGCATCACACAGGCCAATAGGAAGCCATGACATCATCTGCCATGGCTCGTGATTGACCCGCGTGACGCGTGAGATTTAAAGAACCAGGAATTACCGGCAACACCTTCCCTGGTAAGTAACTTGGGAACCATAGGGTTCACGGAGCTGAAATCAAGATGGTTCAGCTCTGGAGATCCTCTACTTCCCATCACTGTAATACATTCAACTTGAAATACGCATTTAAGAGTTAACAAACATGTTGCTAATAAAGTTCAATGTCCCTTTTTCTCTTAGAATCAATAAAAGTTGTGTAAAGGTTGCTTCTACAATATTTTCTTGATTGAAAAATGAATCAGTTTGTGTTCATGCTCCTGTCCCATATATGGTCTTGACATGGGTTTATTTTGAGCTTTGCTAAATCCTTCTATGTCCTTGATCTTATAGTTCCTGCTTATGGCTTTCCCACGGGTGAAGGCTTTATTAGTTACATTAATCTTTAATTGTCTAAATACTCACCAGCCCTACTTCAGCTCTGTAGCTAATGGTACCCTGTCTTCTTTCTATACGTTGGCATTCTTAATGAGGCAGAGTTATATAAGAACATTACTATTTTGGAACTAATTCTGTTCCACCTCCATCAATGTTTGTTGAATGTTTTTTTCTGGAGCAATATGATGCACTAGGAAGATGTTGGTGGAATCTGCCACACACAGATATTATAACTGAAATTAATTACATTCAGCGCCTACTATTCTGCCTAAATAAACAAATGTAATGTACAGTATTTGCTGGTGTAAACCTTTCTTCGTAAAAAAAAACTTTTAAAAGTACCCTTTACACATTACACAAAGATATTGAAAAGCAGAAGAATACAAATAGTTAAGATGGGCTTCCCATGCTAACTTGTGAATAAATAATTGCAACATACAGTACTTACAGTATAAGTTAAAAAATAAATATATATACAATATGTAAGGGGGTCACCCCCGGTTCCCCTGATCTTCCTTTGCCCCCTGCCTTACCCCTGTGGCAGTGGGGGAAGGGGACGGCGACTTCTCCCGGCGGGCACCGCCATCTTGGTTGTGGTGCGAGGTTCGCGCAATGCGCAGAGGTAGGCCAGGGTAGCGGTGGCCATCGCCAGTGTGCCGGAGCTCTGGCAGGTTGCGCAGGCGCAGTTAAGCGTAGCGGCGGCCATTACAGCGTCGCACATGCGCAGTAAAGATCGTGCACGCGGTCCCCATAGGAAAGAGCTGTGCCAAGGACTACAATTCCCAGCAGCCTCTGGGGACTGCACTTTCACCCTGGTCACAGGCAGCATTGAAGCCAATAGAGCTGGCAGATTCTCATGCTGCAGAGTTGCAACAATGTTGTGTGCAGACAGGGTTTTTGTCAGTTGCAGCACGTTGGGCAGTCAGAGACTGGAGCAGCCCAGGGAAGGAGGTAGGGTACAGGAGTCAGGGACTCCCTGTACTAGGCCAGCACCCCCAGGGCCCGAGATAGCTCAGCTCCCCAGTAAGGTGAGTGTTGCCAGGGACAGCCCTCAGGTTAGGGACCCTGCCACTTACATTAGTGGGAGCTGGGAAAGAAAGGTTACAGAGAGTTGGAGTCAGGGAGCTGTAGGGAAGGAAGGGTGCGGGGAGCGAGTGCAGCTCCTGCCCCATATAGGTACCTACACCCCAGGTAGGCCCCAACTCCCCACTAGTTTAGTGGGTAAATGCTTAGGGAGGCCCAAGATAGGGACGCTGCCCTTAGTGTAGAGTGCTGCCTTGTCAGAGTCACGGCTGTTAGTGCTGTGAGGTCTGACAGGCAGGCACCTTGTTGCGCAGCACGTTGGCTGCAGCATCCAGTGAGCTACAGCTTGCTGCTGTAGGCGCTGGGACTCGTTAGGTCTTAGTAAGTACAGTCAAGGCTGGGAAGAGATAGGGGAGTGGGGCAGGTTATTAACCCCGGTAGGCCTCTAGGAGTTTTCCCCAAAGCCACTTTAGGTTGCGGTACCACAGGGACAGGCCCTAGGTTAGGGTTCCTGTCACGTTAGTACCAAGTGTTAGTTAGGGACTCAGCGGACGCTGCGGTTCCTGTAAAGCGGTTCGGACCCACGTTGGGGTCCGCAGAGACTATTCCAGAGGGAGACCGCCCTGGCGGTCTGCGTACAAAGGAGTTCGGTTGGAGGATCAGACGGATTCATCACACGTCTGACCCTTTGCGAAGCCAGTTGCTGATCCGAGTACCGGAGTGCTCGGCAGGTACCATACAGTCATAAGTGCACCAACGGGCCCCTTAGTGTAACTGTGACTGCGCAGTTACCCACGTTCTCTCCAAGAGTGCGGGACATTGGGTGGGATTCTCGGGACACTGGGTGGGATCACCTGGTGTTGGGGAAGCGTCCTGCGCGACGCCGTAGGTGTCTCCTCTAGAGAGGGACACAGGTTATATAAAGGTATTGCGTGATATGTTATATTGCTTGTTAGTAAAGTCACTCGTTAATATATATATTCCCGTGTATGTGATTATTGTATTGTCCTGCGAGGAACCACTCCCCCTCTGGTGGGAGCCATCGCAGGTGGAGGCGCTGAATTGAGTAAGTGGTTACCCCTAGTATAATTGCCCCAGGTTCCCGGTGGCGGAAGCTCAGCCCTCCTGCGAGCCAACAGGTAATGCACCACACCTATGGTAACACCGTATGTTCCTTGCACCCACATCAGATCTGCGATTGGGGGGGGGAATACCCGTTACATATATATATATATTTTTTTAAAGCTCAGCTAACACAGAACAGATACCTCTATATACACACACACACACACACACACACACACATAAATTGCATACTGCACAGAGGGAAGGGATAGGTTTCAGTCAGATAGTTTTCACACACATAAAAACATTTAGTTAACCACAGAACAGTATCGTCTATTCGTTTTTCATTTTATATATATATTGTGAACCCAAAAAAGCTCCAGCACACACTGATTGATAGAGAAAACGAAAAGAGTCTCGGAATAAGCCAAAATGTAATAGCGATAATATTAGAACAATAGGTATCACACATGGGAATGCTTAACGACTATAATAACAGGCTGCTCTCTCTTCCTCTCTTCCAAAGCATCCACTTTTACTTTGGAAGAGAGGAAGAGAGAGCAGCCTGATAATCATACAAAAAAAGGACGGTTTGAGTTTGACATATACTATTGCTTATACTGCAAATGTTTAATCAGGACTTTATTCTAAGCTTATTCTGAGTTGGCTATTTTGTGTCTTGTATGGGGGTTAAGGGAAGTACCTTGTGGTTCTGTTGGACCCAAGGGAACGGGCCTGAGGAAAGTGTCGTTACCCTGAAATGTTGCCCCTCTTACCCTTCCCCATTGTCTTTACAGTATATGTTTTTTGTTAGCAGATTCCCCATTTTTTTCCCCACTCCCCTTCCCTGTGTTTCTCCCCCCCTACTCTTGTGCTTTATAAGAACCATATATTCTGTGATTATAGTCGTTAAGCATTCCCATTTGTGATACCTATTGTTCTATTATTATCACTATTAAATTTTGGCTTATTCCGAGACTCTTTTTGTTTTCTCTATCAATCAGTGTGTGCTGGAGCTTTTTTGGGTTTTCTATGATCTTCAGTGGGGTTGTTTGGGCCCACTTCATTCCGTTTGCACCCTGTGCTTTATGAGTTTTACTTTGTTTAGAGTGCTATCTATTTGTTTATATATATTGTGATGTCTCCGGCACAGCGCAGAATCTTATGTCCCAGATCAAAGGCAGGAAACTTGTTTGGTGCACAGGGGGTTTATTTACATGGTACAAATCAAGAACAAAACATAAACAGATGGCTGTCTAAAAGGAATGCTCCGTCTCCTGCTCCGGTCATGTGGTTCCCCAGCGGCTCACACACACACACTGCTTACCTGTTCCGGTGCTGTGGAAGGGATTCCTGCAGCTCCCCTGCCGGTTAAAGACACCTCCGATGCTGCCACCGCCACAGGACTGCTGCTGCTGGTCCTAGATGTGGCCGCCATCCTGCAGGTAAGTGCTAAACCGGGTAACCGGGTACCCGACCGGATAGAACCATTGATTTTGGCCGGGTACCCGTTACCTGTTTTTTTTTTTAAACACTACCCGGTACAACACTACTCCACACAGTATACTCTAATAAAGGAAATAGGAACAGTCATCTTGCTAAATGGTTCAAAACATACTATTGTGTTTGCAAACAAAAAATCCCACAAAAACCTTATTTAATCACTGAAAAGTACCATATTCCCACAAGCGACATTACAAATGTTTTTTTTTTTTTAAATTAGATACCAAGATCCAAAGGTCCATACTAGTGAGATTTGGGGAAAATATGGCATTTCAATCTACTAATTCTGATTTCATATCGTAGTAGGCTATACATCTATTGATTCTGGCGATGAGTGAGACTATCTTTCAGAAAGTGAGATTTACTTTCAATAAATGAGATTTACCTTCCAATATTTCAGCAGCATCTTCTTTACAATTCCCATTGCAAGGTTCATAGTTCATCATAGAGATCTTCAGCACACAGTATTGATGATGAATGAGATTAAATAATACATTTAATTCCCCCATTTGATATACTGTTTCTTGGTAAATGTCAAAGAAAGTCATGTAAGAATGACAAGCAATTCCATTTGCCATTGGCAAGATTTTCATGAAGACAATATTTTTCCAAGAGAAAATAGGTTAAAGGAATTATTCCAAGTTGGTTTTAATAGAGTGTGTTCTGTGATGCATATCTCTATAGTATTAAAATAGGGTATTTTATTCTACGCACAAACTCAATGAACCTTACAATCTAGAATGATATTAAAGTACAGCTTCCCATGTAGAATTGTAAGCCTTATTTAGAAATGTCTTGTTTATTAATAATTATAAATATGTTCCAATAGCGCTAGTTAATTTATGAGACAGGTGTCTACAAGGTGCTGGAAAAAGAATAAAGGCAAGAATCAAATTACATTAAATACTTTTATGTTATGCCTTATAATGTAAATATGTTCAATTTCATTACTTACTGTATATCCTTAGAGCAGCACCTATATTTCACAGTACTTTACATCTAATCCTGTTTCATAACTTAATCAAAGCTATATTTGAATGAGTTTGCCATACTTTAAATTACACAAAAAAAACAAAAGAGAGCACTCAGCGCTATGTGGTGTGGCATGACTGAAAGTCCCCTGCTTCCCTTACTCCCTTCGCTCCCCCTGCCCCTCTTGGGCAGTGATGACACTCTGGATGAGTGGAGGGGTCCAGCTTGGGGGTAGGGGATATACTGTAGGCCAGCAAGCAGTGAAGGGCAGGAGATCATTGCACGCCCCTCACTGTGTTTTTACCTGGTCCCATACAGTCCCGCACAAGTCCTGAGTTCGTGGCATATTCATGATCTTGTCCGGTGGCTCCAGGAAGAAGCAAGGTCCCAATTCTGCTGAGCAGCGTGGTCAGAGGTAGGCTAGGCCCCGCTCTGAGAAGGAACCTGCAGTATCAGCTGGAGGTCACAGAAGGAAGAGGAGCTTGTAGGCTAGCCTATCAGAGGGTAAGCGGTCCTGGGCATTAAGGCAACATCTTCTTCCTTTGATTTCCCCACACATCATCAACTTCCAAGTTCTCAAGAGGGGATGCTGGGAGTGAGTCCATTATGCCCCCCCCCCTGGTGGGATTGAGCTGGTGATTATTAGGTTACTCCATGGAGGGTGGGGCAGTTCCCTGTGCCAGGGAGGCTGTTGAGTAGCAAGGGTACCCCCAGCTGCATTCCACAGCGAAAGGCAGTTGAGGCACGAGGGTCGGTAGTAGGGCTAGTCAGCAAGTGAGTTGTTGCCTAAATGGGCGGGTGTGGAGTGGACTTTGGTGCCACGCCTGTCTGGGGAGGCAAAATGGCTACAACGATTCCTGCGATGGGCGGAAAAGGTTTATGATGTCTGTATAGAAGATGAATATATGAGCATCACCTGCCCTTTGTGGTTGCATTTGCATTTACCGGCGGATGTAAAGGAAAAAAATCTGAGTCAGGGCTTTACGTTAAGATATTGTCCTTGCTGCCACGCTATAGAAAGGTGTTAGCAGGGTCGAGCAAGAAAGGCAAGGCTAAGAAAGAGAATATCAAAAGATGGCTATATCCCTGTACGTTTGCTAATTGGATCCAGGCTTTCTCCACCCTCGCTAGTGTAATTGGCAAAAAAGCTCCCCACCTTTGCTCTGCCCTGTTCAGGTATTAGGACGATAAGGTTTGCGCAGCAGAATTATAGTGGGATGGTTTGGTGGAACTATGACGAGCAGTTCTGACAAAAAATGGCTGTCCGCAAGCAATTATCTTCAGATACTAAAGATATGTATTTGCAGATAGAGCTCATGATAATGGGGAAGCCGTCCGACTTTTTGAGGGTGTCCAACAGTGGGTCAACTTCTGGCCTGGCAGCTGGCAGTACGAAGGGTCGTTGCTGAACTTTTTATGAGGGCCATTGTAACCTCAACAGTTGCAGATTCCTGCACAAGTGTTCGTCCTGTGGGGAAGCCTTCACTGCAGGTGAATGCTCCTGCAAGAGCGAAGGCAGGAATGCAAACGAGAGCAAGAAAGAGGCTGGTTGGGAGAGTTTTCCACCAATAGGGGGCGATTTTAGTTAGTTCGCGCATTTGCGTGTTAAACAGTTTGACTAATTTATTGCTCCTTCAGATTGGGTTTGGAGGGTCTGCCAGTCCGGGGCTAGTTTAAGGATGTTAAATAGCCCAGTTGGTGGTGGCATGTTGGGGGGGGGGGGGTTGTAAGTCCAGAATAACCTTGCAAGACGAAGTTCAGTTGTGGTAATGCTTGTTGGTGGCATGGTTTGCCAGTGGGGAGGTCTCATTGTGCTTTGAATACCTATGGCCCATCTTGCGGCTGATGTGGGGTCAGCTGAGCGGCTTGGACTTTGGGTATTCTTTGCTGGGGGGTCATTAGCCTTACCTTTCGGTGGAGCACTCTGGCATGATTAGCAGCCACCTACCCCCTTTGCTGTGTTTGAATAAAAGCCGAGGCCATTGTACCTCAATGTGTGGGCTTTTATTTGCAGGAGAGGGAGTGGCTCAGTGAGTAAAGACACTGACTGGCACTGAGAGTTTGAAGCAGGGGAGTCCAGTTCAATTCCTGGTGTCGGCTCCTTGGACAAGTCACTTTATTTCCCTGTGCCTCAGGCACCAAAAAATAGATTGTAAGCTCCCCGCGGCAGGGACTCATGTCTGTAAAGCGCTATGTACAACTAGCAGTGGTATACAAAAACATATTATTATTATGTTGTGGGGGAGCATCATTGCAGGCTCTGAGGTCAAGATTTTTCCACAGTTGAACAGAAATAACAAGCAGAATTCACATGGTTTTTCCAATATTTTCCAGAAACCCTATTAAATAATGTCAATTTTAATATTAATGATTAGCTAAAGTCCCTAAAATAGAACATTGGACGTTGTAGAATGGTGCACTGGACCTCTGGTACGTTCAGAGTTTCCCCTTTGTGTATATCAGTTTAGTTATAGTTTCAATTTCATTTCTATTTTTGTCGATAAATGTGACTTAACACTCATGAAAACTAACTGAGCCATTAAATGTACAGTTATACAAAACTCTGCCTCTCAAATGCAGTAAAACAAACCATGGATGAATTAAACAATAGGCGTTTTAAGTTACTGCTGATTTTAGATCTTCCTCATAAGTGCACCAATATTTCATTGTGTTCATTCTGCAATAAAGTAAAGTGAATCTAATTTTTTAACTCAGTGGAGCTGTGTAGTAACTCTTTGAGATTTGCTGTGCCTCATTACATTTAATTTGAAAAGAGTGCACTGTTTCAAAAGAATCATAAAACAAATAAAACAAATACTGTTTAATTACTAGCACACCCTGCCCCAGTAAATGTAAAAAAAAGCCTCTTTCCATAGTTAATATAGAATTTACAAAAACTTCAGTTAAATATATTAAAACAGGTGCTTTGCTTAAACTTTTTAATTCCCCATGATGTAGCCACAATGTCATGGCATCTGGCACTACCGGGGTCCCATGACGTATCTACGCCATGGGCTTTCTGCTCATTGTCTAAGGGGGATTGAGCTCTGCTCTCCTTTTGACCACTGAATGCATTCTGGTCGGAAGAGGAATGGAAGAGGTGGACTCCTCTTTCATTCGCCTCGTTACTGAAGTTGTGATGACGTGATTGCTCTGAAGAACAGTCACATTATGTGCTGGAAGCGCTGTTTCTTAGCCTCTGTAGCACTCAAAGGGTTAAAAAACAAGTCTGTGCTTGTATCCTTACTAATTCCTACCAAAAGATATGTACAGTTCCAATATGACTTCTGTAGAGGAGCATTATAGTAACACAAGGACAGATGATGTAACAATCACCAGAAACAACAAATCTGTTGAAGAATAGAAAAGTCCTAACATTGCTGTTTTACGTGGATTCTTATTTACAAGCTGAGTATAATGATTTCTCAATGTTGGATAACTGAGGTCCTTTTGCTGACAAATGTTTGTCAGACAAGATACTGTACATGTTTATGTCATTCTGATATGAAGTTTAGATGTCTAGAGTAAAGGAAATGAGTGCGCATCAAAAATAAAGTCTGTGTGATTTTTCTTGACCTTTATTCAACCTGCAGAAATTTTTTTTTTTTAGTAAAAAAAAGTAGTGAGTTTATTGAGCCAAAAGATTAACTGTACTGTAGGAATTGCCAGGTAACCTTAAATACAAACGGCAATTACTACAAACAAATCTCGACCTCCATAAATTCCTAAACATGTATTTTGCTAAAAGGTAGAGATGGGTGAAAAAAAAACACAGGATAAATAAGGTGCACTACTAAAATAAATAAAAACTGTGAAAACCGTGAATGGGTACAACAACCCAAAATCTCAACAATAAATATGTGAAAATGACACATAAATCAATGTGATATTGAGAGACCATTCATGACCTTGATCGGGTATACAGTGAAAGCATCTGCAGCTGTTAACAGAGGGGTGGCTCAGCACCCCCAACAACTAGAAAAGAGAAAAGACAAAAAACAGCGCACAATGCTCATAGTGTAGTATTATTTAGTAAAAATATAAGAAAAAAAGGGTTTAAGTTCTGCGTACATCAGATAAATTCATGAAAGCATTTCATGTGGCAAGACATGGATTAACTCACACCGAAACCAGCGGATAGATGAAAACGTTGGTGTCTCAATCACCCGCAGGTTGAGTTGGGGAGATGTCATCCTCCTGAAGGTTGGTGGCCCCTCACGTGGTGACACGAAAGATCCTCCTTGGAGCTGAACGTCCCGTTGCAAGTGCTCTCACATGAAGGAGCACTGGTATGCGGAAATGTCAATAAAGATAGTCCCGTAATAATGCCAAAAGGAACCTTTCCCTCCTGCACCAGTCAGCATCACAGTAAACTGTGACCTGTGTATATCAGAGTGGGGAAAGGTTCGGATGGAATGGCATACACAAGCAAATCTTGGATGTACACTGGAGCATAGGTTCGAATGGTTCCTTTTGGCAATATTACGGGACTATCTTTATTGACATTTCCGCATTCCAGTTCTCCTTCATGTGAGAGCACTTGCAACGCATTAGAGGACCCTTTTTATGTAGCTTTTGCTACCATGCATCTCTATTAAAGCATTTTTAATTTTCACTACTCAGCCTCCAGCCCTACTTTTTTCAGCAGTGCTCTACCTTCTCTCAAAGCATATTTGATCTACACAACGGACGGATGCACGCGTATATGGAGCATAAGGGGTCTATCATGTGAGCCATTTATCTGTATTTCTTACATTGTGACTGTGACTATAGGGTATTTGCATGGCTCCAGCCTTTGGTTCAGGACACCATCCCTCTCTATAGTGAATGCACTGGGAGTCCTTCTATAAAGGGGCTGTTTTGTGATTTCATTTTGAGGGTGGTTATATGCTTTCTGTCCATATCAGGCTTTATTTGGTGAGCTATATACCCTGTCACATATATACATTTTTTCATTGATTTGACTCAACCCTTGACTCCTGGGCTATATTGCCTTCATTGCACTATTCTGGGAATTAGAAGCACCATACAGAGATTCATTTCTCATCCTTTGCTGCTAAACCGTCACCTAAAAAGAAAAAGCAACATATCACAGACTCTGCAGGATCAAAACTGTGAGTGAATCAAGTAGCACAATAACAAAAGTAAAGCAAGCTTGTTCAGAATATATTTTACTATTTCAATTATTGAGATTTTGAGCTAAAGGAAGGTTTGCGAGTAATCCTGTAAAATGAGCTTCATGATTTGCAATTATTGTAAATACAAAATAAATCATATTTCCTTGCCTTTTTACTTGATATTTACCTTAAAGACATACATACTATGTGACATTTAATGAAAAGACATTTATCATATATATAATTTCCCAATATGTAATTTCCCACTTAAATGTAATGAATGTATGTATTTTTTGTTTAATGTAAACCATATCTGAATGCACCCCATCTAAGAAGTATTGACTTAAACCATCCTAACAAGCTTTCAGCCTACATCATTCTTTGTTTTTTCTATACTATCATGGTTCCCAACTACAATGATGTCAAAGCAATGATGAGAACAATTTGCATATAGAAGATATAATTCTCTGCAATAAACCTGTAGGATACAGTATTTATACGGATGAACAAGCAAAAGTTTGCGGCGCCGGGACAGTGTTTGCCGCAATGGAGCTGCAGGTAGTCCATGCTTCTGAATGAGATCCCCCATGGCATTACATTTCTGGTCCTGCCATAGCGCGAGGCTGTGGCACCGAAGACAGTTATGCTTACTAAATCTGTATATTGTTCTTATAACAGTGTGATACATACTAGTCATACAGATAGACTATCAAAATAAACTGGCAACAGATACTCTATATAGTTGCAGTTAATGATCCCCTTAATGCACTACTGTATATCATATACACATAGGGTCATATTTACTCAGCACTGCAATGTTATAAAGACACCTTCCAGCTTATTCACTTGAATGGACTATAAGGCATCTCTTACTAAATATAGAAGATAATGCTGGTGAAAAGAAAGGTGCTAGTCCAAACAATGTTACTCTGAAGTGGAAGTGTACAAAATTCAACATTCAAAACGTACTCTAAACAGTGCCAAATACGATGAAATCCCCAAGTTAGAGACATGTACTGTGTAGTTATGAGACCTGAAGGATATCTCTGCTGTTATTATGTACGTTTGAATGGCCATATGTTTTTATCATCAAGCTGTATTATTATTTTTTTGGAACAACAAGGCAATTCAATTTTTTTTCTTTTGGCACAGGATGCTATATAATTCAACAAAAAGTCAGCACATATTTGTCAAAACTGAAGGTTTTGTCATATTGTGTACTTCTTTAAGAGGTCAGCAGCAGTGTTAAGTTAATGCTCTTAGCTGACCTCTATATCAGTTACACACTCATTTCCAACATTACACATCTTCAACACGTATGTCTGTATAAAATATATGATTAATCAGAAACAGGTGCTGAACTCTTACTCTAGCTGATGCTCTTCTATTACAATATCAACAATGCAAAGTTCAGGTGTATGAAATTGAAGCCTGTTCAATAACTACAGAAAAGTCATTCTAAGGTTTATTTTTTATTTTTTATCTGCTTAACATGTGGAAAACATAATAACGTCCTTATTAACTTATCCCCGTAACTGCATTTAATGAATACAATGAAAAACAATACGTGCTTCAACTTAATGCCAATGAAAAACACTGTCCTTGATATGTGTTTCCTGCTGACCTCTGAAGATATGAAATGCAGCATAGGGTACACGTGTATCAATTTGCAGTACTTTGCCATTGCTGCATTTTATCCTTAGCCATTTCAGGTAAGTGATGCTGCAAGTAGTGGTTCCTTGGGTCATCTCAAATGCAGCATCTAAATGGCAGCATGGTTTAACCAATACCCTGACTTTCCTTCAGAGGGTTCCTCGACTCCCTCTTTTCCTTGTTAGAAGGTACGGATTATGAAGCCCGCAACATCAAGAATACATTATTGAAGTATTTATTCTACAACAGTAGTAGATATCTTTAATTGGCGTGACCTTTTTTTAGTTGACCCAAAGCACCCCCACAGTATTTACCAATCTCAGTATGTGGTACTGGTGTTGTGAGGTGCATAAATAAAATGAGAGAGTGGCCAGGGGTCGAGGTTGAGCCGGGGGGGCATTTCACCAGAAATGTTGAGCATATGGTTGCCTCCCCAGCCAGAGCAGCACCAGCCCAGCGGCGAATATCCTGCCGGCCTGGGGAAGCCATTGCTGAATTCCCTCTGGTAGGCGCTACTCCCATATGCTCATTTGTATTTCCCTCAACAGCCTTTTAACTCTCTCAGCCCCGTCCCAAGCCCTGATTGGCCAATGCTGATGAGCCCTCACCTCCTGATTGGTACCCGAGCAATATCCGTGCTGTGATTGGTCACCAACCCCTCTACCATGATTTCCTATGGTGGTAGTGAGGAACCTATGAAAGGGAAACCAGATCAGCGTTCCAGAGTTCATTCTGATCCTGACGTGTCGGTGAACTAAGCAGTGTGCTCCGAGGCTGTGCTGAAGACACCCGAAAACGCGGCTGGGAGCCAAACCAAGCGTGAAATTCAAAAGTTCTTTTGCGCTACTGACTGTGTCTTGCCGGAAAAGCAGAGAGCAGGACTTTTAAGCGGGAGTTTTGAAAGTGCTTTGCCGTGAATTGTACCCGAGAAGTCTGGACTGTCCCTATTTCATCGAAGTGCAGCACATCACTAGCTAGGATTCCCTCCGTATGCCCCTGTTTTAGTGAGTATAGCCCTGATTTATGTTTTTTTGTGTTGTGGTTGCTGGCTTCAGCTGGAATTAAAATTATTTCTTGAACTGCTTTGCTCTGTCTGGTGCCTTGATCCCGGTGATAAATTCTGGTCTCCTGTGACACCAACTAACACGGAGCAAGAGGTACTTGTAATAGCCATCTACATAGCAGGAGGTGCTTTCGGAGCGATCAGCAGACCAACAGCTGATCATCGGTTGGTTCCCCAGCTGACGGTGACTATATGCAGTAACACAGTCTAAAGATACCTTTATATTAATTCATTTTTCTTATTTTTTGTAAGTGGGCATTGTTTACCCCTCTATTTTATTAATAAATTGTATTTGTGGTAATGCACCAGTGTGTGCGCTGTTTCTTTCCCCTTTATATATATATATATATATATATACTGTATATGAACTCTTACTCTAGCTGATGCTCTTCTATTACAATATCAACAATGCAAAGTTCAGGTGTATGATTATTATATATATATAATGTAGAGGTATCTGTACCGTGTTAGCCGGGCTTAATAATAAATGTTCTGTGGCTAACGAAATGCTTTTATTTGTGCGAGCTTTCGAGATACACTGATCTCTTCTTCCATGTTACAATGAATAAAGCAAGAAAGGTTTAACTTACAAACAGTGCATCTTAGAATGTTAACTGTGACTGAAACCTATCCCTCTCCCTTGTGCAGTATGCGATTTATGACTTTATGACCTTAATGGGTCTCTTCAGTGTGGGGTTGCTTATACTGGCTATGCAAAATGAAGCAGGGATAGGTTTCACCACACTTAGTTAAGTTATGGTGGGTAAAAAAAGTGACAAACACCCTCCACAG
Source organism: Ascaphus truei (assembly GCF_040206685.1). Taxonomy (NCBI): domain Eukaryota; kingdom Metazoa; phylum Chordata; class Amphibia; order Anura; family Ascaphidae; genus Ascaphus; species Ascaphus truei. Next base: position 354,957,220 of record NC_134483.1, on the reverse strand, counting down.
TAAAGCATATAGCAAATGGAAATATTACTGTGTGCTCATTTGCATGTCTTAGACAGGTCTGCAACCCTACCTTTCACCATTATCGCAGCAAGGGATTCTGGGAACATACAAATGAGCACACACCTTTTGCTTCAAAACCATATAACATATAACCGTATATATATATTATAATAATAATGCCACACTTTTTTATGACTCATATTCAATGGAAGATGGCTTTAAACCCCTTCACTTTAATAACATGCTGCTGACTTGGAAGAGCTACAGGGGAGAAAAAAAAGACATAGGACAAACTATTTTGATGTTTAATGCTTTAGGCAATAAATCTATTAGTTTATAGTCATTCACAAATTTTATGAGGCTTTCTAATTCTGATATTTAATTTTTATGACAAATACTGTAATGAAAAAAGAAAAGCGATGTATGAGGCATTAATCAAGTCTTGTGACAAACACTGCAGAAGGAACGCGTTCTGGCTCAATGTAAAGCTATTCTCATTTTAATTACACATCTAATTTAATTGCATTCATCAAATCTAACGGATGTGACTGTGCTAAACAAAACATCACCAAAGTGTTCAGTATATGCTGTATGGAAAAAATAGAGACTCCTAAAAAGGTTTCCAAAATAATCATTTTAAAAAAGGCTCATGCTCCCACACTCCATTTCCAAGTATTTTTACGAACTTACCAAATTAAGGTAATGGATTCAACATGTGGCTTGTAAATTCCAATGACAACCTACCTGTACTTGAATAAAATAAATATTTAGTATCATCTACAAACAGACAGTAAAGTGAAGTCACTGGAAAATGAATTAACAACACGATATTAAATTGGAAGACTTTAGCATGGAAAGCTTGTTGTGCTGTGTTCAAAATCTGACAAACCACGTTACACGAAAGCAAGGCTTTATTTAATCTGTAAAAACCTTGATCGTGTGCCTAATGAAATAGCCGCATTTCAGTTCCAATCAATCCTTCAGTCAGTGTTACTCAAAAGCTACAATGTATCCTGATATTAGTAAGGTGACATTATCTATTGTTACAGTTTACAGCTCAAACTTCTGGGAATATTGGCAACAAATTATCACAAACAGGAAAGTGTTACAAAGACCTTGCACTGCTGGGGAAGTGTGCTAAAAACGTGCTATACTGTAGAAATCAAATGATGATCAGTATATTACAATTAATTAAACTCATTGAAAATGGCATTAAGAGTTGAATACCATTTTTTATTTAGTATTTCTAATACTGTAGAACTGATTTATGAAAAAAAAATATATATATATATATATATATATATATATATATATATATATATATGTATATATATATATAACATTAGACATGTTTTGCTGCTTTAAATCTGAGATTATATTTGTAAAGCTCACAGAAAATAACCTTTTGGCATTAGAATGGCATGCCAGAGTAAATTAAAATGTGAGCTGACCTGAAGACTGTCTGCATGACAAAACTGTGTCAGTAGTGTCAAACTGAATAAAAAATATTAAAGGATGGAAACGTTACCGTAGTTAACTGCTCACATACTAATATACTCATTGCAGTACCTTTCACTAACCAATATGCCCCCCAATTATTAAGAAAAGTTAAATAGCAAATCCCAACACCTTACATTGATTTTAGCTATGGATGTATTCAGTGCAGCAGATTTATATGAAATAAAAAAACAATGTAACATTTTCAACGTATTTTATATTTTCACACTCATGTGAAATTCAAGAAATGGTGAAGGTGCATTGGGAGCAGAGTTGCCAATTGTAATTTAACCTTCTTTTAGAATCAAATTGAAAGTGAATATTAATTATCTGAGACTCATAAAGGATATAATACATTAATGTTGTAAACGAGTGTTAGAAGAGGCAAGAACCTCTGCATATTAAATACGACGAGATTGCAATTATATTTATTAAGCCGCCAAAGTAGATTCTTGCAATATTTCTAACATTAGAAACAAGTACCCACGAAGCAGGGTTTTGATCTGTCCTTCACATACTGTATGCAACAAAGTAGTTTTTCTTTCTCTTTTACAACTCCCATTGCAAACTCAGCCTCTACAATTTAATTTGTAGATGTATAAATATATATCAAGAAGAACTGCACAATATGACAAAAAAATAAAAGAAAAAAGGAAGGCCTCACTTTGACGTAAGGGGTAACCGGACTTCATAATAAAGGTGAAGCTCGGCTGGCTGCCCCTAAAAAACATGTGTAATGGGCTATTTGTGTCAGCTTTTGGGATCAGTGAAATGTGTTAATGTATTCCCCTGTAACCATGTTCCCTTAAACTGTCCCCTGTGGGTTTATAAGATAGGGATGTCCTGTGTGGTTAGGGTCCCTCATAAGAAATAGCTGCAGGACTGGGACTTTGGGAACAGGAGAATAAGGGTGGATATTAGGGGGCAAATAGGGTTAAAAATTGTTTTAGGGGTTGCTCACCGGTTATACCGGGAGTATTGTAATTTTACACGCAAAAAGTGCTTGATTTGCGGGTACGCATCTGTAGATAAAGACAGTGTGCTGTGGAGTGTTAATACAACTCTATGTAATATCTTTGCCCCGCCTGCAAGTTCTACAATCGGGTTTTAAAACACAGTGCAGGAGCCTGTTTTAGATTCCAAGTTTTAGAGCCCAAGTTTTAGATTCCAAATTCTCAATGCAATTGTATAGTTATCCATTACTATGCAGACAGCCCAGGTAATGTAATTTCCCGAGGGGCCTGCATGGCAATGGTGGATCAAAGGGACGGATGGGTTAGGTGTCGGGACATCTGGCAGGCAGGGAAGGGCGGAGGAACAGGTCTGTGGATGGGCTCTCAGTGGGTGAGACCCTTTGTTGTATCCAGACTCTGTGGAGCCTACCCAGCGGGCGGTAATGGGCTGGCCAGGGACAGCCGTTGCCGAGACGGAGCTCATAGGCGCGATTTCCATTGGCCAGTTCATATTTACCGCCTTGCCGGCAACCTGAGCCTAAGCATGCACCTTCCTTTGATTCGGTAAAGCCAGACGAGCCCACGGTTCGCGATTGGCTGTTGCGTAGAATTCCAGGCTCTGACTGGTCACAAGTCCCTCTTCCATGTTAAACATAGGACAGCAAGGTCTGTGTAAGGGGACTGGCCGATCAGAAAAACTAGAGCAAGCTAGAGCTTGATCCGGTGAAGCGATGTCAGGCTTTTCAAAAGTGCTTTGCTCCGAATAATGGAGTTGCCGTAGAAGCCTGGCCGAGCTGAAGATAAGTCCTATAATTTGCGGCCAATTTCTCAGCGTGCGCCCAAGTTCTGAGAATGTGGCCAAGTCCCCAGGATGGTTTTACCTAGTCCCAGGCTTCCCGGTGGGCTCGGCATAGAAGTGCCAGAGAAGCCCGGCCAAGCGGAGAAGCGCAGGGAGCAAGTTCTCGCGTCCAAGTTTTCGGGACCATGTTCTGAGAATTGGACGGAGATTAAACCAGTGGGGAGAGCGCAGTGGCTCTCCCAAAGAGTACTGTGTGTTCCTGGATGTGGAGCGAAACGGTAAACCTACTTGAAGCAGGCGCTCTGCACCTAGTTGAGGCTAGTGACTCCTCCCAGACCTCCAGTTGGTATGCATTTACTGTATTTTGTGCAATTTTGGTATGTCTGTGGGCTATCCTGAATAAACCCAATTTATTCAATAATGTTGTCCTGCCTAGTGAATTGATCCCGAAAGGTACAAAGGTGTTAAAAATACTGGTCCCCAGTGACACTCACCATGTCAGGTTATAAAAATATAAGTAGAACATAAAATTCAATCTGGTTCTATACACATGTAGCGTGTGATATTTTTTTCCCAGGAAACAGATAGAAAAATATTACAGGACTACTATATGATGTAATGGCAATGTTGTGGCAGAATATTACAATTTATCCCAACATAGGGGACAATGACATCAGCTACAACTGTATAGACATGTAACATGAGTAGATTAGCTATGGATATAGCTGTACTGCATATCATGTTTTATGCTTACAAATATAATTGGCCACAATACCATTGGCTAGATCCGTTAAAGGTTTTATTGTGACATTACCGCCATTTAACGTGACAATAAATCATAATGCATATCCACAAAGATGATAAGTGCTATGATGCCCTGGATGTTAATCCGAGAAATATCGAATCGCAATCTTTTAACGGACGTCTTACTCCTATGCAAATGAGATGCTAATGAGCTGTTAACCTAACATCGCAGATTCACAAACCCCCGTTCACGTTAGCGCATAGAAATAATGTTATGATAATTAGATCATGTTAAAACCTGCCGTTACTCACATCCAGAACAGGATTATCATAGTGTTATTTCTGGGAATAGCCTTTCATTACATGTGTCATACAAAGATATATATTATGGATCATATAAATGTCTGAAACACATCTTGAGATGCATCTGATAATGTGACATGTTCATGTAATAAACTTTACTAAGATTTTACGTGATTAAAGTGAAAATAGGATACTGTATGTTTGTCTGGCCTATTATGGTATATAATATTGACAGAATTAAGAATTAGTGTACAATAATGTGTCTACAAAGAATAATTACTAAGAGACAGAAGTTGGGAACAAAACTTTTATTCACACACAGTTAATTAATTGTGTGTAAAAAAGAAAGGCAGGAATATATAACAGAAAAAACAACAATAAACAACAAACTACTGTATGTACAAAGTCGTCTCCTCCTTTTTTTAATGAATTGAACTGCCAGGCTAACTAGGCCCCCTGGTGCAATGCCTGCCACGCCACAATCATGCAACAGGCACTGGAGGTGGCGTGGGCCACTCCACAGAGGATGGAGGAGGTGACGTTGACAGCAACAAAGAGACCACTGATGTGAGCAGGGGCTCACTTGATGGTGCCTGTGTTGTGAACATCGAGGGGGCTCGAAGGCTCTCCATGCCTTGTTGGGCAGCCCTGTGATGGGAGGAGGTAGCCAGGCTCTTCAATAAAGGTAAAGCCCATTTTTGTAACCCCTGACCCGTGTATAAGGGTCCCTGAGAGTCAGCTATTGGACGCAGTAGCAATGTATCACTGTGTTGTACTGTATGTAATAAAAGTATGTTTTGCGATTTTCCCTTTCCAGGCATGCAATCAAGCAGCGATTGCAAGGGTATGAGTTTAAAGGTTTTTTTTGCAGAGGAACCCATGACAGAATGTGCCTAAGAGGTTGGGGAGTTGTCGGTTCCCTTATAAATGTACCCAGGAATCCTGCCTGATTCTTGGATACATGTAGGCACATTGTCCCGGCAATACCTCCCCTTGAAAACGCAAGCGCAACTCACCACTATGGTCCCTGCTTCAGCACAGCCCAGAAAGGAGAATGAGGCACAGGGATAAAACATGTATTCATGTAGCTAGGGAATCCCTAGGTTACGGGGGGTACCCCAGCTAGTGCCAAGGTGACCCACAACCAGTATAAGGTTTGTGGGTGCCCTAACCGTATATAAGGTTGAGGAGGGACTCTGAGAGTCCAAACTGAGTCCATGGGAAAGTGTGTGGGGAATAACGCAGATAGAAATAGAACTACAAAATGTTTCCTTTTCCGTCCCCTGTACCTAGGGACTCAGAAGTGTAATAAAATTTACTTTAATATAATGTAATGTGCTTTTTACATTTGGAACCGATGTCCAAACAGGCTGCCCGAGCTAACCCATAGGCACCGGTAAGTCTGCTGGACATCCGAGTTCAAAGCAATCAGAGGATGCCCAGAGGTGTGAATAGCATTTGGTCAGTGGGGAAAGGTGGAGTACCAGGTCTGGAGATCAATGGCAGTCCTCCGGGATGCTGCTTGTTCTGCCAGACCTGGTGGAACCTGCCCAACGGGTGGCATTGAGATATTCAGAGAGAGAGGTGGCAGGCTTGTGCATGTCTCTTGGCTATTTTGAATTTCCTGCTGACCCGGCTTTTCTAGCTGGCTTGGCTCAGATTGGTTGCTTGGGAAAGTTCCCATGCATTGATTGGCTGTTCAATTTTGTGACTGAAATTGAAAATACTATAAGAATCGATGAGCCAATCAGATTCGTGTCCTCCGGTAGTACGAGTGCGGGCGGGCTTTTCAAAGTTGCTTCTGTGTGAATAGCAGAGCAACCGGCTCGATTTTGAGCCTGAGAAGCCTGCCCGCCAGAGTCTAAGTCCCGACTTTTACGCCCAAGTTCTCAGAATTGAACGTAGTGGTCGCGGCTGGGATTTTATGTCGATTTGAGTTCCAGGGGAGTTGGACTAGCTCGTGGTCAAGAGGGACCAAGTTCTCAGAACAGAACGTAGTGGTGGCGTATGGAATTTTATGCCGATTTGGGTTCCAGGAGATTCCGGGCTAAGTCCCGGTCAAGGTAAAACTCTCCCATAGAGTTCCCTGCACCTAGGAAAGTCTAGTTTTCGATCTCAGTCCCAAGTAAGTGTGTATTTTTGTCTGTATTTTGTGTATCATTGTGTGTAAGCGAATTTATGCCGAATAAACTACAATTTATTTCATTACCGTCGTAATGAATAATCCCAGTAAAAAAGGTGTAAATAACCTGGTCTCCCATGACAAGCTCATGTCAGGCCATTGAGTACTGAAGTGATCTGCCATATGCAGGTGATCATTGAACTGCTGTGCTCACACATGAGGTAGTTGCTGATCCGGTGTTGGCGCCATGATGTGTTCTCCATGCGGGTCAGCTGATATGTTATGCTGCAGAAGCCTGCTCTCTGCATCCGCAGCAGCTCCTGCTGATTTGCTATAAAAGCACCTTCAGCCAGGGCATCGACTATGTGGGATGCAGTCAGCAGCCTGGGTCTTGCAGGAGCTGCAAGCGGAGCAGCAGCAGGAGCAGCAGCTGGAGGAACAGGAACAGCAGCAAAGAGGAGCAGCAGCATGGGTGTTGCAGGGTACATGCAACTACACACGTGGGTTTCTTGACAAGGCTTATTTATTTAGCCTTAAAAGATATACAGCAGACAAAAACAAAAATAGCTTTTCATCAGCAAACAAAAGAAAAAATGGCTTTTCATCAGCAAACAAAAGAAAATGGCTTTTTCTTCAGCAGACCAAACAAAACAGTTTCTCTTTAGCAGACAGTCTATAAATAAGACAGCTACCCTTTTTCTATGCAGGGGACAGACAGTTCACAATTCATCTACTTTGCTAATAGACCTTGTATCGGTAATCTCTTCAGCAGCTTACTCCTCTCTCCTCAACAGCCAGCCTCATGTGTCTACAGCCTGGGGTTTTAACACACCTTGATTAGGCAGCTGGGATCCAGCTAATTGTCCTGAGGTTCCCAGCTGAAGTTAACCTAGTCACTGCTGCACTGCAGACTAGACATAGGTTTTCCAGGCATATAGCTGGTGGCTTTTATTTACCCTGTCACAATGGGCAATAGGAGCAGCAGCATGGCCAGCAGATGAGGCACGGACAGCAGGAGGTGTGGCATGGGCAGCAGGAGGTGCGGCATGGGCAGCAGGTAAAGCTGGGGCAGCTGGAGCTGCTTCTGGGAAGCTGGAGTTGCAGTTGAGACAGCAGGAGCTGCGGACACATCAAACTCCACCAGAGGTACCTCCATGAGGATGAGGGTGATGGTATTCTCCTCAGCCTCATCTTCCTCCTCTGGCTCAGCAAATTCAGATAAGGGCTGTCTGCTTGATGGTCCTGAAAAAAAAAAGTAATATTATAACCAAATACAGTCATTAAGACTGTGGGTACATATAAGCACAATTGGATAGATTTGGTTTGCATAAACAGCCATTTTTTAATGTTTCTTGATTTAGAGAAGATTTTAGCTGGACAAAAAAAACAGAGGCCTTGATCCCCAAACTGGTGCTAAACGTTAGAAAGCCTCAACACCCATGAGCATGAATGAGAGCTGAGGCATGCTACAGTTTATCAAACATTTGTGGAGCAATTACATTTACAGATACCTCTCATTTGCAAGTATGTTGTGTGCACTAAGTTACGTTAAATATTTTAAAAGTGACTAATTCTAACATGTTTGCAATTGCAAATATCAGTAGTCTTGAATGCATTTAGACAGGAAGATGATCTGAGGGACAAAGGTGATCGTTAGCAGAAGGAAGAGCAACATGAACCATCAGTGAACCTAAAGACTACTGTATAAGCAGGTTGCGGGTGGTGAATCTTAGGAGATAAGTGCTGGGTTGAGTGGGTGTTTAGATACCTTTAGTAAAATGATTAATCATGTTTTAAATTAACTCTTTGAGATACTGAGACTCTTTAACTATTGATTAAACTAGTTTTATTGTGATTAGTAAAAATGTAAATGGTCTTAAAATAGACAAAGGAAAACCTTATACTGATTGCTACCTTACTGCAATGTGCAAGGCGTGACCTATAGTGTTTTCTAATCTTATGAGGGCAGACATCTAAGCATGTAACATACGGTATGTTATTTAGCGAACTACTCAACACCTGTACGTGTGACTCCCCTGCAAATAATACAGTAATCTTTGTTCTGATCTTCAAGGTTCTGTATAAAGTGACATTTATAGATGATATTTATATATAATATAATAATATATGTAGTATATTTTCATTTACCAGTTTCCTCAGTGTCCAAGAAGTGCCACTAGCTGGAAGGTGGCAATAACCTTGCTTAGGCGCTGTTCCATAGTGGTGAGCTGAAGGGGAACAGGTGTTTCCCTTCCTGTCTTCTTTGCATGGGCCATATTGTCAGACAGCCTGCGCTTAAGCTTGTGCTTGCTGTATGCTGAGTGATTTTTCAGCATATGCACTCTGAGAACACAGAGACTCTGTAAGGAAAATTCAGAGGCAAGCTATAGACAGAACGGAGTCAAAAGCAATCCAGGGTCATTCCCAGGTTATCAGACAATGTAACTTGAGTGGTTAAGCAAAGCAAAGTCCGATACAGATCTGAGGTCATAACAATATAGCAAGCAAGATATGCAAGGGGTTCGGCAAAGAAAAATCCAGAGGAGATCCGAGATCATACACAATGGAAGCAGGCAGAATACTTAGCTGGCAGAAGGCAGGAACGGAGATGTGAACAGACTGAGGACCAAAGTTGCAACGCAAGGGACTGAGGAACTTCCTGGTCTTTATATAGGGCTCAACCAGGAAGTGGGAGAGCCTTATGTTGCAATGCCTCTGGGAGTTGTAGTTCTTCTCCTGTGTCTCAAGCTTGGTGGACACTTGCAATACTGCAGACAGAATAAGCTCCCAATGAGGGCAGGATTTCGTAGTGCTACATATCCAGGCTAATCGCTGCCAAACTGGTCTGACATCCACTGTGTGGACTGTATTCCCCAGGGCATTAATGCGGGTGAGGATCCTGCCCCAAATCCTCAGTTTGTTAGCGATGCTGGTGCATGAGTACAAAGCCCCCAATAATTGAGTGGCTGTCCACCACTCCATTGATAGGAATCTCAAGTTCCTCCTCAGTGAACTTGAGACTTATGATCTGAGCAACATTAGAAACTGGAGCACCGGTTCCAGCAACAGAGGTGGATGCCTGCTCAGCCATGTCAACAGTTCAACTGTCTAGCTGATATGGCTGAGTAATTCAGTTTGTAACGTGTATTTATTTGAAATTGCCACGTGCTCATGGATGTTATGTTAGATTAATTGGAACATACGTTATATTTGTTCTCAATGGGCATGTGCAGTGTATTATTTAACGAGTCTCAGTGCGATGACAATCCATGTTCATACAGGTAACATAATGATGCTAGGCTTGCCAACAGACATTGTTTTTGCATATCATTAGCTTTGAAGATACCCATTACATTTAGGAAAATGAACGGACGTTACCTAATTAGGTAACGTCATGTTAGCAGGTAACATTTTACGAAGCTTTGAATATCTATCCCCTTGTTGTATACACACCTATAAAACATGTTCCAAAAAAGGCACTTGAGGCTCCTGATGCTAGATCTTTGCATATTTTCAGATGCCTGACCTTAACAGTTACAATACTCATTTTGCCAGCCTACATAATATTCCCAAAGCTCATTTTCATGTACAGTAGCAGATTTTGAAGATCCTCTCAGTCTATATGCTTGCCAGAGAAGGTGACGTAATCGTACCAGGTGAAGGTATAGTTGAGCATATTGGGGGGAAACTGTGAGAAAGAGCAAACATCTAAAAATATAGAAAATATGCTGCAAAAAAAGAATGTACAGTAGATCGAACTGCCAACATTGTGTCAGAGATTGACTTCATATAATCTGTGTAAAATGTAAAATGCAAAAGCCCCAAAGAGCCTTTTAGCTTTTTTGTAGATAAATGATTTACCAATTGCAATCAGGTAATAGTACCATGTTTAATATATGGCTGGTTTACCACATGCCAAAAGAAAAATTATGCCGCATGACATTTCAAGTAATTCCAGGATTAGTTGAAATAAACAGGCACATTAACAGATGGGTAAACTTTCCTTTTCAGTTGCCTATAAATTGTACATGTATCTGTCTAAAAGCACTAAACTTCCTTAGATTTAAGTGGGCATGATTAAAACAACTGTCAAGATTTCTCATTGTTGCATAAGTTCAGCTTCATTTCTTGATTACTTTTTCTGCCACTTTACCGTAAACTAGAATCACTGATGTGTATGCCTTCCCCTTTTACTGCTTAGGGTTTGGCTAGGGAGTAAAACATGTATAGGAGTGACTAAAGGGTCTTTATAAAAAATTAGACAAATGTTAATTTTGCCTAATTTACCCTGCTATTATAGTCATGCTCTCTGGAGAGTGACAATATAGAACATACAGCTGCAGCGGCCGTTACTCAAACAAATCATGGCGCCGATTTCATGTGCTCTGCTGTACTCCACGCGGCATGAACGCGGCCAATCGCCCCAGGCACCCGCGCTTATCGCGATTGCTTTGTTGAATTTCATGGATTTTGTTTCTTTGGGTGCAATGACATGAATGAATTGCAATGTGTACAGTACTGTGCTACTGTGTCAATTTAAGGTGTTTAAAAAACAGAACTCTAAAATGCCATTTTCTGCACTCGCCGCACTCGCGTCTTAAGGCGGTAAGGTTGGAAGAAATCATGCGTCATGACATGGGTATTCCAATGTACACAACGCGTGAAGTACTTGAATAACAGCCGCTGCAGCTGTAAATATGAGTACCTTCATTCACATGTGCTACTACTACTTAATCATATGTATGTATGTCTTTATTTATATAGCGCCATTAGTGTACATAGCGATTCACATTAGTACTACACATGACAATCATATAAATAACAAATAATACAAATAACAGATCGTGGGAATAAGTGCTTCAGAGATAAAAGTAACATTTCGGAAGAGGAGTCCCTGCTCTGGGGAGCTTACAATCTATTTGGTGGGGAGAACGTGCAGAGACAGTAGGAGGGCATTCAGGTAAGTGCGTCTGCAGGGGGCAAAGCTTTATGTATCGTGTATAGTATTAGCCACGGTGCTACTCATATGCTTCTTTAAGCAAGAGTGTCTTAAGGTGGGTCTTAAATGTGGATATGTCTCTTCCAGACTATTTTTTCATGTTTTAATAAAATTTAGGTTACCACCAAGTTTAATATATGTGATAGAGATGAGAAGGTACGAAAAGAAACGTGGCATATACTCCTCATAGAGAGTGAACTAAAGTTTTGCTCACTATGTAGAAGAACTACTTTAGGATGTGCTGAACTTGTCTATTCGACTATCCTAAAGCATTTTGAAAGCAGTGTTTGTCCAATATTAATTTATACACAAAATAGATTTCAGAGATTTCTGCTATAAAACTGCTTAATTACATCAACAGGGGGATTTTTAAAGCAGCAGCCCCCCTTAGTATCTTCCCACCTGATCATGATCTGATTTTTTACAATTATTATTATAGTGTTAAAAAGAATGATATTCTTAATCTCTAGCTTCTCAAGATACCATGGTAACCTTTCCACTGCTCTGGGAAAGAAATCCATGTAAACCCCCCGGACACTTAATATTGTAAACAGTTGTATGTCTGTAATGGAGCATCCGATTTAAAAAAAAAAAAAAAAAAAAAAAAGTGTTGGATAGGACAAAAGAATACATTAAATAAGAAAAAAAAATGCCAAAAAATGGACTGCTGCTTTATGGAACACTGACAAAAATTCCCCACCAGGAAAACCCGTTTTCTGAAATACAGTAACTCAGGACTCTGATGAGTACTCCTGACGAAGCACGTGGTGCGAAACGCGTAGAGGTCACGACAGGTCATCCTGCGCGTGTTTGCTGGCAAGCTGTGATGAAGCCTGCAGGAGACAGCAGCGGTGTTTTCCATCTTCGCGGTGCCGAGATCCGGATCCTTTGCGGTCACTGCGAGCCCACTTCCTGTCTCAGTGTGAGTGGCCGTTTCCCCTTGCCAGTTGTATATTTCTATGGCGGTTTTATCACAAATCGTTAGATAGTTTTCTTTCATGTTTGTTTCATGTTTTATTCCTTATATGCATTTTTATTGTAATCTGTATGCTGTGCATCTTAGGGTTTAGTTAGAATTGGAGGTACTCTATCAATACTGAGTTTTAGCTGCTTAGCTTTTCATCTGAGGTGGGGTTGGATCCCCTCAGTATCTGTGTACATTTTTAATAAATTACCTATCTCTAATCCCTGGTGCGCAATTGTGCATTTTTTTCACTCTGATGAGATATCTACAAATATATAGTAGTGGAAGGAACACAGGGCACAACGGATTTAGAAAATCTAAACTCATTTATTGAGCCAACACAAAGTTTCGATCTCAGAGGTCTTTATCAAGTGACATAGTGGCACTATGTCACTTGATAAAGACCTCTGAGGTTGAAACGTTGTGTTGGCTCAATAAATGAGTTTAGATTTTCTAAATCCGTTGTGCCCTGTGTTCCTTCCACTACTGATCTAGGACTGGCAACAGGCTTTCGTTCAAGCACGGGAGCACCGGTAATTGTATCATTGATATACTTTTCTAGGTGTGCAGCATTCACTTCATATATCTACAAATATAGCATAATTTATGTTCAGCCGGTGCGGTAAAGTGTGGCATGAGCACATTGTTGCCCGCACCTCGTCCGTGGCCATGCCGCACTGAGCAGCAAAGATCTCGTCTGTGGTCCTACCGGGATTTTTATTTGTGTTGATGCAGTTCAGTGCGTGGCTAGCAGGTGGCACACTGAATATCTTCTGCCTATGGTACTCTGAATGCTATAGTTAAATTCAGTAGTAACCTAGCAGGTGTCTGAATACAAGATAACATGTACACGTCTCTATGTCTAACGACCTTATATATATCTACTGTTGCAGTTTCAACCATTATTACTACTTTGATTCTAGCAAGCGGAAAATCTCCCCGGGTGAAATACCAGTGGCCATGGTCCTTTGTAACTTCCAGTATCTGCCTTTCCCTCATGTGTGGAGAAACTCAGGTAGGTGTCTCTGCTCAGCTGTATCCAGAAGCGGCGGCAGAGCAGATTGTGTCACCTCACTGTTATGCCCTCTGGTCAGAATAGCCTCCTTGCAGGTCCAGTTATGGTGTTAAAGAAAATGACCCTAGCGAGCAACAAGCTCCAGCAGCAGCAGAGGGAAAATCCCCACCAGACGTATCAGTGGCAGGTCTTAGGCCAACAGAACGTTTGGGGAAACAGCCGGGCTCCGGCGGTACCGGGGGAAATCCACACCGGGCATTCGGCAGTTGACAGAGTGAGGAGATCTGCTGAGGAGTACCAGAGTTAATTAGTGAGCAGGGGCGTGGTCAGGCGCTGCGCGTCAGAATGACGTAGCTGCTAGGAAACACCAGTGAAAAACGGCCCTATGCATTTCATCGCATACAGCGAATTCCTCAGGGGCATTTGTTCGCTAGGGTCAGTTTCTTCAGCACCATAAATATACATATATATATATATATATATATATATATATATATATCAAATGGAAATATTACTGTATGCTCATTTGCATGTCTTAGACAAGTCTGCAACCCCGCCTTTCACCATTATCACCCAGCACACAGCATCTCCACTGCAGCAAGATATTCTGGGAAATGACATGCAAATGAGCACAATAAAATTTGAGTTATAAAAAAAAAAAAAAGAATACGGAATCCCAAACACATACAGTATACACCAATAACTACAACTGAGACATTACATCTCCTCGGTACAACCAAGCAAAAATATGTACAGACCCCTTACCACATTTGGGAATTTGTATCTAACAGGAGAGAACCACAAAGGGACAATCTCTCAATTATAGAGCTGGCCTAGCCCGCATGGGTGGCTACAGCTATTGACCGGGGGGTGCGGCCCCCCCCCAGCTAGGCTGTTGGTCGCGTGCGCGATCAGGGAAGGCAGTTGGGGCGGTTAGTTTTTAAATAGAGCCAAGGAACAAGCAACTGTCACTTGTTCCTTGGCGTTCAACAGAAGAGAGGCTCGCCCAGCCCACGCTTAGCCGTGCGGTTGGGCTAATGGCAAGGGAGGTTTTTGCAAACACGAGTGTCATGTGGTTCCGCCTCCTGACGATGATCAGGGGGTGGGTTTTTTTTGGGGGGGGGGCTGGGGGCAAGGCTGTTGTTACGGCTGGAGGAGGGGGCTGTTGGGGGTTTGGCTGGAATGGTTGGCTTTTGCCCCCCCCCCCTCCTCCCTCCTCCTTGGGGAGATATTGGCCCTCTTCCTTCCCCCCCTTTTTTCTTCCACTCTTTTAAACAGTGGGAGGCGGTCAGGTGGGGCTGTCCATTAAAAAAAAAAAAAAAAATTATTAAATAAATAAATAAAAATATATATTAAAAAAAAAAAAGGTTTTAAAAAAAAACAAAAAACAAAAAAAACGCCTTTTGAGGTTGGTCTTGGTTGTGGTTAATGGAAGCCAATTCTAAGGTTTTTCGTGTCGTGGGTGACACCATACTTAAAAAAAAAAAAAAAAGCTTTAGAGCGGTTCTAAGTCTATTCAAGTGAACTGTTTTTCGTGGAAAGATCGGCCAGGCAAGCGTTCAAGAGTAGTTTGCTGGCAGGATTTAGGTGGTGGAATTAAACCAGTGTTTGACGAGCCATTGGATAAATTCAGCGCTAGTAGCGATGTCCTTTCAGGTCAGCACCATGCAGCTTTTGGCGGAGGCGCACAACCATGAGGAAGGATGGTTTTAGAAGCAGATGTGTGCACTAGTGCTGAAAGCTGGAAGTGATCAAGGAAGTTTGGGCAGTCGTGAAAACGCGAGAGGACAGGGCGGTTCCAATGCTACCTGCGCTGAGGCGTGGCCATCATCAAGAGATGAAGGGGGTCCTAGTTACGGAGCACGGGAAGCGTTGGTGGTGCAGAAGGGTATGTAATGGCGGAGTTTTTGGAAATCACAGCCTATTTGGTTGAAGGCTGGGTGACTTTTGGGAGGAGCCTGGGAGATGGGTTCCCACATGAACAGGTGTGGGACATTGGGTCCCTGGAAAAACAGGGGTGGGACATGGGTCTCCACAAAAACAGGTGTGGGACATGGGTCCCCACAAAAAACAAGTGTTGGACATGGGTCCCCACAAAAACAGGTGTGGGACATGGGCCCCTGGAAAAAACAGGGGTGGGACATGGGTCTCCACAAAAACAGGTGTGGGACATGGGTCCCTGGAAAAAACAAGGGTGGGACATGGGTCCCTGGAAAAACAGGGGTGGGACATGGGTCCCAACCTTATATATATATAAAAAAAAAAAATCGATGGAGGCGAGCAGTAGGTGGCTAAGTATTCCATTTCTCCCCTAAAAAAAAAAAAAAAAAAAAAAAGGGGGGGATTTTGGGAGGGGGCCGACATGCTCGCCATAGCCGGTTACTGGTGAAAGGAAGGCTGGAAAAGGATGGTTGGTAATAAAAAAAAAAAAAAGAGGTTGGGGGGTTTGGTCCCAGCCTAGAAAAGAACGTAGGTAAAGGATTGGTACTTTTTAAAAAAAAAATAAAAAAAATTTAAAAAAAATAAGAGTTTATTCAGGAATAAAGGTTAGCTTAATTGGGGGTTTAATATTTGCTTCCTCATTTACAGGTAAATCTGGAACGGCCGGGACGCGGTCGACCTCGCTTCATGGCGCTGGTACGTCGTCCACGGCTCGCAAGCGGTCCGGGCCTCGGGTTGAGCTTGCTGTCAAAGGCTTAGAGGACAAGGGTCTTGGGGCAGGTCCCGACAAGCAGTTCAAAACACCGCCGGGGACTGGGGCATCGAAGGGTAAGCGAAAAAGAGTTGCTTGTTTGGGAAATAAGGGCGTTACCTTGCCGGGCATTGTTAGCTCCCCTTGACCACAGGTGTTGGAGTTGGGGTTAGCGGGCGATGCCGAGGCAAGAATGATTAGTGCGGTGGTTAAGGGCGTTCAGTTAGCTTTATTGCCGATGACAACGTTAATATCCACTAAGCAAGCAGTGGAGGCATGCAAGTCAAGTGAGCGGCAGGGGGGGGTCAGATTCAGTGCTTGACGGGGGGAGCAACCGTGGAACAGTGGGTGGAGAGTTGGCTCAGGTGTCTTTGGGTGTGGAGAGTACAGCAGGTTGTACCCTTAGCACAGTGCCGAAAGTTATTCAAGATGCGTTGGCATCGGCCACAGCATTGCCGGTGCAGGTGGCGGGACAAGGAGCTGATTTAACGGCAGTTGTTAGTTTTTTAGGTGAGCATCCGGTGGTGAATTCAGGTGCTGGGCAGGGGACAGGGCTCGGAAGGCCATTGGCAGGTTCAAAAAGGCTGCCGGATGCGGCCTATGGGGACTCATGTACGACCATATCACGTTCCTTAGACGTGCATTTGTCAAAGGAAGTAAAGGAAAAGATTTGGGCGGGTGATTACGTTGAGATTTTGTCATTGCTTCCGGGTTACAATGAAGCGGTAGCTAAATCCGAAAAAAAAAAAAGGGGGAGGCTAAAAAGGAGGATGTGGAAAAGCGTCTTTTTCCTCGCACGTTCAGTAATTGGTCGCAGGCATTTGGGATTTTGGCGGGCGTTGCGGGGGAAAAGGATCCGCATTTATGCTCGGCGCTTTTTAAGTATCAGGATACGATTAGAAAAGCTTTTCAGAAACACGGGGGGTCGTCCTTTCGTGGGTCAAATAGCCTCAAAGGGGTCTGGCGGGAGCATTTTCAGGTGCGCACATCAGGGAGAGGGCGTGCAGGTGGGAAGCAGTCAGGGGTATGTTGGCGTTACAACGAGTCAAGATGCAATTTTGAGAATTGTATGTAGATTCCAACATACTTGCGCTGGGTGCGGGGGTCAGCATCCCAAATCAAAGTGCTTTAAGAAAGATAGTAAGGGTTTCAAGGGAGCAGGACAGCAGGCTGTTCAGGAAGGCGGGAACGCCAGTTTCAGCAGAGGCAATGGCGCCTTGGCTGGAAAAATACCCCAATAGACGGGCAGCTAGCTTATTACGAGAGGGGTTTAAGGAAGGATTCAGGATCCCCTTTGAGTATCAGGAGCGATCAGGGGGCGAGAGAAATTTGAAGTCGGTCAGGTTGAATGGGGATGTGGCAAAAGAAAAAATTGATAAAGAGATTGAGTTGGGCAGAATGGCGGGTCCTTTCCTTTCCCCGCCCTTGAAAAATCTTAGGGTGTCACCGTTGGGAGTGGTTCCGAAAAAGGAGGCGGGGGCTTTCAGGTTAATTCAATATCTGTCTTACCCGAAAGGGTCGTCAGTTAATGACGGGATAGATAGGGACTTATGCTCCATAAGCAACGCCACTTTTGAGCAAGCGGCGGCTTTGGTGGGAAGGATGGGGCAGGGGGCATTGATGGCGAAGGCTGACGTTAAGTCAGCTTTCAGACTCTTGCCGGTACATCCAGATTGTTTTCATTTATCGGGCTGTATGTTGGAAGGGCGTTATTTTGTTGACCTTTGTTTACCTATGGGTTGTGCATTGTCTTGTTTTTATTTTGAAACATTCAGCACATTTTTGGAGTGGGTGGTCCGCAATAGGGTGCAGGCAGCAGGGATCATACATTATTTGGATGATTTCCTTTTCATTGGTCCGCAGGGGTCTGATTTGTGCGCAAGGTGGCTTTTTCATTTTCAGCCATGGCGCGCGAATTTGGGGTTCCTTTGGCGAATTAAAAAACAGTGGCATAGTAATTGATTCAGTGAACAGGGAATATAGGTTACCTCCTGATAAGTTAGTTGTTTTGGAGAGTATGATAAAGGATTTCATGCTTCTTAGGAAGGCCTCATTAAGACAGTTTCCGGTTTTGATGGGCCATTTGGGTTTGCAGCTCGCATTATGCCTGTGGGAAGGGTGTTTTCCAGGCGGTTGTCAGCAGCTACAGCGGGGGTAAGGCGTCCCAACCACTTCATTCGGGTCACAACAGATATTCGGAAGGATTTGGCGGTGTGGCAAGAATTCTTACAGAGTTACAACGGAAGGACGTTGTGGAGGGGGCGTCCAGCGCGGAACGATGAGCTGCAGCTATTTACGGATGCGGCTGGGTCAGTAGGGTTTGGTGTATATTTTAATGGAGCTTGGTGTGCGGAGGAATGGCCAGAGGATTGGCGAGGGACTCAGCTTATCAGGAATCTGACATTTTTGGAACTTTTCCCTTTACTAGTGGCTGTACATCTTTGGGGGGACAAGTTTGCTAACAGGGAGGTGACGTTTTGGTCCAACAACTTGGGTGTGGTGGAGGCTGTGAATAATTTTGGTTCACGGTCCCCACCAGTGTTGGTTCTGTTGAGGCATTTTGTGTTACAGTGTTTACAGCTTAATATAGGTTTCAAGGCTAGGCATGTTCCTGGGGTGGAGAACAACATTGCTGATGCATTATCACGTTTGCAGATGGAGCTATTTCGGAAGTTGGTACCGGGGGCGGAGACCCAGGGCGAACGGTGCCCAGCAGTCTTGTGGGATCTGGTAACGGAGGTGTGATTGATATAATCAAGGCTTCACTCGCCCCGGGTACGTGGGGTGCTTAGGTGGCTGCTTGGAGAGAATTTCGGGAGGCGGAAAGGTTGGCGGGAGGAAAGATCTCGGAGGTAGACATTTTGCTGGGTCACATGATGAGTTTGAGGGACAAGGGTTTAGCTGGTGGATCCATAGGGAGAAAGATGGCGGGTATATCGTTCTTCCTTAGGCTGAATGGTAGGGTTGATGTGTCCAAGTGTTCTGTGGTAAGGAAGGTGCTAGCAGGCATGGTTAAAGGGATAACAAGCAGGGATGGCAGAAGACCAGTGACGCCGGTAAATTTGGAAGGTTTGTTGTGGGCCACAGACGTGGTATGCTCTTCCAGTTTTGAGGCAGTACTTTTTAAGGTCACATTCATCATAGCAATTTTTGCAGCTCTGTGAGCAGGTGAATTGTTTGTGTATCCAAGAAAGGAGGGGGTGGCTTGCAGCGGGCTGACGTAAGTTTAGGAGAAGGTTTGGTGAGGTTGCTGGTACGGAGGTCTAAAACGGATCAGAAAGGAAAGGGAGCGTGGATCTTGTTGAAGGGCTTGTCTGGAAGTGTGGTGTGCCCAGTAAAAGCGTTGGAAGATTATTTGGCCATTAGGCCAGAACAAGGGGGTCCACTGTTAGTGCACAAGAACGGGGGGGCATTGTCAAGGTTTCAATATTTGCGGGTCTTTCGGATGTGTCTCAAGCAGCAAGGGTTAGAAGGGGGGCAGTATGGAACGCATTCTTTTCGCATTGGGGCAGCGACGGAAGCAGCACGCGTTGGGCTCGCGGTAGCAAAGATACGGAGGATTGGGCGCTGGAAGTCAGACAGTTACCGGACATACATCAGGCCGGATTTGGTAGGGGAGAATGTTGCGATAGAGTAATCACTCTGCTGTTGTTTTACTTTTTTCCCACCATGTTTTTGCCTCCTCAGATTTCGTGGTAATTTGGATCGTGGGAGATTCAATGGTACACTGGGCGGGGAAGAGGGCGAATTCGCGCCCGTATGGAAAGAATTTAGGTTTGAGTATGGAGCAGGTGGAGGTAACGTGGTGGGGGATGAGAGGGATGCGGTGGGGACGTCTTTTTCCGCTGCTAATTTCTTGGGCCAGGGGTAGTAGGGCACCGGACATCATCATTATTCATGTTGGGGGTAATGATGTGGCAAAATTGCGGTCGATTGATTTATTCCAGCAGATTAAGCAAGATTTGGCGCGCATGTTAGCGTTTTGGCCAAAGGTGCAATTATTTTGGTCCGAGATAATATGCAGGTTGGTTTGGAAAGGTGCGCGTATCCCGGGGAGAGTTAACAAGACGAGGAAGAGGTTAAACAGGAAGGTGGGGAATTTCTTGGTTCAATGTGGGGGTGAGGTCATTCGTCACCCGCAGTTTAGTTTTTAATTGAGTGGATGGTTTAGGGAAGATGGGGTACAGTTGTCGGATGTGGGTGTGGATATGTTTAATAATGATTTACAGGAAGGTTTGGAAGAGGTCATAAGGGGTATGGCGGTACGGTCTGATTTAAGGGGGTTAAACAGGCCCGTTGGTGGCGGCAGTTGGGGGGGGGGGGGGGTCGGTGCTTGTTCCCCAGAAGTGGCTCGGGGCTGGTTATCGGGGGGTTTGAAGCAAGGGGACAGGTCACCGGGACGTACTTCCGGGTGCCCCCTTTGCGTTGCCCAGCCCTGAGCATTCTGGCGCGGACAGGTGGTACGCTATCCCCATTTGTAAATAAATAAATAAGTAAATAAATAAGCCGCGGCCTTTTACCTCCATATATGTGTCCTCTTGTTATTTGTATGTCTTTATGTAGAGGGTTTTTATGAGAGGGGGAAGCTCGCGCCTCCTTGGTCATACCAGATCCAACTATTGCAGCCCAATGTACAAACAAATAAAAACATTCTAGAATGGGAAAAGGATATAGGTAGACCCCTAGAAGATGAAGATTGGGAAGATATTAACGACAAACTAACTAGGATATCAAGATGATCAGCTGTTAGAGAAATTAATCTTAAAATATTGCACAGATGGTATTATACACCGGCCTGTCTGCACTCCTTTTTCCCCAACAGCCTCACCCCTATGGTGGCGCAACTGTGGCTAATTAGGCACATTCAAACATATTATGTGGTCATGTCCCAAAATCATTTTATTCTGGGGTAAGGTCCGGACATTAATCAAAAGAGTCACGGGAATAGATATACCATGGACCATAGAGACAGTGTTGATTCTTAGGCCAGTGGAGGATTTGGAAATGAACTTGGACCTTTTAAAAATACAAATCCTATCGGCAGCCAAGGCAGTGATTGCGAGACAGTAAAAACAAAAAACAAAACTGTGCGCTACTACCTAACTACCTATAAAGTTTAAATGTATAAATATATACAGTGCAGTGACTATACCATCAATTTAGTGATAAAAAATGTATAAAAAATTAAACCACAACTCCTACAGTGAGATAATTATACATTAAATAATAAGTGCCACATAACCGTGTTGGGGATAATGGCGTCTGCAGCTGTAAACGCAGGGGTGGCTCAGCACCCCACACACACTAAGAGAATGGAAACAAAAGAAAACAGCGCACAACGCCAAATAGTGAAGCAAATTCAACAATATGTTATAGAATTAAAAAGGGGGTAATATATCTGCGTACATGAAAAAAGTTGGTAAAAGGCATGTAGTGTGTATCACACTGTTTACCACTCGGCAGCTGTTAACTGTAGAATCGGGTGCTTGCTTCCCTCTGCTGATGCAGCTCAGTTGATTCTGGGGCAGGACGTCAGTCTTTCACTCCCAAGGGGATTTCCCTTCATGCAGCCGGGTTCAGCAGCTGTTCCCTGAAGAAGTAGTTAATTCTACGAAACTAGTTGGATGTAACATTCTATTGCCTTATATCTGCTTACATTGGCCTTTGTCTATGTATTGGCCTGTCCTGTTTTTATTTCATCCTGTATGCTGTTTTGGACACTTGTGAGAGACTTTGTAAGACTGTTCAAACTTCCCTATTGAATCCACCACTGCTGTGTAGACAGTGACGTCATTACACAGCGTCCCGCGACGGAGCGGCATCGTGGCACACTGAGGGCACCCCAGCAAGCTGCGTTTTAACCTCTGTGCAGAGGATACACCTGCCGAGGTACAGGAGCAGCTTCATATCGGCCAGGAAGCAGGAGCGATTTCACCGAGCCCCAGTACCAGCTGCTGAACCCGGCTGCATGAGGGGAAATCCCCTTGGGAGTGAAAGACTGACGTCCTGCCCCAGAATCAACTGAGCTGCATCAGCAGAGGGAAGCAAGCACCCGATTCTACAGTTAACAGCTGTCGAGTGGTAAACAGTGTGATACACACTACATGCCTTTTACCAACCTTTTTTCATGTACGCAGATATATTACCCCCTTTTTAATTCTATAATATATTGTTGAATTTGCTTCACTATTTGGCGTTGTGCGCTGTTTTCTTTTGTTTCGATTCTCTTAGTGATTGCGAGACACTGGAAGCAAAATGATCCCTTACAGCAGTAATACATAAACTAAACTATATAATGATTATGGAAAAACTCTCCAGCCTGGTCCAGGACAGATATTATAGATTCCAGACGATGTGGGATCCATGGGTGATTTACTGGGAACACAGTTAATCCTAACTTCTGACAGACGGTAAAGGGTCAGTAAAATGGTAAAAACTGTTAAAGCAATGTTAATGAAAGTTGGACAGTCTGCTCCCTGTTTGGAGACTAAATGGATGTAACTCCCTCCCCCCCCCCCACCTCCCATTCTCTGTACCCCCCTACCCCCGCTCTCCAATTATAATTTGTCAAAACCAATAAAATGTAAGTTTGAAAAAAAAGTAATATAATGTATGTACAGCTGCAGCGGCCGTTATTCTAAAACTTCGCCCGGTCTACCGCTCGGAATACAACTATCATGGCGCGTGATGTTTTCCAACCATACCGCCTTAAGACGTGAGTGCGGCGAGTGCAGAAAATTGCATTTTAGAGTTCTGTTTTTTAAACACCTTACATTGACACAGTAGCACAGTACTGTACACATTGCATTCATGTCATTGCACCCAAAGAAACAAAATCCATGAAATTCAACAAAGCAATCGCGATAACCGCGGGTGCCTGGGGCGATTAGCCGCGTTCATGCTGCGTGGTGTACAGCAGAGCACACGAAATCGGCGCCGTGAAGTTTTACAATAACGACCACTGCAGCTGTAGGTTTCATGGGTCAAATGTGCATTATCTGCAGACTGCCATTTACTGTAATCTAATTTTAAAACGATCATATTTTAAAATACTTTGGAGTCCTCTGAGGTTTTTAGAGGAATAAGTTGTGGGTTACATTTAAATATATGAGATATCAATCATACGAAATGAACGGGAATAAGTGACGGCTTACATTGCATTTAGATTTTAAGACGCACTAGCAAACTAGCGCCTCCTATCATTATAGCGCTGCATTGCAACCAACGGTAAAACTCAATTTTCCCGGCTGCGACGCACTCGTGAGTCAGCTGCTAGCAGCCTACAGAACATCGGGAGATCCCACGCAATCCGCAAAATAATGCTATATCTGTATATGGTTTATGTGATATAACTTTTCAGACTACGTGAGATAACGGATATGTAGGAATGCCACTAGGCATTTATTCAAGGACATACTTTTGCAAAATAAAATGTTTACGACAAGTTGAAGGGCAAGATACTATATCTTCAAAGGAAGATGAAAAAACAGTTGAAGAAGCAATCCAATCAGCACTTAAAAATAATATATATATTAATATATGTTGCCTTTGATTACATTTATCAAAAACAAATTACCTAAGCTGCCGATCGATTCATTCTCCCATGATCGATCAGCAAAGATCCAGCTTCCCAGGGTTCACTAAATGGTAACATTGTCTATTGTTACAGTTTGCAGCTCAAATGGCTCGGAATATTGGCAAGAAATGAACACAGATAGGGAAGTGTTACAAAGATCTTGCACTGCTGGGCAAGAGGGCTAAACCTGTTATATTAATCAAAAGATGCTCAGTATAAAAAAACTCTTTTAAAAATGGCATTAAAAATGTGAATAACATGTTTTTTTTAAATGCAGTAAGTATTATCTAATACTACAGAACTGATTTTTTTTTAAATAAATAAATAAACACACACACACGTAGGATATTGCACGGATTGCCTCTTTAAGGATCTCTATTCAAAGTGTACTGTAACTGCCATTATCAATTAAAACTATCCAAGTTTATGACTGTTAATGACCGATGATGACTATTACACTACTGAAAAGATCCACAAGACTGTTACTATGTATGTTTTAATCAAGTAACATTTGCATTTACTGTATATATTTTAACAATATAATAGTAACCAATGCCTATAAAAACACCGAATTCTTTACATATGAAGATGTCAAACCTTTAGGAAAAAAGTGTAATTTACAAGTACTTACATCTTCATATATATCTTCACACGTAAGATATGAAAATAATACATTTTTATGCCTGCTGTACCAGTAACACAGTTTATAATTCTCATTAAATACTGTCATGCTGTCTCTTTATCATGTAATCCTGTAGAACTGATGTTTCATGTCATTCCAGGAAACTTTCTCGCACTGAAATCTTTCAATGTTAATTAGATGCCTCTGTTACATTTTCTTTTCTTTATTACTTTTCTATTGACCAAAAGGTGCATAACATGGCTTATACCTTAAAGTGTATATAAAAAACATGCTTGGAAAGGCACAGTTGATGTTTTATGCTCTCCTTTTAATAACACTGTGTATCTAATTGTCTTTACAGCAATGTTTGTTTGTCTATTAACAAAAATTTTTACTTTTAAAGGTTTTAAAAATTATTACTTTTTTTTCTTTAAAAAACAGAGATACATAAATAAAAAATTTGCTACAGTACACACATTAAAGTAACATTTTCATGAAAAAAAAATGTATATACATAATAAGGCGCAAAATACATTGATGCACAGATTAGGAAGTTGACTTGTATGCATTGATACAAATAATTCCGTTTTAGGCTTCATTTATACCAAAAACTGCAGAGCTGCAAAGCGATCTGGTAACGTCACCGTAGCCGTGCTACAAGTACACATGCAGAAGAGATTTGTAGCGCTACTGCAGGGAGACATGCACTGTTCTTCACTTCCTGGTTTGTTGAAGATGCACAAACCAGGGTAAAGGAGGGGGAGGGTTGGGATAGAGGGAACCCTCGCTACTGCCCGTGACTCAGGTGCTACAACCAGGGGAGATATGCAACAACAAACAAGGAGAGGAAGAACCCCTATATTGGGAGCACTCAGCGGCTAATAATACTGATGTGAGAGTATAATATTAAAACCTGTTAAAGACACAATGTATTGTTGTATAATGTATAATGAATTGGGGTAAAAGCAACTTTATTGGGAGAAATCCTCAAATAAAATAAATGTCCTTGATAAATGATCAATCCTAAATAAGCGGCGAAATAAAATACGGTAGAGGTGGGGTGAGCCAATGGAATATAATAATCCAGTAAAGTTCTAGGCTATCTAGGTATCCTCCAATAAGGTAGGTAAGTATGTGCCAAATGATAAAGGTAATTAAAGTACAATTGTAACATAACCATATATAATGTCACAAGTTGGACTGCTGTAATCCAGTGCTGCGAGTCCAACAAGTTGGCAGGTATATAGTTACTGCCAAGGTGTTTCTGACAACGACTTTTGCCCGGAGCCCTCTCTGCACAAACTCTATGGCTAAGTGCTGCTCATCACATACAACTGGCTCAAAATGTTGGAGAATCTATTCTTTTCAACACAATTCATACAATAAATGACTGTGAACAACTATAAAGAACCAGTGCTGCGAGTCTAACAGATGGGCAGCATGATTTTCTGCCCAGGTGTTTAGTAGACAACGACTTGTGCCCTGTGTCCAGTGCCCTCACAAATTGATAAATGACAGACTCATGAGATCCAAGATATCACAGGATATCACAAGTGAACACACTCTAAAAACCATACATATATGATGATGGAAATAGAGAAATCAGTAGTACTGGTGTACAGTGCCCACGCAGTATATCCACAGCGGGCTGATTGTGTGAAAAATAATATACTCTAAGGGCCTCATGCAGAGAGCAGCGCTGGAAATAATTGGAGATGTTAATAAATTGAACTTTTATTGGTGTGATTTTATCTCCATATGCAGAAAGGTCCGAAAACTGCATTTAAAATCATGTCTGATTATGGAGAGTTGCAACCGGCGAGATGCGCGCTGGTGAAACATGTTTGAAAAAAAGCGCGTTTTTTTTTTGTATTTTCCCTCTCGCCGGTGCGCTCCAGCTTCCTGCCAACTTTTTTTGGCGGAGGTAATTGTAGAATTTCTCTCCATGTTATTGGCGCGAACAGCCACTAGATGGCGATCGCGCCTTTCTGAATAGGGACATTTTAACAAGTCGCGCGGCGAGTTTCACAAAAAAAAAAAATTGGCGCTTTTTTTAAAACTCGCCAGTACCTGCCTTTCTACAGGCATTTTTCTCCAAAAAATGCCGCTATTCACCTTACCGCTGCTCTCTGCATAGGCCCCTATGCGTCATAGAGCCATATAATATTGTGAACAATAATAAAGCATAAGGCATAAGAGGACATAAGGCAGACTGAACGTGTCTACAGCACCAAAACCTAGCCTTTAAAAACCATAGATAGCCTATACTCTACCCCCCTTTACGCACACCATACAGACCGTGGGAGTCTGAGAGCCGGATACTTCTCAGCGTTGGAGACAGTGAGTAACCGGAAATGACGAAACCGGAAGTCTCGGGAGACGTCACCAATGACGTCAATACGTCCGTAATTGCCGACGTACGTTTCGCTGACAAAGCTTTTTCTTAGGCTGGTTTGAGCACTCCCCTATCCCTGCTATTTAAAAGGGTAAAGAGGCTAACTGATTGGTCAAAAACAGTGTCGTTACACGTAACTTAACATTAGCATATTCAATTGGGCATGAAGTGAATGGAAGATGTGGTCACTGAGGACCTCTAGTGGTCATAATAAAGAACTTACACATTCTAGCAACATAGGCAATATGAACTGATCATGGTATGTGAGGTTTTGTGAATCAGGGTATTTAAATGAAGGGGTAAAACACAACCCCCTCATTTAACCCTTGTGGAGAAAGTGTCCCTAGTGTGTAAATCCACCTTGATTCTTTTTGAAGCAATACCTGATCCCAATCACTCTTCCTTTGATCCATGGAAAATTGGTCTACGCCTGTAAATGATAGAACTGTGCTATCCCCTTGGTGATTATCCAGGACATGTCTAGCTACTGGTATATCCTGTTGATTTCGGATGCTGCCTAGGTGTTCTAGAACCCATATTCTAAAAGGACATCTGGTCTTGCCTATGTACTTTTTTTGACAGATTCAGGTTATAAGGTAATCCTTTTGGCAAGGTCCCATTTTGTGTTGTAAGTACCAATGAACCTAATGCAATTGGTTGTTGAGTCTTTAGGGGTATCCTTAAGTAGACTTTCTCTAGGGGTATTTTTAGCCCTCTTATAAGCCCTTTTAACACTGTTCTTGCTATAACCCCATGCATAAAATCTATCCTTCATGAGGTTTGCTTGTATTTCAAATTCGGAGGATGTGGTGCAGTTCCTCCGAATGCGAAGGAACTGTCCCACTGGGATGTTAGTAATAAGTTTTGGGGGGTGATGACTATTCGCTCGCAATATGCTGTTAGTAGCTGTTTTCTTTCTAAATGTAGTAGATGACAAATAACCATTTTCCTTAATAGATATTTTCAGATCCAAAAAGGTGATCTCCGTTGGACCGATTTCACAGGTGAGTTTTAAGTTGTTGGGGTTTATATTCAGAATAGTAATAAATTCCAATAGTAGTTTTTGTGTACCATTCCAAAGTATAATGATATCATCTATGAACCTATACCATAGTTGGATGTGGTTGGTATAGTGTTCTAGAGTATCAGTAAAAACTACTTCTGCTTCCCACCAGCCCAGGTACAGATTAGCATATGATGGGGCACATTTAGTCCCCATTGCTGTACCCTGGGTCTGGTGGTATAGCTTGTCATTAAACCAAAAATAGTTTCTTGATAAGACAAATTGGAGTAACTTTAAAACAAACTCATTGTGACACACAAGGTGTGTACCTCGGGTATTGAGGAAATAGGATACAGCTAACAATCCTGTTGTGTGTGGTATACTTGTATATAGCCCTTCCACATCCAAAGACACCACTATGGTATCTGTGGTGACATTGATGTCCTCTATCTTGCAGAGTATATCCTTTGTGTCTCTCAGATATGAAGGAAGTGCTATAACAAAGGCTCGTAAAATACAGTCAACATAGTCACTGGCGTTTTCTGTCAAACTCCCTATACCAGAGACGATTGGTCGTCCTGGCAGTGCTACCTTACCCTTGTGTATCTTGTTTGAACTCACTGAAATACTTACCAATGCCTGGGTAGATAAAGTGATCTCTGAAAAGGAAAAGGCCTTTATCTTGGTCAAACACCCTAAAATTGCAACTCTATATAGCTTACCCAAGATACACAACGACTACCCGATCTCACCAATCCTAGACCATGGCAAGTACCTTGACCATTCTGACTACTCCTACCCTGACCCAGCTACACGACTACCACTCTGCACTCCTGACGTGGCTGCCCAGGTGTAGGTTGGTGGTTATCAACATCCCCACCTCAGCCTTGCGGTCCCGTCTTGTTTGTGGTGAGCACTCGTTACACCTTAGCTGTATTATGTGGGATATGAAGGCTACTAGAATAGGCCCCTAAAATTTGAAAATCCTATATTTATTGTTTTTACAGAGTATCATTAAGGGTAGAGGGAGGAGTAGGGAGAAGAGCCACAGAATAAAAAAAAGGAGGGGTGGGGGAGGCCACATTGTATTAAGGGGTACAGACATTATTACAATACCTTCATAGATTTCTTCATATATTGATCCATATTAACAAGATATTTTGCTTGAGGTTAACCACTATCTTCCCTAGTCATTACATATAAACTATTGAGGTGTCTAATGAGATTCCCAATTGGATATACATTTCCCTGACCCTTAAATACCTAGGGTAACTGTCGTTCAGAAAGCTGGTTAATTTTTCCATGGTCATAATATTGTTTATTTTGTTTTGCACCACCCTAATTGCTCAGGACTTGATTGTTTCCAGTGGGCCGTTATCAGGGATTTTGCTGCTGAGAAAATATGTGTAATCAGCAAGTCTACAGTATGTGTCTATAAAGATCTTCAATGGATCTACTAATCAATATTGTTTCCTTATTTCCTTATTTCCTTATTTCCATATTGTGTTGTTTTGTGGCAGAAGGATATGATTTTCCCACAGCACCATACAATGTATAAAGTCTGCCTTATAGCATCTGCCTTTTGGGCGTGTGCCCTATACTGTGTCTTATATGTCTGATAGATGCCTTTGCAATTGAACTCAGCTAATATAGACTCTATTTAAAATGTTGTATTGAATTTCATGCAGGTGTACTGCTGGATTAGCTATACTCACTTTAGCAACAGCCCTTTCCATATACCCGGACATTCTGATAGTGCCAGAGGTTTATATAAATGTGGCACCTTATTAAACTTATTTGTGGGAGCGAGTTCAAGATGAGACTCGATTGGTGAGTTTTCCTATATCAATGGGAGTGTTCTGTATGATAGAGTTGGTGTCATCTCTTGCTTGAGGATATTTAAAAAGTACTTACGAGGCAAGTCATAGTTGTTTTGTGGCTTTTGAAATGATAATGTTAACTGGTCTTCCCAAGCTACCCGTTTTGAAAAGTGTGTTAAAAATATGAGGTTGATATACAAAATAAAGGACATTGGTCTGGGTGCCAATGATTGAACCTGGATTAAGCAACTATTGAAGAATAGGAAGAAGAGAGTTCCCATTAATGAAGCATATTCAGATTGGGCTCCAGTTGGACATGTTAATGTTGAATACTGAGGCAGCTGGTTTATAACTTTAATTCATGACTTAGAGGTTGGCATAGAGAGCAAAGTCTATATCTTTACAGACAACATTAAATTGTATAAGGTTGTAAAATCATAGCATAACATAATTTCTCTGCAGAAGAGCTAGGATAAACTGAAAGTTTGGCCAGATAAATTTAACGTTATGCTTTTAGGAAGCAACAATAAGCATGCTAGCTACAAACTAAATGGGACAAAAAAAGGTAAATTCTTGCTGGAGGAGGATTTAGGCCCTTATTTTGTAAAGTGTGATAGCGCAGATGATGTAATTTCGCATGAAAAGTACCTTTGACTTGAATGGGGCTTTTAATGCGATAGCACGTCGTCAGCACTATCACAACTTACAGAATAAGGGACTTAGAAGTGCTGGTTGACAACAGGCTTAGCAATACAGCAATACAGGCTTAGCAATAGTGCTCAATGTCTGGCAGTAGCACGTCATCAGCACTATCACAACTTACAGAATAAAGGACTTAGAAGTGCTGGTTGACAACAGGCTTAGCAATACAGCAATACAGGCTTAGCAATAGTGCTCAATGTCTGGCAGTAGCTGAAAAGGCAACCAGTATATTAACCTTCATAAAATGTGATATAGATGGAAGCGGACAAAGCATCATTTTTCCACTGTGTAAATACTTAGTAAGGCCACCTTGAATGTGGAGTACTATTTTAGGCACCTCGACATAAAAAAAAACCCATTATGGAATTGGAAAAAGTGCAGAGGAGAGCAACCAAATTAATAAAAGAGATGCATGGTCTGACTTGCTAAGAAAGACTAAATTAGGTTTGCTTTCATTAGAAAAGACATTGGTATTTACAAATATATATATCCAAAGTCAACATAAGGAACTTTAAAGGTAACCTTTTATCCCAAGGACAATACAAATGATGATGGGTGATACCTTGATACTAGAGGAAAGGAGATTTCATTAGCAAAAAAAGGAAAGGGCTCTTTACAGCAAAGCTAGTAAACATGAGTAATTTACCACCTGTGGAGACTGTGATGGTAGATACAGTATATATGCATGTATGTACTGTATGTATATCTTTATTTATATATAGCGCCATTTATGTACATAGTACTTCACAGCAGAAATACATGTGACATTATAATACAATACATAATGGGAATAAGCTCTTCAGACATAAAAGTAACATTAGGTAAAGGAGTCCTTGCCCTGAGAGCTTACAATCTATGTGATAAGTAGGAAGAACGTATAGAGAGAGTAGGAGGATGTCCTGGTAAGTGAGACTGAAAGGGGCCATTGTCTATGTACGAAGTGTATAGTATCAACCACAGAGCTACACATATGGTTTGTTAAAGAGGAGTGTTTTAAGATGGGTCTTAAAGGTAGAGAGAGAGGGTGCTGCTGGGAAAGGCATTCCAAAGGTTTCGGGCATTGAGTGAGAAAGGTCTTAGGTGGGAGAGGGCTTAGATATAAAAGAGGTAGAAAGAAGACATCCCTGAGCAGAACGCAAGGGTCGGGATGGTATATAGTGAGAAATTAGGGCTGAAATGTAAGGAGGGGCAGAAGAGTATATAGTCTGAAAGTGAGGAGAAGTTTCTGTGTGATATGGGTTTTGATAGGAAGCCAGGAGAGGGATTTCCGCAGGAGAGATGTTGGGACAGATTTAGGACAGAGTAAAGGGATTCTAGCAGTAGCGTTTAAGATAGATTGTAGGGAATATAGGCAGCATATGAGAAGGTTACAAAAGTCGAGACGGGAGAGAATGAGGGCCTGCCTTACAGTTTTAGCAGTAGAGCAAAAAAGGAAAGGGTGTATTTTTGCAACGTTACAGAGGAAAAACAACAGGTTTTAGCTACATTGTGAATGTGACAGAATAATGTGAGGAAGGAGTCACATGTGATACAGTACCTGAGCAGCGTGCTTGTGATACTGGGTGTATGATAGTGCTGCCAACAGTAATGTAGAAGGGGGCAGTAAGGCAAAGCTTGGAAAGAAGTATGAGGAGCTCTGCTTTTGACATATTAAGTTTGAGTTGGTGAAGGGCCATCCAGGATGATATAGCGGAGAGATATTCAGAGACTTTGGTCTGCACATCAGGTGTAAGGTCAGGGGTTGAAAAGTAAATGTGTGTGTCATGAGCATAGAGGTGATATCTGAACCCAGGAAATGTGATATCTAAGAAATATATATATACACACACGCAAAGTACAGTTAGTTTTATTTAAACAAGTTTGTGAATTTTCAATGATGTGAAGCTAGACCGGAACAATCTACCAAATAGTAAGTATCTGTAGTATGAAGCTTAGGCCCCGCCGAGGGTGCGAGAGTGCTTGCTCGCGATCAAAACAATTAAA
This sequence comes from Ascaphus truei, assembly GCF_040206685.1. Taxonomy (NCBI): domain Eukaryota; kingdom Metazoa; phylum Chordata; class Amphibia; order Anura; family Ascaphidae; genus Ascaphus; species Ascaphus truei. The sequence goes on along the minus strand of NC_134483.1, from coordinate 354,925,031 downwards.
CTTCCATCCCCCCGTCCATACTGCGCGCGCGCGTGCACATGAGTGGGGATGCGCGATGCTTGAAGAGATAAATGTTTTTGTATTTGTTGCGATTGTCCTGGTCACGGGCGCGGTTCAGCCAATGAAGGGGAACTGCTCACGTGACGTCACGGGAATGCCGCCCTCTAACACGCGCAACTATCTGGCCAGGAATCGCTCGAGCAACATGAGCGCCTGACGTCACGGCACTCGAGCGCCCGCAGCTTGCTTTTACCCTGGACAAGGTGCTTTTCATAACTACCTAAAAAACAAGCTTTTGGCCTTTTTAAGGTCACAATGCAGAATAAAAACCCAACACAACCTAACATATAGAAAATGTAAGACATAGGCCCTTATTCTGTAAGGTGTGATAAGCGCAGATGACATATTTTCGCATGAAAAACCCCATTGACTTTAATGGGGCTATTCCAGCGATAGCACATCATCTGCGCTTATCACACCTTACAGAATACGGGCCATAGACTTTATTCTCCCAGAGAAACTGCTGGTATCGCAGTCTCTCCTCTTACAACAAGTTGTATAAGATCAATAATGACTCTTGAATAAATGTATATCAAATGTTGCTACTGTACAAGTAAATGGAACAAGCTTTCCTATTTGTAAAAACAAAACATCCACGATCTGTGCCAGCATTTCACTTTTTTTCTCAAAGTGTAAAAGGGATTTAGGTTTTGGAATGTCAACAGAACAATGTCTTGTTTTATGGCCTGAATAATAGATAAATAAAGATGGTATTACATTTCATGGGATTTTACAAAGATCAAGTGGTTTTAGATGTCTCTAAAAAATAATACTGTACTAAACAATATTATACTGTTTCCCCAAATTATTTTTTATGTTGGGGGGGGGAGGGGGTTCCCAAAATGTCTAATTTAAACCAACATTCAAAACATATTGATGCTGATGTATCAAAGTCTCCCGGGTGCAAAAGTGGGCCAAACCGGAGCAGGAAAATTGCACCAAATGTATCAAGGCAAATCCCATTGTTTCCAATGGGATTTGTTGTCTTTGATAAATTTGGTCCCGTTTTTGCACGTTTGCCTCCCTTTTGCCGCTGGAAGACTTTGATACATCAGCCCCACTATATGTTAAGTTTATTGACTTTAGCTGTCCAAGTGTTAATTGCATTTCATTTGTCACATCTAATTTTTACTATCATCTTTTATGATATCAGTTTAATATTTCTATATATTTACATTTCTTCAATAAAAAATGATTTTTTAAAGGGCAATATTTATGTGCAGGATTTAGTGCCCTTTATTCATTTTGCAAAAGATGAGAACAAAAAGTGTTGAAACAATACCGATATCTCATTGTGAACATCTGATAACATTTTTTAGTCTTGACAAAAGTAGTCAGGAATTCTTTTTCATCAGTGCTTACTTGCTGGGAGTGACAGAAAGCAAATACACTTGGAGTTTGACAAGTGGTTTATTTTAGCTGTACTGAAACTTCATAACCCACATCCTTAAAGGAGGAGGTAAACGTAGAGACAATTTCAGCATAACCTTATTACACCAGTCTTGTAGAGATCACATTTAGCAGGTAAAGAAGTGAAGCTTGCATCCTAGACTATAGAAGCTATGCAATACTATAGAGCAGGGGTGCGCAAACTGGGGGTTGCAAGATTTTTTTGGGGGGGGAGGAGGAGTGACACTTACAGAGGCACCGCGCTTTTCCCCAAAGCATTTAAATTAAAAGCCGGGGGACTACACAAGGCCCCTGTAAGTTCCGTTACCTTGACTCAGACAACTTCGGGCAACGCATTGTCATGGAAACGCGGCATCAAATTACACTGTGGGGTCATGTGACATGACGTCACATGACCCACAGCTTCATTTGACACCGCATGGTGTCCCACGGGTCATGCGACATCACATGACCCCGCTGCGTCATTTGACGCTTGAGACAAGGTTAAGGGGGGCGCGAGCAGTGGGGGAGAGCAGGCAGGGGTCACGGGCAAAATATTTGTGCACCCCTGTAGTATAGAGCACTGCTTGTTGCTTTTCACAATGCTACACATCAGTGTACTGGAGGAGCAAACATGGTATCGCAAACTTTTATGTTGCACGTTTACCTGGCGCCTCGCTGTCAGTCCGCAAGGTCAGAGTTCTTGGAGTTGTACTCAAGAAGGAGGCGTGCTTCCTTTTAGCCTGAATTGTCCTGGGTGGTCTGTATCTGCCTTTACCATGCAATATTTCAAATGATTCACAGACATTGTAGGAACCAGGAGGTGGTGCATCCTAAAGAATGAAAAACAAGCAATAATGAATTTCAGCAAAAATATAACTACATTTAACAACTTGTATCTTCCAATACAATGTTGAAAGCTACAGTACAGTATCTGATATTTTCAGTAGAAAGAAACCCTGGAGCTAGCAAGATAACAAACATCCTGTTAACACCAGTTAAGGCAAACCGGTACGTGAAAATGAAAATATTTCCAATGATTGATTTGTCTGTCAAAACAGGGGTTAACATTTTGTACTACTATTAATTCCACATGTATTGGGCAAGATTATATCAATATTTAATTTCGAAATAAGTGAGTCAGAATTCCAGAAATTTTTGCTTTATGTATAATGCAGACGTTGCCTGGAATTTGTATTAAATGGTATAACCTAATCTAGACATATAATTACAGAATGTAGCTCTTTTTACATCATTATTTAATCAGATATACAAGGTTTCAGTCCTTCATCTTAATGGCTGGAAATACTACATTAGTTGCCTTGCTATTGCTTAATGACAGAGAGCTCTTATAATAAGGCATGACCCACTGAGGTAAACTAGCTGCATAAGATCCACAAGCACTCTCTCTTTCTCCATTTCCCATGGTGTGATATTTGTGTTTAGGGATTATCACCTGTCCTGACACAAAGTACCAAACGAGTGACATTCTATGGTAGGGTTCTTCATCTGGCGTCCCAGGCTAAGTCCGTCTCCAAAAGTGCATTGATGTGGCCCTTGGACTAATTTCTTACAAGTTGCTTAGGCATCTACTGTAAGTGCAATATGTTCCACTAAAATTCACTTATAAGTTACAGTAATGTAAATATATATGGTAAAGATATAAATGCTTTCCAAATGTTACAATATTATAATTTTCAAGTCTTTACATGTATCTAAAATTATATTACAATAATCTTGTGGCCCTTCTACCCCAAATGTTTTCTGATCTGACCCCTTTGGAAAACTTATTGAAGAGCCCTGTTCTATGGATTTGGGATTGCTTACAGGATAAAGGTTTCCGTCCCAGTTACATGGGCCAACAATAGTTTCTTATGGAGATTGCCTTTACCTATGGAAGTTAGGTTTTCAGGTCTCAAGTTACAAAGCTACTAAACACCTACTAAATTATGATGCAGATGTTAAAAACTGATGAAAAAGTGTCTTCGCTTTACTACATTTGTTGCTATGAAGCTGAGCAATAAAACTGAAAAGTAATGATCTTAGAAGCAATATCTAGACAGGTACTCCAGCGTAAATACGGTGAGGTTTTATTTTAAACATGCCGACATTTCAGCCCTCTGCATAGACTTTATTACTCTAGTGAATTAATGATCTCGGAGATAGCTCACAGCTTCCATGTAGGTTGGCATTTATGTTCATGAGTATCCAGTTGAGTGTGAATACTTTGGCTACTTCTGAACTTTCAAAAATAAAATACAAAGTCGCATGTGATATTAACATACTAAAGAATACACACGTTTGGTTTGTATTTGTGCACGGTTCCTTTTGTGATTTGCTTTTTCAGTTGCAATACATGGAGGGTTATTCATTAAACAGCGATAGCTTCGGCTCTATCGCTTGGAAACTCTAACTGAAGTCAATGGGAGTTTATAAACGGCGCTACTGCAGTTTAATTAATAAACCCCATAGTCTTTATGGAACAGACATCATGACCAGAGTAAGAAGTGCCACACACAATGGCAAGATTGTCATAATGCAAATGCATCAGCTCCTGCGCAAAATATATTTTTGCATTTTGCCTGTGGAAACGAACCACTCAAGCCCAGCATTCTGTAAATGTAATGAACTGACTTGAATTACATTAATCATAATCAGTACTAGTACCATTGTGGCATAATTCATACCTTTTTTGTAGATTGCAAAAGACTGCAAGAGCTAAGCACAACTAAGTCTGTCATATTCAGGAAATCTATACATTTTAATAATGCCTGTATTAGCAGAAACATTTGGTGCCATGCAAAGACTATATTACTCATTTATATTACTGCTGAATTGTCATGATGAAAAGTTAGTTCGAACATATTCCATGTATTTTTAAAGATTAAATGAAATTATGTTTTGCATTATTTAATATATCATTTTTTAATTCTGACATCATAATCCTCTCCTCTAATGTGCAGCTCTGCTTTGTAGTAGTTGGTACTGTATTTTGCTACTGACTATATGCTAACTGTACAACTTAATGGGGAAAAGAAATTCACTGGACAAAATCACAAACTTCTTAATAATCAGTAAACGTAGGAAGTGGGTTTCTATTATTCCTGGTGTTATTTAAATAATGGTAAGTATTATCTTTGCAGCTGGAGGGATCTACATTAACAAATCTAAATTACTTACATGTCCTTTCAACAAATACATGTATAATAACATTATTTCAACAAACACAACGAATCATGTAATGTTACAGTGAAAAGCACAAATTATGATTAGGCCACATCATACAGTATATTGCCATTAATAAAAGCAGTGCATGGCTCTCCAGCAGTAAAAGTGATGCAGTTTGCATGAGAACAGCAGTGAGTGGTTACATAGTTAAATACCGGTAGTAGATGAGGTTGGATAAAGATATATGTCCATCGAGTTTAACCTATCTTAAATTTAGACTATGGATACTCATCCTAGATTTGTATTTATGAGGGAAAAGATATCCCTTGTCTCATACTGGGAAAAATTAATTCCTTCCTTACTCCAATAATGGCAATCAGATTTCTCCTTGGATCAACATCCTTCCCATGTTTACTTATCTGGTATATAACCCTGTATACCTTTCCGTTCTAAACATATTTCCATAGTTTTCTTAACGATATCTATGGTATCTGTAATCATAGCCTTCCTGTGTAATGAATTCCACATTTTAACAGCCCTTACTGTAAATAACCCTTTCCTTTGTTGTTGATTACTGTACTGTATCTCCTTTCCTCCAACCTTAAGGTATGACCCGTGTCGTTTGTACTGCCCTTCAGAAGAATAGTTCTTTTGAAAGTTCCTTGTGTTGACCCTGAATATATTTGTAAATAGCCTGTGTTAGGCTGCGGCCGCTCTGACGCTGACCGCGCTCATGCTTAAGAGCGGTGACGTCACCAGCTCTCCAAGCATGAGCGCCGGGTGTTCTGGCTATTTCGGGAGCACGCGCGGTGGGGGGGGAGGGGTGGCGTTGCGAGCAAGTTGAGTGTGCTAGAAAGTAAAAAAAAATTGTTTACTCAAGAGCCAAGATTGGGTGAGCATGCGTGCCCGCGCACGTGACCGGGGACTTACATATATACATATATGTAAGTAAAAGTGGCAAGCGCCGCCCACTCAGCGCCCGTGGGAACGCAACATTAGACGTTTGGTGGGTTCACAAAATAACCCCTTTTTTTTTTAATTATCTAAACTGTAGATAATAATAATAATCATAATAATTTTCCTTATATAGCACTCAAAGGGTAGACAAAGCTGTACACAATTTTTGCAGGCACAATGCCCTGCACAGCTTACATTCTAATTTTGGTGTCTAAATATTTGTCCAAGCAACTATAGGGGATTTAAAACAGACTTTCCTGCTCAAGTACAAAGTCGGTGTCATTGTTTTCTGCCAGTGCTTTTGCTCACTGAGCCACTCATTTAGTGAGTGGCTGCATTGTACATGACTACATGACTACATTGAACTACTGTAAACTGACTGAATTAATTTTGTATCTCAATATAACTGACAATGGGACATACACCTCTGATTCAAGACAACGAATGACCAACATGTGAATGTGTCTAACATATGAATTTAGTTGCTGGTTTCAGTCAAGTCCAGAAATACATGTGAACGCATAGCAATAGAGCTAAAGTACAAGTGGCATAACAGTAAAAGTAATCAAAATAGACATGTACCAACAAGTAACCTTTATTCTTTTCCTACATACAGTACTGTATGTGCTAGAAATGGATTTGACTTGGATTTAAGTATCGAATCATTCAAAGGATTGATATTATAACTCAAATTATACAGAGAGAGGAGACACATTTTCAACTAAAGTGAAAACGTACTGTACAACTCAATGATTGGTTTAAATGATTAAATGATTAAAATACAGTTTATAGAAAAAAAATCCCATGACAATTTACACAAACATTCAAATATTTACTTTAAGATTTTAGTGCATGATAACACAATAAACATCAAACTGCGGTCCGTTTTCAATACGTTGTGAAGCCATTTATCCATATATTGAGGAAGGCACTGAGATCAATTCAAACGAATGAAGTTTAGATGTTTAGAAGTAGCTTCACAGACTATTGAATGGGGTTATATGTCAGTCTCAGTTTAAAGTTTGTTGTGAATTTAAAAAAGAACCACCAAGTTTAAGGTAGCACAGGGGTACATACTCTCAAAATAAAGAGCATCCCTTAAAAATCCTATTCTAGAAATAAGACATGTACTTCATATTGCAAGGAAGTTTAAAGGAGCATGTGTATTAAAAAAAAAAAGTTGCATTCATTTCAGTTAATATCAGGGGACCTCCTGCTTCCTGAGATACTTACCTCCATAGGTGCTGCTGGTATCTCCTGAATGGCTGATGTTGCAGCTTCCTATTGGCCTACGTGATGAAGAATCTTTAAACAGCCATATTGCATAACCAGCTGGGGCTGATACTGGCATGACTTATTAAGGTAAATATCTTGCTAAATAGGGCGTTCCTAAAGCTGAAATTGAAGCAGTACAGTTCCAGAGACCCCTGCTTCTCCAGTGGTGGGGTGGGGGGGAGGGGAACCTAGGCTTAAATGCACCTTTAAGTTAATGGAGGTTCCACCACATCATTTAATAGCTTGAGATGTAATCAATCCCTGTTAAATGTCCATTGATCTGTCCAACAAAACCATAAAAATGATGGCATGTGAAATGGCAGTCATTAGCTAAACAGTTATTTTAGGCGACAAAGAAGCACTCCAAAAATATGTTTCTGTTTTACATTGAAGGATTAGCCGATTTTCACTAACGTACATTGTGTTTTTTCCCCATCCATTCCCTTTCATCCATTCCAACACATATTTGATTATTTTGTTTTGAAAATAAAGGTAGTTAACAGGGAATCAGATTACTATTTACAAACACAGTGTGTCAAGGTAGAATACTTCAAGGCATTTGTGTGGGAATTTTTCACCACAAGGGCCATGAAAGTGACACATTGAGGCCATTGAGTTTAGAGCAACAGAGATTACACAAGCAGTAAACTACAGAAGTATGTTAAGGGTGGAAATGTGGAATTTACTATCCATGTAGACTGTGGTGGCAATTACAGTAGATACTTTGACCAGAATATTGGATTTTGGGGTTGTTTGAGAACTGAAATGTATACTGGGATATGTTGAATATGTTGGACCAGGGGTGTGCAAACTTTTTGCCCTGCGCTCCCCTGCCTGCTCTCTCCCACTGCTCATGCCCCCCTTACCTTGTATCAAGCGTCAAATTACGCCACGGGGTCATGTGACATCACATGAACCTGCTGCGTCATTTGACGCTGCGTTGCCATGGCACCCAAAGCTGTCTGAGTCAAGGTAAATGAGTTACAGAGGCCTCTTGCAGTCCACCGGCATTTAATTTAAATGCTTTGGGGGAAGAGCGCGGGGCCCCTGTAAGCACTGCCACCCCCCAAAAAAATCTCATGTCCCCCCAGTTTATGCACACCTGCATTTGACCATAGGCAATAAGGGTATTAATCCAAGGGGTTTAGACATTTTCTAAATGATTGAAAAAGATCTGTAAAGGACACTTTAAACAAGGGGTGGAAAAAAAATGAGGCCCTGGCCACATCCGGCATGTGGAATGATTGCCTGCGGCCCGCCCAGGGACTCCATCTCTACCTGTGGTGCAGGTGTCTGAGGCAGCATCAGAGGCAGTGTGGTGGCGGAGGAGGAAGCAGTTGTTCTGTGTCAGAGGCGACAGCAGCATGGCTGGAGCCCACTCAGGTTGTCATAACTTGGTTAGGACCAGCCGGAATTTGGGCCCAAATTCCATAATCTTGGGTGTATTTTGTATATGTATTGGGGTGGTGGGTGTATTTTGTATATATATTGGGGTGGTGGGTGTATTTTGTATATATATTGGGGTAGTGGGGGTAGTTTGTATATATATATTGGGGAGGTGGGGGTATTTTGTATATGTATTGGGGATGTGGGGGACTTTTTAAAATGTATTGGGGGGCCACACACCCACCCAGTCAGTCAGTCACCCACCCACCTAGTCTTTCACCCACCCAGTCACTCACCCACCCAGTTAGTTACCCACCCACCCAGTCAGTCAAGTGAGTAACCCACCCAGTCAGTCAGTCACCCAGTCAGTCATCCACCCAGTCAGTCAGTAACCCATCCAGTCAGTCACCCAGTCAGTCAGTCATCCACCCAGTCAGTCAGTCATCCACCCAGTCAGTCCGTCACCCACCCAATCAGTCCGTCACACACCCAGTCAGTCACCCACCTAGTCAGTCAAGTCAGTTAGTCACCCAGTCAGTCACCCACCCAGTCAGTCACCCATCCAGTCAGTCACCCACCCAGTCAGTCACCCACCCACCCAGTCAGTCACCCACCCAGTCAGTCAACCCAGCCAGCCAGTCACCCAGCCAGTCACAAACTCACACACACAATTCTTATCAGGAATTTATTAATTTTTTTAAAAGTGGGGCGGGGCTAGGTGGCGAATAATTTTTTTGGTTCGGCGAGTAAATTTTTGGGTGATTTGTCAAGCACTGCATATATGTGTGTATATGTAGCCCCCAGGCCCATATTTAACCCGCCAGTCCCATATTTACCCCCCCAGGCACATATTTAACCCCCCCCCCCATGCTGAATCCCCCCAGGCCTTTTGCCCCATTGGATGTAGCATTGGGTAACTTTGTCTTTTGTTGAAATATTAAAATAAAAAGATTGCATTGTAATGTTTTTTTCCATATCATCAATAACAAGAAAACAGTTAAGTAAAAGTTGGACTCCTAGCAGGTAAAATATACTGTGAATAACTAACAAAGTTTTCCTATTTTATCATCATATGAGAGAAATTAATATGAACTTCAGTAGAGTTTAAGGTAGAGCTTAGCATCATTGATTTGTGAATATACATAAATCGACATACAGATTTGTCACTGAAGATATTATAGATGAACATATCTCAATGAACAAAAAATTATAATACACCCGATATATTGACAACTAATGAGGACTCAATAGACAAACCTTTGACAATAATGGATCAAATATTATTTCAAGATCTGAATGATTTGTTGAATGAACAGAATGTCTAGGGGCCTGACGATATTGATTCCCTTGACCATTCAACATTTCTTACTGGCATGAAACACTCTGCCTTTAAGAATAAATCAATTTTCTACCCAAAATACACTAAGGGTCCACACCTCCAAACTTTTGAGAGGCTAGTAGAAAAAGACCTACAGTTATTATCAAGGGGTTTCACTTTTTGAATCTACTGGTCATAATAACCTGTCCAGAGTTGAACAACTTGAACTCACTACATTAAAAAATGTGGAGAAATTCGTGCAGGGTCCATCCTAGTGCCTAGGAAGAGGCCCCCCATGCAGCCGATAGAGGAAGTTGGGCCTGACAGCAGGGCCTAACTTTCAGGTATAAAAAGGATAGGATACCCTAGTGCTTTTTTCCAGGAGAGTCTTTTGTGAGGTTTTGATAAATGGATGATCAATGTTAGATTTTTAACTTGAAGAATAATAAATATTACTGCTTTGAAGTGCTAGGAACACATAGATGGGTTAAACTTCCTTATTGCAAAATAGGTTTGTCAAATCACTTCACTACCAAAGCTGCTTCTCCATGCTACTATTTTAAAATCTTTACTGATTGTATACCTTTCACTGTTCCATCTAAATCTAGTAATACAGCCAGCAAGTCTGGTGAAGTTGACATTCCCCTGAAATGATTAGCTTGTTAGCTTGATGTACAACGTAAGGGTAATTTCAAGATCACTGTTTTCCACTGAAAAATAGGACTGGAAATGTGCTATGATAGAAATCTTTAGTTTTATCCATTAATCAAAAATTACACAACATGAACTACATTTTGTGTGCACAGCACCCCAAGAAATCATTTTGACTCATTTAGATGATAGGAACTATAGACATATGGTATTCATATGCTCATTGAGTGTGCTTTGTGACTGTCCCTTCCGATTAATACATTGTCACAAATCAAGCCATTGCTTTCTGCTACGAATGTCTCAGAAGAGTCACACAGTGACACTAATAATGAATACGAAATAAACTTGCAAAACTGCTATTTAAATGTCCCTGGAAATCTGACTTTAAATCAGTGACAAGTAAGAAAACTAGGGGCACCCTCTAGAGGAAACTGGTTTCTCTACGAGCGGATCTGTCATTTTTGTCACACATGAAAGATGTTAAGCAGTTAATGCTAGGTTATTAGTCACTATTTTAATATCTCCCACAATGAAGCATAAGGAGATAGTAGCAAAATCCAATACTGACTGCCACAACATCATGCTGATTTTCATTAAATTTGTTCAAAGGGGACCCAGCATGGAATTATTAAACTACTTTCATAGGCAGATGACTAAAGAGGCTTGTCTATTTATAGCTATCACACTCAATCTTTATTCTTGCATACACAGGCGGCAGCCAGCAGTAAAATCCACTAACACTTTACCCATTATCTAAGGACTGATAAACATAAAACACTGACTGCTAGAAAATGCCTAGAGAGCAGAATAAAAGGGTAAAATCTTATTTTTATCAAATGGAATTTCGTCTTAATCAAATTACTTTGAAACCCAAATCTTTAGTATGCATTTTTACTAGCTGTTCATGAGGTTCTTCATTCTTTTGGGGGGATAAATTATTGCTGCTTGCTGAGTTAAAATGAAATAGGAAGTATGGTAAAAATGTGTGTATTAAGAATACATTTTAATTCTGCACAAAGGTCTGCATGTGAAGTCCCTTGTTATATTGTGGTTGTGAAACAGTCTTAAAAGAAAGGTCCATGAATCAAGGCAATAGTGGCATTAAATTGACATTAACAGGCCTATTCACTAAAGTGTGACAGTACTTATTGAGTCTTATTTGCTATATGTTTGCATTCATCTAAATTAAAAATATGAAATTGTGCTGTGTATATGTTATATATGCAATGATTCAGAGCAAGAAGGTCATGTACATATACATTCTGGGCTAAAAGGAGTTTAAGCAACATAGAACACATTTTGTTCCAATTAATTATTTTCTTTTATTCTCAATAACATTTAACATTTGTATTAACATTATGAAGTCACAACATACAGTATGTAAAGCCATAGAGCTTTACAATGACCCAACTGTAGCAAACTGCTCAGACAGGTATTGTTACTGTACTGTAGCTATCAGACATGGCTGTTTCTAGCAGCAATCCCCATCAAAAACCTTAATAAAACAGGGGTATCCTGCAGTGCTTACCTGAGGTGCTCTTAACTCTTGCCACCCCCCCCCCCCCCCCCCCCCCATTTCCACAATATACAACTTTTATATTTTGTCAGGTTCTGGAACAGAATTTCAAATATGGCCACCGGTCACCAATAAAAAACCCTGAGGAGATTTTACTGATGGTTCTCTGTGGTGATTTAAGGATTAATTTACCGGCAACCGGGAATCTGTTGAAATGGAAGCATGAAATGGAATCCCGGGGAATTAAGATGGCACAATTAGAAAAGACAACTGCATCATTGGGCAACTGCTAACCTAACTGCTCTAAAAACAATTGCTAAATCTGATGTTTGTGGAGTTGACACAAAGGCCCATATTTAATATGCTGTGAAGCCGTCTTTTGCAAGCTGGAGAAATATTCCGTTTCATCCAAATTAACTGGACTAAAATCTCCTACAGCAAGGGGAAGGTGGCTTCACAGCAAATCATTCAGGGGACAAAGGAGAACATGCATAAAATACTGCTACAGGTTATCATACCAGCCCCAGCATTAACTCCCATTGATTTGAAAGGGAATTAGCGCCAGAACGGGAGTGATAATTCGTACAGGCACTTGATGCATGTGCCCCAAAGAACATTAATACTGTTATGCCAAGAGGTGCAACATGAAACTGATGTTCTTACCATCAACCTACAGCCATTTTACTTTCCCTTTCAACACAATAAATATACTGCATAATGTTATCTGCCCCAACAAGCTTAAAGATAGCGAATTATGCAGTCAAAATCTTTGAGGGAACTTGGCTAATGAACTGCCCTAAACATAAACATACAAATTAGGAAATAATTAGAGATGTACAGTATGTATTAAAGAAGGCATTATCTTCAAATCCAATGAAGAACTGAACTTAAATTATGATTTTAAATTCTGGAAATTACACTCACAGAGGTACTGTATGAGAAGAGTGTTTCATGGATAATGAAGAAAAAAGCGGGCCTAATTCATGATGTTTCAGAGCAATTTGCCGAAAACTGCTATTGACTTGAATGGCAGTTTTCAGCTGATCGCTTTGTAAAATATTAAGATTGGGCCCTGTAAGAGATGTGTGCAGAGATACACTAATGGACACCGCTTTGGGTGAAATGAAAACATGGCTTTATTGAGCCTGTTCCTTTAAACAGCACAGCCAAAACATAAAAGAAAACGTACTCAATTTTGGAGAATAAACAAACCGTATATGCCCTACCTATCTGTGACTGTCTGTATAGGCCAGTTCCCAGTCCAAGAAACATTGAACAATTTATCAGGGAGCAATATATATGAGAGTCTTATCTGATCGTGCTGGTCCGGCATTTCTGGTTTCTCCACATGCAGGCATTGCACTCCAGCCGCTCCCAGGAATATAAGTCTGGTCTTGGTGTGTTTTGCTGTCAACACAGCCTTTGTGCTCAAGACATATTCTCCTCATGTCAGCCCAGTTGTGTGCTAGGGAGTCTCTCCAAGCAGTTTCCCACAGGAGGTTTTTCTAGAGCTCTGATTAGCCAGGTGGAGCCTGGTTTATTGACTGGGTGCAATTAACCAGCCCCCTGCTGGATTCCTCAGATAACTTAGAGGCAGCCTTATTTAAACAGGGATAAGTCCCTGTTAGAGGCCCAAAGAGAGAAAGTAATTCTTAAAGAATGCACCAAAAAAAGCTACAGAGTACTATACATCTAGAAACATACAGTATGAAACACATAACTATGCAAATTAGCTACATTAGGTAATCAAAGGTTTACGTAGTCCCACTTAACAACAAAAACCATCTGGCTGTGTAATTCCTTTTTTTTACTATTTTGAAAGTTTGCTTCCCAGTTCAAGATATGTTTTGCAAAATTGAGAGCCCAAAATCCAACAATTTAAAATAACGGTACCATATATTAGTTAATATATAGTAACAGATCAATGTTTTTCATGTAATGCTAGTCCAGGATTCATCTCCAACTGAGCTAAAATTGCAGCAGCGGTTCCAAAACAGATCAGTAGATATGTTTTTTGGCAGTTTTTTAGAAAATTGAAACTTAAGAAGACCTGCAAACTACTTTTTACATCAAATATTTATTTTCAAGATTGATATATGAACAGTGCTTTTTCAATTAAGTGGTATTTAGGAAATGTATACCCACCTACATTATGGCAAGAGAAAAAGGGAGAATGGTGGAGCACTACAACAAATGTCCATAGAGAAATAAACAGGAGAGTGCGTTTCCCATGAAAAAAATAATTATTTAATGGTCATGAGGACAAGAAAAGGGCAGAAAAGCCACACCAACGTTTCACGCTTCTCAGAGCGCTTTGGTGGGGCTTTTTTTGCCCCTTTCTTGTCCTCATGACCAAAAAATAATTATTTTTTTCCTGGGAAATGCACTCTCCTGTTTATTTCTCTATGGACATTTGTTGTAGTGCTCCACCATTCTTCCTTTTTCTCTTGTCATACCTACTGGACGGAGGCACACCCAAGGACCCCCACTGCTGGATTGCATGGACGTTGCAGCTTCAAAAGTGAGTCACTTGCTTGCTACATGTTCTCCTGGCTATGATTTTTATGACATTTTGGTATTACCTTATGGTGAGTTATATGCTTATGATTCCTGGTGCTAATGTGTGTCAATTTCTCACTATGTGGTGAGTTCACTATCCAGGATTTTACACCCAATACCTGTTGTCTTCAATCAAGTATTTATCTTGGGGGTTCTCCTACAAGCATTCTTTATTTATCCAATATTATTTTCTGTTATCGGTGTTTAGCACCACGCATTTACATTCAATCTACATTATGGATAGCAACATAACGTATAAGAAACTCATTGATACATTTCAAATGCTATAAAAGGTTAAAGGCTCCAATAGTTCAAAACCAAGAGTGCAGCATGAAGGTAGGTGGGTTGAAATATCCCCCTTGTCAATCATAGTTAGGTTTGACAACATATCCAATGCTTATCTAAATGATCTGAACCTATTTCACGTAAGTACTCTTCCTAATTAAGAAAGTGAAACTTGTCTGTCAATGATGTGTAACTTTTAATGAATCAGGACTGCGGTGACTACTGTAAGTCGTGCATGTTAATGTGTATACAGTGCAATTACTGGCAGCTGACAGCTGAGTTTAAATTAATTACTGTGACTTAATTTATGATAGTCTTGGCTGTATCCAAATAGAAACATAAGTTCGGCATAAAAATAAATTGACTTTCTGAACAGCAAGATGTGTGGTACCCAAGCAGCTGGATGCTGGAGGCTCATGCCAACTTCTTTCAGCTAAAAATGCTGCAGCAGGTCTTTTGCATACAAACAGGCAGATCCAGAGGACTGTTATTCCGAATTCTATTTACATGTTGGCATTTATAGCAAAAATGCACTTTGTTTTTAAGCTCTTATGGTAGATAATAATGTGAAAACATTTGAAAATATGGTATAGCAGAACATATCTCCAGAATCAATATATCATGAAAAGAAATGGAAAATGGATCAACGCAAATCATTACTTTATGAAGAGTCACATACTGTATTAATAGTTCCCCATGTGTTGAAAATGGAGGAAACGTTTTAATAATGGTATTCAATCACACTTAACAAAACTTGAATTGAAGAATTGTATTGTCCCCTCTTAACCCCATTTTAGAACACAATAATTGCCCACTTGTAATGATCACCATTACCAACGTTTTATCAAACAGTAATTGAACAGGTATAATGCCCCTCGTTAGTAATTAATATGAAAAGTGGTTGTGAAGTGCTTTTGACTTCTGAATACCAGGAACCTAGCCCAGAAGGGGAACTGGTCCCGTGAAATAATGTGGAGGGAAGCAAATAAAGCATAGCGTTTGCTTCTGTAAAATCCAATAGTTCAAGTGCTAACCTTCATGTGGTTTGCAACTTTCACACTTTTTTAAAATTATGCTACAAATGATATTCAACAACAGAGTTAAATGAACAGTCTAGTACCTAAAGTGACTAAATGTGGTCATTCTTTACGGAAAGTGGTCAACAGAAATTCTGAGGGAAGACCAAGCAAGCAAGCAATGCAAAAGGATTTATAACAGAGACATGCACATTTCTTTTAAGTCTTCATTAATGATCTATACACAGATTGTAAGGCAGCTTCAATGCACATGTATGTGGAAGACACCATTTTGTATGCATACAGCACTAGTTTCTCTGACCATGGACACATACAGTACTTCAATCTGATTTTTCAAGACTCGAATGTAAGATTTCCCAAAACAAACTTTTTTTAAAACACAAACAAAACCATAACTATTGTATTTGGGACCAAGTCTAAATTGCTAAACCTACCAATGACAAAGCTAAAGATCAGAACCAACTATAACACTGATTAGCCCTTGTCACTAGTTTTAAATATCTGAGCATATGGCTTGACTCCCATTTAACATTTGGGTTGCATAATCATTTTCTGACATTCAAAACCTATGCCAACCTGGGTGTACTTTATAGGAACAAATCCTCCTTAAGCCTGTAGGTCAGAAACTGCATTGAACATTGGATGCTAATGCCAATGATAAATTATGGGGACATAGTATATGGTACAGCACTCACCTTAGCAAACTAGACACCATCTGCAACTCGATATGCCACTTTGTCCTACAATGTAACTACAATTTTTACTACATTTTTCCTGTCTTCCCTTCAAATACTCTCCGAGCAAGCTACCCGCCTATCTGAACAAACTCTTCACCCCAACCACACGCAGCACTTACTGTATCACCTGAGATCTGAATCCAAAAGACTGTTCATGGTCCCAAGGTTCAACAAAGAATCCGGCTGCTCCTCCTTCTCTTACTGTGCACCTTACAACTGGAACAATCTACCAGATACTCTCAAAACGGCCACAACTTTAAGTGAAATCAAGAGTTTAGATGTCTCGCATCTTGTCTGTAACTGCTACAATAACCCATATTTATATATTATCCCTAACTGTCCATGAAATGTCTGTAAATTGGATCTACAGTATAACCTATGTTCATTTAATGTAACCATGTATTCAAAGTATCAGTTTTCCAATTAAAGTTGCTTTAGGATCTCTATTTTGTGAAGGGTGCCCCGCTAGAATACATGGGACTTGTCTAGGGCACAAGCACAGCATAGAACTAAGCGAGAGAAATGAGAACAAGCTAATGTATGTCAAGTTAACACATGACCAGCTTTATGGCAACGCGAGCAAGGCAGTTGTCTTGAACCCCACGCCTCTGGGGGGCCTACGCTCCATTCTCTATCTTCTCTCCCTCCTGTCGGCACCGGGATCCAACTTTCACTCAGAGAGATGGGGGAGCTGGAGGAGGGAGCGCGGGGCCCCTTTCCTCCATCTCCCCCCTCCAGTCGGAAACGGGATCCCAGTTCTGACAGTGTAACGGAGTGCTCACCACAAAAAAGGCGTGACTGCAGGGTCAAAGTGTGGATAGATATATAACGCCACCCACAGCCACGTGGGCGCCTCTGGAGTGTAGATTGGTTGAGGTAGCCGGGGCGGGTTTGGAGTAGTAAGGATAGTCAAAGATACTTGCCGAGTGTAACGGATCGGGGACTCGCTCTTCCCAGCGTGTCCCCGTCACCTTGGTGCCTCCGGCTAACCCTCCCCTTTCCTTGCCTTCCTAGTCTCTGCCTCATTCCCTCGCGGTGCGGTCACGCTCCCGTTCGCGGTCTGCGCGCATGCACAGTCCCCTCACTGTGCGCGCGCATTCCCGGTCCCTGGTCTCCCGTCAGGAGACTCATGCCCCTCGGCATACCGCCGTCTCCCTACCTGGTTCTGCCACTCCTTCACCCTCGCATACTCACCTGCCGAGTACCTCCTCCGCGATCCTTCCTCCACGCTCTGGTACTCTGCGGGCATACAGGCGTTACACCGAGTTCGGGGTTGGAGAGGTGCGGAGCGTTGCAGGTACTTTAGCAGAGATCAGGATTGGAGAGGTGCGGATCATCGTGGTACTTTGCCGAGGTCTGGGTTGGAGAGATACGGATCGTCGTTGATAGCCGGGGTAAAGAGTATAGAATAGCAGAGTCCGGAGAGATAGCAAAAGTCAAGAACAGAGAGCTAGGGATCAAAGAGCAAGACAAGACTGTGGAGACAAGGGTAGCAGTGAACACTTCGAAACAACAAAGGTTTATGCTCAGCCAATTTGCCAGAGGGCAGGCTGAGCATATATAGGGAGCAATGACCAATGAGAACTGTGAGAAGACACGTCAGTAAGGCTGACAGTGGTAGGCATCAGGATACAGATGTGGGGAGAATCCCTGATGTGGACAGGTTATGCGGTGCTTGCGCGTGTTGAAGGCGCTCCGAGTGTGCACGCTGCTTGCCAGTGATGTCACTGTGTGGCCGTAACCTGGAGGCATGACGAGAAGTATTTACCTCTGCGCAGGATGCGCCCGCGCCCGTAGTGCAACGGCTGGTAGTGGCTGGCACACATGACATGCTGCAAGAGGCGGAGGAAGCGGAGCACCCAGTCGTGGGTTGGGGTAAGCGGGGAGCGCGCCGAGGGCAACGCGGTTCACAGATCCTTACAGACAGGAGGAGGGAGCAGAGGGAGCGCGGGACTAACAGACCAGCAGAGAGGTGAGTGTGGGGTGTCTGGGTGTGACGATAGCTTATGACAGGCTGTAATTTACACAAAATATATATATATATATACCTGGGTTTGAACTGGGACGAGACTTAGATATGATAAAATATAATTTATTCCTTGATAAAGGTGAACACAACAAAATGTACAAATAACAGGCAAAATATGGACACTTACTTAAAGATGGGAATGATGAACCAGTCCCAGCTGGACTGGCAGTTCATACAGCAATCATCCCAAGACATTGCATAGCATTTCTCTCAGCAGTCAGGTAGCAATTCAGATGATATCAGAAGACAATGAGTAAGGGCTGACTCTGACTTATATATCATTTTAACCCTTCTCTTCCACTCACGGCGCCGAGCCGTCTAGCAAAAGTCCTTTTGAAGCTCTTTGAAGCTGATTTTGGACTTCCAGTGTTTAGGGTGAAATATCACACTTAAACTGGTCAGTTCCTTTGGTCCCTGGGCCAAGCATAAACAATTAGGCAATTTAGTCTTTGATGACCAGGCTATGTAAATCCCAGCAGGATGTTCTTCCTGCTTATTACCATAACAGCATAGAACCAAAAATCCATATATACTGTAAATACCTTCATAACTTCATAACTTCAGTTCAGTCATACTTACTAGCATGCGCGTCATAGTAATACATTCCGTCACGCCTGGCGCTCCCAAAGAGACCAAATATTACAGTGTAATATTAAACTTAAGGGAGATATTAATATCCGGCTTTTAGTAGCTGTTAGATATCAAGTGTTTAGACTCATCAGGTGGGGCTTGGTCTCACGAATACACATATGTAACTCTTAGCATGTTCAGCCAAGGACATCTCATAATATTCTTATATTTAATAAGGTCACTCATTCTGATTTTCTCCTTGGGTAGCCCCACCCCTGGCAGGATACCTGGGTTTGTAAGTGTGAGTTTCAATGCTCACAATCCACTCAGTTCCTGGGTCCCGCATAAACAATTAGGTAATTAGCCTGTGATCACCAGCTCATAGGTGTCAAAACATTTGGTTCTGGTATGCATAACATTTGTTCCTTAATGCATTACAAAGGCAGGCAGAACACAATAGCATCTGGCCTGTACATTTTAAAACTGCATCAGAAAGGCACTTTATCAAAAATATGTTTCCCTTATGACAAAGTTATATTTTTAATAGGTGTGTTCTTGGGGGGTTACCCTGAGGCGGCACACCAACAATCAAGGTGCTGGCTCACTCCGGTCCTAAATTAGCAGTGTTAATGGAACGGCTCCTGTTATTCAGCACTGCATATAATATTAACCCCTTAAGCCCCAGTGTGTGTGTTGCAGACACTGGTCCAGAACCAATACATTCTTTTACAGGGGGATAAGTATTTAGACGGCTGAAAAATGGAGCATGAAAAGGCAGGAAAAAGGGAACAACAGGCTATAGTCACTATTTTAACATTAACCCTTTCCCTCCCGCAGCAACCCTAGTGTATGTGTGAGTGCAAACACCAGGATAACACAATACAGTTACACAGGGGAATATACATCTTCATGTTATACCAAGGGTTAAATCACATTTCTGGACCTCAGCCTAGTTAACCCCTTGTCTCCCTGGTGAGGTTAGAGGGTGACCAATTGGGGTGTAACCCCTTTAATCCCGGGCCAAATCCTCACGAACGTCACACCTCCCCTGCTCAAGGGGTGCCTGGTACTCCAGCTGCCTCCCCCTGGCACTGGGGTACCACTGGCGCCCTTGAAGCACTCAATAAGTCCTGAGGGGTTGGCCTGGCAAAATTGTCCTCCGGCATTGTCCAGTACAGTGTCCTGGCCACAGTGGATTGTAAAGTCTAGATCCTGCGGAGCAGGGCTCCACCGTGGCCACCGGGCATTCTCCTTTGCCTCCCTCTGCCCCCCACCCAGTGCCTGGTGACCCAAGACCATGGTGAAGGGGCCCCTGTGCAGACCATGCTGCACACTGCCCAGAGACTGGCATGTTTCTGCACCTGCAGGAGACCAGCTATTCAGCACAGACCGTCGCTTTCCTGTCAACCAAGTCTGGGAAAGGGCTATGTCACTATTCTGTAGGGACCCTACCTGCCCTGGCTCTGTGCCAACCTGTAGCTGCTCTGCTATACTCCTGACTCTCCTCCCTGGCTGCCTATCTACCCACAGCCCGCCTACCTAGCCCATCCCTAGCTTCTGCCAGCTGCCTAACACCCCACTGACCTCCTAGCTCTCCCTGCTTCCCAGTGTCTCCCTGCCTAGCCTCCCCTAGGCCCAGCACCTCAGCCCCTGCTGATGACTCCTGCTGCTTACCTCCCTGCAACCCACCTGCACTCTTCTCCCCCCTGGGCAATCCTAACCCAGACACTGGAGCTACCTGAGTGCACCTACCTCCCTGACCTTGTCTCCCCCTTACCAGGGATGAGCTCAGGAGCATCTCTCCAGATGCAACCACCTTAGCTCTTGGCTGGCAGGTATCTCTGGGGTGGCACAAACTGGCCACTGCCAAGGATACCCCCAGCCCATAGCTAGGCTGCAACAGGGGGTTGCTGATCTGAGAAACCCCCTGAGGCTCTGCCAGGGTAATGGGGGACTCTAGCTGCCATACCTGCTACTGTACTGCCCCGGCTACCACTAGCCCTCCTTCTCCCACTGAGATCTGATGCTGGCTACCTACCTGCAGCCTCCCCTCACTCCGCTTCTCCCTAGCTAATCCTAGCCTGGACCCTAAGGACACCTGAGTGAGGCCATCTCCCTGACACTGTCTCCCCATTACCGAGGATGAGCTCAGGGTTTCTGGTGCAGATGCACCCACCTTAGCTCCTGGCTGGCAGGTAATCTGGGGGTGGTCTAACTGTGCCACAACCCCTGGTACCTCCAGCCCATAGCAAGGCTGCAACAGTGGGGCTCTTAACTGAGAGTCCCCTTGCTGCTCCGCCAAGGTAATGGGGAAGCCTGGCTGCCCTACAAGCTGCCCTTCCTTCCCCTTCCCTGGTACCCCTATCTCCTGCCACCCCCCGGTCACCCCTATAGTGAAACAACAGGGTACAGTCATACGGAAAAATAAGTCAGGGTCAGTCTGCGACTTGGTCTGGCTTACCTTGCTGGTCCCCGCAGAGACCGCCGCCTTCGTTGGTCCCAATTGCAGGGGGACTGGAGTGGCCGCCGCCATGGGCGAGCCCCGAGTAGCTGCCGCAGCAGTACCCGGCTTTGATGCAGGGTCGTCGGCGTGGATTGTGGGGCTCCGGTCATCGCTGGGAATCGCCGACTCCATCAAACAATGTGAAACACCCACCTCCCGCACACCCCAACCCTCCCCCCAAATAAAATTCCGCCGGCAGGATGCCAGAGTGGCGGCTTCTTCTCCGCCGGTTCTCTGCCGGGATCCGGTGGATGGCCGCTGCTCTCCGCCGCTGTTGCTGATGCAGCCCGTCCAGGTTCTCCAGGAGACGTCCCGAGGAGGGTTGTCGCCCCGGCTGGGCGGGAGCCATCAGAGGATGCCGCTAACTGGGTCATCTTTTCCGCAGCTCGTGAGCGCTGGCCCTGAGGGGCTTCTTCGCCTGACCGCGCACGGTCAGGGCACTGGGCATTATTGTGGCCCATTTGTTGGCAGTGTCGCAGCAGCTGCCGGTGCTTCTCCGCCACCGGTGGACTAACCCCAGCAAGGGGCAACGGAGTCCAGAGCAGAGTTGCTTGAGCGCCGGGCTCTGGGAGGGGGTAAGCGGGTCGGTACCGGTGGGGTACCGACGCCAGGAACTGAGTCCACTTCGCCGGGAACCATGTCTTGCCCAACGCACACACCAGTGCTAGCTCTTTCAGGGAAAATGGACGGGCCACCGCAACGGCCGTTACCTCTCCTGGTGCAAGACTTCCGTGGT
Organism: Ascaphus truei; assembly: GCF_040206685.1. Taxonomy (NCBI): domain Eukaryota; kingdom Metazoa; phylum Chordata; class Amphibia; order Anura; family Ascaphidae; genus Ascaphus; species Ascaphus truei. The sequence continues at coordinate 354,902,855 of NC_134483.1, read as the reverse complement.
CTCCGAGACCACCCGCTCCCTCCACAAGTCTCTGCCGTCCCGGAGCTTGGTCCATTCCCTGCTCTCCGGGCGGTGTGATGGTTACAGCAGCTGCAGCTGTGGATCTTTGCTCAGCCTGCCGGGTTTCATGCTCACCGCTTGCTGTCTCTCTCTCAGCCTTGCTGGCTGCTGGTCCCCGCGCCGACTTGATGCACTCCTCCGGTCTCGGTGCCTAGCTCCAGTCAGACGGATGGCCGGCACTTTGGTTCTAGAGGCAATGCTTCTCACAAGTATGGGGAACAGTGAGGAGGTGCCATATCTTGTGTTATATGTTGTACACTGTGTGTTCAATATCTTTGGTCCCAGGAACTCGCAATTACCATCGAGTTCCCACTGTATCACAGTACCCCGCAGAATACTGTAATCCAGGTCCAGTTCAATCCCGCCAGCTGCCACCAGTTAATTACAAGCCTGTGACGATAGCTTATGACAGGCTGTAATTTACACAAAATATATATATATATATACCTGGGTTTGAACTGGGACGAGACTTACAGCAGCGGCAGCTCTTATTCGAGCAAATGCCGCTGGCTGAATGAGGCTGGGAAGCGGGTAGCCGCGGCGCGTGGCGGCGCACTGTGACGTCACGGTCACAAGCGCGCCCGGCTTCCCCGTCTTCCCCGGCTTCCCCAGGCTTCCCCGACACCCCTGGAGTTCAAATCTAGGTAAGCGGGGGTGCGGGGAAGCAGAGGGGCAGAGTAGAAGCCGGGTTCGGGGTGTCTTTGGGGGGGTAATTGCGCGCGATGTGGAGGGGGGGTGCGTGGGGGAAACGCGGCGGCGCGCGTTTCTGACTGGCGGCAGCTGGGGTAGATCCTGGCATGCCGCCGGCATTTACTTTAATAAAGTATGTCGCTACTGTAGATATGATAAAATATAATTTATTCCTTGATAAAGGTGAACACAACAAAATGTACAAATAACAGGCAAAATATGGACACTTACTTAAAGATGGGAATGATGAACCAGTCCCAGCTGGACTGGCAGTTCATACAGCAATCATCCCAAGACATTGCATAGCATTTCTCTCAGCAGTCAGGTAGCAATTCAAATGATATCAGAAGACAATGAGTAAGGGCTGACTCTGACTTATATATCATTTTAACCCTTCTCTTCCACTCACGGCGCCGAGCCGTCTAGCAAAAGTCCTTTTGAAGCTCTTTGAAGCTGATTTTGGACTTCCAGTGTTTAGGGTGAAATATCACACTTAAACTGATCAGTTCCTTTGGTCCCTGGGCCAAGCATAAACAATTACACTGGCGACACACTTTATTCGAGCTCGGCTAGTCCCACGAATTCGGGTATACTCGGGTGTATTGAGGTTTGTGACTGTTTTCTGCCCGAGTGCATTGCGTTATTTTCCAGGCAGGGATTGAAGCATTTTATTCCCGCTGGCTGCAATACTGCACAGTATATATATATACTGCATTACAATTCATGAATTTATGCCATCTGGTAGACACGCGAAGCATTGCAGCCTATTAAATCCTAATCATTATCATTTAACAGATCAGCCGCCCGTCAGCCAGGCATGAACCATGGCTGGGAAGGCAAACACAATGGGGCTTGTCAGAGGTGAGGAGCGGCGCATTCCAGGTATCTGCCAGGTACATACTGGGTATTTGCTCGAATAAAGTGTGTCGCAGCAGTAGGCAATTTAGTCTTTGATGACCAGGCTATGTAAATTCCAGCAGGATGTTCTTCCTGCTTATTACCATAACAGCATAGAACCAAAATTCCATATATACTGTAAATACCTTCATAACTTCATAACTTCAGTTCAGTCATACTTACTAGCATGCGCGTCATAGTAATACATTCCGTCACGCCTGGCGCTCCCAAAGAGACCAAATATTACAGTGTAATATTAAACTTAAGGGAGATATTAATATCCGGCTCTTAGTAGCTGTTAGATATCAAGTGTTTAGACTCATCAGGTGGGGCTTGGTCTCACGAATACACATATGTAACTCTTAGCATGTTCAGCCAAGGACATCTCATAATATTCTTATATTTAATAAGGTCACTCATTCTGATTTTCTCCTTGGGTAGCCCCACCCCTGGCAGGATACCTGGGTTTGTAAGTGTGAGTTTAAACGCTCACAACCCACTCAGTTCCTGGGTCCCGCATAAACAATTAGGTAATTAGCCTTTGATCACCAGCTCATAGGTGTCAAAACATTTGGTTCTGGTATGCATAACATTTGTTCCTTAATGCATTACAAAGGCAGGCAGAAAACAATAGCATCCGGCCTGTACATTTTAAAACTGCATCAAAAAGGCACTTTATCAAAAATATATGTTTCCCTTATGACAAAGTTATATTTTTAATAGGTGTGTTCTTGGGGGGTTACCCTGAGGCGGCACACCAACAATCAGGGTGCTGGCTCAGTCCGTTCCTAAATTAGCAGTGTTAATGGAACGTCTCCTGTTATTCAGCACTGTATATAATATTAACCCCTTAAGCCCCAGTGTGTGTGTTGCAGACACTGGTCCAGAACCAATACATTCTTTTACAGGGGGATAAGTATTTAGACGGCTGAAAAATGGAGCATGAAAAGGCGGGAAAAAGGGAACAACGGGCTATAGTCACTATTTTAACATTAACCCTTTCCCTCCCGCAGCAACCCTAGTGTATGTGTGAGTGCAAACACCAGGATAACACAATACAGTTACACAGGGGAATATACATCTTCATGTTATAACAAGGGTTAAATCACATTTCTGGACCTCAGCCCAGTTAACCCCTTGTCTCCCTGGTGAGGTTAGAGGGTGGATAAATTGGGGTGTAACCCCTTTAATCCCGGGCCAAATCCTCACGAACGTCACACTGGGTAGTGTGTGTGTTAACTCTTTCCTTCTCTGCAGTGGGCAACCTCCTGCAGTATCGCGTTACATCACAGCGTCATATGACGTGGCATTGCCATGGCGCTGTGACGCGCATTGCCATGGCAACGTTCCATCACATGAAACCGTGACGTCATGCCGCGGTCCACTGCCGTAGGAGGGCTACTCGTCTAGGTATGTCCGTCTTCTTTTTTTTTTTAACAGGACGAGCCCTCTGACAGCAAGCCTAAGGCCGGCCCTGCAAGTAACTAACTATAAACTGGGGCCCATTCATTAAAGTAGCACAGAAACACATTCTACTGTATTCATTCATTAATGCTCTCATGTCCAAAGCACACAAAAACAACATTTTAGGTTAGCATTTGGTTCTGGTTATATAAATCCATGCAGTATGCAAATTAAGTGTGCAAATGAGTAAATCACACAAAATATGATATTTATATTCTATTTAATAAACTGCGAGATTAGAGAGAAAGAAAGAGGTGCATGCAAATGAGATTTTTTTTTGTAGCAATCTTTCTGCATGGATAATTCCTAATGAATACAGCAGAAACGCACGATTTTTGCCGCATCAACTTACAGACTAGATTGGTATCAGGTTTTTTCATACTCCGTTTAAGCCATGTTACATCCTGTTATAATTCACCATTTATATTAAAATAACAAAGAATAATTTTATAAAGGGGCATAAACATAAAAACTTGGGACTTTCAAGGCAGTGTTAATGTCTTAATAGACTCCTTATTTCGATGCCACTACACCTGCTCAATGGTTTCTAAAACTTACAGTATGTTCACTGCCAGGGTCAAAATACAATGCATTGCAACTGCAGTAAAAGGGTTCGGTAAAGGCAAAATACCCAGACTGATTTTTCAGCATAAGGCTGCATGGCATTGTCGGAGTATGTAAATATGGGACTGAGAATTGGATTATGGTATGTCGTCCCTAAGACACATCTATGGTATACTAAGACTACTCTGGTGACAAAGGGGTTAATCAGTTTGTGAACAGTTTGCCAGGAATGTATGAGGAGGTCAGGGAAAGTGAGATAGTGAAGCAGACATAGTGAGACTGTTTACCAAAAGAGAAGGATTACTGTTAGCAAAATCAGGGTCATATGCAACTAACAAGATTAGACAGTTGTTGTACGATTCTTAGTTAAGTCGTTAATTATGCCTACTTGAGTACATTTTGATACAGTCATAGATGAAGACTAAAATAATGTAAAGAACTCCTGGGACTCTCTGAATGTTTTTTTAATGTAATCCAAATTTTCTGCAATCTCAATTAGAGACAGTCCCTTGATGATATTTAACTGGGAACATTGCTCATGTAACATTTTGTAACCTCTCCATAAGTGAGGTCATATCCATCTATTTTATTTCTTATTTCCATTCTTATTACCATTTCTACAATGACTTCAGCGTTACCCTTTAGCTAAATTAAACACCTTCTGAGAATTGGTGCAAAAAAGGTCCCATTTTATGACAAATTTATTGATTCTGTGGGATAAAAACTGCTTTAGCCAACAATTAAAATGACTCAGGTTGGGACACAGTTTCTCAGCTCACTTGTTTTGCATATTTTAATTGCAAATATCCATTTGACTAAGCATTTTTGGTATCCTGAAGGAGAGATATGGCACCCTCGTATTAGTTACATTCCATGCATCATTATCATAGCCTATGCAATCTTGTCCATTCAGTCATGGGTTGATATGCAACACAATGCACATTCTAGGCATATCCAATACACACTGAGCCCAAATGTGTCATAGATATTAACAATTCCCTATAGTAGTAGAGAGAAAGCAACTACATTTCCTTTTACAGCATGGGATGTATAAGTCATTTTGAGAAATAGACTGTACGCGCACAACATGCTTTAAAGAGATGTTTGGTATCTTAACAGTTAATGCATTATACTTTGAAAGCTAGGACAATGATTTGTAACATAGTCAGTTGCATTTTAATTGTTAAATATGTTGCTATTCCAGATCTTAACCAATACAAGTCATGTACAATTCTTCTATTTTCATAGCAAGATGAATGTAATTTCCCCTTTAGTGATAACAGATGTGCAAATGTGTCCCAGTTCGCGTCACAAAAGTCTTCAAAGATGTTTGCATATTTGCAATACTGTTTAGTTTGAGCAGTTACAGAGGATAATGGTTTTTGCAGCATTCATGTTAATCATGCAAATTGTAGGCAATGTGAGGCACTGTGACATTCTATATCAAGTAAGTGTTTTGGAACAGATACTGTAGTTAAGACAGAAAGAGAACATTTTTTTTATTTATATCTATTATTTATAGTTTGACTTTTTTTTTACTTTTTGAGAGGAAAGGGCCTTTTTTGTCTAATATGCTAATATTTCTCAGTTTAACTCTTCTCTAGCCCAACGCCTTTATATTCACATCTCTTTTATAATGTTCTTCTCTTTCCAATGGAGGAAAAGAGAGTGTGAGAAAGAAAAATAGAAGGGAGCATGATAAGGCAAAAGGCAGCAAGGAGAAAAAAAGTTTACACGGTGGAGAAGCAGGTCCAACAAGGGTAATGCTAACTAAAAAGTTGTATCTGCACAGTGGAACAACTGGTAGCAGAAGCGGCAGCAATGGTGTGCCCCACCATCAACAACAAAACCAGTGCTGGACTTACCACCATGGCCAGTTCCAACACAATAAGGTCCAGATCCAAAGAGCTCTATTAAGTGAGTTAACGTCCCATCATGCCATTGATGAAAATGTTATTATTATACAATTGTTCCATGGGAGAACATTTTATATTTTTCATTTTCTAAATTGCAATACCAGATTTGTCACTTAACTTTTAGCCTGCAAATGTCACCTGCAATATGTGGACTGGACAACTTACTAGACCATTTAAATTGAGTGTTAGAAAATGTGTCCCTTATTGGGAGGTGTGATATCAACTAATTCGCTAAGTCACTAAACATGTTGCTTTACAGCACTGCTGCAAATCGTCATACTGTATATTTCTGTACAGGGTATTGAACATGTGGCTTCTGGTGTAAGGAAAGGTGTTGTGTTCAGTGACCTTTGCAGGAGAGAGGGTTTTTGGATTTTTTTTCTCTGAGAACAAGTTCACCACATTTAAAGAAAACATGGGGTATTGGTTATTTTTTCTATTGAACATTTTTACTTTCAGTTTTTCTTTCTTCTGTTATTTTTTACTGCAGGTTATGTATCAGCATATTCTTTTTAATTATATGGATTATTTTCCTTGTTTGTGTTAACTGAGTTGTAATATGACCATTTTTCTGGATGTTGGCGTATCCTTTGACAAATCCTGCGTGGCTCTTTTCTCGAGGGGGTTACTGGCTAGTTATATTGTTTTGTAACATACCTAAAAGTAAAGAGACTTTTTATTTTTTACACTGTTGCCGTGCAGTGCTCTCTGCCCATAGTATCCGTGCAACACCATAGGACTATTCTGTCTATTGCTTCCATAATTTCTGCTCGATTGAAGCTTGCATGTGGAATCCTGCATTACATGGCCAAGGAGGTAGGAGGACCGTCTGAGGCCTAGAGCTGTGAGTTTGCTGTTTATATTTGACGCACAAAAGGCGGGGGGTAAGGGAGTGATCGACTAAACCATACTAAATGTGTATTAGTGTAATAATAATAATAATACAATTGATAATGAAAGGTAGGTGCAACTGTGAACTGAAGTGAATCAGAAAAAACGAGGGGTACAATGGTTTGTACACCAAAAGAAATTCACTTAAATGCACACTTACCAAAATTTAAAATCTAGCCTTTAATAATCAATCCTTAAAACATATATTACCAATATATAAATGTGAAAACATATAAAAATAGATTAAATAAATATCTAGTGCAACCAAACAGTCTTAATATATGTGCTCAATGCTGGAAAGTAAAAGACTGCACGGATGCTTATCAGCCTGAGTGAGCAAGAAAGCCCACTACCACATTGATCAGCCTAATGAATAATAACCTTCATAAGGGTGGTTGGCTCAAAGTCATAAGCAGAACCTAGACTAGTACTGCAAGTCCTGCCTGGCCACTACCCTATATATATATATAGTTTGCTGATCTAATGAATGGCTGCCTAGTACTGTATTAAAACACCCCCATGAAGGGGGCTGACATCATCAAACACGCGTCCAACGCGCGTTTCCCTCCTGCTACGGAGCTTCGTCAGGGACAAAATTTGCAATGGGGCTCTTACGGACGCTATTTATGGCATATGGTTACCATGGTAACTCAATCAGCGTTCCGTGCCTGCGCCTGCGCACACTTGCGCTGGCGTTACTACCTTAAACACATCTGGCTCACCTTTAACAATAATTGACACCTCGCTGCTGTCACAGACTCCTAGGATATATCAGACCATTGCCAAACTGGGGATGGAGTCTAATAAGTACCATCCCTCTAAGGCATATCGATCTAATCCATTCGGAGCATGCGCATTCGCAATTAGTTCCTCTCAGGCTATCAGCAGACGCATGCGCATTACCAATAGCTGGAGAGGGTAAATAAATAAATAAAGAAAATAAAATAAAGAAAACAGTGCATGCGTGAGCACTTAGTCAAAATCACCCCTGCGCCAGTTAGAGTCAGTGCGCATGCGTTGACACTTAGGCAGTCTTTGTCTTTGGCAGAAATAAAACTTAGTGCGCATGCGTGACCAATTGAAGTTATTTTCGCCATGATAGCGGCAATTGGATGTGGTTCAGTGCGCATGCGTTTCAACTTGCCCACAACCGCGACGGCGATGGATAGAGCCAATACGCATGCGCTGGTACTTAGATAATTTCTCGAGCGCACAGATAGAAACTAATGCGCATGCGTGGCCACTTGAAGTTATTTTCGCCGTGATAGCGGCAATTGAATGTAGTTCAGTGCGCATGCGTTGCAACTTGCCCGCAACTGCGACGGCAATAGATAGAGCCAGTAGGCATGCGCTGACACTTAGAAACTTTCACGTGCGCACAGATACTAATGAGCATGCGTGGCCACTTAGAAAAATTACAGAAATTCCTTAATGTCATTATGTCAGAGTATCGGCAAATGAATTACGTCCATGCGCATGCGTGGTCACTTAGAGTAAATCATAGGGTGACCCAAATGTCAGGCGTATGTGGAGTGTAGACAGCTTAGAGAGGTAAATTCAGAGACAGATATGTACAGTAGTTTGCCCCAATTGAAGTGCTGAGACGTCATTGGATACAGTATGAAGTGATGGAATAAAATGAAATTGAATAAACTGAAGCACATTTATACCAAAATCCCCATAGAATGACATATATCTGTGATTCAATGCCACATTTATTATGAACCCTAGTAAAGAATAAAATGATAAATAAAGTGGGTTCATGAATAGGTAATACAGTCACTAATTGTGTAAGTAAATATACAGTAATCATTTTAATGAATACAAAACCATGGCTGGCTGGCATGACATGGAAGGCAGGGGTATTGCAGGTGGGTATGATGTATGATAACTGTACACACAGTATAATGACACACTAATGGATACGGTAGATAATCTAAGTGTCTGCGAGATAGTAGGCGGGAGGTAACGCACACCAGAGATATGCCGACACTCAAATAAAAGGGGTGAATGTAAAACCTTCATTGAGGCCATGAGGACTTCGTGTCCTTAGTTTGTAGATCCATTCAGCTTCTATTCTCAAGAGCATCTGATCTACATTTCCCCCTCGTACTGGGCACTTACAACCCTGACATCTGTACATTCCTTTGATAGGACTGAGCCAAGTTTCCACTTTGGCACGCTGGTGGTGACTGTGCACCAGTCTGTCACGTATATTTTTGGCTCTCCTACTGGTGATTGTTGGTCTCTCTCCAATCACCTTAACCAAATCGACATTTGGTTTGTTATATTCTGACCACCAATACCTCTAAGAAAAAAGATAACATCATTCGATGTATTGGCACTTATAACAAACGCTGGTGGGCTATTAAAAGAATCTTCGCCCGTCACTGGCACCTGCTTTCCTCTGATGTCGATTTGGTTAAGGTGATTGGAGAGAGACCAACAATCACCAGTAGGAGAGCCAAAAATATACGTGACAGACTGGTGCACAGTCACCACCAGCGTGCCAAAGTGGAAACTTGGCTCAGTCCTATCAAAGGAATGTACAGATGTCAGGGTTGTAAGGCCTGCAAATATGTAACTCTAGCCAAGTCCTTTGACAACATTGACTGTACACAGCAATATAACATCGACAGCTTTATTAATTGTCGCAGTACCAATGTGATATACCTTCTCACATGCAAATGTGGGAAGAGGTACGTCGGTAAAACCACGAGGCAGCTACGGAGGCGGATTCTTGAGCATATAAACTCCGTGAAACATTCTGCCGAAACGCCAGTGGCGAGGCACGTTACTCAATTCCACGAAGGAGATGCTGATAGTTTAAGATTTATGGGCATCTACCAGCTTAAGTGCCCAGTACGAGGGGGAAATGTAGATCAGATGCTCTTGAGAATAGAAGCTGAATGGATCTACAAACTAAGGACACGAAGTCCTCATGGCCTCAATGAAGGTTTTACATTCACCCCTTTTATTTGAGTGTCAGCATATCTCTGGTGTGCGTTACCTCCCGCCTACTATCTCGCAGACACTTAGATTATCTACCGTATCCATTAGTGTGTCATTATACTGTGTGTACAGTTATAATACATCATACCCACCTGCAATACCCCTGCCTTCCATGTCATGCCAGCCAACCATGGTTTTGTATTCATTAAAATGATTACTGTATATTTACTTACACAATTAGTGACTGTATTACCTATTCATGAACCCACTTTATTTATCATTTTATTCTTTACTAGGGTTCATAATAAATGTGGCATTGAATCACAGATATATGTCATTCTATGGGAATTTTGGTATAAATGTGCTTCAGTTTATTCAATTTCATTTTATTCCATCACTTCATACTTTATCCAATGACGTCTCAGCACTTCAATTGGGGCAAACTACTGTACATATCTGTCTCTGAATTTACCTCTCTAAGCTGTCTACACTCCACATACGCCTGAGATATGGGTAACCCTATGATTTACTCTAAGTGACCACGCATGCGCATGGACGTAATTCATTTGCCGATACTCTGACAAAATGACATTAAGGAATTTCTGTAATTTTTCTAAGTGGCCACGCATGCTCATTAGTATCTGTGCGCACGTGAAAGTTTCTAAGTGTCAGCGCATGCCTACTGGCTCTATCTATTGCCGTCGCAGTTGCGGGCAAGTTGCAACGCATGCGCACTGAACTACATTCAATTGCCGCTATCACGGCGAAAATAACTTCAAGTGGCCACGCATGCGCATTAGTTTCTATCTGTGCGCTCGAGAAATTATCTAAGTACCAGCGCATGCGTATTGGCTCTATCCATCGCCGTCGCGGTTGTGGGCAAGTTGAAACGCATGCGCACTGAACCACATCCAATTGCCGCTATCATGGCGAAAATAACTTCAATTGGTCACGCATGCGCACTAAGTTTTATTTCTGCCAAAGACAAAGACTGCCTAAGTGTCAACGCATGCGCACTGACTCTAACTGGCGCAGGGGTGATTTTGACTAAGTGCTCACGCATGCGCTGTTTTCTTTATTTTATTTTCTTTATTTATTTATTTACCCTCTCCAGCTATTGGTAATGCGCATGCGTCTGCTGATAGCCTGAGAGGAACTAATTGCGAATGCGCATGCTCCGAATGGATTAGATCGATATGCCTTAGAGGGATGGTACTTATTAGACTCCATCCCCAGTTTGGCAATGGTCTGATATATCCTAGGAGTCTGTGACAGCAGCGAGGTGTCAATTATTGTTAAAGGTGAGCCAGATGTGTTTAAGGTAGTAACGCCAGCGCAAGTGTGCGCAGGCGCAGGCACGGAACGCTGATTGAGTTACCATGGTAACCATATGCCATAAATAGCGTCCGTAAGAGCCCCATTGCAAATTTTGTCCCTGACGAAGCTCCGTAGCAGGAGGGAAACGCGCGTTGGACGCGTGTTTGATGATGTCAGCCCCCTTCATGGGGGTGTTTTAATACAGTACTAGGCAGCCATTCATTAGATCAGCAAACTATATATATATATAGGGTAGTGGCCAGGCAGGACTTGCAGTACTAGTCTAGGTTCTGCTTATGACTTTGAGCCAACCACCCTTATGAAGGTTATTATTCATTAGGCTGATCAATGTGGTAGTGGGCTTTCTTGCTCACTCAGGCTGATAAGCATCCGTGCAGTCTTTTACTTTCCAGCATTGAGCACATATATTAAGACTGTTTGGTTGCACTAGATATTTATTTAATCTATTTTTATATGTTTTCACATTTATATATTGGTAATATATGTTTTAAGGATTGATTATTAAAGGCTAGATTTTAAATTTTGGTAAGTGTGCATTTAAGTGAATTTCTTTTGGTGTACAAACCATTGTACCCCTCGTTTTTTCTTATATTTGACGCAAACAGGAGATTGCGCCGTGAATCCATTTTTTCTTTGCATTTCTAAATTATGTTGTACATAATATTGGTTTAAATATGTGACTCAAAGAAGGACATATCCCTTTCAGATACAAATGGAGTATTGTGCACAGTGTGCAATGCAAAAACTATTAAGTCACACAGGCTCGTGGTGAGAAGGGCATTTACAGTTGCAATAAATGTATACAGTATAATTTTATTAAATAAATGTGTTGATACTGTACATATCCTAAGTTGCTGTGCTTATGTGGTAACCCTATTTATATACTGTGCCCTCATTGCACGGAAGGAGCAGAAATGGCAGCCCAATTCTAAGAACAATATTACATAAGAATATTACATGACCTCTTAATGAATGGCACAACATCAACACTTAAGAACCTTTCTATGTAAATCCTTTATCATGACATGATTATGCTTTGACGTGCTCATGACATGATCAAGAAAATGTTGCATAATTGGGTTACATTTAACTCAACACAGTATATGTAAAACGATACAAAATACTGTATGTATAGTACAAAATGGGACACATGCATCAAGTGCTGTTATAGGTTATTAGAGTCGTTCTGGGGATAACTTAATTGACTTGAATGGGAGTTACCGCCGGCACAGGTGCGATAACCAATACCGCCACTTGATGCCCACGTCCAATTATGTGCAATTACTACGGTTATATTGAACATTTTTTGTTTGGAAGGTGAAGGACTATTTACATTAATCTATTGATCCCATTGAACAATGGATGAGGAAAGAATAGCGTCCGGTTGAGTTGTGTGTTCCAGAATAAATAAGGGTAACGGAGCATCTCCAGCTCCACCCAGTTATAGTAAAGCAGAAAACACCTCCAAAATGCATTGGAGCTCAATTTATAATGTGATGCAGCCTTGTCTGCAAAGCACCTTTCAATTAAAGTACTTAATGCTATTTTTATTTATGTCTGGTTTCAGTGAATTCTATAGCAAACTCTGATATCCATTTTCACCCCATTCTTAACAGATTAATGTGTTTTATGAAAGGAAAATAGAAGGAAATTACTGATTCAAGAGAGCAGGACCAGCAGTTCCAAAGTACGACAATAAAAAAAACACTGTGATTTATTCAGGCCACGTGCACTGCTGCATGACAAAATTACATGATCAATGACATCATTAATTTTATCATATAAGAACATTCATCACAAAATAAAAACTTTGTTTTCATCAACTATATGTATCCCTCCTCCTCCTCATGAATAAATCTTTATTGTCAGTACTCCCCTTAATATTTTATTGTTCCCAAAATCTTTCATTCACTTCATGCATAAAGCAATGTATACAAATGGAATTCTCATTATTATATAACCTCCTCAAATACCCTTTTCTTTCCAATTTTCTCCTGCTTCACTCAAGTGACCTCATTGTTCACCCATCAAATAACCCCAGCCTTCTTATAAGGCCTGTTTTCTTTTTTTTTCCTATATGCATGCAGAGCATCTCATTGTATCATGCAGTCTGCTGCTCTCATAAAAGGATATGCCTCGCATGTGCTAAGTTAATAATGAGCAGCCACAGTCAGTATTGACCTCTTCTTTCTCTTTGTACACCCTCCTTTCTATTGTCATTTCACTTGGCCAGAAACCTCTTCATCTCGTAAATCTCTATGCAATGACTTTCTCTATTTTTATCATCTTTATACTATGCAAATTTGTATTTGTGTTGATATTGTCAATTTATTTTTCTCACTGTCTTTCATCTCCCATTGCATTGCACGGCAGAATATATTAGTACCCTTTAAATAAACTATAATAATAAAGCCGAGAAAGAAAGCTTGTAGTCAATTATGTAATCTACACACTTATTGGCCTTTTTCTATATAGGCCTAAACGACAGCTGCTGCTTTTGCAATTTTTTTTTGACAATTTCCTCTGAATTTTTTTTTTAAATGTCGGCAAAGTGTATTTCACAAATTGATTATATGTATAAATTTTATTTTAATGTGTTATTTATTTGTTGTTTATATTTAAGTATTTGTTTATATGTGCATTTTAGTAGCATAAATATATATTGATCTTTTTGGGTTTAGCCTCAGATACAGCAGTGGAGAGCTCTCTTATTGGCTATTCAATACAAGGTTAGAAATTGGTTTATGGTTGTTAGGCAGCCTTATTGGTTAGATTAAGTTTAGCCTGACAACGTGAGAGTATTTCAGTCGCTGGTGTCTGAAGCTACCCATAAACCCTCTAAAGAAGTCGCAGCCTGCGACGAAATGCGTAAGGAAGCTTGTGATACCCGGCACTACGTCATCAAGTGGCGACACGGTCATGGCCGGATCGTGCCGTGAACACAACTCTGGCCGGTAGCTGTGAAGTTGTCCATATACATCAGGACATTCCCTACTCTGTGACGGGCAATCTACAGTTGGAGAGCTGTGTATGCAGTCTGGAGACGGTTCCGTTGGTATATGCACAAACACTCGTTTTTATTTTATGTTTTGTAAGTGCGCCTGATTCCCTTGTTTATCCCTTTCCCTTCCCCAATAAATTATATATTGCGTTATGAGGTTGAGCACTCTCTTTTGTCTTTTTAGGTTTACCTACAGGATTTGGTTTTATCCTCGTGAGAGCAGCATCATATCCCCACAGCAATGATTGGACTCTATCATCCTCTTTTTACTGGAAGGAATATCTGGGCCTGGTTTATTTACAGTATGTTACATGTTGTGTGTGTCTTGTATGTCCTTTCTCTGTAATATTGTATGCTTCTGTTATTAACCCCTTGTGTGCCTTCATCTCAGTTAGCATCAGTCTTTCCACATGTATTGTTGATGATTATTTTTAATTAATTCTCTTTGAAGATTAGCGCTACTATATTTGTCTTTTGCACCTGACAGCGGGGGCTGCCATGTTGAGAATGGTGCACTCACATATGGCACTTTGCGCATGCGCAGGAGCGGTTCCCCGGTACGGTGACCATATTGCTACACCCTGTGCATGCGCAGTAGCAAGGACATGCGGCGGCCAATACACTCATAGGCTTCGCTGGGACTACAAGCCCCAGGATGCACAGGGGCAAAGAGCACATGCGCCGGTTAAGCCAATAGGGTGCACAGAATCTCCTGCAAGGAGATAGCTACATTTGGCGCGCTCAGGGAAGCACCCCAGTCGGAAGCAGGACAGCAAGGAGATAGGTAAGGTTCAGGGAGAAGTGCTCCACTGAACTAGGCCAGAATAGCCCCCTTAGATCATAGCTAGACTCCTCACTACTAGCTTGTGTGTTGTAGGGAAGGCCCCAAGGCAAGGACGCTCCCTTAAATACATTAGTGCTAGTCAATGCAGCGGTGACGGATGCACTCGGTGTGCACGGCCTGCATCTGGCCTGCCATCCTCTCAGAGATGTTCTGCTGGTGGTACACTCATGCGGGAAGCCACCCCACGTGGATGCGGATCTTCAGTGGAACAGATTGACCGTTTACTTGGCCTTACTCAGCGACCCCGGGGCTGGAGCTCCGGGCAGGTATTTTCCACAAGTGCACCAACACATCGTGGGGCAGCGCTGTCTCACACTTGGGGGTGGGATAGGCCTTCGTGGTCTGGACACTGGGACACTGGTGCCCCTGCACCCAAGTACTGTGGGAGTAATCCGCGGATCGGTATGAGCCATATTGTATATGTATATTGTGTGTATTCATGGTTCTTGTTTATTACCTCCCCATAATTACTGTTCCCCATACTTTGTGTGTGTATTACTGGGCATATTGTCTTGGGAGGGGCTATCCTACTTTTTGAGGATCCTTCCCCGCTGTTTAGTAGATATTTATATACACACCCCAGGCTTCCAGTGGCAGAGGATTAGGCCTCCTGTTTGCCACGCATGTATTAGCATCAAACGTAGTCGCGCTGACACAAG
Source organism: Ascaphus truei (assembly GCF_040206685.1). Taxonomy (NCBI): domain Eukaryota; kingdom Metazoa; phylum Chordata; class Amphibia; order Anura; family Ascaphidae; genus Ascaphus; species Ascaphus truei. Next base: position 354,887,579 of record NC_134483.1, on the reverse strand, counting down.
GGAAAAGGGGCTACACACACACACAACACACACACACACACATACATACATACATACATACATACATATATATATATATATATATATATATCATAATCGATAAATAACTATTGTATTAACCCCATAGTGGACACGGTGGTCATTAAGGCATGCATCATGCATTATTGGTTGCTGTAGTATGTGTTAATTTTCCCCGAGGATGATGTAGGCCCTCTACATGGAACGTGCTAATGTAGCTGCCTAGGCTCTTCTTAGGAGGGCTCAGACACCATATATTAAACTTTTTCTATAGCAAAAGTTTAATACACAGGTCAACATTTCATCTCTCTCATGGCCTTATGATCGGATAAAACCGGTAATAGGGCTGTTTCTATTCATATAGGGATGTTCCTATTCTTGTAGAGGGGGTTAGGTGTGTTGGGGGTGCCCCAAGGAGGGAGGTTAGGTCCCTAGGGGGGGGGGGGGATTGGCAGTTTTTCATATTTTTTGCCCAATAAAATTGCTAAAGCTGATTTTTAGGAGTACACAGAATATGGCCCTCAGTAATAGAGACTTTCACCAAGGACTCTACACATATAATTTTTTATTCCTTCTTTTATTCACTAAATGGTTTAGCCACGAATCGATAGACGATAGTATAAAAATGCTTGTACAGTATATACTAGTAATATATTATCCTTACAGTATATTAAGAAATCACAGTTGTGCAGCATAAGGGGACAGACTACTAGGATGTTAGCCTCACAAAATGTATGGTACAACAAATCAGTACAGTTTGCTCTTGTAGCTATAAAGCAACATGAAGTCTAAAAGCATCTGTCCCTTTTGTTTCTTTTCTCTTGAATATCATTAAAATGTTGTGCTGACCCTGGAGAATATGTTTATTCTATACTGTACATCTACACAGGAGAGATAAATGAAGCAAAACATTTCCTTAGGACGAACATACTATAGAAAATTGAGATTGGAAAAAATGACGACTATTCAAATCCTTGAGCTTTATGTCATATGGTACAAAAGATAATACAGATCGTGGATGTTTCTTCCATAAAACATTCATGCCTAAGTGTGATAGCCTTGACAAAGCACAAGTTATTTTCTATATTATTCAGTCTTCAGTTAGTAAATATTCCTGGGGGTGGTTTTCTGATGGTAAGTCACATGTCACATGTCATGTGGAAGGTCTGTGATCACAAGCCTGTCATTTGTCATCATAAAACTCCTACAAATTGAGGCAGAAATCTGTCCACTGCAGAAGGAAGAATTGAAAAACTGCAGTAAATTGGCGTAATAAATACAAATGTAGCAAAAATGTAGTAATTCCAAAAGTGTAACTCTGCATCACGCAGAAAGACCCAGCAGTAATTAGCAAACACGTGTTCTTATACTGTATGTGTGTGTGTTTGTACAAACCTATAGGTGTGTGTAAACCAAAAGAACACAATGGGGCACTGCACAAAGCTGATCTGGGTCAGAAAGCAAGGATGAAACTTTTGTGTAAACATTGCTCATCTTTGCAACATGGCAAATTAGACTCACTTTATTGTATATTGTACCTATGCAGCTTTTACATTATACATTAGAGAAAGTAACAATTCTGTCAAACTATCATGTCTAAGTCTGTCATACTCCTGTCATAGCCATCACAGGAATAAATAGCTGCCCCCCCCCACGCTATGCACCTCAATGTAAGATGTAGTGCTCTGCCTAATCCACCTACATTACATTTCTATGATAACGGCTCTCACACAATGGCCAGTGGGGTCACTGTCCTATCAAGAGTTAAAAAACATCAAATGGGAGGCGCATGCGCGATGGTGAGGGGAATAGCTGCCTAATCCAGTAGCTCCTACCCCCGCCAAAGCATTATTCAAAATAAGGCAAACCAAACTCACAGTTCATATTTAAAATTCACTGCTACCGGCGACGGAACACATAGCGATGGCCCCGCCATCTACAAAAAAGAAGAACACGGGGGATCTCCGGAGATATTTGAGCCGATCCGCATCCAGAGACGGGAGGGCAGAAATGGCGCCCGGCTCAGCGCCAGGATCGGGGTCGGAGCGCGAGGAGGATTTGGAGGAGATGCCTGGAACAGCGGCCCGTACGGCGCTGTGATTTCGACCAGCTATATAACGATATGAAATCGTTATTTAGAGCCGAAATACAAGAACTCCGGAAAGAGGTACATGGCCTTGGAGAAAGAACCGGGGCCCTGGAGGACAAAATGATGACTGTCTCCACAACAATTAAAAAGTCGGACAAGCGTTCCTCCCACCTGCAAAATCAAATTACAGAGTTGGCCGAGCGCCAACAGGATGCCGAGAACCGGGACCGCCGGAGTAACATCCGTATCCGCGGCATACCCGAGGACATAATGGAGATAGAGGAGTTCATCACAAGATGGATGGCGACTCTGCTCCCGGACACCCCGGCGGCAGAACTAATGCTGGATAGGTGCCACAGGGCCCTAAGGAGCAAACCGCTGGCGAATGCACAACCGAGAGATGTGATTGCCCGGTTGCATTACTACCGCACCAGGCAGGCAATCTTCACAAAAGCCAGAGGGGAAGAAGCATGTAAATTTGAGGGTATCTCCATGCAGCTCTTCCAGGATCTGTCCCCCCTGACCCTGGCCAGACGCCTGAAGCTACAGCCGATCACCCGACTCCTCAGAGACAGAGCTATTCGTTATCGGTGGACATTCCCGTTTGGCCTATTAGTCATCAAAAACGGGAGGGCCACCTCAATGAAAAACCTAGAGGAAGGGGATGAATTCCTGCGCAGACTGGGGGTGACAAACGGAGAAGCCGTGAGCCCCAGGAAAGAGGCAGAACCGGATAACGAGTGGCAACAGGCCGGCACATCCAGGAAGACCCGAGTTACCACCGAGACGGAGAAAGAGTGAACAAGGCACAAAGCACTCACTCACTATCAAAATAAAATGTACATTTCACTGTTTGGTTGCCTACAAGTTATGGCGCAAAGTTTGGGTTAACTGGACCGCTTGCATCTCGGAGTGCTGAGCAGAAGAATATGGCTTCATATTGCCACAACACCACCTATCTAGTGAGGGACATGAACACTCTACCCTAGGGCTTCAGGCCAAACCTGAAAAATAAGAGACTTACCTGCTATCCCGGCGACATTGGCTGCCCCGCAACCCGGAAGAAGCGCGTGGTATGCATCAAGGGAAGATGGAGGCATCGCGACTCGTGGCGGGAAGAAAAGCTGCATCGCCGGAAGAAGAAGGGCCCAGAGCGGGAAGACGTCCGCCTCCGTCGACATCCGGCTGCTAAAGACCAAAGACCGGAAGGACGTCACCGGATATGGCCGCGCGGCCATCTTGGTAGAGGCAACCTGACGGGGAAAAGAGGACTCACGTCATTCAGGAGCGCCGGAACCGCAGCAGGACCCGGAAGGACAGATACCCCGGACCGAACGCAGGGTCATAAGACCCACACATAGCCCGGACACACAGCATTAGGGCACCAGGGGAGGTAAGGAGAGGGAGAATATCCAACAAGGATGAGATAGACCCGGTAATACCGAACAGAGGGCACCAGCCGCGGAAGCAGTCAGGGGGGCGAATGATCTAATAGACACAAGCACCGGAGGTAAGGGCCAAGAAGAGAGAGTCCCTACAATAGAAGGAATAGAGGGAAGGGAATAAAAGACCCCAAGGCACATAAGAGTAAAAGAGCGAGGTGGGATTACACGGAGGGCATGAGCAGGGAGGTAGGAAGAGTACCCCACATATATAGGATACATACAGAACAACTGTGCCCGAGGTCCTCGAGATGCTGGACGATCGCATTGGCTATAACGGTTTGCCATGAACATTGGTTAAAAGAGGTGGGGGAGGGGGTGGTTGCCCTCTCGCCGTCGCCATGAGTCTCCTCATGGATACTTGGGGGTTAGACCCCAAGTGACCCATGCAAGACCCCGGTGGGCCGGTAGAAACGAGTCAAGCTCACCCTGACTTGTTCAGAGGTGAGCCCACCCGAACCGGAATCCCACGAGGGGCAGTTCAGGCGCCCCAGGGGACTCGGTCCCCTGAAGTCGCCGAAAGTTATCAAGGTTTATTTGTTGTCTCCCCCATGCTCCCGATGTGTGTACTACATGTATCCATATAATTACATATATTTTTCTTCTTCGGTATCACATTCAAAGTTTGAGTTTGAGTCTAAAGATTCTTCTGAATCATTGAGGTCAGTGTTTTCCCACAAAATATCATCACCTGTGCCATCAAGTGCATTTGTGATGCAGCATTTCTTAAATGAGGGATTTACTATTGTATCAGGTATTTTCCAAGCAGCTGACGCCCATTCTGCAAGTTTTGATGTAGATGCCCTCTTCATCTTACCAGCATGTGTCAAAGGAAGGTTATCAGATAGCAACCATTACTCATATTCTTTACTTACATGTTCTTTAAATGGTTTGTTGGCTGAAACATCAAGAGGTTGAAGTTGGTTAGTCATGCCACCAGAATAACAACCAAGTCATAACGCTTTCCGGCAAGCTTATTCTGTAGTTGTTCAGATAAATGTACACGAAATGCATCGTGGAACTAACATACTAGGTGCATTACGTAGAGCTCCTGAAAGTGTATTACTAAACAATTTTTAACCAGTCTTCTATCAGCTCAGCCAGCATCCATCTTTAAATCTTTGGGAAGGATCTCATTCTTACGTATCGTTTTGCGGTTTAAAATTATATACAATATGATGGCAACTTTCGGTCATCGGCAGTTATACCTCACATAATGGTGACACGCTGCTTTTCAAACCCATGCTCGTGATCTTGACCTCTTTAGCACCTTTGAGATAGACAGTATCATTTTGAGGCATATCGCAGAATACCGAGGTTTCGTTTGCATTTCCTATTTGCTTAAACTCGTAGTTGCGTTTTTAATTTAATTGAATTACGTTTTGCTGGAAGCTAAACAGCTTCTCCGGAGGCTTTTGACAGATCGATATTCGACACCTGAGTACTACAGTAGTTCTTCAAGATGCATGAATTGGTCACACCAACCTCTCCTAGCTTTGAAAATTCTATGATCTATTCTGAGAGATTGTCAATTTCTGTTGCCTTTAATTACATTGCCTGGTGTGTGACAGGCAATACTTTTGCACGTGTCTTAATGACCAAACGAAACACAGCTTTATCTACTTGTGGGAATCTTCCCTTCATAGGTCATGTAAAGCACTTGGTTGTTGCTTTAGAAAATATGGAAGTGCGGTCATTCCTCCAGCAACTATTATTTGCTTCACTTATAGTAAATTTACCTTCCGCAGCTCAATTTCCGTGCTTTTCTGTGTACTCAATAACATTTTGTTTCAATGCTGCATCATAGTATAATCTTTTTGAAGACATTTTAAGCGACTATTAGGGATCCAATTTACGGTAACTCAACTGTGGTGACAATCGGCTAAGGTGGCATATGCGCAGTGTGATGCAATCACTGTCTCTAGGTGTTGGAATAGGGCAGCTAGGGGACTTTCCAGCGTATATACAGTTAATTTTCATTGGATAAGCTACCCTCAGGTGCAGCTAATAAGCCTGGTCTGAATGAACAAGGAAGTGTTTTAAGGCAGACACAGGGAGCTGCCATCCTGAGTGAGAGAGACTGCTGTTCCCAGAGAAGGGGTACAGAGTAGAGATTCCCTGCGCTCTCATGGGGCTGAGCTCCCTTAGGAAGGAAGGTTGCAAGGCTGTGGTGAAGCGGTGATGTCCTATCCTTAATATTGGACTTACAGAGGAGAGATTCTCTGAGTTCTCATGGGGCTGAGCTCCCCTAGGAAGGAAGGACGCGAGACTGTGCTGAAGCGGGGACATCTGCTCAAAACCCTGGAATAACAGATAAGAGAAACACTATATGGTTGTGTGCAGAGACTGTATATGGTTAGCTATAATGTAGTACCTGTTTTGGGTAGGTAACCAGCTTAGCTGCCCATCCAGTTAGTAAGGGTTGAAACTGAATGTGTAGTTAGTCTCCTAAGAGGAGTAAGCGTTTATTTTATGATTTTGTTTTTACTTTAAGGGACAGTGGGCCTGTTAGTGTATTACTTATCCTTGTAAATGTAGCCAGGTCCCCCAGGCTTACCATTATCTCCGTATGCTGGGAGAATAGGGAAGGTTGCAGTGCGTGAAGGGAGTGCTTCGGTACATCGGAGGCTCCGCAGTGACCTGAGCAAGTAGGGTGTTCGCGCATGCGCGGTGAGCCTGTGGAGGTGGTGATGGAGCAGAGGTCGCGCATGCGCAGTAAGGGGTTGTGAGAGCCCGCGAAACAGGAGCTACTCCTATAGCATGGAGCGCACAGGACTATGAGTCCCAGGAGCCTTAGCGAGACCAGGTGATGCAAGGGAGCCAATAGGGCGGGTGGATTAGCGGAAGGAAGGGTTAGGAGGTTGTGCAGGGGAGCACGTTGGGAGAGCTAATCAGGAGGAGGAAGGAGAAGGAGCTCTGCATGTAGGGTGGCCAGTAGCCCCTACACTAGGCCACATACCCCCGACCCAGTTAGGCCCTGAGTCACCGTGAGTGAAGCGGACATAGGAACAGGCCATAAGATAGGAACCAGACCCCTTTAGTACCAGTAGGAGAGTTGTTACACCCAAAGACTGTCGCATTACCATACCGGAGGTTTGGGCTGAGACCTCGGCCAGCACAGCAGTCACCAACCGGGTGGGATCGCCCCGCAAAGGTATCCCTGGAGTGTCTTCATCGTCGGATCCTTTGTGAAATTCCTTTGCAGGCCTGAGCGCTGGAGCGCTCAGCAGGTAACCTCAATAAGTGCACCAACTATAAGATCGGAACATAGTGGCTGCGCAGTCACACACACACACCCTACGTTGGGGGTGGGGGAACTGTGGTGTGGAGAACTGGACACGGTGAGGATACACTGAGAAGGGGTCGCATCCAGCGAGACGCAGTAGTATAGTGTCTCCTATATGGAGGGACACCTGCTTGATGATATGCAAGGTTATGGTTGCCATTAGTAAAGTCATTGGTTATTTTATACGCTGTGTGTATTGTATTACATTATTGTCCTGTGAGGAACAACTTCCACTCTGCTGGGAGCCATCACAGGTGGAGGTGCTGCACTTGGTAAAAGGTTATCGGTATTCATATGTGTGGGATACTTAGGCCCTGCGAGCCAACAGACAAGATTTAGTCTACAGTACTTATACCATATGCTGCATTAATTATATTTGGTTTAATAATTTTACTGTGTTAAAACCAATCATTATTAACAAGTGGGGCGTTGTCTAATTACCGCAGTCTGTATTGTTCTTTCATTGCAGCTGTCATCACATTATTTTAGTGACTATCTAGTCAGGAGTGGTACGTATGGTGCTAGGTCTTGACCTACTACACACCATACCTATTAGACATATATACACTCACCACCCTGAGGCATCTTTAACATTACCACCACAATCACCTCAAGGTGCCTGTCCTCACATCCATACTAATTAGTCCTTCTGTACATCATCCCAACCACTGTGTTTTGGTTCGGATGTGTGCTGTTTAATACTGGTTTTATCTATCTATGTGATTAGCTGTTATAAGTGTTGTCTGTCTGTGTGTTTTTATGTTCACACCAATTATATATATTAATAGGAAAACTGATAAAGGTTAAGTTTTATCTCATATACATTATACACCTATTCAATGAGTGCTAGTTATATAGGGGTCTCCTTTTCACTTGTCTAGGCAAGTGTACGTCTGCCTTAATCTGGGACAGAAGACCCTACTCTGTGACAGAGACATCACAGCAGGCAATGGCAACTACGTCACAACTTACTCCTCTGCCAGGCAGCTGGCAAGTTGCTGGCAAGTTTCTTTTGATGATTGTAAGACACTTCCCGATTTCAGAAATGTTAAAATGTAAAAAAAATAAAAGTGTGTCTTAGAATCAAGGAAATACGTTATATGTATATATATGACGAAGTCACGTGCTGTGACGAGACACGTGGGGACCCGTATGCTGAGACGTTTTACGTCGTCCCGTCACCACGAGCAACCTGTGTATCGTGATACTTGCTGGTTCTCATTGTAACTGTGGCAAAACAGGATACAAATGAACAGTTCTTGTTGCAAATCGTATTCACTACCTTTCTGGTACTCTGGAGGTTTTCATATCATGACATCTGTTTCTACATTGCCTGCGGAGTTCCATGATGATCCCTGGTAGCAGCACGAGTTGTTCCAGATGAGAATCATCTCATATGAGATTGACTAACTCTACATGCTTTTATCCTAGCTACACTTGTGAGTGTGCTTTTTTAAAATTATCATTGTTGAGAATAAATTTAACCCAGAATTACGCTCAGGTAAAGCTCAGGATTGTGTGTGACAAAGTCATAGTAAAAAAGAAAATTAAATAGTAGAAGAACATCATGGGTTTTTAAATACATCAAGTTGCTCAAGGAATACAAATATAAATAATATTACAAATACCAGATGCTAAAAAGAAATGTAAGTTTAAAATTGCACAAAATAGGTACTGACAGTTCTAAAAAATATAGATGTAATATATCTAATAACCACATTTAAAAAGTCATAAAAACTTCTCCAGTGAATAGATATAAAATGTAGTCATTGTAAATCTCTGATGTTAAAGTCCTGCCGTTGAGTTCACCTTAGCACCTTAACACACACGAATGTTTCTCAATACAGAAAGTGAAAAGTGACACAGGCAGGGAAGGAAAATTGCAGAGAACCCTTTAGGGGTGCCCAGGGAACCCAAAGGTTCATAGGAACCCTGGTGAAAAAACACTGGTATAGTATTTTATGTTGGAAAGTCTAAAACAAAGTATTAATACGCTCACAATAATACAATTTCAATCAGCTCATCTCAAAATAGGAATTCTCCATCAGCAGGTGACACTGCTCTGGACCAATCTGACTGATTGGTCTGTATGTAGTTGATTAATTGTTCCCTGTTATATATATGTGAATTCAATATAATAAAATATCTTTCTAACAGCAGATGGGATAACACTACAACACCAATGCTTCTTCTTGTGAGGACTTTTGAGCCAATCATACTTACTAATAAACTCCTAACTTTGCTATTGCAGATAGGTTTATGTACACTGTTTGTTTTTTTTATTGTACCTTTTCATTGTCATTGTTTGTTAACCTGACGACAAACCTTATTGGGACCAAGATGTTGTTCTTTTGTAATGCATATATTTTTGAAATTATTAGTGCTTGGCTCTTTTCATTTTGTAATGTTGAATTTGCTGATTGCATTGATTAAAGTTTATTTATATAGCGCCCACAGTGTACTCGCGTTTTACAAAAGAGACAATAAAATACAGGAAAATATAGTACAATAAATGCAATAAAGAAAATCAGACAATAGGAAAATAAATCTCTGTCCTGGAGACCTTACAATCTAAGTGGTATGTTAAGAAATTTACAGAGACAGCAGTTGAGGGAATACGTGCAGTAGATGGCAGTACTTGGCCACAAGGGTTGATTGGAGCGACTGTGGGTGTGGGACAGCAGCCAGGAGTCCAGGCTATTGAAATGCTTCATTTAAATGAAAAGTTTTAAGGTTTGACTTAAAGGTTGGGAGAGAAGGTGATTGGAATATACTGAGTGTAAGCAAGGCCGGCGCAAAGGTTTCATGCGCCCTAAGTGAAACTTAAAAGTTGCCCCACAGTTGTATTCTGTCTTATCTGTGCCAGCTGCCTCCGTTCTGCCGCCCTGCTTCTCCTGCAAAATCGAGCATCAAATGACGCCGCATACGTCACAACCGACATCACACACAGTCTTGTTGCCATGGAAACCGTGACCGTGTGACGTCAAATTACGTCCCGTTACCAAGGAAACGAGACGCCGTGCGACAGTTATGGGTAGAGCGCAGGAAACAAGCAGGGCCATAATGATAGATCAAAGCTGATATGTAAAGAGAAGCAGACAAGTGGAAACTTGAAGTTAAGGAGGAGAACTTTGTAGGTGAAATGAAACTTAATGGAAGCCATGAGAGGGATTTAAGGAGGAGATGAGCAGAGACTGTTTTGGGAGAAAGTGAAATAATTCTAGCAGTAGAATTGTGAATAAATTGCAAAGGAGAAAGTTGCAAGGCAGGGAGGCCTGTTAGTAGAATATTACAATAATCCAGACAGAGAGGATAAGAGCATATAGCAGTAGATTGACAGAAGAAAGGGCAGATCATGGCAATGTTACCATAAGTCCACTTTCCCTCAGACTATAAGATCTATCGCTGAGGTGAGGGCCTGAGTGATACGGATATATATATATTACAGTGTGAGATACATGTGACGTGGGGACAGTGTAACTGGACACAACACAACGGTATTGAATTATAACGGGTTATATATATATATATATACATATATATATATCATGGGCGTCCACAGGAGGGGGCAAGGGGGGGCGCTTGCCCCCCCCAGGATCACTCGCAGTCCTGGCCGTGCCCATCAAAAAAAAAATACAGTCTCAAAAAAAAAAATCCTCGTGCGCAGTGCTGACACATCCGGCCTTCCAGTCGCCCCTGGAAACGAGATTGTACCCGCTGACGATCCCTACAATTTCCCTGGCAGACTCCCCCCCCCAAACCTGATTGGCTGGCGCTTTGCCAGGATTTATTTATTTTGGCTCGCAGCCAGGCTCTGAGCTGTGAAGAGCCATTTCTTCTGTTCAGCATAGAGCAGGTAAGCAATGTCCCATGCCTCTCCCCTGGTTTCCTCTGGACCCATCACTGGTCTCCTCTGGACCCCCCACGGCCTCCTGTAGTTCCCCCACGGCCTCCCCTGGTCCCCCCACGGCCTCCCCTGGTCCCCCCACGGCCTCCATAGGTCTCCCATGACCTCCCCTGGTCCACCCATGGCCTCCCCTGGACCTCCCCTGGTCTCCCCTGGTACCCCCACGGCCTCCCCTTGTCCCCCCATGGCATCCCCTGGTCCCCCCAAGACCTCCCCTGGTCCCCCATGGCCTCCAGAGGTCCCCCCACGGCCTCCAGAGGTCCCCCCACGGCCTCCCCTGGCCCCCCCATGGCCTCCCCTGGTCCCCCCAAGACCTCCCCTGGGCCTCCAGAGTTCCCCCTGCGGCCTCCAGAGGTCCCCCCGCGGCCTCCAGAGGTCCCCCCGCGGCCTCCCCTGGTCCCCCTGTGGCTTCCAGAGGTCCCTCGCGGCCTCCCCTGGTCCCCTGCGGCCTCCTCTGGTCCCCCCACGACCTCCCCTGGTTCCCCCACGGCCTCCCCTTGTCCCCCCAAGACCTCCCCTGGTCCCCCACGACCTCCCCTGGACTTCCTCTGGCCGGCCCACGGCCTCCCTGGACCTCCTGTGGCCCCCCACGGCCTCCCTTGGACTTCCCCCCATGTCTCAAATGGTCTCCCCCCTGTCTCCCGTCAGTCACCTACCCACCCTTTCTTTCTCTCTCTGTCTCCCTGACTCCCTCTCTCTGTCACCCTGTCTCCCTCTCTCTGTCACCTTGCCTCGCTCTCTCTGTCACCCAGCCTCACTATCTGTCACCCTGCCTCGCTCTCTCTGTCACCCTGCCCCGCTCTCTCTGTCACCCTGTCTCGATCTCTCTGTCTCACACTCTGGATCTGGATATCTTATTTACCCCATATATCTTAACTGTCCTATACCTACACTGAAATAACCTATACTGCTTTCTTCCAGATCTGACTTTCAAGCTTCACAAAGGAAACATCGGAACCCCCCGTAACCCAGAAGACAGGTAGGGAACACCTCCCCTCCAGTATATATCATGAGGGTACCTGGACATTGAGGGACTGCGGATCAGGTAAGATCCCAGGCGGCATTGCTGCCTTTGAAAAATGTGCATTGGGGGCATCCAGACACTGGTTAAGGGGTTCAGGAAATTAATCATTCACATCTGGGTTTTTTTTCTAGGTTAGTGTGCTCATCCAAAACACACACACACACACAGTCGAGCACTACCCATGCGAATGCGCAGAGGTCTCAGCGTGCTTGCGCAGCGTGTCCGACCTGCAGGGGTGAGATGAGTGGCGTCCAACGTTTGACGGAGGGGAAGCGCCGTGGTGAGCATGCGCCCACCATCCTAGCTCCCCTCTGCCAGCCTCCTGCCCCGACCCCAGTCGTTAAGGTAAGCTGTTATCTTCTTGTAGTGAAGTGTTTGCCAAATGTTATTCATTATCTTATTGATGTGTGGGGTTGGACCTATATATGTATTGGTGGGGTGGGGGTGTTTTTTATATGTATTGTGAGGGTGTAATAAACAGATTGCATTGTAATGTTTTTTTTTCCGTATTACAATAAGAAGAAACAGTTAAGTAAGTTGCCGGCTAAAAAAAAAAAAATTTTCATGGTAGGTGCGCTATGGGTTGTGGGGGGGGGGGCCGGGGGCCCTGCTCCTTTCATTTGTCCTGGGCCCCATGATTTCTGTTGGCCCTGGGCACCGTAAAGTATGTTAATGGCGCTATAAACGCCAAAAACAGACTCCGGGAGAGCCGCCTCACTCCCAAGTCGGGACCAATCTGTGCCGCGGCCGGGCCCACAATTGAGCTGCGGCGGCGCCGGTGCCAACAAGTCCACTCATCATTGGTAGCTGAGCGCTACCAATGAGAGAGCCGTCCCTTGATGACCCAGTCCCTGAGTCAGACCAATCATGGTCCGACTCTGACCTCCACACTCATCACGTGGCCTCCCGCCCATCATGCTCTCGCCTCCTATGACTCGTCATCAATTTGCGCAGGCTCACAGTTCAGAGAGTCTGCTGAAGAGTGAAGACACAGGCAGCAGCACTCTCTCTGCGCAATAGGCCCCGGCGGCCCCGGCACTCTGCAGAGTAGACTGCAATTAGTTCTGAAATCTGAATCCAATAATCCACAGACCACAGTAGTTTTGCTGCCTCAGGGGGCAGGAGGTAGCATTTGGAATTGGCAACAATTTGAAAATTACAGTAGGGTACAAAGACAACACAACATTTCGCTGGGTGCCAGTGCCACCACATGCATCATGGTGGCTATTTATTAAGCTGAGCTGAATAGAGAGTGTGAGAGATTCTGAGAGAATGGAGAAATATTATGGAAAAAGCAAGACGGGGCAGGGTCAGAGTGAGAGAGCAGCGAGAGAGAGTAAAAGTAAACTAGATACAGCAAAAGAGAGACAAAGGAGCATGATGCTGCTATGGATGGAAAAAGAAAGATGGGGAGAGAGAGGGAGCACATGACAGAAAAAACCCTGCGCTGTGTCTTGTGTGTTGTTGAAAAAACAAGGAGAAGCAGACAGTGAAAAACGAGGGAAAGCAAGCAAGCACTCAGAAAAACGGGGGAGCGGAAGATGTGGGATTATATCTGGTGAATGATGTGGATACGATCCAATGCTAAGGCAAGTGCTGTGGGGTTATATCTGGTGCTGTGTGGCAAGTGTTTTGGGTGCAATCTGCTGCTGTGGGAGCAATCTAGTGCTGTGTCAAGTGAAATCTGGCACTACAGTATACATATATTGTGTGTGTGTGTGTACAGTCATACTAATAAGTGTTCCCACATAGCTCATAGGTCGCAGCACGCCCCGTTCCGCAGCGGAATGGGATGGACCCAATGATGAAGCATGCCACCAAGGGGAAACCTTATTGGGTGAGGGTTATATAAAGAAAACATTCTGTTTTCCTTGCTTTTTTGAAAAAGAGTTGGTTTTGCAGTACTGAAGGGTCTTTTTTTTATTAGAAGTGTAGCCCTGTTTCCTAGTAAATACAGTACGCTACCAATGCTGTGTAACCTGTTGGCTCGCAGGGCCTGAGCCTCTGCCACGGAGAGCCTGGGGCACGCGTAGGAATATTAATAACCTCTTACTTGGTGCAGCGCCTCCACCTGCGATGGCTCCCACCAGAGGGGGAGTGGTTCCTCGCAGGACAAATATATATCACTCCACACACAGCATGTAATATAACCGATGACTTTACTAATGCAACCATAAATATGCATATAATCAACAGGTGTCCCTCCCTAGAGGAGACACTAAACTACTGCATCTCGCAGGACGCTCCCTCCTTCACCAGGTGCTCCCACCCCGTGTCCAATACACACACTCAGTGTTCCCTCACCCTCAAGTGAGATATGTATGTGTGACTTCGCAGCCACTGTGTCCTGATATAGATATATGGTATAGTTGGTACACTTGATGATGTTACCTGCCGAGCGCTCCAGCGCCCGGGCCTGCCAAGGAACTTCACAAAGGGTCAGATGACGGATGCGATCCCACCCGGTCGGTTGCTGCTGCTGCGGCTGTTGAGGTCTGAGCCCAGACCTCTGGCTTGATAATGCACTGTCTCTGTAGTTATAGTTTTCCAGTGGGCACTAAAGGGAACTGTAACCTAACTATGGGCCGGTCCCTACTTCCGCTCCACTCTACGGGGACTCAGGGCATTACTGGGCCGGGGTATATGGCCTAGTGTAGGGGCTGTTGGCCTAACACATAGAGCTCCTTCTCCTTCTGCCGGCGTGCTCCCCTGCGCAACCTTCTAACCAACACCTCCCGATATCCTGGCTGCCCTATAGGCTCCCTGGTGTCACCTGGTCTCGCTATGACTGCTGGGACTCGTAGTCCCGTGCGCTCCACCCTATAGGAGCCGCTCCTCTTTCATGGGCTTTGCAACCTCTGGCCGCGCATGTGTGACCTCTGCTCCATTGACACATCCACGGCTCGCCGCGCCTGCGCGAGCATCCAACATGGCGGCGCCCTGATCGCTCAGATCACTGCGGAGCCTCCGGTATGCCGGAGCGCTCCCTGCACTCACTGCAACATTCCCTATTCTCCCCGCAAACAGCGATAGGGGTGAATCTGGGGAGCCTGGCTACAGAAGTATATATACCCACCCACACTGTGTGCCACACACATACACTTTTCCTTTTTCAAGTTTCCATTACTGCATACAGGGCTGTATTCAATAAATAGTGCATTGTAGGTGAGTTATTTGAAGTTCACAAATCTCATCTTACCAATATAACTATGCATTATGCAAGGAAAGCTTGGATCTCCTAGCAGGAGAACTTTAAAGGGATTTTTCAACTCCCTGCAGCTCATCTACAACCCACAGTTTATTCAATACCGCCAGCCCGGTGATGAGCAGAGTATTTAATGATCCCCATTTATTTTTCTTGTGCCCCACCTGGCACGCATCATGTCGGAGGATCCTGCGCAGAAAAGAAGCCTTAAAAAGTAGTAGTACGTCTGGAATTTCTGTACTTAAGTGCCAGAGTGACATGGCAAGTTCTCCAGGCACTCACCAGATTCTGCAACCCTGAGTATCTGCTCTTTTTTGATGTCATAACTACACTTTCACAATTGCTTTATTAACCTTCAAGCTTTCTCAAATTTGCTTGAAAATGCACCATTTGCACATCTCTTTTTTTTTCAAAATTTTCTCGCTCGCCACAGTGCACTCACCACCAGTTTTACGCCGGGCACTGACCGTTAAAATTATGCCCCCCCCTGAAAAAAATTCTGCGGACGCCCATGATATATATATATATACAGTAGATGTACAACTATTAGACAACCTGACCATGATCACCTTACACACTATTACACATTTATATTATACAGTACAATAGGATCACTGCGCGAATGGATTTCAAATCTAGCACTGTTAGGCCTCCCAGTCCTGGGGTACTGGCCTATACTGTATGTTAGGTGCTGGCACACCCGCTGGAGCTCGTTAAATAGTGTGTGTTGTAGGCCTGTACTTTGCAAAGTGACTTCAGTACCAATATGAAGGCAGTCAGCAGACGATATCCTCTGCTGTGTCTCTCAATCATTCACGACCTGCTCTGCTGGTCTCCGCTGTATGCACTGGTCCAGCTGTGCAGCGCTCCCTTCAAATAGCCCTCTGAACGCTTCAGGATCATACAGGAACTAACTCAACTGTCATGGCTGCCCCCTCTTAACAGCTCCTCCCTTTCTCAGTCCCTCCTTCTTCACCAGCCTTCCTACTGCTTGCTATAGTCACCTGTCCTGTAGAGAGGAACCTGCTGGGGGGGCAGTTAGCCTGTGTTGCTTGCAGGCACAGGGGGTTACATTACCCAGGAAGAAGCAACACATTTTAGTAATGGCATAAATGGAGAAGGCAAGGGAGGAGTTAAATGTCACACCTAGGCAATGTTTTTTTGGCAACAGGCTAGATTATAGTTCCATTTACTGTGATGGAAAATTAGGATATTATGTCGGCTTTAGGAGGTAATAAGAGAAGTTCCATTTTAGACATATCAAGTTTAATGTGGGGAGCACCATTAACGAGGATATAGCCAATAGACAATCAGAGACTTGGAATTGGATTGCAGGTGAGAGAGTAGGGGTGTGTAATGGACATGCATGTCACAAACCAGGACCGGACTGCAGGGCTGAGGTGGGGATAGAGAAAGACATACCTGGAGCTGGGAAGTCGGGTGCAGATTGCAGATTCTGTCATCGTGGGTAGCCAGGTCGGGGTTGGAGAGATCAAAGTAAATGCCGTCCAGGCTGGAGTCAATGCAGGCGGCACAGGAGTGATGGTCTGGGTCACAGGCTGGGGTCGGCATCAGGGAAGACTTTAACATAGGGGCTACAGCCCAATGAAGCCTCTGGAAGGAGGAAACTCCAAAGCAAGAATGGCCACCGGAACAGTGAATCTGTATCGCAGGAGATGCAGCACAGGGGCTTCAGCACAGAGCCAATGGTCGTGGTCACAGACTGGGGACGATACCCGGGTAGGCTGAAGCAAAGGGACTACGGCCCTGTGAAGCCTCTGGAAGAGGAGACTTCAAAGCAGGAAGGCCACCGGAAGAGTGAAGCTGAAGCATAGGAGATCTAGCACAGGCGCTTCATCACGGGGGCGGCTTCCTGAAGCAGGGTAGGAACTGGAAGCAATGAAGGCCTCTGGAAGCAGGGTATACTGCAGACATACCACTGGAACAGTGAAGCTTAAGTGCAGGATATCCAGTGCAGGTGCTTCAGCACAGGAGTGACTTCCTGAAGCAGGTTAGGTAATGGAAGCAATGAAGACCTCTGGAAGCAGGGTATACTGCACACATGTCACTGGAACAGTGAAGCTTTAGTGCAGGAGATCCAGCACAGGCGCTTCAGCACAGGAGCAGGTTCCAGAAGCAGGGTAGATACTGGAAGCAATGAAGGCCTCTAGAAGCAGGGTATTGTCACGGGGGAGACTCCTGGAGAAGGTAGGACCTCAGTGGCTGGAACAGCAGGGAGCCGGCAAGGATAGTTGGGAAAATGAGTCAAGAGTGGAAGGAGGTATAGGTAGAAGCAGAGAGGGGGGGGAAGGGACTGATGAAATATCATTGCCGTCTAGGACGACTTGCCACAGCCAACTCGCCAAGGGCAGCTCAATGCTGGCCATCTCACAGCGAAGGTAACCCCTAACCTTACAACAAAATTCACTTAAAGCCCCTAACGTTATGTCCTTATCCTAACCCTTTAAACGTTAACCCCTTACCCTAAAACTCCTAACCACAATTCTTATCCCTACCCTAGCCCATTAACCCCTTACCATAAAACCCTAACCCCCAATGCCAACGCTAATCTTCACTCTAAAAAACCATAACCCTTTAACCTAAAACACCTAACATTAACCCCTTACTCTAAAATCCGTAATCGGAGCCCTTGCCTTTAATTTTTGGGTGGAAAAAGCAATAATTGAAATTGAAAAACCCGATTTAAATAATCTATTGAAGAGAAAGACATGATTAACCATTGTTAATATATATTTACAATTGCTACATCTCAATTAAATTTCCAGTACAGTATGCCTAATATTTTGTTTCAAATCATGATATGTTAATCCTAATCCTTGCACAAGGAGAACCCTTTTATCACCTTGACATGATAAACACATAAGAAGTGTAGCCAGGTCCCCCTCTGCCCGTCGCCCTCCCTCATCTGGCTGGCCGATCGAGGGTGCCGCCGAGCCCCACGGTGGACCCGTCTGCGATTGCAGGGGTGAGGGGCAGACGGGAACCGGAGCGGAGGTTGCCGGGGACGCGAGCGGCCGGTTGTCAGGGCCGCGGGCGCGTCACTAGGGCTCTCGGCGGCTCCCCGTACAGGGCGCCGCCATTTTGGCCGGGACAGTTGCGCATGCGCGAGCAGCAAGCGCGTGAACCACAGCCTACCAGGGACAGGCTCTTGGAAGGGACTACAAGTCCCATGAGCCTCTGAGCGCCCCACGTGACGCCAGGGAGCCAATAGGGCTACAGTATCTCCCTGTACAGAGGGATTCATACATTTCGCGGGCTCTGAGCACGTTAGTCAGTCGGCGCCAGGAGCAGCTAGGGGAAGGGGGTAGGGTGCAGGAGTCAGTGACTCCCTGCACTAGGCCAGCAGCCCCCCAGGCCCCAGATAGCCCTGAGTCACCAGTGGCTGAGTGTTGTAGGGACAGGCCCCAGGTTAGGGACCCTGCCCCTTACTACACAGAGTCAGTTAGGGACACAGTGGATGCTGCGCGTCCATCCAGAGGTTTGGGCTCAGACCTCCGCTACCGCTGCAGTAGTCATCTGGGTGGGATCGCCCCGGACGGTAGTTCCTGGATTCGTCAGCCTCCGGAACCTTTGAGAAACTCCTTGGCAAGCCCGGGCACTGGAGTGCTCGGCAGGTAACCTTCAACAAGTGCACCAATGATCCTACATATATTATTATTATGGGACTAGTGGCTGCGCAGTCACACATATCTACTCCCTTTAAGGGTGCGGGACATATTGTGTGGGGTTATTGGACACAGGGTGGGATCACCCGGTGTAGGTGTGAGCGTCCTGCGAGACGCAGTAGTCAGTGTCTCCTCTAGAGAGGGACACCTGTTGATTTATGATAGTACATGCTATGCAGTAAAGCCAGTTCTGTTTTACAACTGTTTGCTTAATGTGATTGTTTCCTATGAGGGCCTCCTCCCACTCCGTTGGGATTCCTTCCAGGTGGAGGCGTTGCACCACGAGATCGTATTATATGTATGTACCCCAGGCTCCCCAAGCGGAGGCTTAGGCTCCTGAGAGCCACACAGGTTACACAGTCAGGTAGAAGCGTCTGTATTCACAGGGAATACCCGTTACATTTGGAGGCTCTGCTGAGATTTAGACCTGGGGTGCCTAGTAAAATTGTGTATAATTACCCAAATTGCTCATCATGTTCTCCCCGTCAAGCCCGGAACTCCACACGTGGGCCTTCAAGGTCAGCGAACCACCCAGTCATGTAGTAGCTGTAGGGAACGTTCCGGTCACAGCGTCCGCGAGCAAAATACGAGACTCATTAGGGAAACTGCTGGGTATTGACACTTTGGAGCACACAGGGCCACGGGAATATGACCTCAACTTTGAATGGAGCACCATACTCTTTACGGCAGGATGGGAGATATGCCGGGACAATGTGCCCCAGACCTTACAAGGCTCAGAGGTCCCGTCCAGAGGCTATTCGGTAGTATTTGCAGCCCTACCCAAAATCAGAGAGGTATTCACCTCTTCACACTCTCCAACCACTGAACTGGTTGCGGATGTACCCTCTACCAGTGATTGGCAGACGATAGCGCCCATCTCAAGTACCCCTGCCAGTACTTCTCGCCCACATCGAGGGACCTTTTCTTCAAGTGCATTTGAGGGAGCCACTAGCTGGGCCCAGAGGCAATCACTGTCATCCCCTGTCCCTGATGAACCCTCAACCAATGCTCCGGCCCCCCCTACTGGCAATTTCGGGGCTGACAGTGGCCCCATCCCTGGAGGATTCCCCCTGAACATGACTGTGCCTCAACTTATCGAAACCGTGACTCTCGCCTCTCAACCTCAAAATTACAGGAAACTAAAGCCCTTTTCCGGAACACTGCCGACACCTACCGGAGAAGAAGGGTTTGAAACATGGAGAGAACATACTATCCATATATTAGCTGAATGGTCGTGTTCCGAGGCTGTCAAGCGGCAATGACTAGTGGAGAGCCTCCGACCCCCAGCTGCGCTACTGGTTCGAACGCATCGGGAAGTAGAAGGAGAGGTGACGGCTTATGAGTTGTTAGAAATGCTCACCCAGTCCTTTGCGTGTGAAGACGATGAAGATTAGCTGATGGCAAAATTCAAAGCTCTTCGGCAAAGGGAAGGAGAAGACTTGTCCGCGTTCGCCTGCAAGCTCCAGCTGTCCCTAGGGACTCTCCTGTCCAAAAAGATTGTGGTGGCCGCGGAAGTGGACCGACATCGATACAAGCAACTACTGAAAGGTTTTCTGCCGTTGGACACTACAGCTATGTTGATGCGAGGTGCCCCAGTCATTGCCACACCACTCAACTACATGGAATTAATGCGGTATATCCGGAGGCATGAAGTACAACTTCATTTTCACACCCCTAAGAAAGGCAAGGACGGCCGCAAGGAGGATGCCAAGGAAGCACCAGTACCTAAAGAAAAGGGGACCAAGAAAGAGAAATATGCAGAGGCTACTGAAGTGTCTCGATCGCCCCCTTGGTCCTCAGGCCGGGCAAGATCGCGCCCGGACTTACGCTGTTACAACTGTGGGGAAGACGGACATATCTCAAGGTTCTGCTCAAATCCTCGAAAACCCCATACGGTCGCCAAGTCCTACACGGTACGGGCACAGCAAGCCCTCACTTCCTTCCCGGCATTACCCGAGGAGACAGAAAAAGACTCAAGGGATGCTGTCACAACAGAAAATCCACAACCAGATGCTTACTGTCGAGTAGGGCCCACCGCCATAATCAGAATCGTTGTGGAGGGGATCTATTCTTCAGCATTGATGGATACTGGGTCACAGGTGACCATCATCTACCATCCCTTTTATGACCAGCACCTCAGCCACCTGCCCTTGCAGTCCGCCGAAAAGATGACCTTGTGGGGGCTGAGCAAAGATAATTACCCCATCGACGGAATAGTGGCGGTCAAGTTAGACATCCTCCAGTTGAACACTAACAAGTCGCACCCCATGTTTGTGGAAGCTCTGGTCTGCCCGGAGGCTCGAGAACATCCCAGTGCCCCCATCATACTGGGCACGAATGCAGATATAGTGAGGTCGGTGATTCGCTTCTTACTGCAAGAAGCTAGTGAGCTACCGTTGGCATCCCTGAATATAGCCCCTGGCCTACGGGAAGAATGCTATCGAGTGGCATATGAAGAAGAGTATGGCGATATCTTTAATCTAGAGCAAGGGTTACTGGAGATTCCGCCAGGGGGAGTACAGTGTGTGACGGCACTGATTGCGTACCCCCAACGGTATGAACAGAACCGATACTTTTCGCTAGAGACCCTTCCCGAGTCTGAACTCCATTGAGGATATCGGATGATACCTGAAGTACGAGAGGGGTCATCCAAAGTCCTCAGGAAGGTTAAGGTGACTATCCAAAACATGTCGCTTCATACGGTGTCACTGGAACGAGGACAACGGCTGGGTAGAGTTTACCCGGTGGATCCTGTAGATGATACAGCAACCGTCCAGACCATCTGCGTGGGGGGGGGGGGAGCATGAGGACCTACAATTTGACTTCGGAGAGTCTCCCCTGGAAGAGGAATGGAAGGAGAGGCTACGTGATCAGTTGAGAGAGAGACGGGGAGTGTTCTCTACTAGCGAGATGGATGTGGGATGCAGTTGAAGTGCTCAGCACACCATCCGTCTGAATGACGAGACTCCATTTAGAGAAAGGTCTCGGCGTTTAGCCCCTCGAGACGTAGAAGATGTGTGGGGTGTTTTGAAAGAGATAGAAACCGCCGGCATAGTGACCGAATCTCGAAGCCCTTATGCCTCACCGATTGTGGTGGTCCGTAAGAAGAATGGGTCCGTGCGATTATGCATGGACTACAGAACTCTGAAAAAACGTATGGTGCCTGACCAATACACGCTACCACGCATAGAAGAGATCCTCAGTGCATTGTCTGGAAGCCAGTGGTTTAGCGTGTTGGACCTTCGATCGGGATACTACCAGGTTCCATGAGCACGGCTGATCAGGAAAAGACGGCATTCGTCTGTCCGTTGGGCTTCTATCAGTTCACCCGGATGCCCCAAGGTATTTGCGGTGCTCCCGCCACCTTTCAACAGCTTATGAAGAAGACGATTGGCGACATGTGTCCTCGGGAGTGTCTGGTATACTTAGACAACATAATTGTGTTCGGGGCAACTCTCGATGAACATGAGACTCGGCTGATGAAGGTGCTGGACCGACTGGATCAAGAAGTATTGAAACTCTCCCTAGACAAGTGTCATTTCTGCCGGACCTCAGTCACTTATGTGGGCCATATTGTATCTGCAGATGGAGTGGCAATTGATCCGGCCAAGGTGGAGGCGGTGGTGAATTGGCCGAGACCCAAGAATGTGATGGAACTGAGGTCCTTTCTCGGGTTTTGCGGGTACTATCGGCGGTTTGTAGATGGATATTCAAAGCAAGTGGCCGTGCTGAACAACTTGCTGAAAGTCTATCCACAAGAACCCAAGCAGAAGAAGACCACTCCGAGAACACCTTTCGGGGATCGGTGGACACCAGCATGTGAAGAAGCGTTTAAAGGGCTTAAAAAGAGTTTAAAGGAAGCTCCAGTCCTGGCTTATGCTGACCCTGAGAAGCCTTACATCCTGCATGTAAATGCCAGCCTTAACGGATTGGGAGTGCTGCTACATCAGAAGTATCCTACCGGGCTGCGACTGGTGGCCTATGCCAGTAGAAGTCTGACCCCCAGTGAAAAGAATTATCCTGTCCACAAGTTGGAGTTTCTTGCCCTCAAATGGGCTATATCTGAAAAACTACATGACTATCTCTACGGAGTTAACTTCGAAGTCAGGACGGATAACAATCCGCTGAACTATGTACAAACAACAGCCAAATTAGATGCGACCGGTCATAGATGGATGGCCACCCTTGCCAATTACCGTTTTTCTCTAAGATATAAACCTGGACCTCTCAATATAGGCGCCGATGCTCTCTCTAGAAGATCGGGATTGGGCGAGATCTCGGATGACGGGCCTTGGGAAGAAATCCCGGGACCAGGGATGAGAGCCATGTGTTCCACTGCGGCTATTGTAAATGATCGAGTGGCATTCTCAGAGTTAAGGGTCGCGGATTCTTTAGGGTGTCGACCTCAAGGCCTTCCAAAAGCTTACTGTCACCCTGATGGCATGGGTTTAACTCAAAACGTTATCTTCACTTGGAAGGAATTGGTAATAGCCCAGACACGTGATCCTGCGGCTACGGCTGTCCGAGAAGCACTACGCCACAATGATCCCTCCCTAGTGAAACGAGCTCCTCCCAATGAGGTAAGCCTCCTCATGCAAGAATGGGACAAATTCGAAATGGATAACGGGCTACTCTAAAGGGTTGTTCAGTTCCACAATCATCCTGATCGCCCAAAACTCTTTCTACCCCGGCGACTGCAAGGCCTAGTTTTAAGATCACTACATGATGATCATGGACATTTGGGGGTGGATAAGACTCTGGGTTTAGTGCAAGACAGGTTTTTCTGGCCAAGAATGAGGGAGTCCATTGAACAACACTGCCGGAAATGTTTACGATGTATTCATAGGAAGACCCTGCCCACTCGGGCTGCCCCAATGGGCCATCTCAAGAGCTCCGGGCCCATGGATGTAGTATGTATGGACTTTCTGTGTATAGAGCCTGATTCAAAGGGTATAGGGAATGTACTAGTAGTGACAGATCCTTACACTCGATACGCGCAAGCCTTTCCCACAAAAGATCAGAAAGCTACCACTGTGGCTAAAGTGCTGTGGGAGAAATATTTAGTGCATTATGGCCTGCCCAACAGGATGCATTCAGATCAGGGACGAGATTTTGAGAGCAAGTTGATCAAAGAATTGTTAACACTGTTGAACATTCAGAAATCAAGGACTATTCCTTATCATCCCGAGGGAGATGCACTCCCGGAAAGATTTAATCAGACATTGCTGGATATGCTAGGCACACTGAAGGATTCCCAAAAAGGGGAGTGAAGCAAGCATGTAGAGGCTTTGGTACATGCCTACAATTGCACTAGGCACGAGTCCACCGCCTACACACCATACTTTATGATGTTTGGACGAGAAGCCAGATTGCCAATTGACATTCGCATGCGGGTGTCTACCGATGGGGTACCCAATATGGCTCACTATAAATATGTACAAAGACTTCAGGACAGTCTACACCATGCTTATCAGTTAGCAGAAAGAGCTACCGCCAGACTGAACACCAATAACAAAAGGAGGTACGATCACAAAGTACGGTACAGAGAACTTCAACCAGAGACGCAGTTCTGTTACGCAATTTAGGAATCCCTGGCAAGCACAAATTAGCCGATCGCTGGAGAGAGGGACCCTTCCACGTAGAGTCCCAAATGCCGGGTCTTCCTGTCTATCGCATACGTGACATGAATGGCAGGATCAAGGTCTGGCACCGAAACCATCTGTTACCTATCCCACAACTGGGAGAAGGTGAGTCAGAAACAGTAGTAGATGACAGTGAGCCCGAAGAGTCTACCGGGAATTCAAGGACCACAGAGGAAATAATTCAAGACCCTTAGGAGGGAACATCCAACAGAGATTGGTGGGCACCTCCCGTAGGAGCAACGGGTAATGGGCCTGCGGTTCAAACACCATCTTCAGAGAGTTCATCACGTAATCAATCTTTAGATCCTAACACCCCGAGTTTTGTGCCGCAAAGAGACAATGTTCAAGTACAAAGAGACAATGTTCAGTTACAAAGAGACTTTCCCCAAACTGGGCCACCCGCTGCCAGAGAGTCTAGGCCCCAAGCCTACGATGATATCTCTCAAGATGAAGAATTTGAGACCGAAACTCGCAAAAGTCAGCGAGTGAGATGCCCTCCCACTAGAGTGGCTTATGATTCATTAGGGGCACTTCGCTATGAGTCTCAGCAGCAAGCTAAAGCCAAGCTAGCCTCAGTTATAAATATGTTCACTGAAATGTGCAATCTAATCTAGAGATGATAAATAAAGATCGCATTGATTGTTGCATTTTTATTCTATAACGATGTTGTGCCATTTTCATTATATAACTTTTGTACATAGTTATATTGAGTTGTGTCCCAAGCGAGGACATTGGGGTTTTCACCAGGGGGAGGATGTAGCCATGTCCCCCTCTGCCCGTCGCCCTCCCTCACCTGGCTGGCGATCGAGGGTGCCGCCGAGCCCCACGGCGGACCCTTCGGCGATTGCAGGGGTGAGGGGCAGACGGGAACCGGAGCGGAGGTTGCCGGGGACACGAGCGGCCGGTTGTCAGGGCCGCGGGCGCGTCGCTAGGGCTCTCGGCGGCTCCCTGTGTAGGGCGCCGCCATCTTGGCCGGGACAGTTGCGCAAGTGCGAGCAGCAAGCGCGTGAACCCTAGCCTACCAGGGACAGGCTCTTGGAAGGGACTACAAGTCCCATGAGCCTCTGAACGCCCCACGTGACGCCAGGGAGCCAATAGGGCTACAGTATCTCCCTGCACAGAGGGATTGATACATTTCGCGGGCTCTGAGCACGTTAGTCAGTCGGCGCCAGGAGCAGCTAGGGGAAGGGGGTAGGGTGCAGGAGTCAGTGACTCCCTGCACTAGGCCAGCAGCCCCCTAGGCCCCAGATAGCCCTGAGTCACCAGTAGTTGAGTGTTATAGGGACAAGCCCCAGGTTAGGGGCCCTGCCCCTTACTACACAGAGTCAGTTAGGGACACAGCGGACGCTGCACATCCATTCAGAGGTTTGGGCTCAGACCTCCGCTACCGCTGCAGTAGTCATCGGGTGGGATCGCCCTGGATGGTAGTTCCTGGATTCGTCAGCCTCCGGATCCTTTGTGAAGCTCCTCGGCAGGCCCGGGCACTGGAGTGCTCGGCAGGTAACCTTCAACAAGTGCACCAACGATCCTACATATATTATTATTATGGGACTAGTGGCTGCGCAGTCACACATATCTTCTCCCTTTAAGGGTGCGGGACATATTGTGTGGGGTTATTGGACACAGGGTGGGATCACCCGGTGTAGGTGTGAGCGTCCTGCGAGACGCAGTAGTCAGTGTCTCCTCTAGAGAGGGACACCTGCTGATTTATGATAGTACATGCTATGCAGTAAAGCCAGTTCTATATTACAACTGTTTGCTTAATGTGATTGTTTCCTGTGAGGGCCTCCTCCCACTCCGTTGGGATCCCTTCCAGGTGGAGGAGTTGAACCACGAGATCGTATTATATGTATGTACCCCAGGCTTCCCAAGCGGAGGCTTAGGCTCCTGAGAGCCACACAGGTTACACAGTCAGGTAGTAGCGTCTGTATTCACAGGGAATACCCGTTACATTTGGAGGCTCTGCTAAGATTTAGACCTGGGGTGCCTAGTAAAATTGTGTATAAGTACCCAAATTGCTCATCATGTTCTCCCCGTCAAGCCCGGAAGTCCACACGTGGGCCTTCAAGGTCAGCGAACCATCCAGTCATGTAGTAGCTGTAGGGAACGTTCCGGTCACAGCGTCCGCGAGCAAAATACGAGACTCATTAGGGAAACTGCTGGGTATTGACACTTTGGAGCACACAGGGCCACGGGAATATGACTTCAACTTTGAATGGAGCACCATACTCTTTACGGCAGGATGGGAGATATGCCGGGACAATGTGCCCCAGACCTTACAAGGCTCAGAGGTCCCGTCCAGAGGCTATTCGGTAGTATTTGCAGCCCTACCCAAAATCAGAGAGGTATTCACCTCTTCACGCTCTCCAACCACTGAACTGGTTGCGGATGAACCCTCTACCAGTGATTGGCAGACGATAGCGCCCATCTCAAGTACCCCTGCCAGTACTTCTCGCCCACATCGAGTGACCTTTTCTTCAATACCCGTTACAGAAGTATAAATTACAAAGTACACCACACAGATCATTACCCACAGTAGGTATAAATGTGGTAAACGCAATAGTTCAAGACCTAAAAAAAATTCTCCTGCTGCTTATTTTTGTATGTTCACTCTTCATTGTTTGTTACCTCCCACAGAAAAGCCAGCTAAACTCTTTTCACTTCTGTACTATCTCAAGAAATACCTCACTAATGCAATTCTTTGTTAAGTTTGTTTTCTGTGTAGCACTGCTTGTACAGTACATAGGGTCAAATTTAATGTAGCTTTCATGATGGCTAGAATTATTTTCAAACAAAGCTCCCATACAAAGACAGTCCATAAAAAATACAGGTGTACCTAACAATGCCTGTAACTTATCTAAACATTTCTATTGATTGTGTTAACTGGTTGTTTGCCAAAGGGAAACAGAAAAGAATGGTAAACTATCATTTTAAAGGTAATTTCATTACTGAGACAGTGTCAAGAAAATACAGATCAACATATTTGGGTTATTTACTTGACTACTTCATGTCTTCATAAAGAAATTCCAACTGGTGGATTTCACATACCAAATGTGGTTTAATATTAGTGTAGGCTACGAATAATTCTAGATGCCTTAACACTTGATGATATAAATCAGATTTTCTAAAAAAAAATGTAGTTAAAACGATATATTTTAAATATTTTTAAAACACAAATTGCGTTGCAATTTTTTCTTGTGCTCTGTAGGTAGTCATTTGTTTTGCTCCTAGTAAAATACAAAACTTTGATCATTTACGTGCTTAAAATGCTACTAACAGTACATTGATACACTAGGTACTGTAAGTCTCTTGTAAAAAAAAACTTGTACCCTAAGGGGGATGTTTTAATAAGAATAAGCACTTATATTGTCAATTATATTAAGTGTGTGGTATTGCTAATAATCAATTGGTAATTTTTACATTAATTGCTCTATGATAAAAATGTAAACATTTAGGGGGCGATTCACTAAGCAGTAATAACTGCTTTTAAGTGGGATAAATGGCTTTTAAGACCGATACTGCCTGCTGCGCGATTCACAAAGCAGTAATCAGCCTTAAAAGGCTTTTTTTCACCCCAAAAAATTCTGTGAAAAAAAAGTCGTCCGATCAGGCAAAACCGCCGTTTTTTTGCCAGTCAGCACAATTCACAAAGCAGTGATAAGTGTATCGTACTGAAAAAACTCAGCATGTCTTTTCACCAGCTAAAGGCTGGCGCAAAAGAGATGGATCCATGAATAAAAGCATTGTTATTGTTTTTCAAGCACACAATTAATACAAGAGGCCGGAGGATGTCCCGTAGTGGTTCCCACGGGTGTCCGGGGGCCTCCAGGTGGTCCCCGCAGGTGTCCATGGGCCCAATGGGGGTCCACGGTGGTCCCTGTGGGTGTTTGGAGATCCTTGGGTGGTCTTCGGGGGTAGTCGCTGCTTGCCTGTGGTACCAATCCTGTGCCCAAAAAACACAACAGACAATACTTTGAAATAAATACACACCCCTCCCCGTCTGCCCTCTAACAAATCCAGTACATTAATGGTCAACATTACCATTATCCTGATATGGATGATAGTGCATTTGTCCATTAAAACTAAAACATTAACAAGCAGAAATAAAGTAAATAAAACTTGCACTCACCCCTGCCAGGCTGCCCCGATGAAGGCCACCCTCATCCTCATCACCATCCATGTCCTCCGTTGACACAAGCAATGAAAACTACAATGTAATGTCCCCTAACCCCTTAATCAACGTAGCGGTTAATAACTGCTAGAGTAATTAAGGGGTTAAGCCACCCTACCCCACTACCCCCCTGGAGG
The DNA here is from genome assembly GCF_040206685.1 of Ascaphus truei. Classification (NCBI taxonomy): domain Eukaryota; kingdom Metazoa; phylum Chordata; class Amphibia; order Anura; family Ascaphidae; genus Ascaphus; species Ascaphus truei. The sequence goes on along the minus strand of NC_134483.1, from coordinate 354,858,972 downwards.
CCTAACCACCCTCCCCAGGCAACTACCACAACCCTCAACCCATTCATTGGTACAGTAGGTACATCATGCCCATATAATATGGGCCTGAATTACCACTATAGCAATAAATGTTGAAGTAAACAAAAAACAGACCCAAAATAAAACACATTGCATAGCCAACAAAACACATAACAAATGCCAATAAAACAATTCATTTGCACAATGGGTACATCATGCCCACATAATATCAGCATGATTTAACACTTTGCCAGTCAAAGGTCAACCAAAAAAAAAATCACAAACAATATACAATGCATTCAAAACAATCACCAAATAAACAACAATAAGCAAGTCAACACAACATTACCACCATTCAATTAAGCAAATACAGTACAATTACACATTAGAAATAACAAAAACACCAAATCAAAAACATCAATAAATACAATAAAGCTCCAAATAAACACCACCAGTCAAATGCAAAATACCAAAAATAATCCACTATTAAAAAGCAAACACCAAATTCCACCCTGAAATAATCCATTGCAAACACCACCACAAATGCCAGCATACAAAAATCAAAATACAAAATAAATAGCATTAAAAAGAAATCTCAATGTACCAAAATACATTTAAAATACAAAAAAGCAAGCATTTTCCAAAATAACCATTGCTTGACACTATGTACCGTATGTATGTACTGTATGTATGCATGTACTGTATATACAGTATGCATGTACGTATAGCCCTAAAGGCTCATATTATATATATATATATATATATATATATATATATATATATATATATATATATATATATATATATATATACAGTATACACATTTTCAATCAATGGCAAATCCCAAAAAATTACATGAGAATAAAAATATAATAAAAAAAACCTGTAAAATAAAGGTTTATTGGGAGAAATTGCCCCCAATAAAGCTGCTATTGGGCCTTAACCATTTAATTGCCTGGCCGCTAAGGTAATGAAGCTGCTTTAATGTATTTTTTTAACAGTGTGCGGGAGCAGGGGGTCTCCTGAGCTGAACCCTTTTGATTTCTGGCTCAGGGGCCCCTTGAATCCCGAGTTACAGGCCCTGCCCGGTATGGGGCATCGGATGCCAATCTCGCCGCCATTTTTAAAGCATCCGCGTTACATGACGCGGGACATTTAAATAATGAAGGAGATACCTGCACCCCATATTTGGGCCTGTAACTCGGGAAGCAGGGGGTCCCCAAGGCTAAAATCAATGCGGTTCAACTCGGGAGACCCCCTGCTCCCACACACTATTAATAAAAATTACATTAATGCAGCTTCATTACCATAGTGGCTAGCCGCTACAGTGATTAATTATTGTTATTGTTGTGTGTTTTGATCATAGTGTACAGGAGCAGGGGGATTTCTGAGCTGAACCACATTGGTTTCAGACTCGGGGACCCCATACTTCATAAGATATAGGCCCCGTTATGGGGTGCCGGTATCTCCCTGCATGATTTAAATCCCCCGGTTACGTGACACGGGAGATTGAAAAGCACAGGGGATACCGGCACCCCATAACAGGGCCTGTATCTCATGAAGTAGGGGGTCCCCGAGGCTAAAATCAATGCGGTTCAGCTCAGGAGACCCCTGCATATGTACACTAGTATTAAAATTAATATTTTTACTGTACGATCGCCTGTAAGAGCTGTGCATGGAGATGCAGCGTCACCATGCAGCTCTTACAGGCTGGTTTTTTTTTTGTATCAGCTATCGTGCTGTAGAATTCACAGCCTGATAGCAGGGGGAGAAAAACAGGTCGCATGATCAGGCATGTTTTTGATCGCACGTACCAAAATGGACTTCATTTCTTAGTGAATCCTGTGTTTGGCTTCACTTTGTTACGTGCGAGTCAAAATGTCATACTCAAACGCAAAAGCTCACTGCTTAGTGCATAGCACCCTTAGTATCATATTGGCATATACTGTATTGCAAAATATTTAGAGTGTAAGAGAATCCCAAGGGGTCTAAGGGTCCTGAAGCTGCCCACCATTGATCAGGAAGACAAAAACTTTCTAGACAAATGGAATAACATTCTAGACACATGTTCAGTGGGATTGATATCACTATTAATCAAACAGAGGAGAACTACTTTAGAAACCCTAGATGGGGAAATTAATAAAATCAAAGAACAGTTAGAACCATTTATGGAGCTAAGTGAATATAAAACCCTGGAAGATAGGACCATAAATAGAATGGATAAGCTGAGTAAAGAGACCAAACTGTCAAAGCAAAAGAAGTTTAGTAGAGACAAAAAAGATTACGATGAGGGAAAACATGGAATTGGAAGAGGGATAAAAGTGTCTCTAATAATGAGAGTTCTGTTATCAATACCGAACCAGTCCCATCAGTCATTGAGGTAATTAAGGGTCTTAGCTATAGTGATATAGTTCAAGAGAAAAACAAACAAAAAACCCAACAAGAAAGATCTATAGGGAGTTTCAAAAATAAAAATAGAAACAAAAGTAAACATCAAAGCAATGAGAGACGCAAAATAAGTTCTCAGAGAAATACGGAAGAGGGTGAACAAATTTTTAGACACTATAGAGATAGATCACCCATTCATAGACCCAATGATAGACCTAATAAAAGGAGTAATAAGGGACACCCTCATTTTTTTAGAATACCGCAGGGACAATGAACCGTTTCGAGAACAGTGGAGGGAAATTACAACAAAACAAGACCACAAAATGATAGAAAGGAAAAGGTCAAGAGCAGACGATTCAGAGGAAAAAGAGGGGGGTCGCACAAGAGAAAGAGAAAGAAAAAGACCAGACCAAGGTCGCAATTGGTAAACAATAAGACCAGCATTTTCAATTTGAGTAAACATAATCTTACTGAAATTGAAACTAGAGTCCTGGAGAAAGGTCTTAAGTTCGCACCAGTACGTGGCCCCAACATGTTTGAACTGTATGTACAGTAGATGTCCACAAATTTGTCCGGAGGCTCATGTTGAAGAAATATTTCTTACGTGATGCCATGAGTAGGACATCTATGATGACGAGCACAACAACTAGTACCACCAACAAACCACCTTTGACTCCCTTTAAAAATAGTTCCACCTTTTATCCAAGGGCCATTAAAGGTAATTTTATAAACACTTTCACTGATATGGTCATAGAATATCTTGAATCTTTAGGGGAAAATTTCAAGAGCAAGAAACACAACCTAACTAAAGATGAGAAAGATGTGGTTCGAACTTTAGCAGACAATAAGGAAATTGTAATCAAAGCAGCTGACAAGGGGGGAGGACTAGTAATAATGGACACCTGTTACTATAAGGAAGAGTCTAATAGGATTCTTAGTGATAGTATCACTTATAGAAAATTGGACAAGAATCCGACAGAACAGTTCAAAAATGATTATGGTAAATAAAAATAAAATAAAAAATAAAGGATTTGAGGATGAAGTAATCACTAAAAAAGAGTTAGAATTTCTGACTGTAGAAGAACCGAGAATACCGGTATTCTACTTCATCCCCAAACTCCATAAGGACCCTATCAGACCTCCGGGGAGATCGATCATATCAGGGATCGGTTCCCTCACATCAAACCTCTCTCAGTTTCTAGATTACATCCTACAGAGATATGTGGTACAGATCCCTTCGTATCTTAGGGATACCACACACGTGTTGAATATAATCAAAGAGCTCACTTGGGACACCCGTCTCATCTGGGTGACATGTGATGTGGTATCCCTATATACCATTATCGAACATGAGGCAGGACTTAGGGCTATTCAGCTAACATTGGAGAAGGATACCAATGTAGATGCGAAGCTGAAAACATTCATTTTGGAGGGGATTAGGTACATTCTTCAACACAATTATTTTTGTCATGAGGGCGAGTTCTTTCTCCAGACGCGCGGCACCGCGATGGGAACCAGTTTTGCACCAAGTTATGCAAACATATTTATGGATATGTGGGAACGGGACCACATTTGGAGTGGTAACCCATTTGGTTCAAACCTGGTGCTCTGGAAAAGGTACATCGATGATGTGCTGTGCGTCTGGAGAGGAACTCTGGAAGAACTAGCCCCTTTCCTATTACATCTTAATAATAATCCTTATAATATTAAGTTCACTTCGAGTAGTGATCCAGTATCCATTAATTTCCTTGACCTTACCTTGTATATAGAAAATGGGATGGTGCATACTAAAACGTATTATAAAGAGGTAGACACCAACACGTACCTCTTGGCATCTAGCCACCACATCCCAAGTGGATTAAAAATGTCCCACAAGGCCAGGCATTAAGGATAAAAAGGAACTGTTCCCAAAAGCACATTTATGACCAACAAATACTTGAACTAAAAGATAAGTTCCTATAACGTGACTATAATCAGGTAAAGGTCAATAAAGCTATTGCAAGGGTTAATGATTTAGATTGAGCCACACTAGTTAATATGGTTAAGAAAAACAAAAAAGAAAAAGAGGTAGAGTTTATACCCTTCATTCCAAGGTATAATAGTATGGCCCCCGAAATATTAAGAACCTTTAAAAAACATTGGCGAATTCTCCAACGAGACCCCATTTTGAAATCCATACTACCTTTGAATCCACAAATCGTGTACAAGAAAGCTAGGAACTTAAAGGAATCCTTAGCACCTAGCTGTCCATTGGTGGACCCAAACAGGGCAATAATACCTGGCTGGGTAATTTAAAAGGCTACTTTTTATGTGGCAAGTGCATCGGATACAATTATAGTAAAAAATGCGATAAGTTTCAGTCTACGGTTACCAACAAAATCTATGAGATCAACACATTTATTAGCTGTAGAAGCACTTATTGTGTTTATTTATTACAATGTCCATGTGGACTTCAATATGTGGGGAGGACGGGGAGACCCCTCAAACATAGGCTAGCTGAGCATGTGTATAATATAAAAAGAGGGTTTGAAAATCATAGTGTTTCAAACCATTTTAAATTAGTTCGCAGTCAGAATCCTGAAGGACTGGTGTGCAAAGGGATAGGTAAAAGAACAAAGTTCAATGATAGTGCTCTAATGACCCTAGGTAATATGCATGTTATCAGTCACAGTATCTTGATTGAAGAGGAATGATCAGATGGGTGTGGTAATATGCAGGTGAGTACTTAGGTATGTAGGGGGGCGTACAATATTGAAATATATATAATGTCCTGGTGAGTGTTGTAAATGGAGATAGATAAGCTCCACCACATCACTCCCAATGTGGACCAAGTCTTGAAACGCCTATGGACACCTGTAGTATACCTCACAATGCTATGGTAATGTTCAGTAACTCACGTGAACCATTCCCGTTTTCTTCTTATGAGCGTGCTTCTTCGGGGTTGAGTAGAATATCTGGTATCCACAGGACGTGGCAATGCAGAGCACAGCAGAACAATAGGACTTCACAGGATTCCAGCAGTGTGGTTAAAAAGTTCTTTATTAATGCATCATGGTGCAGACAGGAATAGGGACAAAAATCTCCTCTTACGGCGCTTCGTCAGAGAGTGGAGATAGGTATGCTGTGTTCCTCCTCTTATTGAGAATACTGAGTGCCGGAAATTGCACTCAGCCGCCCTGACCGGAAACCGGACGTGACACAACCTCACCCGAACACCGGAAGTGACGTAACGCAATGTATGCGGTTCAGTATTTGTTTACAAACCACCCATGTTGTCATAACAGGAGATGTCCTGTCTGCACCATGATGCATTAATAAAGAACTTTTTAACCACACTGCTGGAATCCTGTGAAGTCCTATTGTTTTGCTGTGCTCTGCATTGCCACGTCCTGTGGATACCAGATGTGCAAAGGGATAGAGTGCCCTAAAACAAACTGGAGGGGAGGTGACAGACTCAGTGGTTTGTCCAGAAGAGAAAGCTTCAGGATATACACACTGAGGACATTGACACCTAAAGGCTCAAATATAGAATTTGATCTAGCCTCCTTCGTGAGGGATTAATAACATCTAATCCACTGCGCATTTAGGGGCCTATGCAGAGAGCAGCGAATTTTAAAATTGGCGAATTTATTAAAAAGTAGCTTTTTTGGAGAGTTTTAATCTCCATATGCAGAAAAGTGCGAATTCTGCTATGTTTAACATGGATGCGTGTGGCGAGTTTAAATTGGCGAGATGCGCGCTTCAGAAATGTGTTAAAACAAATTCGCGCCTTTTTTTTCCCTTTGCAATGGCCGCGAGCGGCAGTTTTTTTTGGCGAGGCAAAACGGAGACAATCGCGCCATTTTATTGGCGCGAACAGCCGCTAGATGCCGTTCGCGCCTCTCTGCATACGGATATTTTTTAAACTGGCGAGATTGCGGTTCTCGCCAGCCGCGAGGCGAGTTTTACAAATAGAAAAGAAAAATTGGCGCGTTTTTCGGAAATCTCCATTTTCTGCTGTTTTCTGCGCGATTATCTCCAAAAAATGGCGAATTTCGAAAATTCGCTGCTCTCTGCATAGGCCCCTTAATGTCTTTAAGAATTTTTATTTATGCCATTAATTTAACGTGTCACTTAATCCCAGGGCTTAGTCTCTTGAGGCATGTTAAAATGGTATACATTTGGAACAGGACATTAATAATTTTAACATGTTTTATGTATCGTCAATATGCACTATATTATGCTTTAAGGGGTTAAAGCCTCCTGGGGGTATAAATAGTGACCATCTACATCAGCTCCATAACCTTTGAGAAAGTGACATCCCCACATCACGAAACGCGTTAGGGGGGAGGAGCATAGAGGAACCGTCGACAGAGGAAGTCCCCAGTCACGCAGACGACGCACAATTTGTGACGTCGGCAGGACTAGCGCCGAAGCACACTACAGACAGTGAGGGGAGCTTGCAAATTGGAGTTCACTGCAGAGAGGAGGCAATATCGCCCTGTCTGGGTTGCGGCAAGGAAGGGGACTCCAGAACAAGTAGCGGACGGCATCCTAACATTGATTTTATACCACATCCGCATGTGAGTTACCATTTGGCTGTTTTAGTTGTTATTTTAATAAATTGTTGTACTCTCTACACTATCCTTGCTGTATTCTCTCCTCTTTTGAACTATCTACCATCCAGCACCAGGGAGTGGCAAGAGAAAAGGAAGATTGAGGAATTTCACGTGGGATTCGTGACTACAGCAGGGAAGAAGAGGTTAAAGCACAGATCCTCTCAATTGAAACCAACAAGAGAAATCTTGTAAGTAGGTACACTGTGTTCGCATTGTCTAGACCACATCAGTTCAGATATACTGCGCAATTTTGTATGTTTTTGTTTAACCCATTATAGGTGGAACTATCAGAATCATCATCATCCCAGTTTATTGATTTGGACTATTCAAGAACTGTACCACATGGACTAATTGTCATATTGAGCGCTAGGTATCCTTCTTTTTCCCTTAGCCTGTAAGAGCCATGCATGGAGACGCAGCGTCACCATGCAGCTCTTACAGGCTGCTTTTTTTGTATCAGCTATCGTGCTGTAGAATTCACAGCCTGATAGCAGGGGGAGAAAAACAGGTCGCATGATCAGGCATGTTTTTGATCGCATGTACCAAAATGGGCTTCACTTCTTAGTGAATCCCGTGTTTGGCTTCACTTTGTTACGTGCGAGTCAAAATGTCATACTCAAACGCAAAAGCTCACTGCTTAGTGCATAGCCCCCTTAGTATCATATTGGCATATACTGTATTGCACCAAAGAAAAATCAGTTACCTATATGTAACAACCCCGAAGGACACACATTAGCATGTTGATTGACATGCCCTCCGGCCAATGGCAGTGAGATACTGAAAAAACTGAGAGCATAGGACATTGGGAGTATAGCATCACAAGAGGGGAGTGGCAAGAGATATTGGCTGGGAGCAGCACGTGAGGAGAACGAGAGACCTGGAGAGAACAAGAGAGAAGAATGACCTGTCACGAGGAGCCCAGTGAGAGATACAGCATGTAGCAGAGCCTTCCCAGTTTGACAGAGCAGCACGTACTGGAGGTAGCTGGAACAATCCCGGAGAGTGCTTCATTGGTGTAAAGGGGACCCACGTAACCTGAGGGTCCCGAACCAGTTAGTAATTCATGCAGAACCACATCCAGGGGACTGCCCTTACTACCCTGCAGTATGCTTTTCATTGTACACCGCATTCACCACTCTTTGCAAAGTAATAGACCTGCACCATCATACATTACACGAGCTCCAACACCACTATGCCGGCCCTTTAATTAGTATGGGGGCCACCGGAACTGGGTGAGAGACATTGTGGGACAATTGTGCAGTGAAGTACCTCCTTAATCTCCCTTTACAAGTGTGATATGTGTTGTTCTGGGTCCTCCGAGTACGAGGGTCCCTGTATGCAACTATTGTGTTCTGCAAACATAAAGTATGGTTAGTCAAAAAATACATGTTGTCTGACCGCAGCGGGGTTATTGCAGGCTTATTATTCTCTATCCTATACAGGGCAGGTGGACTCAGGCTCCCGCCCTATACCAAGACACCTAGGGGAATAAAGAGGGGTTGCATAAAATATATATAACAACATACATTTTGTATACCCTTTTTCCCCATGTCATCTCTCATTAAACCCACCTTTCCCCCAAAGTGTCTCCCACTAAATCTCATTTTTTCTATAAACTCTATATGTCCCATTTCATTTTGATAAAAAAAATATAATGAACTAGCACTCACCCTGTCTAATATAATTCAGGTAGAGGTGCTATGATGCTGCATCTATACGGCAAGATGCATACAACTATACAAAAAACAAACTGGATCAGCACTCAAAAGATAAAATCAAAGTAAAATTAAGGACTTGCATTTTGCTTTTGGTCTCATCAAGTTTCTCATATTGCACATTGCTTTCAGTCAGTTTACTTTCTCCATATATATCTCTCTAATCTCTCATTTCCTTTTTCTCTTTAGCCTTTGCCTTCCCCAGAATCCATCAGTTATAAAGTGGTTAAGAAATGTAAATGTACTGTACTACCAGCCATTTTCTGCATAAACTGGAGCACTTACAATATCGATTGAAATATGTTGGCTGCCACCAAACAAATAAACCTTTTAACATGGTGTCTGTAGCCTTGAAACAGTAATGACGCATATTTTATTAAACTCAAAATATGCAAATGGGATCTCACAGCATAAAGACACCATAATGGAAATTTAGTAGGAAAACAGCGGAAATCAGTAGGCATCACAAAAAACATATGCAAATGTATACCTCAGTTAAAGCTTCTAACCGCACAGGTAAACCGATTCCATTTTGAGTTTAGTGTTCAACATGGCACCTCTTCAAAGCTTTATCATGTGGCTGATGCAGAATTTAACAACATTACAAGCGCGCCTAATATTCTACACTAATATGGTGACAAATGTAGTTGATTAGAGTGTAGTTTGGAGAAAAAAAACATGTTTCTAGCAGTTTATATGTAGGAAAAATAATGTGCATTCAAAGGACGGCTGATAAAATAGTTATATCCGACTATGGTAGTGGCACAGGGTTGATCTATACAAATAAGATATCAAGCAGATCTAGAAGATGTTTTGTCCTTGGTGGTATGTCAAAAAGTAACTACTGTAAAACAAAAAATTAGAAAACGTAACACTCTACCCGTTTTGAAGATTCAGCACATACTGTAAGGCGCTGTTAGCAATGAAAGAGTTATGATTGAAACATGTTAACATATTACTACTACAGAACAATAACTTGAAATTACTGTATTGCACTTCTTACAGTTTCAGTGGTTCTATAGCGGGAATCTTCAACTGGCGGCCCATGGAACAAATGTGGCCTGCAAAGGGCCTTAAAGTGGCCCTTGGATTCTCTGGTACTGCTAATTTTGTACTGGTTGCTCAGGCAGCTACTATAAGTACAGTTTTTCACACTAAAACTCACTTGTAAGTTACAGTAATGTAAATATATATGGTACAGATGTTATTAATGCTTGCAAAATTTTAAAATCTAATAATCTTAAGTCATTACATGTATCTAAAAATTCTATTACAATAATCTTGTGGCTTTCCTACCCCAAATGTTTTCTGATCTGGCCCCTTTGGAGAACTAGTTGAAGATCCCTGTTCTATAACATAAATATACCAAAAACTGCAAACCCTATTAAAATGGTGGCAGAAGAATGTGAAGTGAAATGTCACCCCTTAAGTGGACGACGTTCTCCTGCATTTAAGTACAGGTACCACAACATGTAAAATGCACTTACTGCAGAGTAAGCACAAGTACATTTTAAAAGGAATGCTTTTAATTAGACAACAAATTGATTAGAATGAAAAGAAATTGACTTTAGTAACCCCTATGGTATGCTACGGTAAATAAATGTCAGAGTGACTGGTACACATTGTAATCATGCCATGTAACACTATCTTCTATTCAAAACAACATAACGTGTGTGAAATACCAAATCAGTTCAGAAACAGCTGTTTTTTGAGGTATTTTGAAAAGCATAACAACCGGATAAGGTCGATCTAGAGAGAGAATCAGCAAAAACGGATTTCCTGTGCACGATTCATTATAATAGCCATGGGATGCAGCCATTGATCTCCTTCTTCAACCCTGGAAGAATATACACCACAGTGATACAAGCAAAACCGTATGAAGTTAAAAAAGAGAATGAAAATAAACTATGATTACTATGGCACAGAAACTAGGCTCTACATTTCGTTTGTATGTTTCTGATTTGAAAAGAAATCATATACAGCAGGGCCCCGCTTCTCGGCACTCCACTTTTCGTCGATCCGCTGATACGGCGGCACCGAGAAGGGGGCCGCCATGTTGAATTTGAAATCGCGCATGCGCAGAATGGGCAGGTGCGCCCTGCGCGCTTGTGCAGACCGCAGGTTGCGCGCGCAGACCGCAGGTCGCACATGCGCAGAACGGCGAAAATGCCGGTTTGCGCATGCGCAGCACTGAAAATCCGCTTTCCGGCGATTTTCACTATACGGTGGGCCTCTGGAACGGAACACGCCGTATACCCGGGGCCCTGCTGTAAATCGCATTTAAAGATTTCAGGGCAGCCACAGCACTAAGTTGATTACTAATGCAAATAGGAACATGCCACACGTAAAACATTTTATAAGTAGTTCTCTTTTGTAGACAAAGTAATGAAAATATGCCTGGGCATACTTGGTGAAACTGAACAAACTTACATTAGATACGGCTGTGAGAAACCAATATTTTGGTCTATCCAGACCTTTGCCCAAATGGACCGAAAGGGCCCGGATGAACTACCGTATCTCACAATAAACGTACAGAGGTAACCCATCTTACTTAACCCGCATCTGCAATTTGCCGGAGAAGCAGGACCGCGGGATGCATGTTTCTCGGAGCCGTTGCAAGATTATGTTTTTGCCATGGCTGTGGGGAACATCAGTCAAGCTACATCTGCACCGGATTTTATCATTTTAACTAGTGTGCCCCCAACATCTCTTCATTATATTGCATCCTTGCATTTTAGGCCCGTCCAGCACACAAAGGGGTACAAAGCCTTTTACATGGTGCCGACAAATAAATGCTACCATTTGCTTTTCCAGAAACTGCATACACCATGTAGACAGTTGTAACCAGAACCATCTGTTTGTCATTGGTTTCTTTGGTAATAAATAAAGCAAGTGGCTGCAACATTATATACATTTACACCAACCTTCTGTCACTGGCATAGTTAATCCACTCAACCATTTCACACAACCAGAAGTCTACATTTCTGAGCATCTGGTCATCATTATATAGTAAAGTAAGCTCTAATGATCCTTCTGTTGAGGATTTTTGATAAAATCCCTATCTAACTGGCAGCATACTAGGATAGAAATAGAAGATCAGAACAGGTATACTACCTCTTACTTGCATAAATAACCTAAGCCCAAACTCCAAAACAAGTGATAATTGAATAGAATGTGGCTCACATCTTTAAAATAATTTTACAACAACGTTTTACATAATCAGTATTATTTGTATTGATTTTTTTATTGCTGTAACGTGTCTCATAAAAACTTCATTGCACAAAGACAAATACAGGCATACCCCGCATTAACGTACGCAATGGGACCGGAGCATGTATGTAAAACGAAAATGTACTTAAAGTGAAGCACTACCTTTTCCCCCCTTATCGATGCATGTATTGTACTGCAATCGTCATATACGTGCATAACTGATGTACTGTAAATAACACATTTGTAACAGGCTCTATAGTCTTCCTGCTTGCGCACACCTTCGGTACAGGTAGGGAGCCGGTATTGCTGTTCAGGACGTGCTGACAGGTGTATGCGTGAGCTGCCGTTTGCCTATTGAGCGATATGTACTTACTCGCGAGTGTTCTTAAAGTGAGTGTCCTTAAACCGGGGTATGCCTGTAAAGAGTAAATTGTTTACTTACTGTAGATTGAATCTATCAGAGCACTAGGTTTACTGTAGCAAGCCTGACATACAGTAACGGTTATCCCCCAGGAAGTACTGGCATTTTGAAAAACACAAGTATTGGTCATGTTCAATGAATAAATTAACCTGTGCCCTCTTACAGCGTTTAAGAAGATACATAAAAAAAAAAAAAGAAGCAGAATGAGGCTCTTGATGGAATAGCACAGTGATTTATATTGTATGTATGTATGTCTTTATTTGTATAGAGCCACCCGTGTACATAGTGCTTCATAATATAATATGAGACAAATTGGGAAAAAGCACTTCAAACATAAAAGTAACATTAGGAAAAGGAATCCCTGCCCAGAAGAACTTACAATCTAAGCGGCATGTAGGGAGAACTTACAGAGATCGTTGGAAGGTGATATGGTTAGTGTGTCTGCAACTTGGAACTAATGAAATACCTCATTAGGAAGGTACATTTTGAGATATTGAGGGAAAGGGCATTCCATGGGTGAGGAACATTAAGTGAGAAAGGTTTCAGGTGGGAGAGGATTTAAGATATGCCATTTTTATTCCAGTCTAATAAAGCAATAAGCTTTGCAGACTCTTTTGCAAAGCATAGCTACATAGTAGTTATACAGTAGATGAGTTTGAAAAAAAGTCCATCAAGCTCAACCTATGTTAAATTTAGACGACAGAGACTTATTCTATATTTGAATTTACAGTATTTTGATCCACAGAAAAGCAAATAAAAACCCCAGTGAAATATAATCTAATGATAACTTATACTGGGAAAAATGCATTCCCTACTCCAAATAATGGCAATCAGATTTCTACCTGCATCAACATCCTCACCTTGTTTACTTACGTTCTATATCCCTGTATACCTTTCTTTTCTAAAAAGATGATCAACTTTTTTTTTTATATCCATATCTGTTGTCACAGTCTTCATGGATAATGAACTCTACATTGCAACTGCCCTTACTGTAAAGAACCCTTTCCTTTGTTGCTGGTGAAATCTCCTTTCCTCCAACCTTACCTGTGTAATTTGTACTGCCCTTTGGATGAATAGTTCTTTTGAAAGCTCCTTTAGTTGACCCTGAATATATATGTATACAATTATCATATCCATTCTTAGACGCCTCTTTTCTAAAGTAAACAAAGCTTAATTAGCTAGCCTCTCCTTATACTGTAAATCCGATTTTTCATCCAGTTTATTCATTTTGTTGCTCTTCTCTGCACTTTTTGTAGTTCCATAATATATTTTTTTATTGAGTGGTGCCCGACACTGTACTCCATATTCAAGGTGTAGTCTTACTAATGCTTTATACAGTGACATAAATATGCATACTTACCTTCCATCCATTTCCCATTTAATGTGAGATAAGATCTTATTTGCCTTTGCAGCTACTGCATGACATTGGGCACTATTGCTAAGCCTGCTGTCTACAACCACTACTAAATCCTTTTCCATCAAGAATTTACCTAATTTTGACAGATTTAACTTATAAGTAGTATTTAGATTTATCTTTTTTGAACTTGATCTGTCATTTACTGTACCTGTCCAAGTTTCCAGTCTACGAAAGTCCTTCTGGAGAGAAATTACATACGGCTCTGATTTGAATACCCTACACAATTTAGTGTAATCAGCAAAGGTGGATACTTTATTCTCTATGCCAACTCATGTCCTTAATTCAATGTCCTTAATTAACAAGTATGTAAAAAAGCAAAGGTTCCGGCAGAATCCAGTGACGTCAGCGGACCCGTGACGAGGCACTGGAGTGAAGGCATTCACTGAGGGTGTTAGTATACTCTAGCCGGGAGTGTGGGACTGTTTGCTGCAATTTAAGCTTCTGCCGGAACCTTTCGCCACCTGAAAGCCAAGGAGGTATACCTAACAGAGGGAAGTGGACATCATCCCGTGGAGGTCTCCAAGACAACGACGGAGTGGTGATCCAGAGACAACCCAATTCCATCCAGCCTGGGGCACAGGAAGATGGTGGTCTTACATCAAATAGCGGAACAGCAGCTTACTGAGTCGTAACACGTACCCTGAGCATGCCCTGCATTTCTAAATCTGTATTCCTGTACGTGCATATAATGCCTTCCATATTAGTTTTAATATATATATGTACTTTTACACTATAAGTCGGGAGTTGTCTTTTTTCTTTACAGTCAGTAATAAGTACCTCAGACACTGCTGAAAAATCAGTGATACTTAAACTTGTCCTTGGAATGGGAGTCCCAGAGTCCTCAATAAGTTATAACAGGCACCTATCCACATGGTCCCTACATATTAATCATTCCCTTAATTAACATCTTCCGCAAACGAATACAATGGTAGTCAGCTTCTTTCCTGTGTATAATAATTCGACTGATGTGTGATACATGCAGCATCTCAACCCCTTGGGTATGAATGTCAAATGGCATCTCTAGTGGTAAGTTTTAAAATGGAACATTAAGCCCCTTTCATTCCATGTACAGGAGATAGTACATGAGTACATGAATACATAGTGACAAGATCAGGAGATAAACCAATCCTCAAATTCCTGGAGGAAATAACCCTCTTCTATCTCTCTTTACAAAAATGTAATAGTGAGTAATTTCCAGCTTCCATAAGGTTCTTCTCCATGGAGAAAATATAACATGAATTAGCCATATCACACAGTCCCTTCTGAAGCCGGGCAGGCTAAATGCAAGTATATGAAATGTCAGCTTTTGCCACCTTCTTTCCAAAGACAGTATTGTGATACAGCTGTGTCCTTGCTCTTAAACACTCTAGGAACACATTAAAGCCAATATGTGGCTACTTTAAAGCTAGCAATGAACCAAAGAAAAAGAACCCAGCTTGAAATGCACTCAGGTACCAGGGTTGGTGCATTGCTGGTTACATATCCCAGCCACAGCACCGTACCAGCCTCATCACAATATCCCACACGGAACAAGCTGAGCAGGGGAACCACCTTCCCTTCATCCTCCCCCACTTTCCCAGTAGGTATATTTACTTTAAAGCTAGTCAAACTGAATGCAAATAATATTTATTTTCTGTTTGTACCGATTTTATGCAACGTCCACACATTTTCCATCTAAAGTTTACAGACATTTATGAAAAGGTCACATTTTTCTGTACAAGATGCAGAAACTTGCACACATGTTAAATATATAATCTTCATTTATTATTCCCTGATTTATATTGAAACATATATACAAACTTGATTTAGTCACATTTACCGAGAAAATAAAGGGGAACACATAGTATTGAACATTAAGTACTACTGCTGTTAGAGAAGCAGTAGTTATAGTAAATGAATGTACTGTAGGAGTGCCAAGATCAGCTAAAAGTACAAATCCTTTAGATGCAGCTGTACACTACATGTTTATAATAGGAGAAGGCATGGCCTGCTGGCAACGTCACTTCTTTTGTGGTAGATAATGTACATTTGGTTAGAACCTCTGTCTCAGGACACTGTAAACTTAAGGAAGTACAATTTCTCCCTGTACCTCAGCGAGTTCTCTATAAATAGTAGATATGCCTCAAATATATATTGGCATGGCTATATGCACTGCAAGGCTGTTAAAGAAAATAGTATTATTAATATTAAGCTAGAGGAGTCAATATTTTTACATTTTTTCAAAATGCATTTCTCCAGCTAGATACATTAGAGAGCTCTACAGAAGGGGTTAAAGGTAGGGTGATCATATATCCTAGGCAATATTAGAGACAAGCTCTTGTATCTGTGCTCAGAGAAAATGCATGTATCACTTAGTCCAGAAATAAATCCAATAATTCATATCACTTTCCTCATCAACACAGGCAATAATCCAATAATGACTTGCTAGCAGATGTAGTCAAATAATGCTCCTATAATGGGGAGGTATAGGGAAATACAACATAGGTTGGCCACACTGCTCAAAATAAATGAACAGTGGGACCCCAGCTAGTAATCCCAAGCATGAAAGCACTCCCCTGGAGCTAGACTAGATAACATCCATGGAAGAAAAATAATAAAGCGTACTCACACTTGGCAGTGTTGCCAGAAGTCCTGTGTTTAGCGTGCAGCTGCTAGATAGATACTGAAGGGTGTATCCCTGGAGGGGACGTGCACTGCTTTGAGGTGCATATAGAAAAAAGATGCGACGGTGGCTGGATCAGGTGCAATAAAAATACGCTTCTTTATTGAGTAACAAGACAAACAGGGTTCACATGATGCTGTAGAGGTACTCTAATGCGTTTCGGGCTCCCAGCCCTTTGTCAAAGAGTGAATAACCTCTACTACAATGCTAGTTGAAATAGGAGTCCTCTGCCGTAAGCCCCGCCCATTCCGTGATGATACACCCTTGATCATATGTCCTAGTTTGGCCAGGACAGCCCCAGATTTTCATTAAACAGCCCGGTGTCCCGACCGTTTGCTCAAAATCGTTCAAAAATCCCGGTTTTGAGCTTTCCCCAGTTTGGGCTCACTTAACAATAGCAGTGAATATATATATATAGTGCTCGAGGTAAAAACCTCCCCAAATAAAAAAGTAGGTGGGTGCTAATCATGCAATTGGTTAATCCATGCAAATGTCTTTGTTACCAATAACACACATATATACTATATGTTTGCAAAACCAGGATCTTTAATATCTGTGGTGACTCGTCAAGTCACCAAACGGTATCAGTAGTATGGATATGGGCTCTAAGAACCGTCTGATATCGTTAGTGATTGGTTAAGATAATATTTAAACAAATCTATAGTAGATCCGTCCGATTCAGATGTAGCAAATCTCAGGACACCTTCCATAGGTTTTAGATAACAATAGGCAGCGAACATTCAACCTTGTAGCATTCAAACCACTTCTGTGTATCTCTCTATTCTCAGTATGTACAAAGAAAGGTGTAGCTCAGGGGAGTGCAAACTTTTTAAGCTGCGCCCCCCTGCCAGGCTTCCCCCGGTCTCGCGCCCCCTCTCCTACCTTCCACATGCGTCAAACGACGCTCCGGGGTCGCGTAACGTCACGCTACATTACCCGTGGCGTCATTTGACGCTGCGTTGCTATGGAGACGCGTCTGAAACAAGGTAAGTTTCCTTGTTGCAGAGGCATTGAGCGATCCCCCGGCATTAAATTAAATGCCTGGGGGAAGAGCGCGGGCCCCCCAGTTTGCGCACCGCTGGTGTACCTAAACACATTGAACAGACATGTCAGTTGACACAGTATCAAGTTTGTTTGCTTGCTTCTAATGAATGCCACTTTAGGCTGTCATATACACTTGTTAGTGATCATCCTATAAACCATGGTAAGTAGTAGCTTGTAAGCTAATAGACCATAGATGGAATAGTCTAATGCCCTCAAAATGAATCCACAGTTAAAGTATACTAGCAGGTAGTTGAGAGAATAAGTTTAAATCAACTGCCATACAACCCGTTTGTGCAGTATTCGATCCGCACACTTCCTCCTGGACATCAGCGTGGTGACGTCACAAGCCGATGTATGTTTCGCAAGACAGGTGCGCGCTTTCTCAAGGGAAGGAGGAGTAACATCTCCCGTCTTTGAATGTCTTTTATGCCTCAGAAGGGGGCATGACTATAGGGTCTGGCCTATTACCAATAGGTACTCAACCGAGGCGTGCCTAGGGTGCTACGAGCAGCGAACTAAAACAAAGTATAATTTCAACAGGGAAATTACTTGAACTTTTCAGGTGGTCTCCCTGTGTCTCTGATTAAAAAACAGTCATCCATAATGGACATCATCAAACAGACTATAGCCTGTTTTATTTAGTAGTGGGGATGTCAACAGATATTGTATTCTATACAGTGACATTAAACCTCATCAGCTGATCAGAGGAATACACAGATTAACACACGATATTATGAGTTGTAAATATTTCTCCATTGCATAGGCAAGTGAGTAACATAAAATTGTGGGACAACTATTGATATATATGTCAGTTCTTATAGATAGTAATGTAGGACCTATTCGTCTGCCCCTGAGGTCAAAACGGACATCTAATTGTTAAACTGTATACCTGGATCCCCTCAATGTAAAATTGGAGTTCAAAGACTTATTCCACACAAAACGCTACTCTACATTGTAGTTGAAAGTCTATAGAAATGGAGAATACAGTATATGAACCCCTCATTGATATCAAGAGGGCTTAATGTCCCTAGCATGTAAATCCATTTACATTCCCTCTGGAAGAGCCTCTTGTCCCAATCCCCTTTCGTAGGACCCCACGGTATGTGTTCAATGCCAATGAATTTGAGAGTGTTACCTTCTCCATTGTGTTCTTCCAATACATGCTGTGCCACTGGTGTATCTACACTGTTCCTGATTGAACCAAGATGTTCTAAAATCCTGGTCTTAAACTGTCGGTGAGACTTCCCCATATACAATTTACCCCAGCAGCACACAATCAGGTATATGACACCTGTAGTGGTGCAATTAATGTAGTACCCTATTAGACAAATACCATTAAAATATTTATTTTTAAGTGATGTCATTTGTTTTAAGAAATCATTTTTTAAATGTGTTTCAACTTTTCAAAAACTGGTCATCCTAGTTAAAAGGGTAAGGCCACGTTTATATTGAGCATGACCGAGTTGGCAGCATGATCAAAATGCCATGTCTCTATGAGGTCGGCCATAAAGCGTGTGCCCAAGCACGCGATGCAGAGCGCGACCGCTGGGTCACGTGAGCGGTTTGCCCATTGAGGGCAAATCAGCTCCGTGACGTCCCACGCCCCCAACCCATCACGGCCACACCCCCGACACGCACCGTCATCACGTCCACCTAGAGGGCACAAATCGCTCCAGCTAGAGGCGCGCGTGAAGCCACTCACCCGCCATGGACGTGGCCCAATATCACGTAGTGGGGGAAAGGAAGGAAGGAAAGAAAAAGGAGAGAGGAAGGAAGTAAAGAAAGAAAGAGAAAGATGGGGGGGAAAGTAAACACAAGTTTTGGGAAAGAGATGCTTGCTTCAGATAACAAACTCAACTTTTATTTCTGAAAGAGAAAGTTACGCAATATGTTCTGCCTTTCAGAAACACATTTTCCTCCAAGAAAACCTAGTTTTACAATGTTTCAAGGGAAATAATCTTCCTATTGAAATGCAAAATTGAATATAGTAAGCCCACCATCTCTGAAGTACTTTTAAATTTGTGAATATATTTATGAAGAACATTGTTGCAATGCATTTAGTTATTATTTTGTTCTACCAGTATGTAAAAATAGCGCAGAGATGAGGAAACCCCAGTGTGGGTGAAGCAGTCTGTACATGTAATGGGCAAAAAAAAATTCCTGACATAAATAAAACTGAATCGATATGTGCATCCCAACAGCAAAGACAAAAATCTAAGAGAGTGGAAATATGTTTAGAATTTTCAGTCGAGAATAGATCACCCGACACTTTACTCTAACCTCTTGTAAATAAAGTTGTTTTGATTTGCAACAATGTTTAAATTGCATTGATTCCTCCATTATACAAAATAAAAACACTTTCTTGTCACGATTCCCAGAATAAGAAAATATTTACTTCGGGCAGTTGGTCTTTTGCACACACAAAAAATGCATACCTGTAAATTGTGAAGCCAAGTAGCCTAAACATGAAAACAAACGAAAATATGAATAGTTCTATAAAAGTCTATAAAATATTCTATTTACATTTACAGTAGCTCAATGTAGTCACAAACATGGATACTAAATCCCTTAAAGTATAGATCTGAAACCAAACGTACCGATGTTAGAGACTTTTTTTTTCTTCTTCATACAGCTTGTACAGACCCGTATTACCTTTCATTTATTTACAATAAAATGTGTTAAAAGAATTACAGAACATGCCAACCAAAAAAAGTCTGTGAGGGCTAGCCTTTATAGAGATGAATAATTGTTCCTTGGGGAAAAAGTAAAACAATTAAAATGAGTTTGTCGAAGTAGAACTAAAATGTCATTTTCGATTCTTCTGAAAAAGTATAAAATCGGATTAACTTGTACAGCTATGCTTAGCTTCGGGCGAGAACAAAGAAGTCTTATCAACTGTTGCATATGGCTGTGCCAGAGATCATTTCTGTAAAATTTATTTTATTACTTTTCACAGTTGCTTGGATGTACATTTTGTTTTGTTTAGTTAAAAAAAACTATTTCTGTTTAAAAAAAAAAAAAAATCTTATATAATGCCAAGTAATCCATTTGTATAATTTATTTTGATTTTAATTCACTAAAGATACTGAAAATACATTTAAGTATGTCTAAGTAGTAATAAAGATACTTTAGATATTCATAAAATACTGGTAATTTCTAAATGGTTACAAACATTATGTTATAAAAATATAAACCAAATAAACTATATGCATAATGCGTAAGTATCTGGATGTTTGCTAAATGCAAAAATAGATCATTGAAATATTGATAATACAAGATCAAGATCAGGCACACAGACCAGAATAAATACTCACACACATGACCAGCAGAGACTCACACTTACAAGCACAAATTCACACATACACGGACACACACTGACTGGCATAGACACACACTGACCAGCCCAGACTCACAGGCACACACTGACCAGCCCAGACTCACAGCCAGACACAGACCAGCACAGACTCGCAGACACAAACTGACCAGCACAGAAATACACTGATGAGCACAGACACACACTTCCCTCATATGGTGATTAGCACTTAATCAGACACACATACAAAAACTAACACAAACTTAAGTTGACCAACACACATTAATTGAACTTCACCAACTACCCTGCAGGAACCAACAGGAGGGGTTGTTGAGAGTACTGGCTCAGAGGAGAAGCCAAATGAGATCTTGCTGCTCACAGGCTACATCTAGGGTCAGATTTGTAACTACAGTTTCCTCTCTTTCTTAGATTTGCTGGCCCAAATCCTTCAAATCAGAATGGCTTGGAGGGAAATTGCCCTCCTGCCCCCAGGCCAGCCCGCTCATGGACCACACCTTAGCTTTTAGCTCTACTTGGAGGCAGCAGACTCCCTGCCAGAGTTCCACAACGTCCAAGAAGGCAGGTTCAGAAGGCTGCCGGTAGGCAGGCCTTTGGGTTCAGAAGCTTGCCAGGAGGCAGGGCTCCAGTTCCACAAGCCTGCAAGAAAACAGGGCTTGCCTGCAGCTTAGGACTCACACCCAGCATCAGAACCAAAGCTTCACAAGCCTGCAAGGATGCAGGAATTTACAGAACTTCATCAGCCTGCTAAGGAGGCAGGGCTGCACTACCTGCCAGTTAGTAGATTTCCAGAATTATTGCCATGCGTCAAAATGTCTGTGTAGTGGTATGCATCATAAAAAACTATTTTTTCAAAGTGCAGGTCTCCTCAAAGACAGAGATACAAAGTAGAGCTCTACTCACAAGTTCATAAAGAAGTTCTCAATTTAATGTGATAGTCAAGAACAGTGAAAAGACAACGTTTCACTTGATGAAAGGTCAATATGGGACCTGAAACGTTGTTATTCCACTGTTCTTGGCTCTCACATTAAATGAAGAACTTCATTATGAACTTGTGAGTAGAGCTCTACTTTGTATATCTGCCTTTTAGGAGACCTGCACTTTTAAGAAATACATTTGTATGCATTTAGAGTATGGACCTGTTACTGAGACTTACCTTGAGGTTGGTTAGCAGGCTTGTAATTATTTGATCAAAGGATGTAACCAAAAGTCTTCTTTGTCTTACAGACCTAGGTTTCACTATGTATATTTATTTCCCCATTTATTGTTAGCCCAATGGGAGAAGAGCAGGGATTCACTTTCTGTTTTTTCACATATGTATGGCCAATCTTTTCACCAGCAGCATGCTCTTTACAAGGAGAAGCGCGGTGAAATATATATATCTACTATATATTTCTGAAAGCACTGTATGTTTGTCTGCATGGCCTGTGTCCCTTGGGCCAATCGCATTGCACCTTTGGCCTGTCACTCCGCCTCAGGCCATGCCCGCCCCCACACACCTCTCATTGGCCTGCTGCCAACACCACTGCCACACTGTCCCACCCCTCACTGACTCTCATTGGCCTGCGGCCAACACCACTGCCACACTGTCCCACCCCTCAGTGAGCTTTGGGAACGCTTCAAAGCACCTAACCCTCACTGCTCTGGAAGATTTGGGAACGCTACACACCACCTAATCCTCACAGCTCTGGGACCACGCTTCAAAGCAATGAACCCTCACTGCTCTGGGGCCACGCTTCATAGCTCTCAACCCACAAAACCCTCACCGCCTGCTACCACAGAGCTGCGTAATCAGGTACAGAATCTGAACTATATAAACATTGCTTTCAGCACTCCAACATTACACACGCTCACACAACACCGCACGATCACCTCCACACACCGCACGAACACGCAGCGCATACCGACGGACACTGCCTCTTCAAAACACCCCCCTCGACCACCACCCCCTCCCACACTAATGCAGACCACGACCGCACGCCACAGCTCTCCCGCTACCGCAGCCCCTTCCCCCCCACCCGAACAGCCAACGCACGCAGCTCCTCCGGAGCCCGCAAAAACCACACACACCATTAACCTCTCCCCCCCCCACCCCCCTCCCGAGACCACTATCATACTTACATACCCACCGGACAACGCACGCAGCTACTCCGGAGCCCGCCAAAACCACCCACACACACCATTAACCTCTCCCCCCCCCCTCCAGAGACCACTATCATACTTACATAACCACCGGACAACGCACGCAGCTACTCCGGAGCCCGCCAAAACCACCCACACACACCATTAACCTCTCCCCCCCCCCTCCAGAGACCACTATCATACTTACATAAACACCGGACAACGCACGCAGCTACTCCGGAGCCCGCAAAAACCACACACACACACACACCATTAACCTCTCCCCCCCCCCTCCAGAGACCACTATCATACTTACATACCCACCGGACAACGCACGCAGCTACTCCGGAGGCCGCAACAACCACAAACACACACCATTAACCTCTCCCCCCCCCCCTTCCCTGACCACTATCATACTTACATAACCACAGGACAACGCACGCAGCTACTCCGGAGCCCGCCAAAACCACCCACACACACCATTAACCTCTCCCCCCCCCCCCTCCCCAGACCACTATCAGACTTACATAAACACCGTACAACGCACGCAGCTACTCCGGAGCCCGCCAAAACCACCCACACACACCATTAACCTCTCACCCCCCCCACCCTCCCCAGACCACTATCAGACTTACATAAACACCGGACAACGCACGCAGCTACTCCGGAGGCCGCAAAAACCACACACACACACACACCATTAACCTCTCCCCCCCCCCACCTCCCGAGACCACTATCATACTTACCTACCCACCGGACAATGCACGCAGCTACTCCGGAGGCCGCAAAAACCACACACACACACACCATTAACCTCTCCCCCCCCCCCCTACCGAGACCACTATCAGACTTACATAAACACCGGACAACGCACGCAGCTACTCCGGAGGCCACAAAAACCACACACACACACACCATTAACCTCTCCCCCCCCCTCCCGAGACCACTATCATACTTACAAAACCACCGGACAACGCACGCAGCTACTCCGGAGCCCCAAACACATTTTTCAATAATATTACATAACATTGACATGACATTACAAGTTTCAAATACAACATTTATACATACTTATTCACAGTTCACATCCCGGGCAACGCCGGGTCTCTCAGCTAGTATATATATAAAAACGAGAAGAAAGGAAGCGCCCGATCCTAGTGTAATATGAAAAATACGCAATTTAATGTTCCCATTAAAAGTCCAACAAATTTAAACTCACAAACAAAAATGATAAATCAAGCATGTACTGTAATGAGTAATACTCATTCACCAGACGCCAGACATCACCGCTCTGCTTGCACGCCTAACTCCCACATGCAGTCCCCGCTTTCTTTCGTCTCGTTTTTGTAGATCTACTGGGAGGTCGTTGGTTCCATATAGAGAGCTGCCAGTATCCTGATTAGTGGGCCATCATCACATTTCATGTGCATTTCAACCGGACTATTTTTATATGGTTTTTTTGGACTTTAATTTAATATTTTTTATTCAAGTTCTTTGTTTGTCCTCATATTTTTATTCATTTTCAATTTATTATTTTTTTTTATATATTTATCGAGTCACTAGTCTCACATTGTTTATAACATTTAATTATTGTATTTTATTCATTTTTTATTTATTTTATTTATAATTGTGTGTCATTTATAAACTAGACCATCATTTTTGTTATAATACCACAGTGACCCATTTATAGGGGTCTAAATCAGCTAATTATTACACTACTGCAGTTGAGACAGATACTTAGGGGCGCAGTCTTTTTGTTTGTATAATTATATATAATACGTCCCTGAGGAAGGTCACTGTATGATGACCGAAACGTTGGATGCAGTGCCTATGTATTTGTCTTGAATACATCTACTTTGGATTTCCCTGACTGTGTGCTGTCTCGTTTTTCCTGGATCCCCATCTGGTAAAATATTTTTCTGTGTATGTGCATATATGGGATAAGCATCAGTGAATAATCTGTTTTCAGTGTGCCAACTGTTCTTTATTTTTATTTTTTTAATATATATATATATATATATATATATATATATATATATATATATATATATATATATATATATATACACACACAAATTTTACCAGCACTCAGTAATGGGAATAAAAATGAATATGCAGGCTAATATATGTAGTGATAAAGTGTATGCTGAAACATACTGTATAAACCAATGGAAGGCTGCTCAACAAGGAATAACTAAATCAAAAACAACATGTGAAAACAAAACTGTGAGCTCAAACACTCCTAAGATATATATAATAACAATGTAATAATTGAATGACTGGTGATAGGACAGAACTAAAGGTAACAATGATATATAAAATAAACACATATAAACACAAATACAAATAATACAGGTAGCTGCAGCAAATATGGGGTTAACCCTGAGAAGTTGAATCAGTCTGTATTAAATCCAGTAATGTAATGTGCCATATAAATCCTTCTTAGAGCAAGTAGGGATGGGACTCCAAACTGGAATTTGGAGTCCCATACCTACTTGCTCTAAGGAGGATTTGTATGGCACATTACATTACTGGATTTAATATAGACTGATTCAGACTGATTGAACTTCTCAGGGTTAACTCCCTATTTGCTGCAGCAACCTCCATTATTTTTAAATGTGTTTATATGTGTTTATTTTATATAGGATTGTCATGGTTACCTTTAGTTCTGTCCTATCACTAGCCATTTAATTATTAAATTGTTATTATACTGTATATATCTTAGGAGTGTGCGCTCACAGTTTTTGTATATATATATATATATATATATATATATATATATATATATATATATATATATATATATATATATAAAACAACAGAGGAAAAGCAACCTTTAAATAGCACACGGACATAGATGGAAGTGTAACAAAATAAATTTATTGAAGTGAATAAAACAGGGGATAAGGTTAAAAGGTGAGGGGGGCTCAACACTACCTAGACAATGTGGACCTGGAGGCAAGGGTCTAAATTAAGATCCAAAGCAAGACATGAACAGGACACAGGTGGCTTTGTCTAAGCACACCTGTGTGACAATCAACCTACACTGAGATCTTGTGACCACATAAAAAATTATTACCATATAATTAATGCAATGGTTACATAGTGTGGGTACACAAGTTATAAAGGTAACAGAGTGAAAAATATGTCACCGCTCAGTATGTAGATGTCACGGGCAGAAAGGTAGGTCAAAACTCCATGTCAGGTGTAAAAAGGTAGGGGCCCCCCTCAGCAAGACTCCCACTCCTACTTTATATGACTTATTTACAGGTGTTTTGGACACAACTTATTTAAGTGTAGAGCGATATTTCTGTGTGTCACAATATATATATATATATATATATTTATTTATTTTTGCAGGATGACTGTGGTTAGTGAGAAGGCAACACAATTCTACTGGTGAAATATTATGGTGGTGGTTTTATTTGCCCAAAAATATAACAAAACAGTGAGTGCTCAGTCCCTTTAAGTAAAACAAAACATAAACCAAACACCTATCCCCGTTAGGGGAACTAACTAAACAAAAGTTCAGTCAATCTACCTGGCTGGCTAGCTAAACTAGACCAGACCAACAATATTCTGTAACACCACTTGGCTCCTTACCTGGGAGCTTTATTCCCCTTGGGACAGCAGAAATATGAGCAGCCTGTGTCTGTCTGTCTGTCTGTCTGTCTGTCACCTCTTCTCTGTCCTCTCTCAGTGTCTGAGAGAGACTGCTGCCCCAGGGGCATTTCCTCTTTTAAAAGCAGGTGATTTTACTTAATTAGGATCACCTGTGGACTGCCTAATCAGTGGGGTTAACTCCTCACATACTGGAAAACAGGCATTCTGCCACCTCCTAATAAGGTATACAGAGTCTATGACTGTCACAATATATATATATTTTTTTACTTTTACGTATAAGTGACATTGTATATCGTCAAGACATTGTAACGATACAACAGTTCAAATAGAACGAGATTTTCAATGAGGTTTGTTCTTGGGACCCCATTACATAACTACATAGACCCATAGTCTATTCTCCTTTTTATATTCAAACGGTGTAAACATCCGATTAATAGAGGATACAAGATCAAGATATAACCGAGTATAAATGTACTTTACCTTTGCAACTATCTGTGTAGTTAGTCTTTCTGTTCCAGATGAAAACACTGAGGATGTTTGTTGCTTGTATGATTCCACAATTTTATCTTTGACCTAAAATATATACATATAAAAAGAAAGAGAGTTACACAGAACTATTCATTAAAATGATGGGGCTATGTACAGTATAAAGAAAAAAAAATTGAAAACCATTTAAAAGTGTTCGTTGCGTCAACAAAATCAATTTCTCACCTAAAATCCATTAGCGGCATGTGTTGGTATGTCATTTGTCATGTTCTTATTCATGTTACAGTTTCTTATTCTTTGTATGCCGTGTGTCATGTTCATACATATGAATGCATTAAGAATTACTTGTGTCTACTTGTATTTGTCTGTTACGCCAAGAAAAACTTGACAATTTCGATACATTTATAGCACACAAAAGTGGCGCATTCCTTGAAGTTTAATATTACAAACTGTATCATTTACATGTGTGTCACAGACAAGATCCTACCTCCACCGCCAACTCTGCTATATAGTCATTTTATTCTTAGTGAAAAATAAGTTAATGTACACACTGCACAACACATAAAAATTGGTTTTATACAATGGCGCACAGAGACGCATTAACTTACAGCCGCTCTTTATACATTGCCCCCAAAATGTTTTCAATAATTCTTACAAAACTTTGCACCATTTGAAGCACGCCAGGAATACTTTAGACTTAACAACACATACAGCCTGAGACAGAAGTGCAATATGTCACGAACTGAGGAAACATTTACTGCATAGTTAACGTATTTCTGATTTCACATAATTGTCCGATCACGCTTGATTATGCGGCAGCTGTGCAGTCACATGACTTGGATTCCTGCCTATGGGAGTGAACGATCGGGGTATATGCCCACTGATGATGTAATCAGTCTGTGCTGTTATCTTCTCTGGAGACTTGTGGACTCATTCAGCATTCCCTAACAGCAGGAAACAGCGAGAGACAGAGCGAGACCGAAAATTATCGTTTTTTGCTTCACACACTATGGACTTTACGGTTTGACTATATATTTTTTGCGCAGCAGCTTACATTCTCTTGCTGGATCTGGACATTATTTACTGAGCCTGTGTTTTTTTTCATTTATTTCGGTATTTTCCATGTTTTGGGTTTTGCATTTTGCATAGTCTGTTGGGGACACAGGGTCTAGGGAAATACCTTTGGTCCTTCTGGACCTGAGGGAACGGACCTGAGGAAGAGGTCTTCACCCCGAAATGTTGCCCCCCTAATTACCCTCCTCCATTTCCCCCCCCCACACACCTTTTCCCATTGTGGTTTTCCTTGTCCTTTTTTCCCTTCCCCTGTGTTTTCCCCGCACCACTTTATTTAGGGTCCATTTTTATTGCCCGCATGTGTGACATTGTTCCAAGTTATTATATATTTTTGTCATATTACATTTTCATTTTGGCATATTCCTTGTTTGACATTTTCTAAAGAGTCAGAGTGCTGGGATACTTTGTTGTATTAGCTTGAAAAGAACATATACCTCCTCTGCGCTGGGCCTTCTCTGCTCTTCTCTCCTGTAGACGCTAATCCATGTGGATGCATAGAGCAATGAGATCCTCTAAATCTGCAAGACGTTCCAGAATGGCGAGCTCTCCGCAAGGTCTTGCCTAAACACTGCTACCAGTTATTCAGCGTTCCATTCGATCTCTGCGGCAAGAGTCCGGAATTCAACTGCGTAGCGGGCCACCATTCGACTGCCTTGACATATATGCAGGAGGGAAGAGGAAGCCGTTACCTAACATCCTGGAGTATCGAAGACCCTTTGGAGCTACCGTGTAAACAGAGATAAGTTACTCGTGAGGTCCGGTGATTGCTCCCAGATAGGGGATGCCCACACCAAGGCATCATCAGTTAACAAGGACATGATTTATGCAACTTTTGAATGCTGAGACACAAAACGAGAAGGAGTAAGTTCAAATTTAATAGAACATTGGTTTAAAATCCCACGTCAGCCAAGGGAGTCTCCGCCATAGCGATTAAGCATAGGGAGTCAAGGTTTGGAGGTGCCATGGGTAGAACTGGGTTCCGGGACAGCCACTGCAGGGGGAGCAGGATTAATTGCTGAATGCTGCAACTGGACAGTGGATTGTACCATGGCCTGGATCTGATCCATGTGTTTGTTGTTCTGATCTAGGTACTGTTGCAGTTTGTCGAACATGGTGGCATGCAGGGCCAGGACTCGACCCACCTCAGCTGGGTCCATGGTTGTGGGGCTGAGCATACAGTAACGGATGCTCCCAACAAACCGTACGGGACCTCGAGGCAGAGAAGGGGATTTGTAAACACCGACCTATAGCCGAGAGGCAACATCAGGTGTGCAGGTTTGTCATTTTGTAGCTGGGCCAGGGTTGGAGAGGTACTGTCAGGGCCACTGAGAGGGGTGGGACAGCTGGAGCTGGTGTCCCGGGCCCACTGGCTGGGGGGGGCCCGACCTCTAGCCAGACCCTGCTGCCGGTCACGGCCGGGCCCCGGCTCTCAGCAACCAGGACCTTTCCTCTCTCTGTCCCACGCCGTCGAGCTTCCACTGCCGGTGCGCAACGGGGCTAACTGACGTCAGCGCGGCAGAAGTAAGCTTGGCCCAGCTTTCGGCGCTCCACATGCTGACGTCAGAGAGCCCACATCGCGCGCTGGCAGTGGAAGCTCGGCGGCATGTGACAGAGAGGAAAGGTCCTGCAGGCAGCTGAGTCGGGGCCCGGTCGCAACAAGGCAGCAAGGCCTGGTCAGAGGTCAGTGGAAATTTGCAGCACGGCCAGCGGACCCCATAGACACAGGGCCCAGTCTGACCCAAGGTACTGTAAGTCTGTATTTTTATACAGAATGTATTGGGGGCTTGGGGGTATTTTTATATGAGTTGGGGTCTTTTTTATATGTATTGGCGAGTTTTTTTATATGGACTGGGCTCTTTTTTAGATGTATTCATGTCGTAGACAGGTCTGCAGCACAAGTGATATTCTTTATTGGATGTGTGTGTGTGTGTGTGTGTGTGTGTGTGTGTGTGTGTGTGTGTGTGTGTGTGTGTGTGTGTGTGTGTGTGTGTGTGTGTGTGTGTGTGTGTGTGTGTGTGTGTGTGTGTGTGTGTGTGTGTATTTGGGGGTGGGAAGTATTTTGCATTGGGGGTGGCAAGTTTTTTGGTATATATTTTGTGGGGGGGAATTGTGTGAGGGGGGAGTGAATGAGTGAACGTGGGGTAATTGACGGAGGGAGAGGAGACGGGGTGAGTGAGGAAAAGAGGTAGAGGAGTATGGAAAAGAGGGAGTAAGAGTGAGACGCAGGGGAGAGAAATACATGTGAGGCGGGGGGCAGGGATTGTGTGAGCTTGGGGTAATTGATGGAGGAGGGTAGAGTGAGAGGTGAGATGGAGAGAAATATATAGAAAGAGGGAGGGAAAAAGAAGGGGCTCACGAGGTGTGAAATGGGGCTCGCAACATTGCTGACAGGGGGAGGTGGGGGGCCCGGTCAGAAATGGGTCAGAACATGTCCTCGGCCCCGGGAAATCTGTCTGCGGCCCTGGGTAAGGTAATAGATATACTTGAAGTAATCAAGAGTAGGCGATTGGAGGTTAGTTGAGGTCACTTAGCCGAGGTTGAGGGTAGTAGAAAGTAGAGTGGTAGGTATTCAAGCCGAGGTCCAGGGTTACAGAGGTCCAGGAGGTAGAGTAGAGATCCTTGGTAGAAGTATCTAGAAAGCAAGACAAAGTACAGCAAGGCAAGACCATCGAGGCAATGCATGGCAAGCAGAAGTTTGTTGACAGCCCTTTGTTACTAGGAAAGTACTACTATGGTCAGCTGATTTGCAGAAGGAATCAGTGAGCATTTAAAGGATGGGTAGCGAATCGGATGAGAGGCTGCAAGACTGCATAATCAACTATTACAAGGATAAACCTGTGTCCTTTCGCAGAAGGTTCTAGAGGTCCTACCAAGTCTACCACAATTCTCTCAAAGGGAACTGACACCAAGGGTAGAGGAACCAAAGGGGCTGGTTTTTGTCCTTTTGGACTAGTTAGTTGGCACTCCGGACATGCTGCACATAGTTTAGCAATATCACTATGCATCCCTGGCCAATAGAATCGGGATGAAATACGGTCCAATGTTTTATCCCTGCCCAGGTGACCACCCCAAGGGACAGTATGGGCTAGAGTGAACACAGATTTAACAAACGCCTTGGGAACCAATATCTGTCTGGTGACCTCCCCTGTTTGTGTCTGCCTATTCACCCTATATAGGATATCATTTGATAGCTCAAAATGGGGGAATACTATCACCCCCTGTGCATCTACAATCTACTCATCAATTTTCACCACCTTGTCATACTGTCTAGTAAGGACTGGGTCTTCCCTTTGCTTCTGGCGAAAGTCAGGGAGGCACAGGTCTGGTAAATCTCCAGGGCCCATATCCCCCTCCCTCTGGCCATCCCAAGCCATCACTTGTGACCTCTGACTACTAGAATGGTCACCTTGAGACACAGATTTCTGCAACCAGTCCTGTTTGTCCGAGCATCTTTGCTTCCGAGTCTTTAGAACCCGGTGTCTACTGGGAAAAAGGTCTGACGAGAAGGGGAACAGTTTTTCAGGGTTCTCCTGAGCCCTAGAAGGAGGCTCCTCGTAAAAGACTGGGGCCATTAGGTCCGAAAAGAAAGGCCAGTCCCGACCGAGCACAACAGGGGCAGGGAGATAAGGAGCGACTCCTACTTCGAGGTAAGCCTCCTGACCTTTTACCTGTAGCCGGATTTTGGCCGTCGGATAGCGTTTTACATCGCCGTGTATACATTCTATGCTCCATAGGGAGTCAAAAGAACACACGTTAGGCGGTAACAGTTCCTGGAGGACCAGAGTTTTCCAAGAGCCCGAATCTACAAGGGCCTGGACGGTTTTTCCCCCAATTAGGGCTGGAAGTAGTCAGGGCTTGTAATTTTCTCTAGTAAAGGCCGAGGCGACGGTTCTGCTGAATGAACAATCCATCTGTGGACAGTCCACATACCGGTGGCCTTGTTCTCCACAGGCGGAACATGGAGAGGGTTCCCTCGCAGGAGGGGGCTGTGGATAGCGCTCCGCTGGACCGGTTACTGGAGACCAGGCATCTGGTGGGTCCTGTGGGCTACGTCCTCGGAAGTTCCTCTCATTTTGCGACGAGCCGACATCCGGCAGGAGATGAGGGTCTCGGCGGGGACCAGCATTTGGACTCCGTCCTTGCTGGAACGACTGCTCCTTCTGTTGGACTTGGCGGTTGCGTATGGATGGGCCGTAGGTTTCCCATTGATCCGACCTCCCTCTTTGGGCGTCCGCAAGTGCCGGTGGAGTGGGGTCCAGGACACTAGCCTGCTGCTCAGCCCCAAGGAAGTTCTCTACGAGTCGGACCGCCAAAGCTAGGGTTTCAGCAGCATGGCATTGTATCCACGAGCGTGCGGAAGGGGGTATTATTTGAAGAAATTGTTCCAAAACCACCTGCTCCAGAATTGCCTCCTTAGTGCACTCCTCGGGTTGTATCCAGCGCGTACACAAGTCCAATCATTGCTGAGCGAGGACCCGGGGTCTCATCTTAGCGGTGTACTTCATGTTCCGGAACTGCTGCGGGTAGTTCTCTGGGGTCAGACCTAAGCGATCCAGTATGGCAGCTTTTACAGCGATCTGTAGCCCAGCCCTGAGCTTCGGCAACTCTTTCAAATGTCAGTAAAAAAGCCTCTTGATCCTCGTTCGGTGCCATTTTCCTCAGGAGTATCAGGGGTCTGTTTGCAAGTTCTGGACTGACAGACCCTTGGAAATGGGTCAGCAGCTTGGCAATCTGCTCATCTTGTGCTGCCTGTAGTCTTTCATCTCTCTCCGCTTGCAGCCGGGCCTGCTCCTGCAATAACTGTCCCTGCTGTCTGGTCTGCTCGCACAGAAACTCTTTCAACATTTCTTCCATTCTTGTGTGTGTGTGTGTGGCCCTTTAACTGCAGGAGCCTTTTGAAAAATCCCAGGACTTCTGAACACCATATGTTTCATGGTACATGCAACTACACACGCGGGTTTCTTGGCAAGGCTTATTTATTTAGCCTTAAAAGATATACAGCACACAAAAACAAAAATAGCTTTTCATCAGCAAACAAAAGAAAACATGGCTTTTCATCAGCAAACAAAAGAAAATGGCTTTTTCTTCAGCAGACCAAACAAAACAGTTTCTCTTTAGCAGACAGTCCAGGGAACATCCTGAGGGTGAGGCCCCAAGAATTGCTGTAACCACTCTGTGAGCTGTGTATGCTGAACATCTGCAATGTGTATAATAAAGTGTGTTCCTGTTCATCTATAACTTCCTGCCTGATACTGCAATCTATCAGGGGGGAGGGCAAAGAAGTTCTCCTGTAGAGATTGTCCCTCCCTGGACCTCCACTAACTAAACCAAATATACCTTTAACTTTATATAACGTTTTGTTTAGTGGACTTCTCTTTTTTTCTGACAGAAAGTAATTATGTATCTGGTGTTTAGATCAATATAAATGTCTTTTGTGACTAGCACCCCGCTCACCTCGGAAAAACCCTTCTCTCTTCTCAGGAACCCTACTGCTTTAAGATCTTTGAGTGTCTCTCTTTTCTTTTCCCAATTTCTATGCGCATCTTTCAAGTTTCCCTGTTTAACCGTCATACAGTATGTAACAATCTAAACTTGTCGTCTGGTACAGAGGTGCGCAAACTTTTGGTGCTGTGCCTCCCTGCCTACTCTCCCCCAGTGTTCGCACCCCACCCCCTTACCTTTGTGCCAGCGTCAAATGATGCCACGTTGCCATGGCGACACATCACCGGAAGCCAGCTGAATCAAAGTAAGTGAGTTACAGAGGCCTTGCACAGTCCCCTGGCATTTCATTTAAATGCCTTGGGGAAGAATGCGGGGCCTCTGTAACCACCGCGCCCCCACCAAAAAAATTACGCGCCCCCCAGTTTGCGCACCCCTGGTATAGTACCTAGATTCAAACATTATCCTTATTCATTATCACATGAAGGCCAATGTCTCACATCCACCACCAGTTTAAGTTCTTTCAAATCTAAGGCTGTCTCACATTTTAATCTGGTCTGTAACTGTTTCATACGCTCATAATATATATTTTCTTTAACTGTGCACGCAATGTCTTGTATATAATGTATAACCTGCTCATTTATGTAACTGGATCTGTAACCATGTATTATTTGTCTTAACTCTGTGCCCAGGACATACTTGAAAACGAGAGGTAACTCTCAATGTATTAATTCCTGGTAATATATTTTTTAAATAAATAAAATAATGTCCGGAATCAAAAATCAACATTATATAAAGGATACGCTCATGTCATCGCTTTAAGATTGTCCTTTGTGAAATGTTCAGCATTTATCCGTGAGATTGAATTGTTATTGAGTGTACATATTTGGCATTGCTTTCTCTGTTGTCTGGTTCCTCTCTTTCATTCCTGTCTGCTCTACGATGTTGGTGTCTCACTGCTTCCACGTATGCCTCCGCTTCCACATGTGAAGGAAACACTTTTGTGCCAGATTCAGTGAAAATCCTTTAAGTGGCAGGCTACGTTAGCGAGAACTTTTAATCTTTAAAGAGACCTTGTACCTTTGTACAGACCTTCCTGAATTCCCTCCATTTCTGGGACGCTATGATTGAGTAATCCTGAAAAATCAGGATCTTTTTGCCCTCGTATGATATCTCAGCCATTTCGTTATATGCTCTTAGAATTGTTTTGCATTTCTGTGAATTTAAATCTGTGCGCCAGGGGTGTAGCTATAGCCTGTTCAGCCCGGGCAAAGCCCGGGTGTCCACACTCTTGGGGGGACAAGAATGCAATGACATTGGAAGCTCTGCGTGGGACAGAGTGAGAAGCCTGCAGCAGAGGAGAGCTGGGCCTGCGGCAACTGCTTTGTGTGTATTTATTATGTATTGGGGAGGGAGAAACTGTATTTATTATGTGTAGCGGTCATGTAAAATGGTTACAGTCATCTCTCCTGCTGACAGTAAGGCCTGGTAAGTTGTGGGCATGCCAGCAGTAATTATGGAGGTTTGCCCTCACACCCTGGTGAGGTGCCCTATGTATGGATGGGAGTGGTCACAGGCTCTGACTCCATGGTTAGTGATGTCAGAGGTGTGTCAGCTTCCAGAGTGTACATAAGGCACAGCACTGAGCCAAAGTTAGTTGTGTAAGGCGTGTTGCTGGAGGAGGAGTAAGCGTAGGAGCAGTTAAGAGTTATGTTATAGTAGCTGAATAAGAAGACTGTGTCCAGGGACCTGGCACAGAGTAAAGACATATCGGCTGGGATAGGGAATCCCTATTTAAGGAGAACTACACCTTGTAAAGGGAAGTGCTGTGACAATGGAGGGCTAATACACCCCATTGTGGAGGGCAGCATAGCCCACCGTCCAATAAAGATGCTCTTAATTACAAACCCTCTCGTGTACATGTGTGAAGTGATTGTACAGAGAGGAGCACCACCGAGGAGTTCCTCGCCAGGACCATCCCCAAGTGACCGAAGGGACCCTGATGAGGTGGAGGCGCTGCACTGGATATAGGTAGGACTCAGCACACTACCTCAGCTGCCTGTCTGGACGGGTCCTCCCCATACACCATCATGCGGGAGACTCAGGAGTCCTGTTGCCAACAGGTGCTCCACCAGACACTATCACACTGTAATGGGGACCGGTTAGACCACAGGGGCCAATGTGAGATTGGGTGGGTCAGGCCGGTTCACATATGATTTTCACATATGTATTTGGGGAGGGGGGTGTATTTATTATGTATTGGTGAGGGGGGGTGTATTTATTATGTACTGGGGAGGAAGGGTGCATTTATTATGTATTGGGGAGAGGGGTATTTATTATGTATTGAGTAGGTGGGTGTATTTATTATGTATTGGGGAGGGGGTGTATTTTTTATGTATTGGGGAGGGGGTGTATTTTTATTTTTTATTGGGGAGGGGTTGTATTTTTATTATGTATTGGAGACGGGGGTGTATTTTTGTTATGTAGTGGGTAGGGTTAGTGTATTTATTATATATTAGGGAGAGGGGTGTATTTATTATGTATTGGGGAGGGAGTATTTATTATGCATTGGGAGGGGGGTGTATTTTTATTTTGTATTGGGGAGGGGGTGTATTTTTATTATGTATATTGGGAGGGGGTGTATTTTTTATTATGTATTGGGGAGGTGGTGTATTTTTTATTATGTATTGGGGAGGGGGGTGTATTTTTTATTATGTATTGGGTGTATATTTTTTTATTATGTATTGGGAGGGGGGAGAGATGATGATAGATGATGAGGAGGAGGGATGGGGAGAGATGAGAGAGGATTAGGGAGAGGATGGGGTAGGGAGAAAAAAATTGCATTCCATATTAATATTAATGGGGCCCTGAAATGTATTTTTGCCCAGGGACCTGCACATTTGTAGCTACGCCACTGCTGTGCGCTATTACTCATCTGGGTCTATTACTGTTATTTTGTTCTGTGTGCTTCGAGACTATTCTATAGACCCTTTCCCCCTTTATTGGTGTTTCTTCTGAGTTTATGCCTGTCTCTGGGAGCCATTTTGTGCAGAATTCTTGCAGTTACGCTTGCTGGACTTTCTGTGACCCTTATTATCCTCCGATTATTATGTCATGACCAGTTTTGTAGGTCGTATTTTTGTCTTCTAGAGCGTTATTTGTTTTCTGCATCACTTCTAGGGTTTGTTGGACATCTGACAGACCTTCTTCCAACGTGGCAATTCTAGCCTCTGCCTCTTCCACCCTCGTGGTGTGTCCAGTAAGTTCACCTTTTAAGTCCTCTATTGACTTTTGTATTTTATCTGTGTTATGTTAAAACTTTGGCATGCGCTCCTCAGCCAGAGTGTTTGTTTATTTTAATTCTGGTTGTTTTTTGGTGTTTTTTTTTTATTATTGTTGTTTATTTTTGGTGATTGGTCTGATTTAATTTTGTGATTGGTCTGATTTAATTTTGTATTTTTGGTGGTTGTTTTCTTTAGGTTTCCCATTGACTGTCATAGTGGCAAATCATGCCCATATGTAAATGGACATGGTTTAATACTGTGCCAATCAATTGGTTTCTTGGCATTTCTAATGGTTTTTTTATGTAATGTGTTTTATTCTGTGCCTATTTTTTTTTTTATCTTTCCCATTTATTGCTATAGTGGCAAAGCATGCCCTTATTATGGGCATGCCTTAACACTGTGCCAATCAATGTGCAGCGGAATGGAGAGGGGGAAATTGACCCGTGTTAGGCCTCCTGGGCGGGTAGCGGGGGAGGGGGTTAACCCCTTAATTACTATAGCTGTTACTAACCCTAAGGTGATTAAAGGGTTAGGGGCCATTAGCTTGTATTTTTTACTGTTATGTTCCTGCCAATGGAGGACAAGGACGGGAGGGAAGACGGGGATGGCAGGGGTAAGTGCAAGTTGTATTTACTTTATATCGGCTGTTTTTATTTTAAATGGGAAAATTCCCTATTATCCATATCTGGAACATAATATTGAAACTGTATGATCGCCTGTAAGAGCCGTGCATGGAGATGTCTCCATGCAGCTCTTCCAGGTTGCAGTTTCACCTCAGTTGGCAAATCAATAGGATTATAGCGCGATAGCCATTTGAAAAAAAATAAAGTCGTTCGATACTGCCTTTTTTTTAACGAACTTTAAAAAACTTGGATTTTTTCTTAGTGAATACCGTTATTATCAACATGTTTTCATAGCGCGATAAAACAATGCAAAGTCAATCGGAAATGCACTTATTTTATCGAAGTTTAGTGAATAGACCACTATGTGTTCAATGTGAAAGCACAGATGTATCCTGGCAGCTGAAACAAGTGATAGAAAAAGAGAATTTTAGCTGTATAAATGTTAGCATTTCTTTCCTTTTTTATAGTTTTTTTTGCTTCATACAGTACCATATGTAGCCATGCCAGTTCTGACTACTTGTCTGCCCTGCCTGCCATGTCAGTCTTAGTAAATCCAAAGCAGTCAGGCATTATCCTGGGTTTTCCCCACCCTCAGGCAGTCTCCCTGAGTGACATGGGGGGCGGTGGAACTTGGTCTGGTGTACAGCCAATCCGGGTGCAGACCTTGCGCCCTCCCCTTCTGTACTAAAGAGGAAGCCATTCCAAATTATAGTCAATCCTAGTCTCTCCCTCAAGGGATTGAGACGGGAAATCAGCCCCTCAGTGGGCTGAAGAGAAATACCATGTAGTCTGGAGAGGTCTCAATTATGATAGAGATCCCAGGTACATCCAGAAGCTTTGGATCTGACACCAGAGACTACATCGCTGTAATATCATCTGCAGTGGATGAATAAAGAAGACTGTTTTATATACCCCTGCCTAAGTTTACAGTCTATTGGGTGGGGATATGCACAATGTGTTTCACAGTGGGGACTGTCTCCTGCTAAAGCTGGAGCCTGCTGTTAATGGAGGCGCTTGCACCAGAGAAGAAAACAGCCTGATGACAACCAAAAGCCTGTCCTGTTCCCCACAGCATCGCGGAAGCTCCGCATCTCCTGGAACCTAACAGGTACTAAGCACTACACCACTGGTAGCAAGGGCCAGATCTCCCAGATGGGGGGTGAGGGGGGGTGAAGCAGCGCTACAATTGGAGGTGCTGCTGTGATGCAAAACAGGGCAGGCTTTTAGTGCAGTGAAGCAGTAAGGAAGGAGGGATCTCTCTCTAATGTCTCACCAGGGGGTTACCTAGACCCTTGTCAAAATTAGAGACTATGCTGGGGCGTACCCAGAGGCTACTCCAGGGAGTGTGGATACCCACATATTACATACTGTACTTTGTTGGGGTGTACCGAGGCTACTCCAGGGACCGTGTACCCTTCATCTCCAGAACAGTGTGTTGGGGCGTACCCTCACGCTACACCAGGGAGAGTGTACCCTCATAGCTGCTAAGGACTGTACTGCGCTTTGTTGGGGAGTACCCTGATGGGAAATCCAGGGAGCGTGTACCCTCATAGCTGCCCAAAACTGTACTGTGCTGGGGCATATCTTGAGGCTTTGGCAGGGTGCGTGGTAACCCTCACCATCTTTATTCAAAATACGCTAGGGACGGGCCCCATAGGCATTGCCAGGGACCCTGTGTACATTTACAGCTGTCTGCGCACTCAAAATGGTGGATCCTGCAAGTTGGAGCTCACTGCATGTGCTATGTACTAAAAATGGCGTTCCCGCCTTAGAAATGGGACCGCATGGGCTTGTTGCAGTTGCAAACTTTTTCCTTTGCACCAAGTTGCAAGCTTTCGGCGGCAAGGTTAAGCCCCGCCCACCACTGTGACTGGTTCAGCTGGAGCCGAGTCACGCCCTGCTCTGTCATGCCCCTGCTCTAAATTCCACCAGAGGGAGGGGGCACAACTCAGAGCCAATTAAGGACTGTTCCTGTTCTGGGAGGAGCTGAACACTGACTGCCTAACCTCAGTTCCACGGAACTGAGCTGGAGAGAAGAGCTATTGTACTACTCTGGCTAATACTTCCAAGTGTTACATTCAGAGAATGTCTGTGCTTGAGATTTCAATGTTTCATCTACCAGGTCGACCTGGTGGTCACCAGAAATGGACAGTGCCACCTGTGATGCCTTTGTCCACAATGCAGGCTCCCTGGGGGTGAAGCCAGTCTAACTGCTACATGCCCAAGCTGCGGTGCCCACTATATTTCCTACCATCCCTGTGCCTGTGCCATCTACCCAGGCCGATGATTGGGCCGTCATCTCTCTTTGTTTGGCCTCAACTGCCCTCCCAGCCACAGATGCCATCATGGCCAGCGCGCCGGAAGGCCCAAATTATCCGGTACCAGTGCCCGTGCCAACTGCGATGCCCCTGCCAGTTCCAGGACTGGAACCTCTGCCAGCTGACCTACAGGGTAAAGCTGACTGCCCAGGGAGAGTTGGGTGCGCTTCCCCTGGTGGCACGGGAGCGGGCGAGCCCCCATACTGATAGCTGCCAGGGAACGTGGGGTGCCCTGACACCGTTCCCCTGAGGAAGTGTCCCTGCCCTCCTCTGAAGATGACACGCACAGCCAAGTGTCTGTGGGGCACTATGCAACCGAACATCGATCCAGCCCACCTGCGGAGGAAAGACCGTCCCTTACTTGCAGCCTGAGGCGGAGTCCGGAGATGTCCCTGCGGCAGGCCCTGGTACATCCGGAGCCCTGGAAGAGTCCCACGCCAGTGGTGGGTCCCTTCAGAGTGAATGCCCCACCTGCGGTGGAACAGGTGGAGTCTGTGACCCTTCCAGACTATCAGAGCGGTGAGGCCTTGTTTACTTACCCTTCCCAGGCTCCAGCAGCGGCCTGTGCAGATGAGGTGCTGGGCGGTGCTCTGCTCGGCACGAAGAGCAATGACGCACTTCCAGTGCCGCCGGATGTGGCGTCACTTTCAGTGCGGGACCCAACCCAACCAGATCTCGCGAGAGTGTCCACCGGTGATGACGACACCATCGTGACACCGGATGGAGCTGCGGGAAGGTATGCGGAGCCAGCTATTGTGAGTACTGGACTATCTCTTGCAGCCACCACTAGGCCCGTGACCCAACCCAGAGGACGGGGTCACAGTACTCCTGTGGCCATTGACTGTACTCTTATACCACCACCTTGGGGCGATGGTAGGCCCACACCACCAGGACTTGCCATGGACATTGTTAGGCCCCAGTCACCGGCCTCTATCCCTAATGTCCTTTCTAAAGCCGCCCCTGTTCATGACAATGTTATCCCGCCCATACTAACTGCCTGTGCTGAGGGTAATAGTCCTGCCCCTGATGGCCCTAAATGTGCCTTGTCCAGGTACAGAAGTTATAATGTGTCCCTTACCTTCTCCACTGATTACAGAGACTGGGATTTGGGTTATTTTGCGGCCTGGTCTGATGGCTCTGAGAGGGAGATATACCGGCTTCTAGTCGGATATCTCAAGAGGGGTTCCAAAGTTCTTTTAAATCCTTTAGGGATCTCCTTGTTACCTATGTTAGAAGGGTTTTGTTTATCATTGCTGTAAGCAGTGGATGACATTTGTACTATTAATGTCTGCCTTGCATTGATAGTGGTTAATAAATATGTAATCTCTGTGTTGTATTTCAGGTTCCAAGCGGATGAATGGTACCCCAAATTCGGTTCCCAGTGAGGACATGGGATTATTTCCCCAAAGGGAGACTGTAATCATGTAAAACCTGGTTACTTGTCTGCCCTGCCTGCCATGTCAGTTTTAGTAAGTCCTGGGGTGGAGTTGGAACTTGGTCTATTTGCAGCCAATCCGGGAGCAGACCTTGTGCCCTCCCCCTCTGTACTAAAGAGGAAGCCATTCCAAATTATAGTCAGTTCTAGTCTCTCCCTCAAGGGATTGAGACAGGCCCTCAGCCCCTCAGTGGGCTGAAGAGAAATACCATGTAGTCTGGAGAGGTCTCAATTATGATAGAGAGCCCAGGTACATCCAGAAGCTTGGGATCTGACACCAGTGACTACATCGCTGTAATATCATCTGCAGTGGATGAATAAAGAAGACTGTTTTATATACCCCTGCCTAAGTCTACAGTCTATTGGGTGGGGGTATGCACAATGTGTTTCACAGTGGGGACTGTCTCTAGCTAAGATGGAGCCTGCTGTGATTGGAGGCACTTGCAACTGAGAAGAAAACAGCCTGATGACAACCAAAAGCCTGTCCTGTTCCCCACAACATCGCAGAAGCTCAGCATCTCCTGGAACATAACAGGTACTACGCACAACACAACCGGTAGTAAGGGCCAGATCTCCCGGGGGAGGGGGGGGGGAAGAGGAAGCAGCGCTACACATAAAAATATTTGTGCTAAAACATTTGGTTTCTGTCTCTAAAGGAGAATGTGGGATTCCTTCACGCAGCAAACAGAATTGTATACAGCATTTTTCAAGAATATCCGATGTTGCTACATTTAACAGACCAGGGCTGAGGATAATGTATTCTTTAGAGCTTTACTTTCACAGGATCATTCATACCCCCAATAACAGATTATATTTTATATCTTGGCTACAAAAAAAGTACTTATTGCTTTTAAACATGGTATCCAATCAAGTATTTAAACAAATGACCTTGTTTATACTGTTATCCTTGAGCATCTAACAATCATTGTAATGGCTACTGCTGTAATCATCCTTCAGCTTTCTAGAGTTCAGCTGTACAGTACAAGTGTAAATAAAACAAGCAACAGCATTCACAATATTACATTCAAAATGATTAGCAAAGTGTTTGTTTAGTCATAAAACCCCATTTGCTTGCAATTTCTTCACTAACGGCTAATTTCTCTCTCAGATGTTCTACAACTCAAACAAAATAGTTTTTGCACTAGAACCAACTAATACAAACACACCTTGGGTACTATAGAAGTGTTTCCTTGCCTTTGAAACACTTAGGCCTGGGACCCGGTGCGCCTGGCGGCGCGGGCGGCCACACGCGAGTCCCCACCAGCAGGGGAATCCTGCGGAGCCGGTCCCGGTCCCCCCTGGCTGCACAGCTTACTACACGCTGTGGCGCGTCAGCCGCTATGGGATACAAGAGAATGGTGATCCCTAGCGTTGACGCGTCTCGTGGTGTGGCTGTGAGCCAATGGGGAGCGGAGGCTTCGGGGAGCGGGGAGGAGTGTGGAGTGAAAGCAGCGTGAGTGCCTGTCTGTGTGTGTGTCTGAGTGCGTGCGTGCCTGTCTGTGTGTGTGTATGAGTGTGTGCGTGCCTGTCTGTGTGTGTGTATATGTGTGCCTGAGTGCGTGAGTGCCTGCCTCTGTCTGTGTGTGTGTGTGTGTGTGTGTGTGTGTGTGTGTATGAGTGCCTGCGTGTGTGTGTGTGCCTGTCTGTGTGTATGTGCCTGTGCCTGTCTGTGTGTATGAGTGTGTGTGTGTGTGTTGCTACTTACC
Organism: Ascaphus truei; assembly: GCF_040206685.1. NCBI lineage: Eukaryota > Metazoa > Chordata > Amphibia > Anura > Ascaphidae > Ascaphus > Ascaphus truei. The sequence continues at coordinate 354,816,079 of NC_134483.1, read as the reverse complement.
TTCAATCAGCAGCCCGAGCCGTGGAGGGAGGGGGGGGAGAGTAGCGGGTCCCTCCGCTCAAGCCACGCCCCCCCTCCCGCCTCCCACTCCCGCCCACCTCCCGCTCCGGCTCCCGCTCCCTACAGACCGCATATCGCGGTCTGTGTATGTCAGCGCCCCGCCTGTCTGCAGTGCGGGCGCGCTGACTCTGGGAGCGGGGCCTTAGCCTTATACAGTACATACAGGGCTCTGTCATGGGATCTCTCCTCTTTTCTCTGTATACACTCTCTCTAGGTGACCTAATAACATATTTTGGGTTTAATTATCACCTCTATGCTGACGACACACAAATATATTTTTCAACACCCAACCTTACACCTGCTGTACAAACCAAAGTTTCTGAATTTCACTCTGCTATATCATCCTGGATGGCCCTCCGCCACCTTAAACTCAACATGGCTAAAACAGAGCTCCTCATACTTCCTCCCAAACCTGGCCCTACTACCTCCTTCCACATTACTGTTGGAACTACCATCATTCACCCAGTAGCCAAAACACGCTGCCTAGGGGTAACACCCGACTCCTCTCTCACATTCGCCCCTCACATTCAAAACATTTCTAAAACCTGTTGTTTTTTCCTCTGCAATATAACTAAGATACGCCCTTTCCTCTGTTGCTCTACTGCTAAAACTCTGACTCAGGCCCTCATTCTCTCCCGTCTTGATTACTGTAACCTCCTGCTGTCCGGCCTTCCTGCCTCTCACCTTTCTCCCTGCAATCTATCCTAAACGCTGCTGCCAGAATCACTCTACTCTTTCCTAGATCTGTCTCAGCATCTCCCCTCCTGAAATCCCTCTCCTGGCTTCCGATCAAATCCCGCATCTCACACTCCATTCTTCTCCTCACTTTTAAAGCTTTACACTCTTCTGCCCCTCCTTACATCTCTGCCCTAATTTCTCGTTATGCACCATCCCGACTCTTGCGTTCTTCTCAAGGATGTCTTCTTTCTACCCCCTTTGTATCTAAAGCCATCTCCCACCTTAAACCTTTTTCACTGACTGCCCCACAACTCTGGAATGCCCTTCCCCTCAGTACCCGACTAGCACCCTCTCTATCCACCTTTAAGACCCACCTTAAGACACACTTGCTTAAAGAAGCATATGAATAGCACTGTGGATATTCTGAACACATGATACATAAAGCCTGGCCCCCTGCAGATGCACTTACCAGAACTCCCTCCTACTGTCTCTGTACGTTCTCCCTACCTACCAATTAGACTGTAAGCTCCTTGGGGCAGGGACTCCTCTTCCTTAATGTTACTTTTATGTCTAAAGCACTTATTCCCATGATCTGTTATTTATATTATCTGTTATTTATTTGATTACTACGTGTATTACTACTGTGAAGCGCTATGTACATTAATGGCGCTATATAAATAAAGACATATAATACAATACTGTATTGACAATCACTTGATTTGATAACCTCTACTGTACAGTACATAAGAAATGTAATGACTGTATATGAGGATAAGTCAGAAATCCCATCTACAGGTATCTGCATACAAAAACCAAAAGCTTTGAATCCTCCAAGAGAATAATATTGTGACTTACAGTATGTTCAATGTCAGCTGCTGGTCTGCTTTACAAGGATTTATGTATGTTATCTTTCTTGTAGTATAATACATGGACGATTGCCTCTCTATATTACATGTTGAGTCCCACTACCACTGGTGAAATACATTATGAATCATATTTACACATTAATTTGTATTGTGAAAAATTCTCACAGATATTTCATGGGGTAACAGAAATACAGGACAGCCTGCAAGGTTAAACTGCTATACACCTGACTCATGAATTGTACTGGTACTGTTCAGGCATCTAAACATTTTCTGTAACGTGTTCAGTATATATATAAAAAAAAATAAAAAACACCCATGTTGTTATTTAACACTACAGTTGTCACTTTTTTTTTTATAACTCAAATTGAATTGAAGATTTTGTCATTGAGCAATACATCTTTACATATTCATTTACGTCACAACAATTATTCAAATAATAAACATACTTGTATAGAAAAGAAAATGTAAACCTAAATTGGGAACGGTGGGGAGGGGGGGGGGTGTCCATTCGTCTGCCTCTCCATTTTCTGAATTCAACTTCACCTCTTCCAGAGTTCTTGAGTATGTCTCCCACGTGGCCAGTCTCTCCGTGTCACATTTCGAGAGTCACAGGATGATCGTGAAAGCTGTACATACTGTATTTATTTGACAAAATATTTTTTTCCCATATCTTGACTGGAGTGAAAGAAGTCCACCAAAATATTGGAGTAACATGCTCAGTACCCGAGTAAGGCTGCCTATCTACAGGACTTTGAGTTAGTTCATCATTGAGTAACAGCACCATCAGTGGCAGATTTCCCTGTAGGCCCGTTAAGCCCAGGCCCAGGGCAGCCAAATTTGGGGGCGGCAAAAATGTCATGCCCCATATACTGTTGCTGCGCTCTCGGGCCTATTGGACATGATGGGAAGTCATTTAGCTGCTGCGGCCGCCCTCCTCCTTCTGAACTGCAGCGTGAAATTATGCCGCGGACGTCACCAACGTAATGTCACTGCGTCTCGTTGCCCGCAGGGTCAAATGACGTCATGATGTTGCATTACCATGGCAACGTGATGCCGTGCGCCTTCACGTACGTGACGTCCACGACGTCATTTGATGCTGTGGTTCAGGAGGAGGGGGCAGCAGGTAAGGAGGCGGAGGATTTTGAAGTTCAGTATGGCTTTACAATGCTACAACACATAGTAAACATGTGCAAGAATAGATCATTTGGAAGGGAATTCACTCATACGCTAAACTCACTTTGTCCATTACTTTAGTGCTAAGCACCTCCATTTACATGGCTACATTAGACACTGTAAATATACATGCTGCTCACTCATCATCTTCTTTGTGAACGTTCCTTTGCACAAATGCTGGAACCAGAATACTTATACAATAATCGGAATTTTGATGGAGAAATTGAGAATGTTTTTGGGGAGAACATATCTTTGAAGCCCATTAGGGAGTTATCATGATGTTCTGTGTTTTGGGGAACAAATCTTCAGCATTTGGGTTTGTGATCCAAATATTAGTGATAAGAAGAAATATTTGTATTGTAAACAGAAAAAAATATTAATAAATAATAGAACTAATGTGCAAGAATAGGAATAAAAGAAATACAAAACTACTGCTGTCAATAGCTATTATGAAGATGCATGCAGCTACAGTATGTATATATATTTTTATTTATATAGCACTGACAGTATACTCAGTGCTTCACAAAAACAATACAGTACAGGGAATTATAATAATACTATAAACGCATCAAAGTCAGATGATAGGAAATAACTGCCTGGGGATCTTACAATCTATGTGGTATGTTTGGAGACTTAGGCTGCGCTTATAGTGCCCGCAACGGTGACGGCGACGTCGCTCCAAAACAAAACAATCGACTCCGTCGCGAGCCCTTATAGTAAGCACGACGTCGCGACCAAAAATTTTGAAGCCGAGTAAATTTGATTTTTCAGAGACTGTCGCCACATGTGACGGTCGCTGAACCAATCAATGACCCTGTCGCTAGCGACATCGCTGAAAGTTAAATTATAACTTTCGCCGACGGCGACGAGTGACATCATCGGTCGCGTCCCTGTGCCGGCACTATAAGCGCGGCCTTACAGAGACAGCAGGTGAGTGAATAAGTGCAATAGATGGCAGTGTTTGGCCAAAATGGTGGTAGAAATCAGTGGTGTAGCTATACATGTGCGGGCCCTTGGGCAAAAAGATATTATGGCCCCGTCAAAGCTCTCTCTTTTCTCCTTCTCATGTCTCATTCTCTCCCATTGCTCTCTCTCTCTTCACTTTCTCTCTCTCTCTCTCTCTCTCTCTCTCTACTCTAGCTTTGCTCTTTCTCTGCTCTTGCTTTCTTTCCTCTCTCACTCGTTCTGCTCTCTTTGCTCTCTCTCTCTCTCTCTCTCTCTCTCTCTCCCTCATGTCGTTCATTTCCCTCATATATTTCTCTCTTGTACTTCATTTTCTCTTAGTCTTAGCCCCACCCACTGACCTAGGCCCCGCTCACCCATGGAGCTCTGCAGAGGACGGAATTTCCCCCCTGTCTTTCCTACTGCATCTCAGGGCTCCACCCCCTGACCCAGGCCCTGCCCACCTGCAGAGGAAGCGATTTCCCTCTGTGCTTCCTTCCTGCATCTCAGGCCCCGCAATGTGCTGCTGACAGAGGGGATGGGAGAGTGGGCCCCCAGAGAGTGTTCGCCCCCGGGCTTTGCCCAGGCAAAGCTATGCCCCTGGTAGGAATGGCTAGAATGAGGCGCGTGAGACAGTAGCTATGCGTCCAGACTATTGGGATGCATCTTTTGCGATGTGAGTTTTTTTAGGTTGATCGGTATTAAATTAGATGGGTTAACACAATTAGCAGGGAAAGAGGTAGCAGGGAGGTGTGGGTGAGAACGGTGTGTATATGACTGGGTCCAGGATTAGGAGAGATAACCCCTGCAGCAAGAAGAAGTGGATGACCAGGGCTGCCAACAGGGTGGGACTGTCAGGGTTGGTGTCCCAGCCCCGTGACTCAGGTGGCCCAGCCGTCTGCGGCCGCCGCTGGGTCGGTGTCAGGAAAAATAAATAAATAAAGTGTCTGGGGGAAAAAATGGATGCTCCACCTGCAGTAGGTGCACAGGCGGCCGGGCTTTAACCTGCGCTCTCTCCAAGTCCCCAGCCACGCTCCCCAGGCATCGCCAGGGCCCCCTCCCCCCCACGTCCCCAGACTCCCAACCACCGTCCCCAGGCCCCTCCCACCCTCTCCAGTATCCTACCGGTATCCCCTCGGTTCCCCCAGCCAGGCCCTACTGCCCGGTATTCTTCTACTAGGATCCTTTCGCCTCCACTCCCATCACACCCCCTACCGGCATCCACCATCCTCCGCGGGTCCACGTGACCTGGGCCTGCGCCCAGCGCCCTCCCCAGCCAGGTGGCTCCTCAGACCCCCCACCAGCCGTCTGACTACGCAGCCACCGGTCCCGACCATCCCCAAGGTATGTCTACTTTTTTATATATGTATTTGGGGGGAGTGGGGGTCTTTTTATATGTATTAGGGGGGAGAGGGGTCTTGTTATATGTATAGGGGGAGTGGGGGTCTTGTTATATATATTGGGGTAGTGGGGGTCTTTTTATATTTATTGGGGGGAGTGGGGGTCTTTTTATATGTATTGGGGTGGTGGGGGTCTTTTTATATGTATTGGGAGGGAGTGGGGCTTCTTTATATGTCTTGGGGCTTTTTTATATGTATTGAGGCTTTTAATATATGCATTAGTTTTTTTTAATATAGGTATTGTTTTTTTTATATATACAGATATATATATATATATATATATATATATACATAATGTATTGGGGAGGTAGGTTTTTTTGTATGTATTTGGGGGGGTTGTATATATATATATATTTGGGGATGGGAAGTTTTTTTTGCATTGGGCTGGTTTTTTTGGTATATATTTTGTGGGGAAATTATGTGAGGGGAGGAAATTGAGTGAGAGTGGTGAAATTGATGGAAAGAGAGAGAAGAGAGGGGGAGAGGAGAGAGGGGGGAGAGGGAGTGAGAAAAGAGGGAGTAGGGGAGAGAAATACATGTGAGACGGGGAAGGGATTGAGTGAAAGTGGGGTAATTGATGGAGGAGGAGAGTGAGAGGTGAGATGGACGAGGGAGAAATAGAGGGGGCCCTCAAGGTGTAAATGCAGGGGCTCGCGAGGTGTAAAATAGGGCTCGCCACACTGCCATTTAAGTAAAAGTTGCGCCCTAAAAAACAATGTCATGGTAGGTGTACTATGGGGGGCTGCTCCTTGCATTTGTCCTGGGCCCAATATTTCTGTTGGCGGCCCCGAGCAGGACTAGATGATTTCTGGGGTTATTTTTATTGAGGGTGTAGAAGTTGTTGGGAAAGAGGTGTGTAAATAGTGGTGCAGTGTATGGGCACAGGCATAGGTGGAGGAGAGGAGAGATGAAGAAACGTGGATAGAAGGGGAGTGGGGAAGTTGGAGAGAATAGAAAAGTTTACAAAGAAGTGAGAAAACAGCAAACAAGAAAAGCAATAGGGAGAGCATAATAAGATGCAGGGAGGGAGGTAGGAGGAGAGAGCTCCCAGGTATTGGAGGATAACAAGAGTAGGAGTTGAAAGAGAAGGCGTATAAATCAGGCCTGGGAGGACAGTGTAGCATTGAAGATTAAGCAGCAGCTTAGAAACTGAGTCTATAGATGTGTTAAAATTGATGTGTTCAAAGGAGTGAGAAAACAGCAAACAGAAATAGCACTAGGGAGGGGATATTGAGATAGAGGAAGATAGGGAAGAGGAGAAGAAATCAGACCCTATTCCAGAAGGAGAAGAGAAATAAGCAAATATAAGCAGTGCTTCTACATAAAAGACCAGCTTTGTCTTTGTACGTATTGTTCGAAGCTAACTTGTACAGGATGCAAGTCCCTGTCTGTAACAATGTTGATTTTAGTTTTACCCCACAGTACGGTAGGTAAGAGTTCTGTATCCCACTATAAAACCTACAGTATCAACTCTAACTTACAACATAATGAGCTGGGCCTGGTGTCCAGACTGCTTCCTTGTTTGAGATGGAAAAGGCCCGAGCAGCAGAAGATCCAAATGCTCCTTTCTTTGTGCTTTCAAAGTACGCTTTTTTCAAGCTTTCATTTGCAAAACCATAACTCAAGATGTCATAAGACCCCGGACCTGGAAGAAAAAAAGTAAACTTCTATTTCTGTGTGGTCAAGCATATGGAGGGGGTGGCAGTTTTTCCACTAAATAGCACAGTGTTACAAATAAACCACTTTTCAATTACGAAGGGGACTGCTATTGATACTGCAGGATGTATGAAACATGGAGAAAAAACATTAGAAATACAAGGAAAGGTTAATGTTAGTGGGCTGCCGACCTTGATGCAACATTGGAGGTTAGGATACATGTTAGTATTATGTTTGTGATTGTTATATTGCCAGTTTAAAGTCAAAATATATGTGGATAAATGTTTTGCCCTCGAATGTTCTCTCTCATGTAAGGCATTTAGTACTTTACTGCATAGATTGTCAAGATGGAAAAGGAGTGTTTCTTCTGTTATACATTACTTCAATCGTTTTCTCTTTACAGGCAGCTATTGTTCTGGGGTGTGTGAGAGGTTGCTGGCAATATTCAGATGGGGAATGATAACATTTGTAATGCCAGTAGATGAAAATAAGATAGAGGGTCCTCGTACGGTACTTAGAAATAGAAATACAGGTAGCTACTGTGAATATTGTGTGTAGGTTACCAACAAATAGAGTGTCAGGATTGAAAGACTTTTGAAAAGAGATGGGCAGGAAGAACAGTGTCATTAAAAACTTTGTAGCCTCTGGATATTATCTGGCTGCATAATTCTGATGGGCACGGTTTTTCCAGTAGGTTTGCAGAAGCAACAGCTTGAAAACGCGCAGATCCCAACTTCAGCAAGATAATAAAAGAGTTTATGAAGATCTGCTGGAGTGGGTTGAGTTTTTGGCAGTGATCGTCAGTATTAAGAACGGAGCTATGGTTATCTGCCAATGTATCGGGAACATGCGGCTTTGGGGCTTACTTGAGCGTTTATTAAGCTGGAAGGAGACATGTACTGTTAGAAATGTGGCTTTCTTGGAGTCTTTCCTGATTGTGGTACCGATGGAGATTTTGAGTAGGCAATTGAGCAAATATCTTTGAATCTAGGTTCTACGTTTTTTATACATATATGAGCAAAGACAGAATACGCTAGTCGAACACTTTCCTCTTAAAGGGGCAGTCCCACTTAAGACCAAAGTGAACTATTGTAATTACAGTGACATGTTTAAGGGGTCTCATCTGCGCAATTGATACATTTTTGACACAAGTATTTTACATGTATTTTTTAAAGATAGACTTGGGAAGAGTATAATTTCCTCTGGCTGCTCCCTTTTGTGTGATGTCACGGTGTGTTCAGCAAGAGTTTGTACAGCCAGAGTCCCCTGGTTCGCTGATGAGTACAGGGTTGGATAAGGGTAAAGAAAACACTTGATTGACACACTTCCCCATTCAGAAGCCCCTAAAAAATTAAACTGGCCAACTATGTGGGATCTTTCTAGGGCACCTTCCCCTGTGCATTAATGGTGCACATTAATGCACAGGGGAAGGTGCCCTAGAAAGATTGTCTTGTTTCTTCCAGCTGTGTTCCATCTCATTTTCATTATCCTATTGATTTTCTTTAAAAGGTTTGTATATATTAAAACTTGCTGCCATGGTAGACATAGTTTGCAGTATCTTCTAGTTCTGTTCCATTTATTTTGGTGTGTGTAGACTTGACATACTGTATTTGTTAAACATCACTTTGGTCTTTCTGAGATTTATATGGAGGCCCATGTTCTTTCTTGCTTTGGCAAGTTCTCGGATTTGTTGCTGGAGGTATTCTGGACTTGTGGCAAAATTAACAATGTAGTCAAATTTGTGTTTCTATTTGTTCCCAGTTCATTTTCTTGAACAATGTTTCAGGAGTTGCTGTATAAAGCTTTGGTGAAATAGTGTTCCCCTGTCGCACATCCTTGCTAATTCTTATCTTGCTGGTCTCTTCATGTAATATAATGGTGGATGTGGCATTCTCTTAAATATTCCTTAAAAAATTCAATGTACACTTCCAAATGTTTACTTAATGTATTTAAAATAGCTGAGGAGTAGACAGAATCAAGGGTAATATAGGTTCCACCCACTCAACCAGGGTGGTGGTAATTATTAAGTAGTAGCGAAAAACGGAAAGAGACAGGAATACTCAATTGCATGCACTCACAGAGTTACCTAGGTAGTGAGACCGGTAATTGATGAGGGTATGTACTGAGACTAGTGTGTGAGGAATCACCAAAATGTGATACTGAATATCACAGGAGACCAGGACTATCCCACCAAGGATTAATTCGCCAGACAGAAACACAGAGTTTATAAAATTAATTTATTGGAAAAATAAATATCCACAACTATTTACAGTAAATCAACACACACCCTTACAGCTGAGAAACTGGGGTTACCCAATAAAGCTGCTTGCAGAGATCTCCTTAAAGAGATTTTCACTGTTCTTTCTTCCTGCAGGATCCGCTGCAGATTATCCAAGTTACTCCCAGCTTCTTTTCCAGCTGCCTCTTCTAAGGAACTCTGAGCTAGAGCTACTGTAACAGTAACTAGCAGCTAACTGAGCTGATCTTATCTCACTAGGGATCTCCCTCCCCCACTTTTCACACCCTACCAACACCATTGAAACACACAAAGGGAGCTAAGGACAGGTGTTTTGAATCTGACCCAGCCCCGACTGGTGGGTAGAAATGTAACACCAAACACAGTTACATGAAAAGAGAGTTACTTGAAAAGGTCGCAGACCACTTTGCCACATTCCAGCTGAACATAAAATTTAAATATAAAACATAAATATGTAACCCATATCCCCCTCCCCCCCCCCCCACAGATGCCATATCTAGGGTGTAGTGAGGGCTGGCTACATGTGCTTTGGTGGTGCGTACCTGCCGGTAACAGGAGGGCCTGAGCTTCCCGGGGTGATGTTGGGGACACAGGACCAGGCTTCTGGGGTAGTTGCCTCCATTTCCTTAGTGATGCAGCGCCTCCATCCTCTATAACTTCCCAGGGATGTGGGGTAGGACCCTTATAGAAGAATAACCCTGGTCCCAGGGTGAATGCTCCAGAATCACACAGTCTTATGTAAAATCAGCAGTGTCTTTATTGTCTCTTATCTGGCACACAGCAACAGTAGTACACGACAGGTCATATGCCAAGGCACTCCAAAGGTACACCAGACCTCCTCCTCTTCTCCTCTCCTCCAGACTGTACTCCTGCAGGATGGTCTGTGGGGGCCTCAATACCCCCAATGCCCACCTCAGACGGTATCCTCTGGGTGGGGGTAGATTCTCCCCCTCAACCCCTCAGTAGGGTGAGGGGCATTGGTCCACTCTAGCTCTGCTCACTCTCCAAACTCATAGGACCATAGCCTCTCTCTCTGGTCCCAGGACAGAACTTCTCTCCTCCAACTCCCACATAACAAAGCCCACGTCCTCACAGGAACTGGCTACTAAATAGAGTCAGACCCACCCCTCATGATGTCAGCAGGACCTCCCCTCTGTCTCATGCCTGCAGCAGAGTCAGGGGCCTGCATCTTTCACTCAGGGCAGGGCGTGAAGGGGGAAAACCCATGATTACTACTGGCTCCTGCCCTTAACAGGACTTATCACAGTAGGAGAAAGATATATAGCCTGTTCTGTTTACAGGGGGCTACAAATATAACATACAACCATGGTCCCTGAAGTGCTGGAACTAGGCTTACAATACAGATATATATATATATCTATCAAACATAATACCGATTTATTAGTGACAGGTAGAGGTCATGGCAGGCTTGACCTTTATTAAAAGCGGTCACATGTACCCTTACTGTCACACTGAATATCAGATTAATTAGTATCCCCTAGAATTAAACGGGTGTGAATCTGAGATAAAGTTTAGTTTTTATTAGTATAAACAAAATAAAATAATTGGGGCAAATATAATCTCACCATACTAATGGTGAGAAAAAAACACCACAAACTAACAGGCTAATTCAAATGGTCATAGATATGAGGTCAGACAATTCAGATAATTGTCTACGTGGAAGTAGAAACCCTTAGATGGATTGTGGGTAAGGGTGGTTTATACATCTTTCAGCTATCAACTAAGGCCTAAGGTTAAGAACTTGGAAGTTATGAACTCAGATAGCGCTGCCTAGCTGCCAGGGTTGTATGGGTTAGTATGACCCTTCAATTACTTACTACCTTCACATATGGAAGCAGTAAAAAGAGAACAAATAGCGCACAGCCAGGGAGCCAGGTGGAGATAAAAAAATTCCATTTATTTCAGTGCATAGCTGATGACATCTTCACCCCGTTGGGGACAAAAAAAAATCTTTTTGTCCCCAACGGGGTGAAGATGTCATCAGCTATGCACTGAAATAAGTGGATTTTTTTATCTCCACCTGGCTCCCTGGCTGTGCGCTATTTGTTCTCTTTTTACTGCTTCTGGATTTCCCTTCATGGCTGGCACGCCACTTATTATTCCTGGAGATGACGCGAGTGGGTAAGAGACTTTAAGACTGCAATAGTTGAGTACTTTCATGTGTTTATTCATAGTGACTCACAGGTCTATATATTATACCCACTCCCACTGGTTTCTTCATGGAATTGTTATATACTGTAATTACAGTGTTTATCTGGATGAAATTATACTGGGGTTGAGCACCCTATTTCTCCTTGCTTTGGTCTATAGTTACCTTCACATATGGGGTGCCCTACTTGATACAGTACACAATCATTTTGTTCTCACTGTAGAGCTAACAGTGTATATACAATGCCAGTATATAGAATTGGTATCCTGTGAGTATTTTTTGGGCAGATATAGTCACCTAACGCTTCCCAACACCCATGACAGTGATTGTGGAAAACTCAGGAGTGCTGGTGACTAACAAGTTAACAACCTCTACTATAACACTGCTGCTACTATAGCCTAAGAGCCGCTCTGGTTGGCTGGTGTGGAGTGATAGTACCTAGGGCACTACCTTCAGCTGCTTGCTGGGACAAACTACTTGAGCGTAATTAAAGTGTATATATGCTGATTGGTATATCTGGGGCAGGGGCAGTTCACTTGTGTCTCCCGAAAGCCGTGAGGGTGTTTGTGAAACACTCGGCAGCACTGGTGTCGCTATATTTAGTCTATACATCTACTGGTGATTATTATTGTATCTGATTGGACTGAACTATTACCTTAGATGAAATATACACTTTGGGGGACTTACACAATTACCCCTGAGTCTACACAGATATTTAAACTACAAAGAGCTAGACCACTTACTATTGTTCTAATACACGTTTCCTAATAAAGGATTGATACCAGCATATCTTAGTTGTACTGTTATACCTACTTAGGACATCAGTACTAAATTAAAGTAGACTGAATTGACTGTAGTTTGAGGTATTGTCTCGTTTCTAATGGATAAGAATAACTTTGACATTGCTAAATTGTTCTGGAATTGTCCTTCCTGCTCTTTTAGCAACATGTAAAGAGCTTTGTAGGGTTTTCTCTACTTCTTCCCAGCTTCTTTAATGATTGTAGTTGTGATTCCATCTGCAGCAGGTGCACTTCCATTCCTCATAGATTTGGTTGCCTTTGATTCTTGTACTGGAGGACGCAGAGTACATCATTGGTGGGGTTTTTTCGCTCTTCGTCTGCTTGATTATGGCCGGTGTCATTAATGTTCTTGTACAATTTCTTGTAGAAGTTATTCATTCAATTTATGATACTGTAAAGTAAGTCCACAATCTCTAGTTGTTGATCCGTTGTCTTGTTTGAGTGTGATGATTTGCTTCTTCACAATCAAAAGTTGCTGTTCCATCCACTTTAAACTTTTGTTATCTTTGATAGTTTTCTTCACCATATCGCAGTTCTATTTTCTAACCTCTTCAGATATAAGCTTGCAGATCATCTTGCACTGTTTTGTATATTCGGTATTTGTTCTTGCATCTTGGGATGGCTTAATTTATTGTTGTTTCCTCAGTAACTGCATTGTGTCTTCTGATATTTTCTGTTTTTTGTTAGTGATTTCTACAGTTTCTTCTGCGCTTTCAACTAAAATGTTCCCAAGTTTTTCAAAAATATTTAATAAAGGATTCTCCTGCATCTCGGGCAAGCAGGAGTGATTTTTCTGCTCTACTTGAAATCTTCTGCTGTTATTATTGAGTTATTTAAATCACCTTATGATTTCACCTCAAAATATGGATAGTGAAAAAAAAGCAATCAAGTTGATCAACTTGGTGACTATGGGGCCTATGCAGAAAGCAGCGCTAGAATAAATTGGAGAGTTTAAAAAAAATTAGCAGTAATGGAGAGTTTTTTTCTCCATATGCAGAAAGGGCATAAAACTGCCTCTCTGCATATGGAGAGTTTCAACCAGCGCTATAAGCGCTGTTGAAACTAGTGGGAAAGAAATCGATTTTTTTTTTTTCTCCACCAGCCGCGGAGCGCCAGCTGCTTGGTGGAGAGGAAAAATGTTGAAAATCGCGCCATTTTTTTGGCGTTCGCGGCTCTCTGCATACGGCAGAAAAAAACACTGGAGAGATTTCTGTTCTCTCCAGCCGCGCGGCGAATTTCAAGAAAAAAAATAAATAAATGGTGCTTTTTTTGAAACTTGCATTTTTCTGCTGCTTTTTGCTCGATTTTCGCCGGAAAATGGCGAGATTGCTATTAGCGCTGCTCTCTGCATGAGGCCCTATATATGTAAAAGGTGTACTAGATAAATTGATTAGTATCTTCAATCATTTGTGATAATTAGTGGGTACAAAGTGTGATTAGAAGTGACATACAAAAGATGTAGTGCTAAGAGGAGTCCTCCTAGAGTAAATCAAATATTCACACCACTGTTATAAAATATAACGTTTATCAGAAACCGGATTAAAACATAAATCACTAGGTTTAAAATTAGTACATAGGATATATTCTCCACAATGGAGAGAATCAGTGGGACACTATCAGTAAATATCAGCTTAATAGCCCATTCAACTAATGCGTGTCTCCAGTGATGTGAACTTCCACGTTTCCACAGTGAGGGTAGAGGTGCTTATAATATGCACTTAACGCAAGGGATCCTATGATGGAGGTGTTTATAGTGTTGAGAACACTAAATAGAGGGACTGCCATCATTTTTTGTCAAGATATAAACAGCAGTCTGAATCCCTACATTATGAAGACAGACTCATGTGTATGGATACTGATACATTATTGTCTTTATAAAATGTTTAATATACTTATGGGGGAGGGGCACACAGCCCACTGCTTCCATGTACAAAAAATAAAGTGCATATAATCATATTTTGGGAAGCAGACAAATGTAGTACCATCACATATTTAATTAATCAAACTCTTAGTATGGTCTAAGAAATATTCTTATAGATAATAGAGGGTGACGTAAATTGCACAAATTGGTGCTTAGATTCATTGCATACTGTACCTGGTGTTTTATGCAGCCTTGAGTCAAGAGTAAATCGAACTGCAGTTTGACCAAACGGGGACTGTGCCAAACTTGATGTTTTCTTCAAGGACTCAAAAGCTGTGCGCTGTTCATTATATGTGCCTGGGGCTGGGGTGATTGATTTCACAGGTAGAAATCTCTAGTGTAGCCGAGAAAAAAAATGCTGATGAAAGACTTTAAAATAACCAGCTACTACATAGCCAACAGAGTATTTTGGTGACATTAATAAATTTCAACCCCACAGCAAAGATTTGCAGAGCCCTCCAGAAGAGAACAGATTAAGAAAGCTAACACTCGGGCAATTGAGTAAATTATGTTTGTGTATGAGCAACTTTACAAAGTATTTAACCCATTTGTAGCCAAAATTAGCATTACACACAGTATGAAGCAAACAGGTTTAGACATTTAATCACTTCACTGGATGGGTAAGTAATGTCTTATTGTATGTATGCAGTTAACAGTTCATTAAAGGTGCAGCTCCTGTTAGTTTGTAAACTAACTTTTTAAAACAACTTGCAATTAAATGCAATTGCCTTCCTAAAACGAATATTTGGCTATTAGTTTTTTTTAGGGGGAAAAATATAACTTGTTTCATCTGGACGCCTGAATGGAGTGTTTATCTTTTATCAACATCTAGTGCCCCTGTACCTTTTGCTGGTAAACCAAAAACACTCCATGTGTCAATTCATTTTCTTATGTTTATTTTTTTTTTAATTAAAAGTATATAAAAAATGCACCTTAGATGCATTTTACTCTAATATGTTCATGGCCATTTTAATTCTATTGAATATGAGAAAATGAAATGTGAAAGGCACATTTTTTGTGTTATATGTATAAATGGTATAAATTGAAAAAAAAGTATTTTCTTCTTTATTATGTCTTTTGTATTTATTAATATAGAAACAAAAAGTCTTGTTTTGTTTTTTTTGTCTGCACACCAATAAATAAAACAATGTTCTATATAAAGAAATGTAGGGAAAAAAGCAAATCGCAAGCATAGCTACTTTGCAATGTAGGTAAGCAAACATCAAGTGGAGTTTGTTAAAGTGTATTGATATAAACACATGCATTTATGCATACAAAGAATACACAGGGGGAACAAAGCTGTGAAAAACACTTTCGAATAGATAAAAGTTTATATTTATTAAATGAATGGCTGTAAGGTGTCTTCCAGCGCTAGAAAATGTCTTGTGCTATAGCAGTGCTTAGTAAATATGGTCCGGCAGGCAAAACGGCTGCAGTTATTTCACAAAAGCCACACGTTCTTGGTCATGGTCAGAATTTGGTTTCTGGTAGCCTCTTACTTTGGACTGTGAAAGAAATGGTGGTCGGGGAACATTTGCAGACTTTGACACACTTTCTCCTTTTTCAAAGTGGCGCATAATTTCATATTTTCCTGGTCCAGGGACACCCTGAAAAATTAAGATGAAAAAAAAAATGTAATTAAAGAGATACTTTGCTGCCAGAGAGATAAACTGTAGCACTTTGCAATGTGTTGATAATAATATGATTTTTTTTTATTTTTTTTTTAAATCTGTGCAAACATGAGCTCATTATTAATTTTGACGTCTATTGCCAAATGAATGTTATATAAACTGTGGGATTTTAAGTGTGTTTTACGCTCAGGCCTATGAAATAAACTGGATTTGAGGCCCATTCCACACTTTAATTATTAATTCATAAATGAAAAAGTAGACTGTGTGAAACTGTAACAGTCGACACTGAGCAAAAATGATTTTATTGTACAAGGTCAATATCATGACACCGTTGTCCATAATTACTAGGTGGCGATACGCAATCATACTAATTCTGGAGCAGGAAGATGTCTTATGGCAAAGCACCACTTAGTAAACATGAGTTTTATGAGCTTAGATGGGAAAGAAGGAAAGAAACAAAAGGCCCTAGAAGTAGTAAAGAAAAGATAAAAACTGTTATTTAACTTAAGGCAAATTGTACAATAGCATTCCAGCCCTGCATTGAAAAGATGGGTGGAACTAGAGGGGGCGGTTTGTGCCCCGATAGAGCTGAAATCATTAATTTGGCTCCTCAAAACAGCGCATGTAGGCACTGATCTACCGCTGTCCTCTATGACCAACTCGTTGTCGGTATTGAACGCATCAAAGCACAGACACTCTTTTACCACTAAAAACTCCCTGATGTCCCCCATATGGGGAAATCTCGACTTTGCTCCGGGCCTGCTCTATGGCAGCACTTCTATTTGGAAAAAGGTTGGATACTTACGTCTGAAGGACCTGGAGGGTAATAACAAGAAGGTCAAATCGTTTGAACATATTAGATCCGAAAAGAATGCCCCTCATTACGAATTTTTTAAATACCTTCAGGTCAGAGCATTTTACAATAAATTAGCCCCCTACCCAGCGCTGACTAATTTTGAAAAGCTCTGTCTGGCAGAATCAGACACCGCGGGACCCACATCACAGCTATACAGAGAAGTGGTTGGTTCTGAGGATCCCCGACAGAGACACCCGAGGTATAGAGCCCAATGGGAGTCGGACCTGGGTGAGTCTCTCGAGGATGAGGACTGGAATGATATCTACCTAGCCACTGCTAAAAGCTCAATTAGCACCACATTAAAGGAGAATGTGTATAAAGTCCTAATGGGATGGTACCACACCCCACTAAAATTATCTAGGTATGTGCCGGGACTCTCCCCGCTGTGCCCTCGACAGTGTGGAGAGTCGGCCGACCTGTTACATATGCTGTGGTCTCGCCCCTCTCTGGGAAGAAATTAGAGATTGGACTCAGAGGATCTTGGACCTCCCGATTCCCCTGGACCCATGGCTGTTCTTACTGAATAGGCCACTAGTGGGTTTAGCAAAAGCAAATAATAAATTAATCGGGCACTTTGCCCTGGCGACCCAATGCGAGATCGCAGCATTATGGAAACTTAATGAGATTCCTTCAATCCCAAAGATTCGGAACAGGATTTGGTTTGTCTGCCAGATGGAAAAATTAACGAGTCTGGTTAATGACACTGGCATCAATTATCTAAAGGTCTGGTTACCTTGGCTGGCCCAGTCAGACATCCCTGGGGTGGAGCATGCCACAATATGGCATTGATAGCTCTAGATGCATTCTCCTTTGATTGGATCAGAGAGTTTCCCATACCCACGCTGAGAACACCCAACATAAAAGCAATAGGGCTCGAAGTCGGACGGTTGTTAAGGGCAGGATTGTATGCTCTGACGGGCAGGTTCTGGATGGTCCAGTTGATGAGGCCCCCCCCCCAGTCTCCCACCTCGCTATGCTCTTGCCTCTTCCTACCGACCCCCCATCTGCCCTCCCACCGTCACCCCCCCCCCTTCCCCACTCTATGGTATGTTATGGTATGTTACGTATGGTCTTTTTGAGAATTGGTGGTTGAATGTCGTGGTGTCTTGTTTTGTCATAGTCTGTCTTGTCTTGTGGTGTCCTGTTGTCATTTATAGCACAGCGTAATATTGTTGATGATTGTATGAGCGATATACACAGTGCATATGTTCATGCTATGTTATAATTGTATCTGAACATTTATGAATAAAAATTCAAGTTAAAAAAACAAACTGTTATTTAACAAATAAATTACATGCATTTTTACTCTTTCTTTTTTTACTGAATTCAGTCAGAGCAAGTTTTCCATATCAGGTATTCATGTGGGAGGCATTTTGCAAAACATTTCTGGGATGGCAGCAGTAAGTATTGGTATTACCGAGTTCTTAAACTGTTTAATCCTGTTGATGCCAATGAGCCCTGCTAAGCATTGTGGTTGCAGTCTCTTGTGACAGAAAAGTGATTGGTGATTGAGCTACTCGAGCCAGTCATTGCAATTGACACAGAGAATGTATTAACAGAGTGACTAGCCTGAAATAGGTGGGTCACGGCTTAAAAACTTATAAAGCAGATAAAACTTAGGACACCTACAAACAACAGCTAACTTAACATTCCCAAAGTGAATAATATTCATAGCCTCTAAATTACAAATGACACACCAAATCGTTGTAAATTTTAATCCTTAAGGTGCTCTTATAACAATCCCTTAATATCATGAGGGCCGGCATGCCAGAGGCCCTTACAGTATGTAGGGAACGTCATGTTTTTAATGCTTGTTTTCTAGAGGGAGATCGCGTTCACCACTTTGATGGTACAGAATTGGAGGCCCTGATGTTTTAAGTCACTAGGTCTAGGGGCTGCTCACTACCCCAATCGATCACGTGGTCGCTGTCCTGGCATACTGTATGTTACTTACATGAAAGGAGCTGGGAATGTATAATTTGGGGACATGTGTAATATGTCAATGACTGTAGTTCAGAAGCACACTCCAATCAACATGAAAAAGGGTTTTATATACATGAGAAAATAAGGCAGTAAACTACAGGCTGCCGGCTTCAAAACTGGGATAAAACAAAATAATGAATCACATTAATCAAAGAAGACAACTCCACTGATTTCAATTGGAAGGTTTTTCCTTGATAAGTCTGGTGCAGTCATTTTGCCCCATTTATGACACACACATACAATAAAAAAAAGTCTCTTGATACTGTATACTTGTACAATACATATCCCCTCATGTTTTCAAGGCACCCTCCCACTTACACAGCATCCCAGCTGTAAAGGTAAGATGAAAACACCACACGAGAATAATCAATGAAAATGTCAATCACTTTAAATCATTCTATTTTAATTTAAACCAATAGGGGTTTCTTATTTCATAGATCTGGTGCAGTGTTTTCGCACTGGGGTTTGTCCCAGTTTGTAAAATGGGAGGCTTTGATAAATGACTCGGCCTGCAAATGGTACATATTTTCCAAATGTGAGGACTGCTGAAAGTCATAGAAGTACCTGTACAGTATAGTTATATACGAATAACCTCAGCACTCAAAATGAAGGGAGAATGCAAGAATTCTGCAAAAAATCGAAAAGGTGTATTGATGGGTAAATGAAAAATGATATGCAGTCATAAGCAAGACATTCCATCTGAATAAGACGTGAGAGAGAACCGTAACCGCTGATATTCTGAGCACCCAAAGGTTATCACTAAACACGGGAAAACTCTGTGGTCTCCAAGTCAAACTTGCGTAGCTCACACTAGCAAAAACATATATACATAGAACTAACAAAATATGTACATGGCAAGGGCACTTATGGAAACATATATACAGGGAGTGCAGCTATATATCTGCAGCAGAATGATAAGAACACATCACACATAATAACTACACAGCAAAAAGTACTTATCTGCAATCACTCTACTATGCAAATGAAGAGGTATCAACCACACAATGCGGTGCAGGGGGGGAGGGGGCAAACGTTTTCAAGCTTGCTTAGCTCTTCTTCTGTCCAATTCCCACATACTGTATAAGGCCTCGGCCATGTTACCTGCTGGCGTGCTGAGGCGCGCTGAGGCTCAGGGAAAGCGGGTGCTTTCCCTGGCCTTAGTCAGCGCGCCATCAGGGGGCGTGGCGGAGGCGGGCCGGGGGCGGACCAATGACGTCACGGAGCTGGTTCGCCCTCATTGGGCGAACCGCTCACGTGACCGGCCCTGCACGCCGGCAAGCGGGGAAATCTAAAATTCTGGTAAGACCTACGCTTCCGCGCGCTTGCGGAAGCATAGGCGAGCCCCTACTAAAGCCGCTCTAATTGCAGCTGTATGGGCTCAGTGCTTCCCTGAAGATTAAAGCAAATGAGAAAAACACATGTTTCAGACAGATCTGCAACTCTGCTTTTCACCATTATCTCTTAGCATACAGTACAGTGCTTCCACTGCAGCAAGAGAGTCTGGGAAATGACATGCAAATGAGCACACAGTGTCACCTTTTGCTTCAAATCCATTTTGACATGGACATTAAAGAAACTAATCAAGCAAAACAAGAGTCTGTAGGATAATTGGAAGGATACTTGCGGTATTCCTGCTGCTGTAGTGTCCTTCCGTAACACACTATTTTGTATTTGGACCTCTTGGGGTGGTACTTTTTCCTGTGCACTAGTGAAAAACACACACGCAATTTCTAATATAGAAGTGCTGTCTGATTTGTATATATACTTATACAGCATGTTTCTGTGGAGGATTATGAAATAAAGTTGTCTCTTTAATTGTTGGGATTAAAAATGGGGATTGCATTACTTGTTTTCTTCTATAATAAAAACTATCTAGCATGGCTAAGTTTCTTTGTACTTACTGTAGCAGCACCTAGGCTCATTCTAAGTGTAGATATGATACACACCTATGCAATGTAATTGAATGCAAATGTCATAGTTAATCACTGAAACAGATTACAAAAGAGGCTGTGAAAACAGGAGGTTAGATAGTCATCACTTCCTTGTAATAGTATAGGTGAAATGTAGATAGATACAACTCTCTGCTTAATGGAAGAGGGACAGTCTGTATCAGATATTACCTCAGCTCAATTATTCAAGTCTATAGCCATGGTTATATGCAAAATCTAACCAGATCTCCTGTCAGTTGCAAGAATGTTTCTTCTTTTTGTGTTGCTATTAAGTAGCTGGTGGCTTTATATATTCGACATAGCTTGGCTAGCATAGATTGTTTTTGGTGTGTACACATTCAGCAGTTGGACTCTTATGTTACCCATGGTCCCTCCCTCCTCTCTCATTCTCTCCCCCCTCCTCTCTCATTCTCTCCCCCCCCCCTCCTCTCAATCTCTCCCCCCTCCTCTCTCATTCTCTCCCCCCCTCCTCTCATTCTCTCCTCCCCCTCCTCTCTCATCCACCTCCTCTCTGATTCTCCCCCCTCCTCTCTCATTCTCTCCCCCCTGTCTCATTCTCTCTCTCCCTCATCCCCCTCTCAGTCCATACCTGGCTGTGGAGTGCAGAGGGAGTGTTCTTTCCTGGCGGGCAGCAGACCGCTGGGGCAGGCTCCATCCTCTGCCATCCTCCTCCTCCTCCTCTGCTGTCGCCATCCTCATCCCTTTTTAGCCACTAGGAAAACTAGGCGGCAACATGTGCCGCCCCAAAAATGTTGCTGCTCTAGGAGGCCGCCTAGTTGGCCTAGTGGTTCAACGGGCCCTGCTGTTACCCCTACAGCATACATACATATATACAAAAGATGTGACGGTGGCTTGACAAGGGGTCATCACTGAGATTTTGAGACTTTGTGAGGCCTACTTATTAGGTGCACCCATGGCGTAGTATTTTAAAATCAACGCTCTATGATTCACTATGAAATTCCAATAATGCCCATTGTCAAGGTCTAATACCTGAAAAATGTTTACAATGTATTATTTCCAAGGTAAGATTATTTGAAGACATTTCAATACTGCATATGGTTACGGACGTAGGGCTAGAACTTTTATATAACTAAACCATTAGACACATTTTTGCTGTATTACCTATATTGCTTTACAAAGTAATGACGTGCGGTGCAGACCACTTTGTCAGAAAAGGGTTCAAGAGGAGAGGACACACTTTTAATCATGAAACCAACATCTTTTGTGCTCAAAAATGAATAGCTTGAATGTAGGTGCAATCCCTCATACTCTCTCCATAAGCCTTTTATTAAGTAATTTGAAAGGCCTTTTCTCATGTTTCCCACAGGTATTCTTTCATTTCTTTTTATACTTTAATACTCAGGTTTTTTAGGTGTTTGGAATCGGTTAAAAGGGTTATTTCCTCTCTCTGTTCCTCTGTTTATTGATTAGGTATTAAGAGATTAAATTAAAAAGAGTGCTACATATTTGGAGTTTAATATCCTCTGTATGGTTAACTCAGAAGAAGTTTTTTTTTGTGTGAAGGGGCTGCATCTTTAAATAGAATTCTAACTAAATTAGCTAAATATAAAAAGAGACCCATGGAAGTGAAGAAGAGCCCAGAGAAGACTGATCAATATCTGTAATTCACAGCCCATTACTCATGCTGCATTTTGATTAAGGAGATTCAAAACACAAGATGACTTAACTGGAAAATGTAACACCAGTTATTGTCTTAGCACGTGCTTGCCATCTAAATGTGTAGCAAGAGTAGTTAAGCAGATCTGAAATCTCTTCTGTAGATGTTATTCCAGGATATCTATTACATATTACAACACATCATGCACAACACATTATCACATACTGCAACACAGCAAGTGGCATGGATGAAACCTGCAGAAGTGATTTTACACTCAGGGTACATTATTCTTGGTTGGCTTGCTCGGGCAGGTAAAAAATGAATGTGGAAAATATCATTTACATTTATCAGCCCACTTGAAGGGCCAGAACATTTTAATGGTGTATGATATGCTGGCATGTACTAAATAAATTTACATTTGATACCTAAATGACTTCGCTCAATCTTAACTTGATTGAGTTTGGAGAATGCCCACTGCTTATAAAGTATTATTTGTTCATTTTCATAATTCCACTAAATGCACTTTCCCAGAGAATATTCATTTAATGAACATATCACCGTCTCAACTCTAACCGCAACCCTAAACAAAAACCATAAACCTACGGTGCACATATAACACTAACACTACACTAGACATAAATCCTAAATCTACCCTAAATGCAAACCTTACCCCAAAACACTACACTTATCCCTATGTAGCACCCTGCTAGAAGTTAGAAATCTCTGCATGTCAGCCCTTGTAACTGCCGGCAGTGTATGGGGTTAATCCTCACTAGGTACATATCCAAACTGTTTTTAATATGTTGCCTTCTAAAGGTGTGTTAGCCCCGCCTTATTTCTAGAAGTTGATAGAAAGGGTCATCTGACATGGTGTGACCACATTGCAATAATAAATCTGCCCAGTTATTGGGGTGGGTTGTTTTCTACACACCCCGGGTATAAAAGGTAAACATTGCTGAGGAAGGTTCTAGCTCTGGGTGAGGCAGTAGAGGGAAGGTTTGAAACAGAGCCACTCTAGCTACAGACCCCAAGGTAAGGGACACCTAAGGGCATATATTCTGCAACATGAAAACCAGTCCTGTTGATGCTCTGAATTTTCTGTTAGTAAAACCAGTTAAAAGTTCCTGGCACCCTCTCTATGTATTCATTACTCCTCGTACAAGCCAGCGTGGATCTTTTTACAGACTATAAATTTGAGGGCATCTTCATAGTCCTCCTTCCACTTACGCACTTCTGAGTTGAGACTCCCCGTCTCCTGGTGTGAGACAGGTGTGCAGACGTGCAGCATGACCTGATGCTGTGGGAGATCAGCAGCAGGAACCCAGATGTGGAGTGCTGTGGAGCAGTGGATGCAGTGTGCAGATGTAGCTCACAAGCAAGCGCTTTTCTGGCTGACAGAGGGAGTTCCCTGTGGAGCGTCTGTGCGTGGGGGAGGATGGCAGCAGGAGCCCGGTGCGGTGTGTTTGTGAGGCAGATCAGCCCAGCCCGTTACTGAAAGTGGAGATTTAATCTCTGCAAGTGAGAGCCGTTCCAGCACGCAGCACAGTTCTATGTGGCATATGGGGCAACTTGACATCCTGAGGACCTGTGTGCTGTACAGCAGCCAAGAGGAAGGTGTGCGTTTCAAGGAGAAGACCCTCTACAGAGTTAAGCCCCGAGGGGTTTTTGCTCACACTGGCCTGTGTGAGTATTGTCAGTAGTTTATCCGTCTAACTCTACCATCTCTGACTCTCAGTCACCACTATTAGTGGTTTTTTCTTATGAGAACTCACAGTGTGAATTACCTCTTTTCATAGTGTTAATTACCTATCTTCCTAATTTTGTTGTGTGTCTTATCCGCACTCCCATCGTTTCTCTATTTGTTATCAATTAATTCTTAAATGTAATAATCTACTGCGAGAGTCCTATAGTTTCTAACTTTCATGAACATTTTGTGATTTTCTGCAAGATATGATGAAAAATGAAAGCAGTCTCTTTTTTTCGGAACACAGTGTATTTACATAATTTATAATTAGTATAGTATTTATAATTTATATATATATGTATATATATACACAGCCATGTGAAAAAGAAAGTACACCCTCTTTGAATTCCATGGTTTTACATATCAGGACATAATAACAATCATCTGTTCCTTAGCAGGTCTAAAAAATAGGTAAATAAAACCTCAGATGAACAACAACACATGACATATTACACCGTGTCTGTGGCGAAAATAGGATTAATCAGCTCATTAATAAAGAAAGTATGCTCGGCTGATTAATCCTAATTCGCGTTGCGACTGAAGAGGTTAAATTTATGTGCACCACACATGTAGTATTTTCCCTTTTATGCATTGTTGTCCCCTTTTTGCAGGCTAGTCTCTACCTGCAGTGCAGGAGCCGTTCCATTAAGACTGCTAACTCAGGAACGGAGTGAGCCAGCACCCTGATTTTTGGTGTGCAGCCTCAGTGTAACCCCCCAAGCACACACATATTAAAAATATAACTGTTAGACAAGTTGAACAGATATTTTTATTAAAGTGTATTACTGTGTGCAATTTAAAAAGTCAGGACAGGAAACCTTTTCCTGTCCGCCTTTGTAAGTGAATGCATTAAGGAACAAATGTTATGCATACATGAGCTAGGGGTATTTCCCTCTCCAGCTTCAAAAGCCCCCTGTTGAGGCAATGCTTATGGGTCTAGGGACGTGTGGGAGATTAAAGGCCCCAGAGTCTTAAAGTGTGACTTAACCGGGATGTTTCTGAGTATCAGATCCTGTTACTCATCCTGGATTTTCACACCTTGGGACCAAACTCCAGACATTGCATCCCCAGAAATGAGGGGGGCCTTTTTACTCAGCAGTGCTACCAAGCTGCTCACTGAGCATGCTCAGAGCTACCCGGGCTGGCCTTAGGATTTTCCCACGTTACATGGCAGGCTCTGATAGGAGGAAGATAATTCCTTGCCAATAGGATGAGGCTAATGAAAAACTCCAAGGACCCCTGACCTTAGAAAAGGCCTGTAACCCTCATTCCTGTGGTTGTTACCTGATTTCTTCAAGCGGATAAGATCTAAGTACAGCGGCTGCGATTCCAGAACGCAAGGTATTAAAAACATCTCAACAAGGAAACTAGCCCTGCTTCAGGATTTCGTTAGCCCTGAGGATTCCGGAACGAACCCCAAAAAACCAGAACAAACTTTTTACATTTCAAGGAAATAACGGGCTGGCAGCTTGCGCCCCTTGCAAAAGGACTGCAATTTAAAAGAATTTATTTCTGTGCTTTTCGTTCACTGGACCATTTATCCCGTTCCCCCATTTAAGTAAGTGTTTTATTAAGTGTATTCTGAAGTTGTCTTGTGTTTGTCTAACAAGGAAATAACTGACAATTTATTTTGCTTAATTTGTTTGCTCAATCGAGAACCCCCAAAATATAAAAAATTGTTGATAAGTTCTGTCCATCATGACAGTGTCATGATTTATTTAACAAAAATAAAGCCAAAATGGAGAAGTTATGTGTGAAAAACGAAGTACTGTACACCTTTACTGCTTCCATAGGAATTAAGATGCTAAGTAGCAGACAGGTTCTGCTAATCAAATGCCCTTGATTAATTGATCGTCAGCAAGTGTGACCACCTCTATAAAAACTGAAGTTTTAGCAATTTTTTGGTCTTGAGCATTCCCGGTGTTTGTTAACACAATACCAAGGAGGAAAGACATCAGCAATGATCTTAGAGAAGCAATTGTTGCTGCCCATCTATCTGGAAAGGGATATAAGGCAATTTCCAAACAATTTAAAGTCCATCATTCTACAGTGAGAAAGATTATTCAAAAGTGGAAAACATTCAAGACAGTTGCCCATCTTCCCAGGAGTGGACGTCCCAGCAAATTCACCCCAAGGTCAGACCGTGCAATGCTCAGAGAAATTGCAAAAAAAAACAAGAGTTACATCTCAGACTCTCCAGGCCTCAGTTAGCATGTTAAATGTTAAAGTACATGAAAGTACAATTAGAAAAAGACTGAACAAGTATGGTTTGTTTGGAAGGGTTGCCAGGAGAATGCCTCTTCTCTCAAAAAAAAACATGGCAGCACGGCTTAGGTTTGCAAAGTTGTATCTGAACAAACAACAAGACTTCTGGAACAATGTCCTTTGGACAGACGAGACCAAAGTGGAGATGTTTGGCCATAATGCACTGCGCCACGTTTGGCGAAAACCAAACACAGCATATCAGCACAAACACCTCATACCAACTGTCAAGCACGGTGGTGGAGGGGTGATGATTTGGGCTTGTTTTGCAGCCACAGGACCTGGGAACCTTGCAGTCATTGAGTCAACCATGAACTCCTCTGTATACCAAAGTATTCTAGAGTCAAATGTGAGGCCATCTTTCCGACAGCTAAAGCTTGACCGAAATTGGGTCATGCAACAGGACAACGATCCCAAGCACACCAGCAAATCTACAACAGAATGGCTGAAAATCAAAGGTATCAAGGTGTTGCAATGGCCCAGTCAAAGTCCAGATCTCAACTCGATTGAAATGCTGTGGCAGGACCTAAAGAGAGCTGTGCATAAACAAATGCCCGCAAACCTCAATGAACTGAAGCAACGTTATAAAGAAGAGTGGGCCAAAATTCCTCCACAGTCATACAGAAAACAATTACTTCAAGTTATTGCTGCTAATGGTGGTTCTACAAGCTATTGAATCATAAGGTGTACTTAGTTTTTCACACATGGCTTCTCCATTTTGGCTTTATTTTTATTAAATAAATCATGACACGGTGTAATATGTCATGTGTTGTTGTTCATCTGAGCTTGTATTTAGCTAATTTTTAGACCTGCTAAGGAACAGATGATTGTTATTATGTCCTGATATGTAAAACCATGGAATTCAAAGACGCTGTACTTTCTTTTTCCCATAACTGTATATGTGTGCGTATGTGTGTGTGTATGGGTGTAAATGTGTATATATATGCACAAAATCAATCATAAAGAGTTCTTCAAACCTTGCCCTCCCGCTCCCCCCCCCCCCCTTTGACATGCAGCCCACGTGCAAGAGTCTGCCTGTGGTACCAGCTCTGACCTTTCACCTCGTTCTCTCAGGGCAGAGGACATCAGAGCTGGTACTGCAGGAATCCTGTACGTGGAGCACAAATTCTCTGAACCCTACCTTATCCTGGACTAGGTAGGGAACCTGGGGGGTGGGGGGGCTTAATATTTGGGGAGTGTCAATCATACTCTCCAACCACAAATTATGTCTTCCCTTAGGCAGAAAGAGGGGGTCAGAAACTGAGAAGGAAAGGAGTGTGCTCCTCTCTTTAGAGATTTAATTTTAACTTCCATTTCTAGCATTTCACAAGAACACGGACGGGGTTAAAGTCAGCATTGTACATGGCATGTTTCTGTCTTGCTCCTTCCATTCTGCATGCTTTCTCTTCTCAGTAGGAAATTGGCAGATTGCTAGTGACACAAATAATTGACCCTATTAATGTTATTATGTATACATGTAATCCTTGATTCACTGGTATGCCACCCATTTCCATTTCTTTTATGGGATTATTTGGTCTAGTAAAGACATAGAGATGTGGGCCCACTTCTGTTTGACAAGAGTCTAGTGTTCAAATTGGCTGAGAAATAGGAGCAGCGCTGTAATTTCTTTGCATTGTATCTTTCACCAAATATTCCTTGCAGTACATAGAAAATCTTCTGAGCATCCATAGATTGAAGTAAAGGAAAGTTTGTCCCTACCAGTGAAGACATTTGTTAGTGTGCAATCCTTGTAAACAAGCAGACAGAGTGGGATTTTATTTTAACACGTCAGTATATTCAGTGATCATTAAGATTTGTTTATCACAAGAGAAAGCAATAGAATGAATGAATGCAATTCCAAACGGAAATGTACAAGATGTAATTGGGAAATATTTTTCTGGGCAATATCCATGTTAATAAACTACAGCCTGTCTGCTTTGCAGTGCCCTATTAATACATTCTGTGCTTGTAGTATTTGCAATTACATTGTATGCATTATAGCTGAAGCCATGTCTGAATTACTACAAAAGGGAAAAGACTAACAAAGATGTTTGTGTTTTTTATATTTCTTTATAGTTTTTTTCTCATGTAAATTACAGGCAGTGACAATCATAATATGTTTTTTGTTTGTTTGCTTGTTAAATTATTTTACCATGAAGATTCTCAGAGATATCAATCTCATTTTAAAGTACATATCAGGAAGTCATTATGCTGTTTGTACTCAGACTAATGTACTGTAAGACTTAGATGCGGCTTCTAGGAGAGTTAGATACTCCATGATCAAAAGGGACAAGTCTCCCTCTGATTATGGGGGTTACCTCTAAGCACCCAGCTGTAAATCTGCTTTAGCAGCCTCTGTATATTTGCAGGGTGTAGGAAAAGACCCCCCCTAAATCGAAAACAGAGTCTTACCTTTAAAAAAATCTTTGTGGGTTTCATCCATTTAGAACCACACAAATACCCTGGCCTAGACGGCAATAGGGGTGGACAACACAGGTGGTCCCCTAGGGCTCCACATCTTAAGGGGTCCCACACAACCACCTATGTCTCATTTCAGGACATAACTGAAAGAAACTGAGTAGGAGGTAGCTCTACGGTATATTGAAACGGTGACTGGCTGCCAGCTCCCACATTTCTACCCCTTATTGTTCCGGTTACTGCAGTATTAAAGTGATTTCAGTGACCATGCAAAATTTCCGTATAGGTTGTTAAGGTCACGACCCACAGACAATCTTTGGCTTCATGCAGAGATGCATCATGCTCCTCTCCTTCCTTCACTGGCAGAGTGGTATGTGTGACCTGAGGACAATCAAGTTTAAACCACTCGCAGACATGTTTCAACCTTGATGAAACCATGAAACATGTCTGTGAGTGGTTTAAACTTGCTTTGCTAGTCCCATGCTGTGTTTAAAAGCTGTGTGAACGACGATACCTCAGCTTAAATGGGCTCCATGTGAATGGATATTCCAGGCAAAAGGTGACACATTGTGTGCTCATTTGCATGTCATCTCCCAGAATCCCTTGCTGCAGTGGGAGCGCTGTATGCGAGGTGATAATGGTTGAAAGGCCGGGTTGCAGACCTGTCTAAGGTGTGTGTGTGTGTGTGTGTGTGTGTGTGTGTGTGTGTGTGTGTGTGTGTGTGTGTGTGTGTGTGTGTGTGTGTGTGTGTGTGTGTGTGTGTGTGTGTGTGTGTGTATACAGTACATGTATATATACACGCACATGTAAAAGGAAAAAAAGGGAGAAAAATATTAGGAAAATAAAAAATATGTTTTAGACGTGAACTAGCACCATGTAAAAAAAGACAGAAAATGTATAACTATTGCAAATGTATATTGCCTTGCAGCAACTGAACTATATTAGAACAAATAATTGCAATGTGATAAGGGTGAAATAATGCAAACTAATGTGAAAATGCTGTACACATCTGTAAAATAAGCATCTGATACTCAGGTACAAAATGTTACAGTAATGTAACATGCACAATGATAGATAGGTATAAATTGCATAGAAAGACAATGATGGGTGACAATGTAATGATGTGTGAGCAAGCTGTCCCTGGTGTATAGGGGTTGGCCAATAAGAGTATGACAGGTGCCATTAGCCAACATATGGTGTCACCTTGTAAAGGGTCAGACAGAGCACCATCCAATGATGATAAGTGAGCAATTAAATTGCAGTGGCTGTTGTTCCTTTGACACAACCTGACCCAAGGGAGTCATAAGGGCACATATTTCTATACATTGATAAAGATGTATAAATTATTAGAGAACACCAAGCAAACCAAGTGGCTTTCTTACAAAGTTTTTCTGATGCTCATTACTGATCCTTATTTTATAAACAACAGTCAACTTCAACCACTTGCTCTCATGACTCATTTAATGATCTCCAGAAAATATAGTTGAAGTGATAGGGCAGTTAATCAAACAGTGTATAAAATAATGTATAGCCTAAGTTGAAATAAATATATTCTATTTTCCTATCCCAATCTCTAATAATA
This sequence comes from Ascaphus truei, assembly GCF_040206685.1. Classification (NCBI taxonomy): domain Eukaryota; kingdom Metazoa; phylum Chordata; class Amphibia; order Anura; family Ascaphidae; genus Ascaphus; species Ascaphus truei. Next base: position 354,786,114 of record NC_134483.1, on the reverse strand, counting down.
AAAGACTTATTTAGCCTATTCTACAGACTTTGTCACATGGTACCTTTCTGTGACTGTGGGAATAGGGAAATGTAATGTAAGAGAAAATCTGTTTTACAGTACATCTCAGATTACACCTGTTAAATAAACTTGCAAGGAAGTAGCATACTGTACAACAACCTGCAAAACAAATATAATTGTCACTTTTATCCATTAAAATCAACCTACAGTATATAGTTAAAAAAAAGGGGGGGGGCACCAGTCTCTCAATTGACCACCTTGCTACCCCAACCACAGAAAGTCAATTTCTCAGGCCAGTTATACTTTGGACTCAGTAATAAATGTTGTCTTAAGAAGGAGTGGCTCAGTGAGTAAAGGCACTGACTGGCACTGAGTTTGAAGAAGGGGAAACAGGTTAATTTCCCGGTGTCGGCTCCTTGTGACCTTGGGTAAGCAACTTTAAAGAGTAAATAGATTGTAAGCCCCACGGGGCAAGGGCAGTGGCTGCAAAATGTCTCTGTAAAACTAGCAGTGCTATACAAGAACATGCTATTATTATTATTATTATTATTATTATTATTATTATTATTATCTGTGTGCTAGATACACATTCCATAGTATCCTGACCTTTTCATTTATATAGCATTAGCATTTTATTGGCCACAATATAAAGATTAGAACATGATGCTAAACCAGCATTCCTCTACAAGGCTGGGTTTCCAAGAACATGTTATGCACTGTTGCCATGCTACTGTACAGTAGTTCTTACTACTTGGTACTCACAATGAAAGGAGCTAAATAAAGAAAATCACCCCCCAACAAGATTGACTAAATATTAAAGAAATATTGTATGTCAAGATTGACTAAATATTAAAGAAATATTGTATGTTTGAAGTGTCTCCTTCTGTCCTCTAAACACAATGTACTGTAAATGAACGAGACATTAACCTGCTAACACTCTCCTCGTCTTAGAGCAAATAATGTATAACTAAAACGTACACTGTATCACTCTACCTGAAACATTCATGTCATGTTTTGCTCTTCACAGTAAAAACCACAGAACAGTTCTTCCCCACGCAGTGTTTTCTTTCAATTGATATAGGAAGAGGCTTCGATAACAGTCACAGATGGAGGTGAGTAATAGTGGAAATGATCAGGTGTAACTCTTGGCACGCTATGATTTACAGGTCTACATTCTTTCAATTTTTAGTTGGTTAAATGCAGGCACTCCTACCCCATGCTGCTTTATTTTGGAATGCTCATTTGCAGGGGAAGTGAAACAGAAGTTACTGTATAATTAATCTTTAAGATCACTTACGTTCAGAGCAAGCTTCAAAATGTCAAACTTGTATGTGGATGTTAATCGCAAGCTGTAAAGCTTATAACCTGGCAGCATTACTCTCTGCACTTTTTTTTTTTTTAGAATTAATTTATTTTTAATTAATATATATGTGCAGCATTTGATTACCTTTAATTAAAACTAATTGCCTACGCTGCAGATCGATTTGTTCTCCCGTGATCAATCTGCAAGGATCTACTTCTTCCTGCACGTAATGGCCGCCTTCTAGTTACAATCGATCCTTCAGTCAGTGTAACTCAGCAGCTACAAAGTATTCTTATATTACTAAGGTAACATTATTATTGTTACAGATTGCAGCTCAAACTGCTGGGAACACTGGCAACAAATTATCACAAACAGGAATATGTTGCAAACATCTTGCTCTTCTTGCACCTGCTATAGAACCCAAAGAATGCTCAGTATATTAAAACTCATTAAACAATATCATTACGAGTTGATTTTTTAAAATTTTTGTATGCAGTATTATCTAATACAGGGGAGCGCAAACTTTGTGAGCTGCACACCCCTGCCAACTCCCCCTCGCTCTCGGCCCCCCCCCCCCCTTCGCTTGTGTATGGCGTCAAATGACGCCACAGGGTCATGCAATGTCACGAGAACCCGTTTCCATGGAGATGGGCGTGTGATGTCACCCCGCATGACAGCGCAGCGTCATTTGACGCTGCGTTACCATAGCTACGTGTCACAGCGTCTGAATAAAGGTAAGTTTTATTGATGCAGGGGCCACACACGATCCCCCGGATTTAATTTAAATGCCTCTGGGAAGAGCGCAGGACCTCTGCAAGCGCCTGGCTCCCCCCCCCAAAAAAAAAATCTTACTGATCTAATACTACAAAACTGGTTTATTAAAAAAAAAATATGTAGGATATTTGAATGTTTTTCTCCTTCTAGTTTACCTTAAAGTGTAGTCCTCATACAGTAAATTCAGCTGAAACGTTTCATTGCTGTATGCAGCGGTGTCTATCATTGCTGCATGTTCTGAATTCATTTTCCCCTGAATGCAGTTGTACATGTTAAAAGCAGTGTAATTTCAAACATATTTCTAAAGCTCCTGGGAAATCTGGCAATACTGAGCCATGGCATAGCAATAACAGTTAATACTATTTTACTTGACCTGACTTCTGCCGTGCCTGTATATTCATTAGTTGCCTACGGCAGAATTGAAGGAAATAGAAGAAGACAATTAGAAAAAAGGAGGGACAGCGAGAGAAATGAACCCAAAAGTGCTCTTTCTACATGTCTAAAGCAATGTAATTATGCACGCACACATGCCTGATGTATAAGACATAATGATGCAGTTCTAGTGCTCTCTGTAGGGACACATTGAGATTTCTCCTAAAACAAAAATAGGTGGAAAACATACGTCTGGGATCTATTAGGTCACACTTGATTAGAAAGAAAATGAGCAATTTTGCTTTTAATTGCACATGCAGAAATAACAATCTTGACTGGTAGATTATGTTATAACTATAATTTATTTATGTTTAATTGCTAATTATAGCATTCAAGTATGGCCAGTGTATAAGGTAGCTTCAATATCAGTCTTTTTTTTTTTTTTTTTGCAAATGCATAATTGTTGCATAAAACAAAACAATTACAATAATAATAATAATGTATGATTAAAAACTACCATGAATTCTGAATAAAGCATGCAAAGAAAGCACAATAAATGAAAAAAAAAAAACACTATCTTTACTTGACTTCTGTGGGAGTTATTATGACGATGGGTCAGTATAGTGATATACAATTTACTAATCCAGCAGAACTGTAAAGAACATGTGAGAGAAGCAATGAACTAGCTAAGCTTATTAACATTAGTACATGAATACCAGGGAATATGTCACTGCAGGGGATGTGTTGCCAGTTTGATCCCAAGATTTATGTACCAGAGCCTGAGTAACACAGACATGAAACTATGCACCCCAAATCATGTAAATATCTGGCATAAAGATACAGATAATTTCCAAAACATAGAGCTTCTTTCAATAATCGTAATACAGTTATAACACAAACATGCTTTGAATAACTACTGTAAACTGTCTTACCATAGATGATGCAGAATGAGCATCAGTAGAAGTGTAGCAGATTTCATAGTGCCCGCTGATAACACAGAATATCCCAGAATGTCCCACCACCATACTGTAACACGCCAACGGGAGCAATACGCTGTGCTACATCTATAGCTGAACAATATCAACATCTTAACCATTATACCCCACATTCTGCCCATTGCTTTGACTAATGGCAAGGTTTGGAAAATTAGTAGCTTTCTCAACTAGCAGCATGAATAACTCCAGCTAAATGGCTGGCATTGAAAATAAAGAGTATTCACCAAGCCATACTTAAGAAGTGGTGTTTACACAGCACTGAATAAGCTACTAAATATTCAATAGGTCCAAGATTTCGCATCATCAAATCTGCTCTTGAACATGACAGATCTTCATAAATATAAAAAATAAATGAATGCAGCGAGCTTTTGAAACCTTACAGGTCTCTTATTCATGCACACCACTGCAGGCCTCAGGCGTATACAAAGAGATGCGCTGGTACCGGTACACCATAAACTGCTGGTTCAGTCTTCAACAGAAGAGGTGACTGCCATAGATTAGCCTGAGCTACAGATGTAGCCAGACTGCAGCTTGCTGAAAACAGAAAGTCAGATGACTGTGATTGTCCCGGTACCGGATGGATGACTGGTGCGGAGGGTCTGATATTGAAGCATGTATAACGATGCTCATCTTCGATAGGAACCGGTCTCGCAGAGTTAAGATAGAGGTATATGATCACCGACCAGAACCAGGGGACAAAGTCTTGTTAGAGATCTCGTAGTCGGGATGCAGGCAGAGGTCGAGGCAGGCGGTAGGAAAGAGAGGTCAGGTTCAGTTCCGGGGTTGGCAACAGGGAATCCACAGGAAACAGAACAGGTAACACGGCTGCAATACAGACAAACAGGAATCTGGAACAAGACTCAGGGCACAAGAACAAGAAACAGGACTAGTACTGTGAGGATTCGCCATCCTGGTGGTCGCAGACCGTCTCCTCACCACAATGAGCCTTCCGTGGCGGATGCCCAGCATGCGCGGTTCCATGGTCCCAGTGCGTGCGCGCGTGGACCCTGCGCACTCTGTGCTGCCGCCCGCGGATTCAGACCCCGCCCCCATCACTGTCACACGACGTGAACGTTCGTCCATCCTCCCTGCTGATGTGAGTCAGGCTCCGCCCTCTGACCTCTGTGATGCGCGCGGGTAAGCGCGCAACTGGTCCCGCCCCCTCTGGTCCCAGGAATCGGCGTGGGAGTGACGCGCAACCTAAACTCCGCCCCGTGGCTTCCGTGACGCGTGCAGGATGGCGCGCGAGCAGCTCCACACTCAATCCTGATTAGGCTGCCTCATAGGGCACACTTGTGTGCACCAGCAGCCAATCGAATTACACTTCCTGGTTCCGCCCTGGCTGGCTATTGGAGCCTCATCCTTTATATACCTTCATTCTACAGTCAGTCATTGCAGAGCATAGTCATTGTGCGCCGTGCCTTGCCACATCCTTGTTGCTTGTCCTGCCTTGCCTTGTTTTGTATGCTGTTAACCTCTTGTTGCTTGAACCTTGCTAGCTCCTTGGACTCCACTTCTCTCTACTTCTGATCCATCTTTACGACGATTCTCCAGTCTCCAGTCCTGACCTTGGCTAAGTACTCCAACGATCCGACATTCTCCTATCCTGAACCTGGCAGCGTACCCCGACTATCCGATACTCTCCAATCCTGAACCTGGCAACGAACTACGACGATCCGAAACTCTCCACTCCTGAATTTGGCAAGTACCTTAACCATTCTCCAATCTATAATCCTGACCTGGCTTGAACGACTACTCTACATCCTAGGCACGCCCGCGTGGCTCTGGGTCGGCGTTATCCAATCCCCTACCTCAGCACCGCGGTCGCGCTTCTTTTGTGGTGAGCTACGCGTTACAAGTACACAGGACCAGGACACATGGCTAGACGGGGTCAAGGAATATACAGAATAGAATACCATGCTCGGGCAGGGACTGGAAGTAACTGACTGCTACTGTATTTAAAGCCCTGAAACAGATGCTGCCAATTACAAACTCCAGGAAGAGGTCTGCCAGAAACCAAGAAGGCCACAACGGCAAGTTCCAGCAAAACCCTGTTCCGGAACCCTTTATATTACTCTCCCCCACTTTAGGAGAGACCTGGGTGATCAGTACCTGGCTTGACCAGCAATCTTGGTGACTTGGCATTATTGTAGAAATGTCTGACGGTTGGCAGACTTTGAAGCTGAACGGGCTCTGATTTGGAGTAAATATGTCTATGATGGATAGCTGACTTGAAGTAAGTCTGTCACTTACGGGTAACAGATTTGATGCAAGACCATCTCTGCCGGGTGGCAAGCTTGAGGTAAGACAGTTCCTTCGCGACTGCCACCTCTGACTTCTAGAAATGAAGGCACAAAGGATAAAGACAGTAGTTCGGAAGTAGTGTCTGATTTATCAGTTAAATCTTACAGGTAGAGTAAATCGCATCAAAAAAAGAAAGTAATTGGTCAACTGACACTTCTTGGGCAGAAAGTAGTGGTACTGTAAAACTTCAGGTAGCCACAAGTGTAGAGATGCAGCGCACAGCAAAGAACTGGATCCACGGGACAGCAGCAGTTTGATAAAAATATTTCTTTAATGAAAAAACATGGTGCAGACAGGTATGGGTGCAGGGAAAAAAGCCTCTGTCTCTTAGAGTTCTTTGCTGTGCGCTGCATCTCTACACTTGTGGCTACCTGAATCATTTCAACTGGCAGAAGCACGCATTCCAGAAGGCACAATGGGCAAGGTCACGTGAGTCTGTACCTTAAACAGTACACAGAGGTATTTTATTGGTGTTATTACTAATTGTCAGTACCAGTCCATATTGGCAGTGAGGGGGTGGGGCTCATATATCTCCATTACCCACACTCACCAGGACATTTATCCAGGTCTCAGACATATATATTCACCCATATATACCTCACTCATATATATACACCTTAAACCCAGCCTATGACCTTCAATCAAGATATTATTATTTATTACAAACTTTGTCACTAGAGCACTATACTTGAACAATGTTCTTCTACCTGGTACTGTAAAACTTGATGTGCAGAATAAATCAGAAGAATTGAGCTGTTGGTGGCAACCAGGTTTTTCAGATTTAAAAAAAAATGGCTGCTCATGAGTAGTGTCCAAGAAAACTCTGACTTGATAGCATCATAGGAAGATTCCGGTAACATCACAGGCAATGTTAACTCAGAGGCTAAGACTTGCTGCTCGGCCGATTACATATGCATAGATACCAGTTCATGATGAGAGTCAGAATCCTTGCTAATTTCACTCTAGTACAGTAGTTCCAGAGTATGCAGTAAGAAGCACAAACTATTGGTCAGCATGTAAAAGTTAATGAGAATTTTCTGCCACGGGTTGAATCCAGTCAAATGACAGCATAGACAGAGACTGAGATGATGCAATGAAAGGCGCAGATATACAGTAATCTTCTTGACGAGGTCTAGTTCAGTTACACATAGCCACTTATTTGTGACAGTCGAGGTGGCAAAGTTGTTCTCTGCTGTTGGATTGGCCGTCAGTAGGAGGCCAGTCAGCACCCATAGGCAGCTAGGTATCAGAATGCATCAATTCAGATGCCAGGGAATTTGTGAGCAGTAAACTTGTCTTTGACGTGGGAGCCTTGAAATCTGCAACGGTATTTGCAATGGGGGTTATAGAATCAGCAGAGGATACATCAGATACTGCAGGGGAATCAGAAATAAGTTCACTTGTCTTCACAGCGGGAGCATAGGAATCAGCAAGGGGTACATAAGATTCTGCAGAGCAATCAGTGAGCAGTACAACTATCTTTAAAGCGGGAACCTTTGAATCAGTAAGGATTATAGCAGGTACTGCAGGAAAATTAGTGAGAGGTAATCCTGGCAATGGCCCCAGTGTTTACTGCTGCACGCGCGCCTGTCGACCTGGCTGCGTGTACACAGATAAAAGCCGCGATCTGCAGTCTGTAGGGGAGCGATGGTATGTGTGGGGGGTGCGGTCATGATGGGGCATATCTGCCCTTCCATTGGCTGCCCCCGCAAAATTCTTGTCTTCCTTGCCAGCAGATGCGCCATCGTGATGTGTATGTATGTATGTATGTCTTTATTTATATAGCGCCATTAATGTACATAGCGCTTCACAGTAGTAATACATGTGGTAATCAAATAAATAACAGATAATATAAATAACAGATCCCTGCCCCGAGGAGCTTACAGTCTAATTGGTAGGTAGGGAGAACGTACAGAGACAGTAGGAGGGAGTTCTGTTAAGTGCGTCTGCAGGGGGCCAAGCTTTATGTATCATGTGTTCAGAATATCCACAGTGCTATTCATATGCTTCTTTAAGCAAGTGGGTCTTAAGGTGGGTCTTAAAGGTGGATAGAGAGCGTGCTACTCGGGTACTGAGGGCAAAGGCATTCCAGAGGTGTGGGGCAGTCAGTGAAAAAGGTTTAAGGCGGGAAAGGGCTTTAGATACAAAGGGGGTAGAAAGAAGACATCCTTGAGAAGAACACAAGAGTCTGTAGAGGGTCTAGGAGAGAATAGGTGTTGAGAAAATGGAGCAAGCGAGAGAATACAAGACGTTCAAGGAGTTTAGAGGCAAAAGTCAGGAGGGAGACAGGTCGATAGTTGGAAAGACAGGTAGAGTCAAGCTTGCTGTTTTTGAGTAATGGTATGACTGTTGCATGTTGCATGTTTGAAGGAGTATGGAAAGGTTCCAGAGCAGAGGGAGGAGTTAAAAATGTGTGTGAGCGTAGGGATTATAGTAGGAGCAAGAGGTTATAGGAGATGGGAGGGAATGGGGTCAAGAGGGCAAGTGGTAGAGGGAGAAGTGTGACCAATCGCACACACTTCTACTGGGGCCTTCCCGATAGAGGTCTGTACCTGGTGTGTGTCGCGCACGGCCATCGCGCGCAACGTCGTAGCCACTGGGGACCTAGCCTTAGAGTCAGTAATGGGTAAACGCTGGAGAAGAATCGGCAAGACATAAACTTGTCTTTGGAGTGGAAGTCCCAGAATCATCAAGGGTTAAATAAGGTACGGTAGGGAAATCAGTGAGAGGAACACTTGTCTTTGAAGCGAAAGCCTTGTCAGTAATGGGTACCTCAAACACTAGCAGTGTGAGGAACAGATACATTTGTCTCTGAAGAGATTGAAAAGCAGCAATGGTTATATCAGGTACTGCAGGGGAGTCAAGGAAAGGAAAATGTGTTCTTATAGTGGGGGCATTTAAATCAACAAGGGATAACACAGGTACTGCAGAAAAAACTGTGCAATGTGAACTTGAATCAGGAAACTTAGAATGAGCAATAGGGACATCAAAAAACTGCAGGGTAACCAGTGACAGAGGAACGTAACTTTGAGGCAGGAGCTGTGGAAAATTAATTTTTTTGCTTCTAGAAGGCAACATTAGCCCATTAGCCTGGGGCCCTAAGAAATTGAAAGGGGTATCCCAAGGGGAATAGGAGCAGGACTCGATGAGCTTAGTTGACCGCAAAGGACATGAAGCATAGCGGTGATGGTGTCCAGCTACCGTTCCGAGGTGGGTTGAGTACCAGGAGTTAGCCCCCGGAGGGACACGACCCTCCCTACATCAGGGGGGCCATGTTTGGCCTGAGTATTATATAAAAATGCTCGTCTATGATAAGAAGCGGAACCACAGCGCTAAGGTAAAGGTAAATGATCACTGACCAGAGCCAGGGGACCGAAACCAGTTAGAGAAATTGTAGTCGGGATGCAGGCAGAGATCGAGGTGGGCAGGTCTGGTTCTGAAGTTGACAGCAGGGAGTCCGCAGGCAACAGGACAGGTAAAAACACAAAAAACACAGCGCACAACGCTCATAGTGCATTAAGAATTATATTAACTCAAAACAATTAAAAGGGTAAGTATTGTGCGTACATCAAAGTAATATTAAACAAGCATTTCTGGGATAAATGTTACCCAAACACCACGTGGAAGCCGGAGTAGATGTCGTCACAGGTATTTGGAAACTGCTTCGTGACCACCGGTTCCTACTAGGCAGTTAAGGAGTCCACCAAAGTCCCTGCTCACACGGAAAGTCCAGCACATCTGCAGCTCACACAGGAGGGGCTGCTCCAAACAGAACTTCACACCAGCTGGGTTCCTCTCACTGTCCTCCGTTCAGGCACTTCCGGATTAGTGACGTCACAGGAGGGTTTCACCGGTGCTTGCGCCGATTGCTGGATCAGTTCACGAATCGTGGAGTAGTGGGATAAAGGCAAAATAACTAGCACACTTTCCAACGCGTTTCGAAACCAACAGGTTTCTTCATCAGGGAATATTAGAGTGTAAATATCGTGGGATTGAAATACCCCACGCCATTGCCCCATTGGTTCGCCAAACGGACATCTCCACCAATGGGAGAGCAGCGGGGAGGAGTCAATGGCCTGGTTAACATTACTAGCTGTTGTCAATGACAACCTAACAATAACAAATAAAACTTTATTAACAAACGTAATTTAGATACTCAGCACACATAGAAAAAAGACATAATATTGCCGCGATAGACGATTCTAAAATAAAGAGATTGATATTAGTGTACAATCAAGGATAGGAACTGACAGCATACCAGAGATTATCAGCTCATTCTCCTGCTATCCTTTAAATCCTCGGATGAGACACAGATCTCTAGAGAAGAAGCACGAATAAAATTGAGTTCTAGACACATTAAAATATCTACTTATACTAAAATAAATTATTAAAAAAGTTTATAAATATAATAAAAAGGACATTGGGGTTTCGAAATAATGTGGTATTAAATTTCATGATTTAATACAGACTAACAATGAAGAAAATTGTAAATATATGTATAAAAATGAACCACAGATGAGTCATGAGGATAAATCAATAGAGAGACCAGATATCTATATCCTCATTCAATCCCCCCGGATACAAGGTGTTCAATTTTTTGTATCCAGAAAGTTTCTTGCCTAGACAGTTCTTTAATCCTGTCTCCTCCCCTTCTATTTCTTGGTATATACTTAATACCTTTGAATAGTTAAGAGGAGGGATCACCATTGTGACATTTTGCATAATGTCTGGATAGACTGTGTTTCATATACCCTATTCTAATGTTTCGCACATGTTCCTGGATGCGCACTTTCAGTGGACGCTTGGTTCGTCCTACATATAATAGGCCACACGGACATTCAATTATATATACTATATGATCTGAATTGCAATAAATAAAATCATTAATATCATGGATTTCTCCAGTTTTTTTACATACAAATGATTTTTTGTTGGGGTGCAAATGTTTACATAGAGAGCACTTGCCACACCTAAAATTCCCAATAGGTTTTGCATGTAGCCATTTTTTATCACCGCTTAGATGTTCTTTTGTTTTTATATCACTCGGTGATAATATGTTTTTTAAGTTCTTGGCTTTTCTGTATATGAATTTTGGGAATTCTGAGATGTGGGCACCCAGTAATGAATCATTTGAAAGAATTGACCAATGTTTTTTTATAATTTTTTCAATTTGCCCCGACATTGAGTTAAAATTGGTAATAAAGGACACATTGCATTTTCCTTCATTCTCCTGTTGATTTTTCTTTTTCTTGCCCTTTGGTACTGACATTGTTTTTCTTTCAAGTTTCCTCACTTTTTCCAAATCATTATTTAGTTTTTCAAGGCGATAACCCCTCTCTACAAATCTTGATGTTAATTTTTTGGCCTGCTCTTCAAAATCACTATCAGAACTACAGTTTTTTCTAAGCCTATAGAACTGGCCACTTGGTATGTTTCTGATCCAGGTCTTTTTGTGATTACTCGTGGCTAGGAGGAGGTTATTTGAATCCACCTCTTTGAAATACGTTTTAGTCACAAGTTTCCCTTCATCTGAGACCACAAGACTAAGGTCCAAAAAATGTATTTCCCTATCATTATCTACATGAGTAAATGTCAGGTTCTTATCGTTTTTATTTAAATACCGTATAAAGTGGCCAACTGAACATTGGTCGCCGTCCCATATACACAGAATATCATCTATGAAACGACGCCATACAATGATATTTGTTTTAAAGGGGTTGTTATTGTAAATGAAGTCATTTTCCCATCCTCCCATATACAGGTTTGCGAAACTTGGTGCAAATCTAGTGCCCATCGCAGTTCCGCAAACCTGTAAGAAAAATTAATCTAAAAACATAAAATAAATATGCTTTAGTATAAAGTTTATTGATTCCAAAATAAACTTTCTATTCAGAGGATGTAGTTCTACATCATCTGATAGGAAGGAGTTCACTGCCATCAAGCCTTCCACATGCGGTATATTTGTATATAGGGCCTGTACATCGCATGTGAGCCACCTATAGGAGTCCTTCCACTCAAAACCCTCCAGCAGATTTAACACAGATGTGGAGTCTTTCAAATGTGAAGGCAGTTTTACCACATAGGGTTGGAGGAAATGGTCGACATATTGGGATAAATTAGCTGTAAGACTTTGAATTCCCGATATAATCGGTCTGCCTGGTAGATTTGTAAAAATTCTTATGCGTCTTAGGGAGATGGTAAAAAATTGGGATTCTGGGGCAACTTGTATATAAAAAATCATGCTCACTCTTTATTATAACATTTGTAGTGAGGGCTTCATCTAGAAGGCCTTTTAGTAGGATCAAGAATTCCCCAGTGGGATCTTTTTTCAGCCTCTTATAAGAGGAGGTGTCGTTCAGAAGACGTAGGGCCTCCCCCTCATAGTCCTTTCTGTTTTGTAACAAGACACCCCCCCCCTTATCAGCTTGTCTAATAATCAGATCTGTATTTTGTTGAAGGAGTTTTAAGGCTAAGGCTTCATTTTTATTAAGGTTATGTTTTATATCGCCACTTTTTACCTTACTTGTCAATGAATTAAAATCTTTATCGACCATATTGAAAAAAGTCTCTATGTGATGGCCTTTCGACTGTGCAGGGTAAAACTTAGATTTCCCTCTAAAATGGGAATGTTTACACACTAAATCATTGTCCGCAGTCTCTGTCTGAACAATTAAGGAAGAATCAGGAATAGATACTATTTGTTAAGGTATTTTCCAAATCAGATTTAATGAAATGCCTCTTCAGAGTGAGATTGCGCACAAATTTCTGTAAATCTGTATACAGCTGAAATGCACTTGGTCCGCAGGAACGAGAAACGGTTAGGCCCCTGTTTAAAACTTTTTTTTGGTCATCAGTCAGAATGACCGTGGACAGATTAAAAATCCCTCTCGGGGGAGATGTTATTAGTCCTTCTCGCAGTCTCTTTTCTTTAAATCAGGCCCCCCCTCTCGTTCCTCTTCTGACAAAACCCTTTTCCTTGTTTCTTCTACTACTGGTTTCTGTGCAGACCCCAGACCCTCCTCTTTTCTTAGGGGATCTATGTGTCTGTTCTTGACTGAGTCTAAAAAACCAGATGGAGAAGGTTGGGCAGGTGATCTATATCTAGGGCTTGGTTTAAAAGCTCTATGGCTAACGTTTGAGTCATTTATTTCATACTCCCTTTGTCCATATCTAAAATTAGGAATATAATTTTTCCCTTTGTAATTGGGATTTCTAAAATGTCCCTCCTGTCTAGGGTGAGGCGAATACCCATTGTTTGGTGCAAAGCCTCTTCTTTCCTCATATATTTGCGTATCCCAACCCCTCTCATTCCGTGTGTCCCAGCTTCTCTGATGGGGGTGGGGTTTAAAATATCTTTGCTGATCTGTTGTTCTATTTTGGGATTGGGAAGAATCTCTACCACCCCCTCCCTTTGGGTTTGTTTTCAGAGATCTACTTCTATCGGGGTCCTTAGCCCAATCCCTCTGTTTGTTATTATCGTAATCAGCTTTGTCTCTAAAAAACTTTTCGTGCTTCTTCTTTAGAGTTTCCTCCTCCGCATGTTCTAATTTCATGCGGAGGTCATGCTCCATCTCTGAGCAATCGTACTCAATTACCAGAGGTTCAAGCAATTTTATCACACTTGAAACTTCTTTATCAATAATTTTTAGTGTTTTAGTTCTCTCATAAATTCTAAGCTTCATAAGTGCTACTGAGCAATCATCCAAGATCCTATTCCACTCTTTCATAAAGTGTTGATCCTCCTTACCGAAAGTAGGTGCTTTACGAAAACGTAGGCCCCTAGGGACTCTATCACAATCCACATATTTTTGTATGGTTCTTTTTTCAAGGTGGATTTTACTTTCAGTAAGGAGTAATTGTTCTAAAACAGGGGTGGGGAACGTCAGGCCCGATGGCCGTATAAGGCCCTCGAAATCATTTGGTCTGGCCCTGCTAAGGCAACTGCTATAACCGGGGTTGCGCTAATTTTAAAACAAATGGCCGCCGCACACCCGATCAGGAGGAGGGAGGAGGTGGAGTGAGGCGCCGGCAGCCCTACATGATCCCCAGCAGCCACCGTACTAGCTCCAGCAATCTCCCAGCAGCCACCGTACTTCCCCCGCAGCAGTCCCCGCAGCATTCCCCGCACTTCCCCCATGCTTCTCCAGCAGTTCCCCCCGCACTTATCCCAGCATCCGCCCTACACGATCCCCCCAGCAGCAGCAGCAACTACCAGAGGTAGGACGGCCGGGTTATGTGTGCCTACATGCCTGCCGTGTGCCTGCCTGTCTGTTATAAATATCCAAATGGCCCTTGGCAGAAAAAAGGTTCCCCACCCCTGTTCTAAAACCTTAAAATGTTTTTCGATAGACCCCTTTACATCTCCTTTGTCAGGAACTACAGTGTGTTCCTCTGAGAATAGTAAATCAAAGTTCTCATCACGTTTTTTCCTACTATTTACCAGGCTCCAAACCATGGTCCGGAAAGAAATAGATAAAGTGCAGCACCAAAAAGAGCAAGAAAGTGAAGAAGTGAAGAATTAGTGCGCAGCTATTAAATATATATAACGTGAAGTGATTAATACAGAATAAAATGTTTACGTGACCTGTATTGTACAATTTGGTGGACTCCTTAACTGCCTAGTAGGAACCGGTGGTCACGAAGCAGTTTCCAAATACCTGTGACGACATCTACTCCGGCTTCCACGTGGTGTTTGGGTAACATTTATCCCAGAAATGCTTGTTTAATATTACTTTGATGTACGCACAATACTTACCCTTTTAATTGTTTTGAGTTAATATAATTCTTAATGCACTATGAGCGTTGTGCGCTGTGTTTTTTGTGTTTTTATCTGTCAGCTTTAGGGGGTTTTGAGCCATCCCTGTTACCACAGCTGCAGACGCTCCATTTTGTACAATACAGGTCACGTAAACATTTTATTGTGTATTAATCACTTCACATTATATATATTTAATAGCTGCGCACTAATTCTTCACTTCTTCAACAGGACAGGTAACACAGCTAGAATGCAAACAACATGAACCTGGAACAAGACACAGGGAAAGGTCTGCCAGGAACCAAGATGGCCTCATTAGCCACAGAAGGGCAAGTTCCAGCAAAACACCAGGCCGGAAACCCTTACAGCATGGAACACCCCCCTCACAGCACGACTGCAGCAGACATTGTCTCTGACGCCGCAGACTTTCGCTTTTTCCCCCATGGCTGCAGGGACAGTGAGACTCGCTATATCTGTACGTTGGTGTCACAGGTAGATGGTTAAAAGAGTTATGATGCTGTCTGACTGCGAGAATCGGGGAGTCATGCAGCCCTTGGCGCACTCCCCACTTACCTCTCTTCGTTTCTGGGTCTCCTATCTCTCCCGCGCAGCCCGTCAGCCTTGACACCTCCTCGGGGACTACCCGCCGTGTGGGACGCAC
The DNA here is from genome assembly GCF_040206685.1 of Ascaphus truei. Classification (NCBI taxonomy): domain Eukaryota; kingdom Metazoa; phylum Chordata; class Amphibia; order Anura; family Ascaphidae; genus Ascaphus; species Ascaphus truei. Next base: position 354,770,950 of record NC_134483.1, on the reverse strand, counting down.
GCACTCGCTTGCCTCATCCGCAGCTATATGCTCCCTCTGGTCGCCCTGGACTCCGCCCACGCGTCAACACAGTGCAGCGCGCAACCGGTGCGCACAGGACCCACACCTTCCATTCATCACCAAGGCACCTCCCCATACCTATCCTGCATTCCAGAACTGCCAATAGTAGCCACCACTTCGGACGCACCTTCTCTGCACCGCCTGCCCCATTGGTTGCTATCCTCCTTATATGCTCAGCTGTGCCACTGGCTGAGCATAATTCAATGTTCCGTTGTGTTCATTGCATCCTAGCTTTGCAGTCTTGTCGTGTTCTCTTGTTCGCAGCTCCCTGTCATTGACCTGGCTTGTTTTGGACTCCGCTCTTCTGTACTCCTGACCCCGGCTAACTACGACAATCCGCACCTCTCCAACCCTGACCTCGGCATCCGTACAATGGCCATTTTCCTCTCTCCAACCCGGACCCCGGCTATTAGTACCTGCAACGATCCATACCTCTCCAACCCAGACCCCGGCAAGTATATCGACTATCCGTACCTCTCCAACCCCGACCAGGCTACCTTGACCAACCTACACTCCAGACGCGCCCATGAAGCTGTGGGTGGTGGTGGGTGGTGTTCCATCCCCACCTCGGCCCCGCGGTCACGCCTTGTTTGTGGTGAGCACATCGTGGCACTGACACCATTTGCTGAGCCATAGTGATCCTACAGAAACTTGCAGAAGAAGGGATAAGAAATCCCTAAGAAAAACAGCACGGAAGAACATAAAGAGCAACACATTTATTATGCAGTATACAAATAGAAAAACAACGCAGTTAAAATCATGTACAAAAATAATGAATACTAAACAATGTAGACCAATATAAGTGTAGGAGCAGGGGGGGGGGTGACGTGGCTGTGATTAGGTGGCCAGTTCTGTACCCTTCCCTCACCCTCTTACATTATATTTAATTAGATTTTTTTAATAAAAGTTACATTTTCAATATTAACAAAACAAATCTATTCAAGAAGTAAACTGTTATTAAATTCAGTACAACTTGTAACTTAACCCTATTGCTCCCATCTTAGCAAATTATTTTACTCGTTGGTGACACTCATGCTGTTTCCATCCTTGTCTCTGTCCATATAAAATCGATCTCTGTACATAGGGCTCTCTGTCCCGCTCACTCAACACTTAAAATGACAAGGGGATTAAACCATAGTAAAGCTACTGCGTGTGTGGAGTTCTCAGTCTCTGAATCACTACACTACACCTGCAGTTTAATTAAAAACTGTCAAAGAGCAATATCATTTTCATAGTGTTTCATTTTTAAAATGTTTGTTGTAATCAAATGAAGAAATAAAAATCTTGACGTCTTCTAAAAATGTGCCAGATGCAAACCTGCAAACCAGTTGATAAAATCGAGGTTTACTTATATTATTCCAGTCATTTCTTTTAGACATAGGGCCTATGCATTAAGCGCGTAAAAAAAAAAATGCCGGGCAGTTTAAATCGCCAGTTTTGACAGAGTTGCTATCACGGTATGCAAAAAGCCCAGAATATCTGTGATAGCAACATTTGCAAAACTGGCGAGTAGCAGGCGACGTGATGATCGCCTCTCTGAACAGGGCTCACCCGGCGATTTCTTTCTGCTGCATAGAGAGAGATGCCTCTAAAAATGGCTGCGATACCGGTACCCGATGCCCCATACCAGGACCTGTAACTCAGGAAGCAGGAGGTCGCTGAGGCATAAATCAAAGCACTTCAGGAGACACCTTGCTCCCGCACACTATTAATAAAAATTAAAGCAGCTTCATTACCTTAGCACAAGGATGCGCAAACTTGGGGGTGCGCCTCCTTTAGGGGCGGAAGATTTTTTTAAGGTGGGCGTAAGGGCCGGTGCAGCCTGGGGCAGCGGGCGGAAAAACATGCTGTGTGCGGGCAGGCAGCGGAACATGATGGTGCGGGTGGGGGGGCGGCAGAAGTATGGCGGCTGCAGAGGGAGCCTGAAAGCTGACTGATCGGAAGAAGAGGCTAGACCGCAAGAGGATGGCAGGTGAGGATCACGCCCCAGCGGTGTAACGTGGAATGTCCTTGCCCTGCAACAGAGCTCTGCTCCTGCTCTGGCACCCTGCTTCCCCGCGATCCTCTTCAGCCACACAGGACAGGAGGCACAGCTGATAACTGAAAGGGTAGGCTGCTGCTATATAAAAAACACACCACAACAGTAAAAAATGTATTTAAAAAAAATAATACTGGTAAGTAGGAGGGTGGATGACACTGGGGAAGGCCAAAGAGCAGGGGGGAAAAAAGGCAAATGGGAGAAGAAAAAAGGGTGGGGAAGGAAAAAAAAGGGGGGGGAAGGAAGCGAGGTAGAAAAAGGGTAGATAAATTCCCTGCAAAAAAGATTGCCTATGTGATAGTGACAGTCCACCAAAACAAAACAATATTACCAGATACCAACAAGCAGTCAAATAAACAGATCGTGATCCCATACTAGTATACTGCCTGCATGGGACATCTCATAAACATGTTACAGCTCTAAATGTTATGATAAGTGCAATGCTCTTCAGCAAGGAATGTGAGAATAAGAAACGTGCCGAAAATATCATGGATGAAAAGGGGGGCTCGGCATAAAAAGTTTGCTCACCCCTGCCTTAGCGGATAGCCACTAAGGCAATGAAGGGGTTACGGCACAATAGCAGGTTTATTGAGGGCAGAGGGGGAGAGCAAAGCGGATATTTGGCCCTTCACTCACCCCCTCTGCCCCCAATAAACATTACAATATGTACTAACCATCAATACAAAACCCATCCACCCACTGAGCCCCCACATAAAAACATTTTTATTTTTTTCTGCACAGGATTGAAGCCATAGGCCGGCGGGGTTCCCCGCGAGTGTCTGTGGGCCTCCAAGTGGTCCCCCCAGGTGTCTGGTGGTCCCCGCAGGTGTCCGTGGATCCTCAGGTGGTCCCCGTGGGTCCTCATGTGGTCGCCGCTGGCCTGCTGTACCAATCCAGTAGCAAAAATTTTTGGTAACACATTGCAATAAATACATCAATGTCCCCCCCAATACATACATTACAGTAATGGCCAAAATTACTATTATCCAGATATGGATAATAGCTCATTTGCCCATTATAAAATCAAACATTAGCTAGCCAGCATAAATAAAGTAAATAAAATGTTCAACTTATCCCTGCCATCATGAAGGGCATCCTCATCAGCATAATGAAGGTCCATGCCCTCTGTTGCCAGAAAGAATACAAGAAATAATTCAATCTAATGGCCCCTAACCCCTTAATCACTGTAGCGGTTAATAACCCCTATAGTAATTAAAGGGTTAACCTACACTCCCCCCCTACCCACCCGGGAGGCCTAAGCACCCACCCTGTGACCACTATACCCACCCTCTACCCATTGATTGGCATAGTGGTATATCATACCTATATAATATGTGCATGATAGGCCACTATAGCATTCAATGGTCACCCTAATAAAAAAGCATGAAGGCCAAAAATGCACAATAAAAGCTATACACAAGCACCTAAACACCCCAATTAAATAAATAAAAGCACTAGCCAAGCAATCGATTCAAGAACTAAAACCACTACCCAACAAAACAATTAATTAATTTACAACCCTAGCCAACAAAAAAATTAATTAGTTTACAACACTAGCCAAAAAACAATTAATTCATTAAAACCAGTAGCCAACAAAACAAATAAATAATTAAAAATGCTAACCAATCCTAAAATTTACTAAATGTACTAAAAACAAGCCAGTATATAATGAGTAAAAAACATGAGTTTATAAGGGTAATTCATACAACTCTCCTGGCTGTAAAAAAGGATAAAAAACTGCAAAATGCAAAAAGTTTTAACTTTGATAAAGCGCAAGCTACTGCGGGAAACGCATCAGTGTTGCCTCCGTTTCTCTATGGGCACTATGTGCTAATAAATCTTTATTTTTTTAACTTTTGATCCTGCCTCCAGTTCTGTTTGATTTCTGCTGTGCTCCATGTTATTCTCTTTTTACTGACCACGTTTTATCAGAGGAGAAAATAACGCAGGTTTCAATGTTTCTATTTTATTATAAATCTAGTGCAGTATTTTTGTCCCACTTTTACAACCAGACCCTTTAGCTCAGGGGTAGCCAACTCCAGTCCTCAAGGGCCACCAACAGGTCAAGCATACAGGATATCTGCTTCAGCAAGGTGGCTCAATCAGTGGATCAGTTGAAGACTGAAGCACCTGTGCTGACGCACGAATATCCTGAAAGCCTGACCTGTTGGTAGGCATTGAGGACTGGAGTTGGCTACCCATGCTTTAGCTCATTATGTTTGTTAAGCATTTGCATCCTAAACATTTTATCAAGTTTTACCAAATAAAGACAAAAATGGTCAGTATTCTTTTTTGAGCCATTAAATGATGCCTCTATGGGAATTGTGTTTAGGGACTGGATAGATTACTAAATCCTTAAAGTGATCAGAGAGTAATACTACAGTAATTAGTCAATATCTTCCTGAGTTTCATGTGTAGAGGTGATAAAAAATTTACAGTAAAGGGATGTTGATGAAGTCAGGAAAAAGGAACTAGTAACACAACAAGAGAAAAGAAGAGCATAGAGGGAAAGAAAGAAAGAAAGAAAGAAAGAAAGAAAGAAAGAAAAGAAAGAAAGAAAGAAAGAAAGAAAGAGTAAGGAAAAGAAAGAAAAAAAAGGTTTAAGATTTTTAAACCATAGACATAATAAATAGTAAATAGTTGGCTGAATCATTTTTCAATTTCAGGTAAAAAGGTCATGATTAAGAGATCTATTCTCATTCAGAATCATACGGAAATCCTTGAGCAGCTAACATTAAACTCAACCATATAAATGTCATCAGTCCTGGAATTACATTTCTTGCTTGGGGAATTTTTCTCTGTGATAAACTACAATAAAAAGGACCTGAAGTGCTGGTGAGGACAAAAGTAGCGCATTGTGCCTAATATAAAATTGTCTTTTTCTGTGGTAATTCAGAAAATATGCTCTCCCTATTCACGTTTGAATCATGAATATTGTATAGAATATCAAATAGGCATTTAAAAACAATGTAAAAGACTACAGGTAAGTACAGATTCTATGAAGAAAAAAATAGCAACAAAACAAATGGAATTAGAGAGGCATTTTATAGATATCCACTATGCCTGAAAATGTACATCAACAGCATATAAAAAAAAAGATGAGAAATCCTATTATGTAGTGTATGCAGTGCAATGATAAGCATAAGACTGAATGTAGATGTAACATTAAGATTGCAATAATCATTTACATAACTTACAGGTAGTGGTATAAAAATAAAATGACTAACATTAGAAATGTAATGTCATTTTATTCTGCAGATTACATATAATGTACACCTATGTGAAAGCCACAGCAATGAAACAAGATGAAAGTTTCAAAACTAGAATCTATGACCATCTTAATCTATGGGGCCTGTCATGTAAGGCACATCTGTGAGCACGTGACTTGTGTATGCGACAAGGGTTAATACCTCTAGCTATCTAGCTGACTCACTTATCTCCCTGCAGCATCCAAAAAATGAACTATATCTCCCCCCCCACACCCCCCCGATCAATCACACTACACCTCAATACGCTGCCACCATACATTGGATGACGATACAACTTTCTATTGGTATCGGTTTCACTCCAGAAACCAAGTCAACTATGCAACTTTGTATTGGTGACCCTGTGCCCATATGTATAGCTGTTTGCCAGAACCTGGCAAAATTTAAAACTAACTGCTAAGTTAATAAAAAACGGTGGTGGTGGTGGGGGAATTATTGGTGCTTAAAGCACTACAAGAGTCGATCTGAGAATGTTCCACAGGTTTCCGTGTGGTGTCTGTTGTGTTTTCAGTGAAGCCACATGCCCTCTGAGAGTCTCAGAAAGAAAGGGAGCTCTGTGTTTCTGCGGTCGCATGACAGGAGAAAAAAGTATGTGGCACTAAAAAGGTTAAACACTTTATACCAGTAGTACGCATGTTGCTATGTACAGGAGAAAAAGAGAGACAATAGCTGAGAAGTTTAATTCATGTGTGACTGGTTGCATCTGGATAAGACTGAACAGCTGAGAGCTGTAAATTGTGGAGATTTCATCCAGTGATGTGACCATTGGAAAGCAGAAAGCATGTGCCAAACACCTTTGTCATGTTCAGAAGCAAAATGAATCTTCATCAGAAAAACCACTGCTTAAACGACAGCAATAGTAGCAAATATGTTCCACCTGTCATTAGACCTACTAGAATGATACCTTTCATGTGACAGGACCAAAAAATAGTCATAAATCTTCTCTAGCCTCCAGAATAAAATAAAGGCGCTGTTATCGTCTGATTAATTCCCTGTACCTGCAGATTCTGTATCTGAAAATTCACAAATGACTGCTTTATTCATTCTGAAGAAAATCATTTCTGACAACCAACCTAAGATAATGTATTTTGTCAAATCGCTCGAACTGTCGCATGGATTGAGCCGATTTGGTTCTTATCACCATCTCACCGTTCAGAAATACCAGGAATTATACAATGAGTTACAGTTTGAAGAATTTGTATAAGATAATGGATATTGCTACTGTCATTTGATGGATTTTTTATTAACCCTTTATGTGTCGGAGGGGCTGCGGCACCAGAGTGACACGGCCCCTCCGACAGATCCCGATCATGTAATCGCTCCTCAAAGCGATCCCGTGATCAAGGCATCACTTAATCTGTAAATAGAAGCCACAACGTCACATGGCCCCTAGAATGTCAGACCCCATAACGTAATGGCTACGTCCTTGGGCACCCAAAGGGTTAAAGTAGCAATTCCACCTGCTTGTTACCTTGTTAAACGGACCACAAAAAAAACCATCTCAACAGGAGTCTAGTTCATTGTGATATCAGTGTCCGAAGTAACCTGCAGCGTGGCTTCGTTTGAAAACAATGGCAAGTTTCTGTAGGTGATTGTACTAAATCCCAGCAAGCTAATATATATAGTCAAAAGGAGTGCTACTGAGCATGGCTAAATGTATACAACAAAAGACAAAAATACCCAATGCTACATCCAATGTGACAAAATACATAGTTAAATACTTCAATGTTAGTATTCTCATGAGTAATGGTCATTTATTTAACCCTTTGGCCAAAGCTTACAGTATAAGCCTGCAGCCACTTCACGGCATGACCAGTATGCAGGTCCTAACACTGCGAAAATTCTCATTTACCTTTGCTGTGGAGAGAGAATGGCCTTAGTGGATCTGTCCTGCGCAGGTACATGAAAAACCTGCTACTTAATTGATTGTGGGTTAATTCATTTTAATTGTCAACTGGTATCAGTTGTTTGGAGGTTAGTGGCCCCTCCTCCCAGGGTTTAAGCTCACCCCATCCCATTTTTTAAGTAGCAGGTTTTTCCATGTACCTGTGCAGGACAGGTCCACTGAGGGCATTCTTCCTCCACAGCAGAGGTAAATGAGAATGTTCACAGGTATTGTAGTGTTAGGATCTGCATACTGGTCATGCTGTGAAGTGGCTGCAGGATTATAATGCTTTGGTCAAAGGGTTTAACTAAATGACCCTTACTCATTACAATACTAATATTGAAGTATTTAACTATGTATTTTGTCACATTGGATGTAGCATTGTTTTTTTTTTTTTTTGTCTTTTGATTGTTATACTAAATCATGTAAAGCAGGCCTGCACAACTCGTAAAGTGCGAAGGGCCGAACTGCTCCAAGGAAAAATAAATTGGGCCGCACGGGTAAAATCATCATCATCATCATCATCATCATCTCTCCTCCAGCACCCATCATCATCCTCATATCTCCCCCAGAACCCAACACTATCAACCATTGCGATACTCCCCATCTATCTCTCATACCCCCATCTCTCCCCCTCACCCACACACAATACACCCCTCCACATCAAACACACAATACCCCCCTACACACCACACACATCCCACCACCCCCTGCAGCTCACATCCCACCCCCACTGCAGCTCACATCCCTCCCCCCTGCAGCTCACATCCCTCCCCCCTGCAGCTCACATCCCTCTGCCCCCTTGCACCTCACATCCCTCTGCCCCCTTGCACCTCACATCCCTCTGCCCCCTTGCACCTCACATCCCTCCCCCCTGCAGCTCACATCCCTCTGCCCCCTTGCACCTCACATCCCTCTCCCCCCTTGCACCTCACATCCCTCTCCCCCCTTGCACCTCACATCCCTCTCCCACCTTGCACCTCACATCCCTCTCCTCCCTTGCACCCCACATCCCTCTCCCCCCTAAACCTCACATCCCTCTCCCCCCTTGCACCTCACATCCCTCTCCCCCCTTGCACCTCACATCCCTCTCCCCCCTTGCACCTCACATCCCTCTCCCCCCTTGCACCTCACATCCCTCTCCCCCCTTGCACCTCACATCCCTCTCCCCTCTTGCACCTCACATCCCTCTCCCCACTTGCACCTCACATCCCTCTCCCCCCCTGAACCTCACATCCCTCTCCCCCCTTGCACCTCACATCCCTCTCCCCCCTTGAACCTCACATCCCTCTCCCCCCTTGAACCTCACATCCCTCTCCCCCCCTGAACCTCACATCCCTCTCCCCCCTTGCACCTCACATCCCTCTCCCCCCCTTGCACCTCACATCCCTCTCCCCCCCTTGCACCTCACATCCCTCTCCCCCCCTTGCACCTCACACCCCTCTCCCCCCCTTGCACCTCACATCACTCTCCCCCCCTTGCACCTCACATAACTCTCCCCCCTTGGGTGGGTGACAGTGACTGGGTGACAGTGACTGGGTGGGACACAGTGACTGGGTGGGTGACAGTGACTGGGTGGGTGGGTGACAGTGACTGGGTGGGTGACAGTGACTGGGTGGGTGACAGTGACTGGGTGGATAGGTGGGTGACAGTGACTGGGTGGGTGACAGTGACTGGGTGGGTGACAGTGACTAGGTGGGTGACAGTGACTAGGTGGGTGACAGTGACTATGACAGTGACTGGGTGGGTGACAGTGACTGGGTGGGTGACAGTGACGGGGTGGGACACAGTGACTGGGTGGGAAGAGTGACTGGGTGGGACACAGTGACTGGGTGGGACACAGTGACTGGGTGGGTGACTGGGTGGGTGGGTGGGTGACAGTGACACTGACAGTGACTGGGTGGGTGGGTGACAGTGACTGGGTGGGTGGGTGGGTGACAGTGACTGGGTGGGTGGGTGGGTGACAGTGACTGGGTGACAGTGACTGGGTGGGTGACAGTGACTGGGTGGGTGGGTGACAGTGACTGGGTGGGTGGGTAACATTGACTGGGTGGGTGGGTGACAGTGACTGGGTGGGTGGGTGACAGTGACTGGGTGGGTGACAGTGACGGGGTGGGACACAGTGACTGTGTGGGAAGAGTGACTGGGTGGGAAAGAGTGACTGGGTGGGACACAGTGACTGGGTGGGAAAGAGTGACTGGGTGGGACACAGTGACTGGGTGGGAAAGAGTGACTGGGTGGGACACAGTGACTGGGTGGGACACAGTGACTGGGTGGAACACAGTGACTGGGTGGGACACAGTGACTGGGTGGGACACAGTGACTGGGTGGGTGACTGGGTGGGTGGGTGACAGTGACAGTGACTGGGTGGGTGGGTGACAGTGACAGTGACTGGGTGGGTGGGTGACAGTGACTGGGTGGGTGGGTGACAGTGACTTGACAGTGACTGGGTGACAGTGACTGGGTGGGTGACAGTGGGTGGGTGGGTGACAGTGACTGGGTGGGTGACAGTGACTTGACAGTGACTGGGTGGGTGGGTGACAGTGACTGGGTGGGTGACAGTGACTGGGTGGGTGACAGTGACTGGGTGGATAGGTGGGTGACAGTGACTGGGTGGGTGACAGTGACTGGGTGGGTGACAGTGACTGGGTGGGTGACAGTGACTGGGTGGGTGACAGTGACTATGACAGTGACTGGGTGGGTGGGTGACAGTGACTGGGTGGGTGACAGTGACGGGGTGGGACACAGTGACGGGGTGGGAAGAGTGACAGGGTGGGACACAGTGACAGGGTGGGACACAGTGACTGGGTGGGTGGGTGACTGGGTGGGTGACAGTGACAGTGACTGGGTGGGTGGGTGACAGTGACTGGGTGGGTGGGTGACAGTGACTGGGTGACAGGGTGACAGTGACTGGGTGACAGGGTGACAGTGACTGGGTGGGTGGGTGACAGTGACTGGGTGACAGTGACTGGGTGGGTGGGTGACAGTGACTGGGTGACAGTGACTGGGTGGGTGGGTGACAGTGGGTGGGTGGGTGACAGTGACTGGGTGGGTGACAGTGACTTGACAGTGACTGGGTGGGTGGGTGACAGTGACTTGGGTGACAGTGACTTGGGTGACAGTGACTGACAGTGACTTACCTTGACCCGGGTGGGTGCAGGTTGCCGCCGGACGCTTGCTCCTCCTGCCCCAGATATCCCTGCGGCAGCTGCCTGGGACGGGAGGTGGGCTTGGTGGCGCGGGTTGGGGGAAAGGGGGGGGGGAGGAGGGCACGGGAGGTGAGCTCGTGGGGGACGCGAGAAGCTGGCCGCGGAGGGAAGCGGTGAGAAGCAGGCCGCTGGAGGAGCTGAATTATTTAATTATTACTTCCCCCTCCGGCCCACGTTGGGAGCAGGGGGGGGGAGCGGGCCCGCAGAGGAGCTACATGTTGCTTCCCCTTCCGCCCCACGTTGGGAGCAGGGAAGGGGGAGGGGAGCGGGCCCGCAGAGGAGCTGCATGTTGCTTCCCCTTCCGCCCCGCGTTGGGAGCAGGGAAGGAGGGGGTGGGGGGCGGAGCGGGCCTAGCGCATGCGCGCCGGGACCGCAGGGAATCGGCGCCATTTTTTTTTCAAAGTTTTTTTTTTTTCAAAGTTTTTTTTTTTTTTAAAGTTTTTTTTTTTTTCAAAGTTTTTTTTTTTTTTTAAATCTCATCGAGGGCCACACAGAGAGGCCAGGCGGGACGCATGCGGCCCGCGGGACGCGTGTTGTGCAGCCCTGATGTAAAGCATAGGCATATGAGCCACACCTTGTACTTTTTGCAAGAAGATGGAAAGCATTGGCCTTTATGTTCAACCGAGTCAAGCAGAAGAACCCAAGTATGGTAGCTCTTGCAACAGATCAAGTTTACTTACTGAAACTAGATTTGTGTTTTCAGTGAGTATTTTCACTTGAGCTCTTACTTATCACTTGGTTAAAAGGACATGCTTGAGGGATAACCTTTAGGGTTACTACTTTATAATGGGCACATCATATGAGTACAGTAACAATAACTGACAGTGCTACAAAAGCAACCCAATTTACAGACTTGCATTAGGACTGTAAGCTGCTAATTCATATAATTATGAAAGCATCTCAGGGCTGTAATTAATGCGGAATGTGGAGGAAATGCTATTGTGCTCACTAAACTAAAACATTTTGTATTTTAATTATCAAGCATGATTTACACCAAAACTGAACATTTCATTCCTATTGCAAAAGAAAAACATATGGGGCACAGATATAGAAGATAAAATATAAGTAACAATTAAATAATACATAAAAGTAAAATCGCTCACGGAAGTGTTGTGATTGCTGTGTGGTTGCCTGTGGCAGGAGACCCAAGTCCCTTATTAGCCAGGATGCCAGAGAACTGCTGCTTTCCCTCCACTCTTCAGTCACCTCCTATGTGCCTGGAACCACTGAGATGTGGGAGCCCTGCGGTGTTGTGAGGGTGGTGGGAGCTCTATGGTGCGTGGGCAGGCCCTGTTTGCCCGCAGGGTTCGTTTCTGTGCTCCGTTTCAGCTCATCGCATCCTGCCCCGGCGTCCTAGTCATCGCGGCAATGAACTGAAAGTGATGTCTCCTCTCCCGGAAATGGGTATTCCCTTCAGGCGCTTCGGTTACAGATTGGCAGCAGCCACAGTGGTGAGCCAGCCTAGATCCTGCAGTCTATGGTACACAGAAACAGTAGACCGGACAGCCATAGTGAGAACAAGCATCCGCAGCCCAGCATGTAACCGAAGCGCTTGAAGGGAATCCCCATTTCCGGGAGAGGAGACGTCACTTCCGGTTCATTGCTGCGACGACCAGGACGCTGGTATGTTTTTCTTTTGCATTTGGAGGTTGTTTCACGAGGATTGGTGATCCTGGAATTGGGGTAGCACTCATAGATCAACACACCATCTGGAAAGGGGGTGGGGGGACAGTGCGGATTGGTCTAATACCCATAAAGTCTACCTCTCTCTTCCCCTACATGGACTGTGTTTAGAAGTTTTTTTTACTGACTACACCATCTTAAATTTATGTGCATGCTGCTGCAGTACATCATCATTTAAGGGTTTATCTATCAGAGGTTTTCATGATATCTTAGGATATCTTTTTTATTCATTATCTTCTTTTATTATGTGTATTTTTTTTTTCTCTTGCATACACGTATGAGTCATTGAGACTTATCCTATGTAGGATCTTTTTAATACCCTCATATATACAGACCTGCTTTGTTGGTTTCTCCGGCTCCACTCATCAAAAGCGCGGACATCTATCGTTTTTTGGGGGGGAAGATATAATCAATATACATCCCATTTAACTCTAAGCAACTCTTCGTGTTGTTATTCACACCTGTATTTCACAGGGATATGTCAAACGGAACAAGGATTTGTTTGTTTGTAGTTCGGCACCTGTCCGGCAGATGGCAAAGTGAATGTTTTTTCCTATGGGGGATGTTCAGTACAGTACAGTACATACAATATGTCTGCAACAGGTGTTTGTCGGATACTGCTATGCCTTACAAGAAACCATTGTGATATGGCCTTGATCACTCAAAGTGTTATCAAATTTGGGTTGTTTCAGTTTTTTTTTTTTTAACAAAATAGAAATGTTCAGTGCGTTCTTATACATTGCCTGCACTGCCGACTTTGGCTTTGGGCACACAGAACAGAGTATTGGAGAATGTCAACTGCTTATAATCGTCCCGAATGCAGCTTTGCATATATGATAATTTCAGCAATTAATGATAGAGCAGATAAGAAAGCCACTGTATCAGAAATATATGACTATATCATTGGCAATTATCCATACTTCAAAAATTAACTTTACCCCGGGGGCTGGAAGAATTTTGCACAATATACTTTGTCAATTAATGATTGGTTTATTCGCATACCCAATACCCAGGGATTAGAGAGGGTTATTGATCATTGCTCCCAACTTCTGCAGGTATGTTTGATCATGGAAACTTCAAAAGGAGAAGAAGCGGGACCGAGAGATTGAATAATCGTACTTGCTAATCTCACAATGTGCCACCATCTGAGTATCAGCAGGAACAGTAGCCCCTCCTCCCCCACCTGACTATACGTTTTGCGATCCCTCTGGCTACCTTGTCCTACCTGACTGCTATCAGCAACAATCTCAACCTGATTTTACCTCTATGGCTAATTCTAAGCCTTTCCCAGTAGCATCTGCAAGGTTGGCAAGGTTTCTAATGAAGGTAAATATAATGTACAATATACAGTATTAACTTTTGTTCCCAATGACGTGCACTAGAGCGTTAGTTCACAAATGTGCAGTCTGTTATACAGTAGCTGTATAGATAGTACTTAAAAGCATTGGGTTTTTTGTTCAGAAATCATCAAGAAAGATTGGCAAGGTTTCTAATGAAGGAAAATATAATGTACAATATTGTATTAACTTTTGTTCCCACTGACACGAATAGCCCGTAAATGCATTGATACAGGCGCACTAGAGCGTGAGTACACGCATGCGCACCATGCTATACACGACCTGTATACAGTACTGTACTTAAAGCAGTGTCTGCTTTTCTTTTCAGAACTGAATGTGTCAAATAGACAGCAATAAGACGCTGAAGATGATGGTGGGGGACACACAAGATGAAACCTGCTCTACCTACGGTGACCAGAGGTCATGAAACAGACAGGTGCACTAGGCAACAGTGAACAAAAGAAAGGGGATTCAGACGGAGCACAGACACTCTGAATGGAGAAGCATGCACTCAATGTCTGTGTGGGAGTAGTACCTTACCTAAGGGTGTCACGTACACAATTTATTGCACTGATAATTATAGTTTAAAATCAAGGTTTACTTAGTATGCATTAAAATAATGAGGACCAGGCTGTGAGAAAAATACAATCATATTAAACAGTATCAGCACAATGTGCTCTGGTTCTAGAAAGGCCTTTGCAGAGAAGCATAAATGGGGTGCGGGGAGCGAGTGCAGCTCCTGCACCCAGATAGGTACCCACACCCCAGGTAGGCCCCAACTCCCCACCAGATTAGTGGGTAATTGAGTAGGGACGGCCCAAGATAGGGACGCTGCCCTTATTGTTAGTGTGCTGTCTTGTCAGGGTCACGGCTGTCAGTGTCGTGAGGTCTGACAGGCAGGCACAGTGTTAGTGCAGTACGTTAGCTGCAGGTAGCGAGTAGGTAGTAGCGCGTTATAGCAAGTGCTGAGAGTACTAATAGATAGTTAGTTAGAGTCAGGACCGGGAAGAGCTAGGGGGGCGGGATAGGCCATTAACCCCTTAGGTCCCAGGTAGGTTCTCATTCCCCAGCTTGTGGTTCTACAGGGACAGGCCCTAGGTTAGGGACCGTGTCACATAGTGCCAGTGATAGACAGGGACACAGCGGCTGCAGCGTTCCACGAGAGACGACTTGGGCTCAAGTCGGTACCCAGAGACCAGAGACTATCTCCAGGCAGGCAAGTGGATACAATTCGCGGGGTTTTTGGCAGACAGACAGTTGGTGACCGGAGCAGCTAGGGGAAGGAGGTAGGGTGCAGGAGTCAGTGACTCCCTGCACTAGGCCAGCATTCCCCTAGGCCCCAGATAGCCCTGAGTCACAGTAGCTGTGTGTTGTTGGGACAGGCCCTAGGTTAGGGAACCTGCCCCATTATCTATTTGTTAGTTAGGGTACAGCGAACCTTGCGGTCCCTACTGAGAGACTTGGGCTCAAGTCTCGGTCGTTTAAGAATGCTGGACTATCTCCAAGGAGGATCCTGGATATCGTGGAGGAGCGCGTCTGACCCTTTGCGAAGTTGTTGCTGATCCGAGCACCGGAGTGCTCGGCAGGTACTATACGTATACAAGTGCACCAACGGGCCCTTAGTATAATAGTGACTGCGCAGTCACACATATTCTTTCGCCTAGATTGCGGGACATTGTGTGGGGTACTGGACACGGGGTGGAATCACCTGGTGTTGGGGAAGCGTCCTGCGCGACGCCGTTAGTGTCTCCTCTAAAGGGGGACACCAGTTATTATGGTATTGACATGATATGTTGCTTTGCATGTTATTAAAGGTATTGGTTATTATACATCCAGTGTATGTGATTATTGTATTTGTCCTGCGAGGAACTACTCCCCCTCTGGAGGGAGCCATCGCAGGTGGAGGCGCTGCACCGAGTAAGTGGTTACTCATAGTATCATAATTGCCCCAGTTTCCCCTGGCGGAAGCTCAGCTCTCTTGTGAGCCAACAGGTAACGCACCACACACCTGGTAACACTCTATGTTTCTCCGCACCCACACTATAATCTGCGATTGGGTGGGGGAAAACCCGTTACACAGAAAATGCCAAATTTCAGGTTAGTACACACGGTAGGCCTACACAAGGGATTTTTAATTTTTTTTTTAAGTATCTTTTTATTAGGATTTTTACAGATACATTTCATTACAGCATATTGTATTTACAGGTAGCCAGAACATCCTATAATATACTATGGTCTTGTTGCATATATTTGTCCTCTTTTTCTCTCTAGGACAACTGTTTAGTCAGCTTCGGAGCTTGTCCAATTCAAGGGAATTTTAAGATTTTCTTGCATCAATTTAGTACCAAAAAGCAGTTTGAGGCATGAGGTAGTACATAGGTCCTGGACTTTGAATGCTATCATAAGTTAGTGTTTGTAACTGGTTTTCTGTGAATTCCCCTCATTTGGAGCCAGGGTTGCTCATTTTTAGCATCCGCTGTGTCATAGATTTCAATAGTGTCACAGATCTTTTAAAAAATTTACTTTTTCATCAAAATGACATTTTCTTTAGTGGAGATGCCCAAAACCTCACTAGTTTGGATCCTTGTAGGTTGACATTTCTGTTTTTAAATAAACTAAATGTAGGTGAAGTATTTTTGTTAGATCTGAAAGATTTGTACAGGCTTTAATCTTTTTTGGTAACGAGACTGTTTGTCAATCCTCAGATCTTCAGGTATATTCTTGTTTTCTTTTGAATTTTGTTGGTTAAGTGACTAATGTCATCATTAGTTATGCAGGACAACGCGGATAAACATGAATCGAGCTGTCATGAGTATCATGGTTGTAAGAAGAATAAGTTGTTTGCAAGCACAAGAAATTGGTTGGTGTTGGTGGGACATGATCTAAACGTGTGCAAGCCCGGAATAAAATAGAATTGCATTGTAATAAGCACAGTTTTTAAACTAGGTGTTCATTACATATATGAAAGGATGAAGCAGACAACATACAGTATACAGATGTAGCTATCGTAACCATTCTATTTTTAGGTATGCCCAAGCACACTGCAGTATTCTGCTGCATAATTAACATTGAATCCTGTTGAAGCTCTGTGATACTGAGCTTCACTGTGATATTGAGCCTGGGTTTGTAGAGGTATCTGGGGAAACATTAGGGACCACTGAATCTGTAGCCCATATTTACTAAGCATTTCTATTGCATACAGTAAGACACTCCTGTGTTTTGGAATACACCTTACCGTCCATAGCACTGCTTTGTAAATGTGGGCCACAATGTGTTGGTTCAATTGCTACATTTGCTCATTTGTTACAGATTACAGCTAATATTAGAATTATTGTTTCTCATCAGCGTAAACTCTCTTGGTAATATTAACATGCTTTAAATATTAACAACAACATGTATAAAGGGAATTATGCAGCAACAGTCACACAAATAACATCATTTTAATCTTGGATTTCTTAGTGGATTTGACAAGACACTTTGCTCCATTTGTGTCCTGTGTGGGTCCGTTTGCATCTTGGGGAGTGTCAATAAGGGGAGTTACATTTAAGGGTGCTGAACTCCAGTCCTCAAGTCCCCCCAACAGGTCAGGTTTTCAGGATATCCCAGCTCCAGCACAGGTGGATCAATCAGTCCCTGCTTCAGCACAGGTGGCTCAATCAGTCCCTGCTTCAGCACAGGTGGCTCAATCAGAGGCTCAGTTTTTGACCGAGCCTCTGATTGAGCCACCTGGGCTGAAGCTGGGATATTAGGAAAACCTGACCTTTTGGGGGGGCTTGAGGACTGGAATTGAGCACCCCTGAGTTACATGGCGCACATATCGTAAAGGGATACGTCAAATTTGGCATCTCTCAGAGTCATCTCCCCCCCCCCCTTGCTTCTATTATTGGAAACATTCACTAGGTTTGAGGTGCCACAAACATCTAACTGATCTTTGGTATCAAATGTAGAAGACGTTCCTACATTTTCTGCAGACACAAGTGTACAATAGGGTGATTAACGAAAACAGACCTTTCTTTCTGTTGATACATCTACCCTTGTATGTTTCTGTAATCACAAACACAATTCAAGTAACAAAAATGTGCAGTTATCCATATATTACAGAGCTAGCTGTTTTTCGGTTGCCATGACACCATTTCCACGAACTGTAATTTTTATGGCAGTTTATGTTCTGCAAGATCAAAAAAATTATTGGATTGAAAATCTGCTTCTGCATCTGATGACGTGCGCCCATATTTACTGTGCGGATCTATGCCATAAGAGATAGATTTAAGTAAACGGGAAATAAGCAGTGGTCAAAGTGACTTTAAAAAAAGGTCTTGATATTTGTACTTGACTCTAAAAAATTCTTTATTAATGTAAGTGTGTGAAAAAGCGATTTTAACCACATTTTAGAAAGAGTTATACAATATCTATGTTTCGAAAATAATATGAGAGATAGACTTACTCAAATAAATCTATTTTTCTTTACATAGAAAGTGTAACAAAAATAGTTGTACTGTCCCCCTTGGATCATCACATTTTGCTTACTGGTGCCACAGGCACCAATCTAAGACTGTAAGCTACAAGCAGGAGCCTATTGTGCATGTAAACTTTTATGTACAGGACTATGTGCAATGTTAACGATATAAAAGAGCAAAATGCATAAACCCTAAACAACAAGGCTATCCTCAAAATGACCATCATTTATCATCCTGAAAAACTAGCGTGGTATTTAAAGATGTTTCTGCCACAGGCTGCTACCAGACAAATTGCCTTGCTATCTCGCAGGCCTCCATGAGATGCTTAGTGACCATGATTTTGTTAACAGGTAAATGGCAACAGACCCTGCTGGCAAGAAATGTACAAGATTCAGAGAACAATCACATACAAGACTGGAAAATGAAAGATTAAAAAAAAAAGAGCTGGGTAACTTTATTTGAATGGAAAATACACGTTACAGTAAAGGGAAAATTTAATGGAGTTAACTCCCAGTGCAGTACAATGTGTTGCAGGCCCTTCAATGTTGAAGGGTTAATCCATATACGTTTAAAAAGGCTTTAAGATTTTATTAGTAAACAAATTATATGTGTTATTTTTTTTTACCAAAATAAACCTAATATAAAATAAATGAGGATCAGCACAGTAGATTTTTTTGGCTTGGAGTAGGATAATCATAAACTGGGGCATAAAAAGACCAAACTAAAAGATGGAACAGTATTACTACCACCTTTGCTTTTCTAACAAAACACTGGAGCCCTTTTCAATGACCTACAAAAATGTACATCACAAATAAAACAGTGGTGCACAATGTCAACAAAAGGTTGAATGTTCCAGATATTATTATTATAATAATAATATTTTTTTCTTATGTGGAAATGATCAGGCAAATAGCAAAGCATTGGCAGGTACAATGTGTACCTTACAATCTAATTTTGCTGTTTAACGTAATGTACTGAGAGAAAGAGACTTGCCTCAAGCTACAGGGAGAGTTAACATTAGGATTCAAACCAGGTTCATCTACTTTAAAACATCAGTCCAAGCTGCTGTTTTTTTTTTTTTTAATTTGTATTATTATTATTATTTCCCTTTAACATGTGCATCAATACAATCCACACAATGATAAGTAATTAGCTAAGTTGCTGATCGATCCGTTCTGCTGTGATTGATCGGCGAAGATTCGGCTTGAGGGTTCGCTAAATGGCTGTCAGTGCAGCAGAAAAGGACCAAAGATGCAGAGTTCTGTGGGGAAGATCCTGTGACCAGGCAGTCACTAGATACAAATTGGTGCACTGCTAGAGAGAGGGCAGGGCTCCAAAAGAGGTGTGCCAGAGTCTGTTTCAGAAGAGGAAGGGGATATGACTTTGTAAATGGTTGCTATAGAAACAAAAAATGCTTGTTTCATTATAATACATTTTTAAGATAATTAAGAGTTGTTTTAAAAAATGCTACAAGTATTCTCTCATAGTACAGAACTGATTTATTTAAAAAAAAAAACACACATGTAGGATACTGCTTGGTCTGCAGCTTTAAAAGCAGTGTTCTACCACTACCCAGACATTAAAAGGAAATAATGTCACTGGTAACCATCTATGTAGGGCAGTGTGTATGCCCTTGTTCCCAGTGTTATTATAGACAGGTTCATATGGTATAAAAGCATTGTTATTATAGACAGGTTCATATGGTATAAAAGCATGTGTACGTCCATATTTACTAAGTTATGCAATGCCATAAGACACCATATAACATAACAAAAGTGAATAGGCCGTAAGGTGTCTTCTGGCACTGTAAAGGTGTATTATGCTACAGCCCCTCTAAAATATGGAAGAGCAAAAGAAAATGCAACATATCGGAAACCTGGGAGAAGGCGGCTGGGCTATTATAAGATACTGGTGACATGGTGTGTATCACGGAGGAGACTCCTGGAGCGGGTACGACCTCGGTGGCTGGAACAGCGGGTAGCAGGCAAGGAGAGTTGGGGTCACGGGCTGAGGTCAGTGGCAGGCGGCTAGCAAGAACATCGTGGTCACACGCAGAGGTCGGAGGCAGGAAGCAAACAGGAACGTCGGGGTCACAAGCAGGGTTCAGCAACAGAAGGGCAGGAGCAGAACAGGGGAGCAAGGACTGAGACTATGGAGCAGGGACTTAGACAAGGAACAGAGACTGAGAGCAGGGAACAAACAGGGACAAGCAAGGGCCTTTAATAAAGGTACAGGACTCCAAACACAGAACAGGTACAGAAACAGGAACAGAAGCTGTGGCAGAAGCATGGGCATAAGGAGTCTATAAAACAAAGGCAAGGAGAAAAAGGAAACTATAAGGACAGAGACAGGAGAAACAAGAAGACAGACAGAGGAGCCCCAGAAAAGCCAGAAAGCAGTAGCACACCCGGTGGACAGAGAAAGGAACTATGGCTGGAAGCAGGATGTCTAGGAGACCCTGACAGTGTGTTTAGTTCAGTAGCTAACATGGGTAGTGTTAGAATGCTTTACAACATAACAGGATTGGAAGGCCAAAGGCATGGTTGGTAAGAACTGATAGTGGGGATATAATTAGAGTTTAGAGGTGGAACTAGGGAGGACAGAGCAGTGTGATGACTTTTAGGACAGGAGAAGATCTTCAAAGGAAATGCAGGATCCAACAAGGACTCTGGATGGGGATTTAGGAAGTGAATGCCAAGGCATATGTAAGTATGATGATTGAAGCTGCACACTTCAGAACACATTGCACGAAGTATACTAAGTAGTAAAAATTGCACTTGTCAGCGATGTCCCTGGTGTGCCTTGAACACTGGTCCTGTTCCTTCCCAGTCTGGAGTTCACCCACCAGGACTGCTGTTTCACTGCTACTGCTGTTCTCTGCAGAGGACTTTCTGAAGGATGCTCCAAGATACTAGGTACTGGAGACTGCTTCGAGATCTATGGGATTCTAGAATCCGACGAGTTGCATACTACACCTTTTTTGTATCAATCTTTTTTATTGGCATTGACATTTACAGGAATGAGTACATACTTTTCAATAACATAAAACTGTTTAAGTTTGACTGTATTGAGTACATGCTAGCCAACATTGTTTTTTTAATAGTTGGGATTAAGGGAGTGGAGGAGGGAGAGGGTTGGGAGGGGGGCTGGGAGGGGAGGAGGGTAGACAGACAGAGGGGGGAGGGAGGGGGAACGGGGTGGGAGGAAAGTCCCCCTTAGCTCGTCTACGTCTCCCACCTTTGGGATCAGGGTTATTCCCTTCAATAGGGTTTGCGCTTTATATCTTTATCTGAAGCCCTGGGGGCCTATCCATGGGTCCCATGTGTTCCAGAACTGTGCCATTTTTTTGTGCAGCATAGCTGTTAGTTTTTCCAGAGACATTACTTCGTCCACCCTCCTTATGACTGTGTTTCTTGCAGGGGCTTTGACCTGCTTCCAGGCAGCTGCTATTGAGCACCTGGCTGCAGTCAAGATTGCAGAGACCAGTCTACTCATGGGTGGGGGTAGGTCGTCAAAGGGTTTACTCAGCACCAGGGACAGTGGATCTAGGGGGAGAGGAATACCCGTTGTCTCATAGAGCAGCGTCTGGATCTTAACCCAGAACCTCTGAATCTCCGGACATGACCACCAAATATGGGCCATGTCTCCCTTTTGACCACATCCTCTCCAGCACATGTCTGGGGTGCCGGGGAAGATATGGCTCAGTTGAGCTGGGTTCAGGTACCATTGGAATAGAATTTTGTAGCTATTTTCTTTTGTTACTGTGCAGATTGAGGTTTTTGCCGCCATCTCCCAGATATCCTCCCACTCCTCATTGTCTATTTGTATATTTAGGTCCGCAGACCATTTTTGCATATAGTGGTGGGTCGGGGATTCTGATGCTGACTCTATCCCCCTATATATCTCAGAGATTAGGCCTCTTTGATACCTGCCTTTACTGCATAGTGTTTCGAATCTGGTGGGTGGGGGAAATTTGGAGTTCTGCGACAGCGATAGCAGAAAATGTCTAATTTGTAGGTATTTGAATAGATGGAGGTGTTGGGCTTGGTATTTGTCCCGTACCTCTTTAAATGTTAGAATCACTCCATTGTTCAGCAAGTCTGCAACCAGCCTTATTCCAAGCCCCTGAAATTGGGCAAATTGCTTTTTGGAGCACCCGGGTGGGAAGTTCGGGTTCCCAAAGATCGGGGTGATTTGTGAGGGGGTATTTAGCAGGCCATACTTTCCTTTGCTTTTCAGCCACGAGTCCCACGTGCATCTCATTGCTCCCAGATCAAACCTCCTTGATCCTCCTTATTTTCCACCTTGGGACCACATAAGTAGCTGAAGTGGTAACGGGGCTACGTAATGTGTTTCTATCTCGAGCCAGCGGGCCGCCGCCGGGTCGCAATTCCAAACTACGGCTTGCTTTAGCTGGGCTGCGAAGTAGTACCTGACTACATTGGGGACCCCCAGACCTCCTCTTGGTTTAGCTGATAACATGACCGATCTGGGGACCCTCGGTCTCTTGTCATTCCAGATAAATTGGAACATTTGGGCCTGTACATTTTTCATGGCTGTTAGTGGGACGACTACGGGGAGTGTTTGGAAATAGAACAACAGCCGAGGTAGAATGTTCATTTTGAGGGAGACTATTCTCTAAGTCTTTTTTAATTTGATCAAATAGTAGGGGGTAGTTGTATTGATAGAGGGATCCGTGGGAGCTTGAGATTCTTATACCTAGGTATTTGATATATGTGGTGCTCCACTTGTATTTATAATTGGACTGCAAAAGCTTCCACGTTGTGTTTGGGAGGGATGTGTTAAGTGCTTCTGACTTGTCTATATTTATTTTATAGTCAGAGACTGTTCCAAATTGGTGGAGTACCTTTTGTAGGTTCGGGAGGGAGATGTGGGGGTCAGCGAGGGTCAGGATCACATCGTCCGCGAATAGGGAAATTTTGTATTCCTTTGTGGAGATCGAAATTCCCTTAATGCCCTTTTCTTGTCTAATTTTGGCTGCCAATGGTTCAATTGTTAGGGCAAATAGGAGTGGGGATAGCGGGCAGCCCTGTCTGGTACCATTTCTGATTGTAATTGGGTCTGAGAGTCCTCCTGAAATTTTTACATATGCTGTGGGGTTTTGGTAGAGGGCTCTAACACCCTCTAAATAGGGACCACTAAAACCAAACTTCAGCATTGTTTGGTCTAGGAAGGACCATTTGATCCTGTCGAACGCTTTTTCCGCGTCGAGGCTTGGGATCCTTGCATTGGTTCCTGTGAGATGCACGTGATCGATGATATCCACTATTTTGGGTATTGTCGGAGGCCTGTCTTCTTGACACAAAACCTACTTGATCTGTATTAATGAGTCTGGGGAGAATCGGGTTGAGCCTGTTTGCTAGTATCTTGCTGTCAATTTTGAGATCTGAGTTAAGTAGGGATATTGGCCTGTAGTTGCCACAAAGGAGCGGGTCCCGACCCTCCTTGTGCATTATGGCTAAATTTGCTGCAGTGATGGTAGCGGGGATTGGCTCTCCTTGTAAGAAGGAGTTGAACATGTCAAGCAAGTAAGGGGACAGGGTCAGCATGAATGTCTTATAATAGATGTTAGATAATCCGTCCGGGCCCAGAGTTTTTGCTGGTTTGAGGGAGCTAATGGCTTCGGTTAGTTCTTCTAGGGTGATGTCTTTATTTCGTTTATCTAGTGAGGGGATGGAGCACTCCTCCAGGTATTTCGAGATTGTCTCTAAGGGGGTCAGGTTTTGGCCCAGAGGATGAAGGTTATACAGTTGAGAGTAGTAGTCAGCAAATTCTTGTGCTATTTCTTTTTCGTCATGTGTGATTTTCCCTGATTTTGTGCGGATTTTGGATATTTGTGACTTTACCCGTATGCCTCTAAGTTTCGTGGCTAAAAGCTTATCAGCTTTGTTTCCTTTATCAAGAATTTTTGTTTTGTCTATCGTAGGGCCCTTTCTACTTCCTCTAATTGTGTTTGTTTGAGGGCTGCTCGCGTTTGGTTTAATTGCTTTAGTGTTTTTTTTGGATGCTGTTGTTTTGTGTTGCTGCTCTAGGTGTTTGGAGTTTAGCTTTTTGTTTTTTCTTATAGGCCGATATCGAGATTAATTCTCCTCTAATTGAGGCCTAGTGTGCCTCCCAAAGCATAGCCGGGGCCGAGACCGTACCTGCGTTTATCTGGAAAAAGGAGGAGAGTTTGCGTCTTATAATTGTCTCTGTCTCTGGGCAGTTGAGTAGGGAGTCATTCAACTTCCATTTGTAGGGATTGTTTTTAACAAAGGGTAGGGCGAGGGTGAGTTCCACTGGGGCGTGGTCAGACCAGGTAATTGGGCCGATATTGGAGTGTTGCATACTACTCTTGACCATTCACCAGAACCGGTCCTGAGAGGTTGGGAGCAGAAGAGGAGTTGTAGCAAGCCACTTCCTTTAGGAGAGACACATGGAAGACCGGAGGAATCTTTAGGGTATCTGGTAGTTCCAATTTAAATGCGACAGAATTTACTTGTTTAGCAATCTTGTAGGGACCTATAAATCTAGGCCCGAGCTTCAGGGAAGGAATCTTCAGACAGATGTTCCTGGTAGATAGCCATACGTGGTCTCCAACCTGGAACTGTGGAGCTGGCCGCCGACGCTTATCTGCTGATGGGAGGCTTTAGTTATGTTGGCATGAATCGTCTTCCAGAGAGACAGTAGCTCCTGGACCTTGTCATCTGCCACAGGAATGCCAGATATACACTGGCGACACACTTTATTCGAGCTCGGCTAGTCCCACGAATTCGGGTATACTCGGGTGTATTGAGGTTTGTGACTGTTTTCTGCCCGAGTGCATTGCGTTATTTTCCAGGCAGGGATTGAAGCATTTTATTCCCGCTGGCTGCAATACTGCACAGTATATATATATATATATATATATACTGCATTACAATTCATGAATTTATGCCATCTGGTAGACACGCGAAGCATTGCAGCCTATTAAATCCTAATCATTATCATTTAACAGATCAGCCGCCCGTCAGCCAGGCATGAACCATGGCTGGGAAGGCAAACGCAACGGGGCTTGTCAGAGGTGAGGAGCGGCGCATTCCAGGTATCTGCCAGGTACATACTGGGTATTTGCTCGAATAAAGTGTGTCGCAGCAGTAGAGATGGACGAGTAGACGAATGGAATCCGCACGGCAGAGTCCGTGGTACCTTGGTTTGAATGCTGACAGCACGAGTGGCCACAAAGTCCTTAACGTCCTTGTGACAATTTGTCCACCAGAAGAGGCATTCAATGCAATCCCAGGTCTTCCTAACTCCTGGGTGAGCAGCCACTCTGGATTGATGACCCCAGTGCAAGACCTCACTATGAAACTGGGGAGGTACAAACAACTTGGAATGACATGCGGACATAGACCTAGAATCCTCCGCCTGTGCTTGCAATATCAATTGAAATAGAGCGGAAGGATCAATAATGAAGTGTTTTATTTTGCTATGTGCTGTGTTTTATTTTGCTATGTGCTGTGTTTTATTTTGCTATGTGCTGTGTTTTATTTTGCTATGTGATGTGGTTTATTTTGCTATGTGATATGTTTTATTTAGCTATGTAATGTTTTTGATTTGGGCCTGTTTTTTATTCCTTCCCCATTTCTTGCTATAGTGGGGGGAGAATGATAAAAAGGTTGAAAGAGAGTTTAGACTGGGATGGACGGGGGAGGGTAATGAAATGTAAGGAATCAGGGGTCACGTCCGCCGCAACGTGACCCACCTGCCTTCCGCGGGGTCCGCTGCCACCGCCGCATCTTCCCTTAGGCGGTATCCCCGCCGTGGTGCCGCTCGGCTGCCTCCGGCACACACGCAGGCAACCGCCATTTTGCCGAACCCGCACAACTCACTCTTACAGAGCGCGCGTGTCCACCTACAATTTATTCACACCCCTGTTCTGCCCCTTGCCTCAATTGGACAACCTACTTTTATTACCCCAGTCCTTCCTTTGGCTCATTGCTCTGCATAATCTCCTCTCGAGCAGTTATGGTTTCTGTGCCGTGCTTTCGTTCTGTACTCCTTTCAGGTTTTGACCCAGGCTTGGCTGATTACTCTCTCTGGCTTTCGACCCCGGCTTCCTCCTCTCTACATTTACCTCTAAGACCCTCAGACTCGGCTTTAGTACCACGACTACCCGGATCTTTTCTATCCTCGACCCTCGGCTACGGAACCCACTACGGCACTTCTACTACCCCGGATTCGGCAAGTACCTATCTTACTATACCTATACTTCCTGGCCGACTACGCTAACACCACACTCCGGACACGCTCTCTCCGCTGCGGGTGCGTGTCTCTGTACATCCCACCTCAGGGCAGGGCACGGGTCTGGGCTGCAGGCAGCACAAGTGTAACATGAAACAGATAATGAACTAAATACAATAGAAGAGGAAACCAGGGGTTTTGGAGGTAGAATGGGGGCAAGTGCGAGTTTGACAAGCAGTGAGACACCAATAGTACATACAGATAATACTAGAAAACTTCTAAAGACTAAATCCAATTGGTGTAGAAAGGCAGAAGCAGATAAGATAATAGTACAGAATGGAGAAAAACTTAAATGCATGCTTACTAATGCAAGAAGCCTAACAGATAAAATGGGGGAGCTTGAATTAATAGCTACAAGGGAACAGTATGATATCATAGGCATTACTGAAACATGGTGGGATGAAACTCATGACTGGGCAGTTAATTAAGAGGGTTATTCCCTTTTCGGAAGGATCGAGCAAATAGAAGAGGAGGTGGAGTATGTTTATATGTTAAACCGGATCTAAAACCTATAATAAGGGAAGATGTTTATGAAGGGAATGATGAAAATGTAGAGACTTTGTGGATAGAAATTAGCAGTGGATGTAAAAGTATAAAGAAAATGTTTGTAAGGGTATGCTATAAACCACCAAATACCGGTGAGATTGAGGAAGCTAAAATACTTTTGCAAATGGAGAAGGCATCAAAACTGGGTCATGTTTGCATAATGGGTGATTTTAATTATCCAGACAGACTGGGGCAATGAGATTAGCATTACAACAAACGGAAAAAGATTTTTGGGGGTACTTTAACACAATTACATGACCCAAATTATTGAGGAACCAACCAGGAGAGGGGCAATATTGGATTTGGTAATATCAAACAATGTAGAAGTAATAACAAATATTCAAGTCCTGGAACATTTTGGTAAGCGTGATCATAACATTGTCTCATTTGAAATAAATTATCAAAAAACAGATTACTTGGGTTCAACAAAGACCTTAAACTTTAGAAAAGCAGATTTTAATAAACTGAGGGCTAATCTACAAGTAATACATTGTGATGATATTTTTGCAGGGAAAAAAATAGAAGATAAATGGGCAGTCTTTTAAAACATTTCTCGAAAAGCACACTTATCATCAGTGTATACCCTTGGGTAATAATTATAAAATAAATATGTCAAAACCAATGTGGCTAAATACACAGGTAGGGGAGGAAATGGAAATGGACAAGAAGTGGTAGGCGTTTAAATTCTTTATGTCAGAAGGGACAGAGGCATCGTATCAGAATTTTAAGCAATGTAACAAAAATTGAAAAATGGCAATCAAATTAGCAAAAATGGATAATGAAAAAAGGATTGCAATAGAGTAAGTAAGATCAACCCTAAAAAGTTCTTTAAGTACCTTATTAACAAAAAAATGAGAAAAGAAAATATAGGACCCTTTCAGTGTGAGATGGGCAGGCAGATTATTGGAGATAAGGAAAAAGCAGAGGTATTAAACAAATTCTTTGTCTCTGTGTAAACCAGGGAAGAATCAATTTCAATAGTAGTGCCGCAGGAGGAAGCCACAACCTCCATATTAAAGAACAATTCGTTAACTGAGGAAGAAGTTCATAAGCGGCTTGAAAAAATGTAAGTAAATAAGGCACCTGGCCCCGCTGGTATACATCCAAGAGTTCTCAAGGAGTTAAGTTCAATAATATCCAAACCATTACATTTAATATTCAAGGAATCCATTTCCACATGCTCATTACCACAAGATTGGCGTAACGCAGATGTGATGCCTATATTTAAAAAGGGAGCTAGATCACAACCGTGGAATTACAGACCTGTAAGCCTGACTTCAATAGTGGGGAAACTACTTGAAGGTTTAATACGTCATAATATTAAGGAATACAGTAGAGGCAACGTTTATTCTAACATTTGCCGTAAACTAGCCGGGTTACATTCTGGGTATGTGCTGGGTATGTGCTAGGTATGTTCTGGGCTAGTTTGAGGCACGTTTAAGGCATTTCTGCATTGACTAACGACCCATAGGATTAACACAGCAGGGATCCCTGGCATTCCAATTCAGTTTGAATGGGACTGCCAGGGACCCCCGCTGTTAATCTGATAGGCCATTAATCAATGCAGAAATGCTGGGACTAGTTTAAGGAAAGTTTAAGGCATGTATTCAGAATGTACCTGGGTGTTTCCTGGTTTTTTTGGGGAATTGCCACTGGTTTTTGTTCGAATAAGAGTTGCCTCTACTGTACCTAATGGAAAACAAAATCATTAGTAATAGTCAGCATGGATTTATGAAGGATAGATCATGCCAAACTAACCTTATTTGTTACTTTGAGGAGGTAAGTAGGAATTTAGACCAGGGTAATGCAGTTGATGTGGTCTACTTAGATTTTGCATAGGCTTTCGATACGGTTCCACACAAGCGGTTGGTGTACAAAATAAAGCAAATTGAACTCAGTACTAATGTACAGTATGCATCTGGATTGAAAACTGGGTGAAGGATAGACAACAGAGAGTTGTCATAAACAACTAGCACCCTCTCTATCCACCTTTAAGACCCACCTTAAAACACACCTGCTTATATGAGAAGCTCCATGGCTTATAATTAACACCACACACATTAACCTTAGCCACTTGCAGATGCACTTACCAGAATGCCCTCTAACTGTCTCTGTACGTTCTTCCTGCCAACCAATTCGATTGTAAGCTCTTCGGAGCAGGGACTCCCTTTCCTAAATGTTACTTTTATGTCTGAGCACTTCTTCCCTTTGTGTTATTTATATCTTATTATTTATATGATTGTAACTATTACTGCTGTGAAGAGCTATGTACATTAATGGCGCTATATAAATAAAGACATTCATTCATTCAGGATGTAATATCACTCCAGAAGGACTTGGAGAGACTGGAAACGTGGGCAGGTAAATGGCAGATGAGGTTTAATACAGATAAATGTAGAGTTATGCATTTGCGATTTAAAACCAGAGGATCTTGTTAGGTGTCCAGTATGTTATGCATTTGGGATGCAAGAATAAACGGATGACTTACACATGAAATAAGGATAAATTGGGGGAATCCTTGATGGAGAAGGATTTAGGAGTGCTTGTTGACAGCAGGCTTAGCAATAGTGCCCAAAGTCATGCATTAGCTGCAAAGGAGAACAAGATCTTATCTTGCATTAAACGGTCAATGGATGGAAGGGAAGTAAACATAATAATGCCCCTTTACAAAACATTAGTAAGACCACACCTTGAATATGCAGTACAATTTTGGGCACCACGCCTTAGAAAAGACATTCTGGAACTAGAGAGAGTGCAGAGAAGAGCCACAAAATTAATAAAGGGGATGAACAATCTCCTATTTTGAGGAGAGGCTAGCTAAATTAGATGTATTTACATTAGAAAAGAGACATCTAAGAGGGGATATGATAACTATGTACAAATATATTCGGGGACAGTACAAGGAGCTTTCAAATGAACTATTCATCCCTAGCGCAGTATAAATGACTCGGGGGTATCCCTTAAGGTTGGAGGAAAGGAGATTTCACCAGTAACAAAGGAAAGGGTTCTTTACAGTAAGGGCAGTTAAAATGTGGAATTCATTACCCATGGAGACTGTGATGGCAGATACAATAGATTTGTTTAAAAAAAGGTTGGACATCTTTTTGGAAAGGAAAAGTATATAGGGATATACCAAATAAGTATACATGGGAAGAATGTTGATCCAGGGATTAATCTGATTGCCAATTCTTAGAGTGAGGAAGGAATTAATTTTTCCCCTTAATGGGGTTTTTTGTTTGCCTTGCTCTGGATCAATAAGTAAGTTTAGAAATAGGATAAAGTATCTGTTGTCTAAATTTAGCATAGGTTGAACTTGATGGACGTACGTCTTTTTTCAACCTCATCTACTATGTAACTATGTAACTAGTTTCAGAGGTTTGATAAATTGCACACCTATACTTGTGTAGTAATCAATGGCTTCTTCCTATTTATTTTCCTTATAAATGTTTCTGACACACATAAAATATATTTATTACATCAGATCATGACAGATCTGAGTTATACCAGTTAAAGTAGATGAACTAGTTCACCAGGATGTAATTTAAGCCTCTTTATGTTGAAGACGTCTTCCATATTTAAAATCAAGGTAAGAAAAAGATATGCGGACACTCTCAGTATGCCAAAAGCTGTATGGTCATGGGATCATGACACCCATATGTGTACTGTACTTACTGTGCGTACCCAATAAAAAAATTGATACAAAAAAAAAAAAAAAAATCAAGGTAGGCTAATTAAATAAATCAAATAAAACAATATGCAGAATCTCTAGTGGGCCACTTGTTTGACTAGAACCCCAAGATAAAAAAAGATGGCAAACAGAAGAAATGCAAAATTAAATAAAAAATAAGTTCAGAATTAACTTAATATAAACTCGGGGTAAACTGAAAAAAACATAGAAATGGCCCCAGAAACAGGAATCCAAGAAAATCACAGCAAAGCAAACGATAAAAAAAATATAAAAACAAGATAATAACTAACATCATTAAAAAATATTAAATTACAATATTGTATAAGTAAATAATAAAAATGAATAGCATGAGGCTGCGGCCAAGCAGGGAACGGACGCACTGGCGCTCGTGCGCTGCGCCCTGCGTCCTGCTTGGCCTGGCGATTTGTGGCCGGCTAGGCGCGCGCTCGCCTGGGGGTGCGGCAACGACGTCACGGAGCTGTGTAACTATCTGTACCTACACGTCCTTGGGGATCCATCTCAATGGATTTCATTGTTGAATTATCTCGAAGGATGCAAAACCATCCTGGCAGTGGAAGACCGTCTCACCAAAATGAGTCACTATCACCCCTTTCATGGGGTTTCGGATGAAGTCATATTTGACAGTGTAACAGGGGAGTAATCCCTGTTCAAGTAATGTGCCTTTAATCTAGCAGTGTGGTGGTTAATTGCTGGTAGTCAGTTAATAAACACCACCTGCCTGATTTAGATTGCTTACAAAAGCCTGTCTTGTGAGACAGGAAGTGACTCCTTTGCTCACACCTAAGCTGAACTTTGGAGACAGAGCAGGGGTTCTTGAGTCTTCCAGGAGAGACTGACCAACAGAACACAGATCTCTGGAGCTGACAAATAAGACTTCTAAACCTGGATGCTGACATTTTCTGTGCACGCACGGGTGCGGTTCCAGGAGAGCAGAGAAGCTTACTCTACAGCAGCTAACAGATAAGACTTTCATTCTTAGAGACTTCTTATATCTGCTTATTTCATGCTATGTGTTTGGGGCTGGGAGACATGCTTAACTTAGGGAGTTGTGAATTAATTGTGTAGTATTTTCACTAGAAATACTCCCAAGTGAATGGAAGCTCTGTTCCCCCCCCCCCCCCGTGTTTAGATGGTTTCCTGATGAAAAGGAAAAGGAACAATAAAGCCTTGTTATAATTTCACCTTACAAAAGTCTCCAATTGTAACCTCTGTGAACATCCGTCTACAGACAGGGTACAGTTTATGTCCAAATTGTGGAGAGTCTTCTGTTCCACCCTGGGAATCAACCTGAATCTATCTTCCGACTTTTACACTCAGTCAAAGAACCAAACAGATCCTGGAACAATACTTAACAATGTTTTGTCAGTCACCTCCAGGTCGACTGGGCCAACGTTTTTGCCTCTCGCGACTCAACAAAGCCCATTTTTTGCAAATTACGAATTCTAAATAACCTTCATTCCTTGCCTACCTGTTGCCTGTTTCATTGCCGCTGTCTCTGGAGACTTTCTTCTGTCCCTGTGTTTGCGAGTGGGAAATAAAGTATGGCTCAACTAAAAATCTACGTCTTAAGATCCCCACTAGGAAGCTTGGGGAAAAATACATGGGTATTAAAAATTTTAAATTATTATTAAATCTTTAAAATTTCCTCCAAGATAAACCCGGTAACCTTCCAGCTGCAACGCCTTGACTCGATAAGAGTGCATCTTGTATTTCACTGCTGAAGCCTTTCTGGGAAAAACCCTTACCTGGACAAATTCTTCCTTCTCCTGACCCCATGCCGGTTGATAGCGAGGAGGAGTTTTTAATTGAGAGGATCTTGGACACCAGAATGTCCCAAGGAAAACTTCAGTACCTGTTCTAATGGATGTGTTACAGGCCTGAGGAAAGATCCTGGGATCTGGAGGGAAACATCCGCGCTCCACAACAAGGCCTTTCATAAAAGATATCCTGCTAAACTAAAAAAGGGGATTGCCCAGAGAATGCTCCTTTAGAGGGGGGAGTAATGTCAGTGATATTCATGGTGGGCCATTAACCCTGGTCTTTCTCCTTCCCAGTTCTGCCACCAGGACGGCTGTTTCACTGCTGCTGTTCACTGCAGAGAAATTTCTGAAGCCGGATTGCCTCATCATCACCACCTGTCCCTTGGCCTCAGCCAGGCCCTTCCTGTTGCTCTCTGCCTTATTATTTGGTTTTCCCTTATGGTCAAGCTTCCTTCCCCATCATATTGTTTTGCTGTTGCGCGTTGCCAGACCCTATTCGGATTTACCATGCTGCTCTTCTATCTTCCTTGACTTTGGCTTGTTCGTTGACCACCGCTACCTGCTTGCTGCCTGTCTCTGACCTTGACCGCTCTCCTGACCAGCGCTACCTGCCTGAAAGCCTGTCCCAGCTACTGAACTCCAGCCCCACAGTTCATTCCCATGACAGCAATTTGCAGAAGGTTACAGTAGTCACAGGGGGGAAGAAAAGAATGCACAGGCAGGCCTCGGTTATCCAACGGAATCCGTTCTGGAAGTAGCGTTGGATAGTGAAACTGTTGTAAAGCGAGTCTCATGTTAATCAGTGGCGGTGAGCATTGGATAACGCATTCCGGCGTCAAAAAAATGGCCTTTAGGGTTGCATTGTAAAGCATTGGATATGCCATTCGTTGTAAAGTGAAACGTTGGATAACGAGGATTACCTGTATAAATGTGATGCAGAGCCAAATTACTGAGGTCAACCAGAGACAAGGAAAGTGTACACAAGCAGTGGTTAAGAGAGGAGAAAAAAAACATATTAGGGAATGGAAATGAATATAAAAATAATGGAGGGCATGGAGAAGAAGAGAATTACTAAAAGTGTCTAATGAATTAGTCAACTCAATCGCCAGCAAAATG
Source organism: Ascaphus truei (assembly GCF_040206685.1). Classification (NCBI taxonomy): domain Eukaryota; kingdom Metazoa; phylum Chordata; class Amphibia; order Anura; family Ascaphidae; genus Ascaphus; species Ascaphus truei. The sequence continues at coordinate 354,737,601 of NC_134483.1, read as the reverse complement.
AAGGAGCAGTATGTGACTATGTGGGAAAATGATATCCAGTGGTCAAAGAAGCTGGAAACCTACCACAGCCTACAGACAGAATATACTCAGGCACCCTACCTACTGAAGGTAAAAGACCCAAAGCAGAGACAGACCTTGGGCCAGTACAGAATGAGTGCCCACAACCTGGAAGTAGAAACAGGCAGACACAGACAGAACTGGAAGCCCCGGGAGATTAGACTGTGCCAGCAATGTGAGCTAGGAGAGGTAGAAGATGAAACCCAATTCCTGCTGTGTTGCACACAATACTCTGAAGTGAGGAGTGCCAACCTGGAGAAATTCACAGCTCTTATCCAGAACTTTAATGATATAGAAGAGAACCAACAAATAGTAATCCTCCTGGGAGAAGATAAAACCATAGCAGAACTGGCTCCATACTATATACACCCACTAACCCCAACATCCCTGTGTGTAACTTACCCATGTACCGTGCAATCATTATAGCCACTATAAATGTAATGTGTAATCATTGTACCCCACTTCCTATTATTCACGCTTTGGCAATACTGAAATGCTCTTTCGTCATGCCTATAAAGTTCGTCAAAGCCCATTTTAGTTCTGTTGCGATACGGCAAGTTCTAATTAATTTTGCACTAAAAGCAAATCTAAGCAAAAAAATAGAGTGAGTATTTAGCTTTTAATTAAGTAGGAAAGAGGTCCCTGGCATCTTTGTTTATTGCTGTCACGGTGGAATATGCACTTTCAAAGCTACTTTAAACAACATTAAATAGAAATGGGGGTTTAGAGTTTATTGGCCACGAATATACAATATAACAAAGTGTTTGGTCATGACAATACAGCAGTTCCAGCGCTAAGTATGATTTTTTTTTTTTAGGATTATGCTTCCCTAAAGCTCAAATTTAATGTAAATGCTGTAACATTAAATGTAATAATTGTTGAGTAGGTAAAATATAAAAAGCAAATGGTAGTATTGTCATCCTTGTACACTCAGAAGCAGCAGTTCACTTAGTTCAAAATATGATTTTACAGAATTGAACTGTTTCCCCTTAATCCAGTCAATCTTTAAGTGAAATGTCCTTTTTTGTGAATCTTTTCTTTATTTTACTCTTAATACTGCCTGCATCTGTCTTTCTCGTGTTTCCTCCACTATTGGCCCACAATCTGCCATAAACCATGAACATGTGTGCTATTATTTAAAAAAAAAAAAAACATCAACTACCAATATGTAATATTTAACCACCTTTGGTGCACTGTGAGTACAAGCAATAACTGCTTGTCTTTACTAGTAACTCTTACCTTATTTGTAAAGAACAGGTCACTATAGCAAACCTAGTAGATTAGCATTTAAAACGTGCTTTGTTTATTAAATAAACACGTTTATTTCCATGATATACCATTGCTATCTTATCTACATAACACAACAGGACAGTGCTACTTGGGTAATCCAGACTTGTGACAAACCTTGCTGTTAATCAAAATGTGTGCTCTACTCAGTGTGAGTTAACTTATACATGTGTGTCCTGCACAGGATGACTTTGCCTGTCCTCTAGGTAGGCCCAGAGGGCAATGTAGGCAATAATGACCCATCTGTTCACTACTTACAGATAGGAACCTTTTAATGAAGACAGATGTCGGTCACCCTGCGCTGGCAGCCTACAGAGTGTTAATGAAACCACCTAATGGTCACTTCTCTGTCACCTTTGACTGATTGATGACCAAAAGAGTTTAGCCTGATAAGAAGAAGGGAGAAACTAATGTGTTATCAGTCTTGCTAGGACATCTTTTTCACTTTCTCACACACTCATTCTTCACACCCTTCTTTTTCCATTCCTGGAAAGGTATTATACCTTTGCTATAACATGTCAGAAATTAATTTCTCAAACACCCCTGTCTAATGAAATGAATGATCACACAGCTACCTAAGATAAGGTAAAAAAAAAAAAAAAAAAACAATGCGACTGGAATTAAATCTTTCCACAAAGCACAACACTTCAACAGATAAAATAAAACAGTCATTTTCCCCCTCAATATTTCACACTAGTTATCTGTTACCTTCTTATTTGCATTATAATATGGATCTGGCTAGTGGCTACAGCAGTGATTCACAACCTTTTTTGTTTGGAGAAACCCTTGAAGTTTTTCGAAAAATCTCGGAGAACCCTTATCTGGCTGACACATATTAGGTTCATTTCACACCTCACGAGCCCCCTCTATTTCCCACCCTCTACCCATGTATTTTTCTCCCCTCCATCTCACTCACTCTCCCTCCCCCCTCCCACCTTGCATGTATTTATCTCCCATGCATCTCACTCTTACTCCATCTTTTCCTCACTCACTGCCCCCTCTTTCTCCTCTTACTTGCACCCCCTTCCATCAATTATACCCCACTTTTACTCAATCCCCCCACAAAATACATATAACCTCACCCCGCAATACATAATAAAAGTACCCCCAAATACATATTAAAAAGACCCCCGCCACCCCAATACATTTTAAAAAGACCCCCTCCGCCCCAATACATTTTTAAAAGACCCCCACCGTCCCAATACATTTAAAAAATACCCCCACCACCTGAATACATTTTAAAAAGCCCCCCACCGCCCCAAAACATTTTAAAAATACTCCCACTGCCTGAATACATTTTTAAAAGACCCCCACCGCCAAAAATACATTTAAAAAAAATTGGAAATCACTGGTATAAACCATGAAATCTATGCATGTAGGTAAGTGTATATACACATAGGTATCCTACAAAAGAGCCAGTATATCAGCTGATAATAAGCTAAAAATCATAGCTGAACATCTAACAGCTTCCATTTTTTTCAAAGTCATCTTAAAGGGAGGGACTTCACATCCTTTAAAAAAAAAAAGTTGTCACATGGTTTACTACAACCAATCAGATTGGGAATGTAACATGTGAAGCCTCACATGGGATATCTCCCAATCCAATTGGTTGGAGTAACATATGATGGTAGCCATTTTGTTTTTGGTGGTGTCATCTTAAAGGGAGGAAGCATAGCCTTCCTGATTGGCTGGCTTCCCTCCATTTTGATGACATCCACCATCCTTAAAAAAAATTTTAAAAAAAAGAATCTGTCACATGGTACACCAGCCAATTGGATTGGAGTTGTACCATTTGACACTCAAATGTGACTTCACAGGCCTTATATAAAGGCCTGTCCCGTCTTATTTGAGCTTAAGAAGCCGACAGGACAACATCCGCCCCATTGGATTGCATTACAATTAAAGAAGAGAAGACTGAAGAAAAAAGAAGAAAATAATTTACCAGAAGTTGAGGAGCATTGCGTCAAAGATCAAGAGGTTCCTGCTGCAGTCGGAATCGTAGGGTGATGACATCAAAATGTAAGAAAAATATTGATTGTATGTTATTTCTGTATTTTTGGTATTTTTATTGTATTTCTTTTTTTTTTGCGGTTGCCCATTGACTGCCAATATGTTTATCTATGCCCCTTTAAGGCTATAGATATGCACAGTGACAAGCAATGCATTTTTAGGCAAATGTTGTTTTTTATTTAATTCTTATGTATTGTAATTTTCATTATGTGTTTTTTTTTAGTTTGCCCATTGACTGCCATAGTGGCAAACCATGCCCATGTTATATGGGCATGGTATGCCACTGTGCCAATCAATTGGTTTATTGGCATATTGCCAATGTGTTTATCTATGCCTCTGTAGGGGTATAGGGTATAGCCCAGTGACAAGCAATGTATTTTTTTGCAGATGCTTGTTTATATTTTATTGTTATGTATTGTATTTTTGTTGCTTGTTTTTTTTAGGTTGCCCATTGACTGCCAAAGTGGCACACCATGCCCATATCATATGGGCATGGTGTGCCGCTGTGCCAATCAATTGGTTTATTGGCATTTCTAATTTATTTTTTAATGTAATGTGTTTTATTTAGAGGCTGTATTTTTTTTTTTAGCTTGCCCATTTATTGCCATAGTGGCAAACCATGGCCATATTATGGCCATGGTTTAACACTTTGCCAGTCAATGGGTAGTGGGGGTGGAGGGTGAGGGTAGTTGCCCCAGGTAAGATGGTTAGGCCTCCTGGATGGGTAGCGGGGGAGGTTAACCCCTTAATTACTATCACGGTTACTAATCACTAAGGTGATTAAGGGTTTAGTGGCCATTAGTTTGTTTTCTATTGTAATGTTCCTGCCAACAGAAAACAAGGATGGGGAGGAAGATGAGGAAAGCCTTCATCCTGGCAGGGGTAATTAGAACTTTTATTTACTTTATGCTGGCTCGTTTTATTTTTAATGGGTAAATGCACTATTATCCATATCTGGATAATAGTAAGTGGGGGGGGGTGGTTGTATTTATGTATTGCACTTTAATTTTTTGAATGGGGAAAAGCGCTATTGGCCATCTTTGGTTGATAGCATTTTTCTGTTGTTGGTACAGGGGGTGGGTGAAGGTGGTAATTACTCTAGGGTCGGTGTTTAGGCCTTTCTGGAGGGTAGAGCGAGAGGGTTGTAACCGCTAAGTTAATGAAGGGGTTATCTTCTACTGCCACCCCCTCCCCCCCCCGCAGGGCTTAAACACCCACCATGGGACAACTACAAGCTTCACCCACCCCCTGTACCAGCAATTATGCAGTGCCTTTTATTTAACCCTTTCATTACCTTATCGGTTATTTTTATTGTACATGATTGATACCAAAGGCCGGCGGGGACCCCGAGAGATCCGTGGGGACCCCCATGGGACCCCCAGAGATGCAGGGACCACCGGGTACCGGCGGTGCGCACTGGAGCTGGGAGGACCAGCGGGAACACCCGGGGACCCGCAGGAACCCCTGGGGATCCGTGGAGTCCCCGCAGGTGTCCGGGTGTCGCCGCCAGCCTTTGGTATCAATCCTATGGCTGGTGTCAAAATATTGCACGTTTTTAAAGTATGATCTGGCAAAAAAAAATATTTCGGGCAGTTTTTGGCTTTTTTTTATGGCTTTTTTTTTGCTAGTGTTCTAGTACTATAAAAAGCCATTTCAGTGAGATATTGCCCTAATATCAGAGCTTTGTGAATAGCAACACAGGCAATATTGTACTTTAAGGGCATTTATAGTGCTATACTGTAAGCCACTTATAGAAGTTTAGTGAATGGGCCCCAATGACTCAAATTGTGACAGCTAGTGACACTGGGTACATATCCCCCATTGTCTTTCCATGAAACCCTGTGCTATGATCAGTTAGCTCTAAGCTTCCCTTCTGTGCAATGTCGGTGGTTTTCTTCAGGAGAAAAAAGCTGTTATAGATTTGGAGTAACTGGAACTTGAAAAGCTTTTTGTTGCCTAAGGGTACAAATTAGGTTTCTGAATCATTCAGAGCCGGGAACTAAAATAAATCATATATGATTTCCAATCCACTCTATTATGTAATGTAAATGTATTTAGTTTTTGTATATAGCTTTCCCATCATTTCACGCAATAAAAAAGCAGATTGCTTTTAAAACGCCTATTTCACTGTTCGCATCCCAGCTAGTTTCTTAATGATACTAACCTGGCAATATTTCAAAGTTATATTTACCGGAAACCGGAAGATACCAAAAGCTGGGATCACCATTGCTGAGCTTCCGCAAGACACAAAAAAGTGGGTTTCGGTGGGGAAACTCCTTTAAGTATAATACATTTTTTAAAGTTACACAACATAAGTTATATTACGATTAATGTAGTTCTATCAAAAATTTGGAAAATCAAACAGTGGCAGGCAATATAAGATATAAGGAAGGCCTTTCTTAAAGGATTAGCTTTTGTGAGACCAATAATGGTGTGGGAGAAACGAAAGGTTTAAGAAAATGGAATTCCAGAGGTAATGGGGAGCACAAGCACAATAGTTTTAAGCAGCAGTGGGGAGCTGTTAATACAACTACCTCAAAAACAAATAAGATCTTGAATGAGCACAAAAAACAAAGCCCCCATTACCCATATTAACTGGCGACCTCCTTCAGCAGTGTTGAGACTTTGCACATCAAGGGTGCACAGTAGAATTTCCCCCCTCTGGTCAGTGGCGGAACTACCATATGTGCAGCCGGTTCAGCTGCATCATGGCCCACCACCTTTAGGAGCCCATCCTCCACAGTATTCCGGTATCTTTAAAGGCCCCCTGTCTTCACACCCCTCTCTGGACCCTACCTTTGGTACAGGGCATTAATCGGCAGCAGCAGGAGTCCACGAAAGTGCTCCTAATACAGAAGTTAGGCCCCACCAGAAATCAGGGGCAACGTCCGCAATGGGCTCTGTTGCAGCCGTGTAAAGACCAACTAGGTACGGCCGCAGGGTAGTGGGGGCCTTTTTTTTAATCTACAATGGGGCTCACCAGGGACTAGTTCTGCCACTGCCTCTGATATTACCAAATGGTCTAGTTGCCAGTGAGACATGCATTTGAGGGCATACAGACAACATTACACTTTATTTTATCACTATATCATTTTTGAAAACTACTCTAACCAAACTATTTTTAAATACAATAGAGTTTTTTTTCTATGAACAATACAAGGCACTGCCACTGGCTCTAACCTGTAATGTATGAATATGTTATCCAAACAAATGCTGTGTATGCCAAAGTATGGATATGCTGTCCATATGGGTTATTTTTGTAAACATATTTGGATTCAAATTCTGCCATAAAAAGATTGGCATAGGTGGGTGACAGCCATTGTAAGACAATAAAAACAATGGATAGCTTCTCACAACTTCTCAATACATGTCACAACAATTAAGTTAACAGAGCATAGCGATCCCCATACAGTGGACTGCCAGGACATTACGACTAACCTGAAACACTGTACCTTCAAAACAGACCTTTTCACCAAGCAAAAAGATTGTACCACTTTTGTACACGCAGATACACTAGCTTTCACCAACACAGACTGAAGACAGGGCTCCCACTCAGCCAACAAGTGAGGGTTAAAAGGATTTTGAGTGAGCCTGGAATACTACCACAAAGAATCACTGAGATACACAAGAAATTCCTGGAAATATTGTACAATCAGAAAACAGTAAGCCAAGCTACCAACAGAGTGAACAATATTAAACACACAGGACTACTACAGCCCAACACCAAACGTCTCAGGGGCAACCATTCCCTCACATCTACAGCTGCAATTCAGAGAAAAACAAAAACATTATCTTTAAACACTGGTGTATACTTTAGAGGGATCCTACGGTGAGCCACATCTTTCTGGAAAATCCAATTTGTGCCCAAAAAGGCTTAAGGAACAGCAGAGAAATAGTGGTAAAGGCAGACACAATAGGGAGAAAATACATTCCTGTTGAGACCCAGATATGGTACATTTCCCTGCAGGAGTTGCAGACAATATAATAGTATAAGCGCACATTTGGCACATCAACAAACAGTGAAACAATTGAAGGCCAAATGTTTCTTCCTCTAAGTACTTACTGTAAATTGCTTATCTTCTCAAATGCCCATGTGAGCTACTCTATATTGGTAAAATAACCAGTAGCCACAAGGAAAGGGTCGTGCAGCATAAATCACAGATTAAAAAGCGAGAATGCGATACTTCAGTAGTACATCATTTTACAACAATGGGACAAAACTCTGTCCAACTGTGCTACCAGGTTATAGACCATGTTGAATTTGCACCCAGGGGAGGTGGCAGAGAAACATAATTTTACAGTTTGAAGCTAAATAGACTTATATTTTAGACATTGCAGCTTCCCTTGATGAACGTCTTTAGCTACATTGGTTTTTATAACTGGTGCAGGGTTAAGGTGGGTAGAGGGAATGCCCTTGACACCTAGTTACGTATATTCTCCCCTTCCCCAGCCTGGAAACCCTTGAGTTATGCTTTCTCAGTTATGCCCCTTTATATCGATCCAGTGAGACTGAGGTGGGGACAATATTGATTTATAGATTTCCCCCCTAACAAGCCTACCTGATAGATTGTCAGGGGAATTTTGTTAAATCCTGAGGGACACTCTTTTATCCTCAAGCCTCCCTGAGTTTTTTTCTAAGTGTTTTATATATGTATACTCACCTGGTATCAAGAGCTGGATTTGGTTACATTCAAGTCTATTCTCAACATTTTTGCACCATTAAGGGGCACATTTAATAAGAGCTGGGCCAAGTATTCGCAACCATTCCGGCGTTAACGCCCCTTGATTTTAATGGAATTTAACACCCAAATAGGTGGGATCAGATTAATGTTCCCCTACATTTTTTATTTTTCATTGTTGCCTTATAGATGGAAATGGAGTAGGGAATAATACTCATTCAATTTGTCACCCCTCTACATTTCCATAAACTATATTCCTGACTTTTATTTTTATTTAACAAGAATTGTGTGCTGTCTTCTTCTAAAATAACCTGTGCAATGGCGATTTGTAATCTACCTCTCAGCACCATGTATTTTATCACCACAGACTGAGGTAGATTCAGTATTTTAATACTAATATACATTCATTGTTACTTTTTGACACATTAGGATATTTTCTTTACAGCTGCCTGTATGAGCCAACTCCAATCATTATCAGTATATACAGGCATACCCCGGTTTAAGAACACTCACTTTAAGTACACTCGCGAGTAAGGACATATCGCCCAATAGGCAAACGGCAGCTCACGCATGCGCCTGTCAGCACATCCTGAACAGCAATACCGGCTCCCTACCTGTACCGAAGCTGTGCACAAGCAATGAGACTATAGAGCCTGTTACAAATGCGTTATTTACATCAGTTACGCACATATATGACTATTGCAGAACAGTACATGCATTGATAAGTGGAAAAAAGGTAGTGGTTCACTTTAAGTACATTTTCGCTTTACATACATGCTCTGGACCCATTGCGTACGTTAATGTGGGGTATGCCTGTAAGTGGATACAACAAGAAACAAAGCTAGTCTCAGCTGTTTTGGAGGTCAGTGGCTCCTCCCTCCCAGGGTTTAAGTTCGCCCATCCCCACTTTCAAAGTAAGCAGGTTTTCTTTTCATGCAGCTGGTTGTGACAGGTTCAATGCTAGGACCATTTTTCCTCTAATTATAGAGGTAAATAAGAATTTTAATCAGTTAGTGTTAGGACCTGTAAATATGGTCATTCCTTGATGTGGCTCGCAGGCTTATACGCTTTGGCCAAAGGGTTAACTAAATGACCCCTTTTCAAGAGATATATAGGTATTTTTGTAACATTGGATGTTGCTCTGGACCTCTTTGTTTCTTGTTGTAAACATTTAGCCACGCTCAGTAGCACTCCTTTTGACACTTATATATATATTGTGGTAATTTTGGGGGGTTTCTTAGAGCTTGCTGGGTATCTGTGTGTTCAGTATATAAGTGGGTAATTTTTTTAACTGGGACCCCTATATTGTGTCCATAAATGAGGACGCCTATATGCACTGATAAATAATGAAAACATGTTTCAAACATGTCTGTATAACTCCAATCATTTTCTTATGTCAGCACTTGCTTATAGTACACAGTATATGATTACTCTATTGCAGGGGTGGGCAACCTATTTTTCAATGTAGCCACAGGTGTGGCGAATTAGAAGTGAAAATAGCCACACCATGTAAAAATTGAGGTATTATATTGCGCATGCGAAAATTTTAAACCACACACTGTTTGAACAAGTTTATAAATTCTCCCACCGCAACCCCCTCATCCTCTCACCCCCCTCTTTATCCTACTCTCACGCCACCACCACTACCCTCCTCATCATCATCACCTCACCCCCTCATCACCATCTCATTTAACCCCCATCATCATCATCTCCCCCCAGCACCCTAGATCTCCCCCAGTCCCTTTCAGCAGTCCCCCTCATCATCAAGCACCCACCCCCCGTCCTATGCGTAGGGCACATAGGAGGGTGCATAACGTGCGAGGCGTAGGGCAGGGGAACTGTGGCGGCGGGAGGGGGTAACTCCACAGCAGCAGTGGGGGCAGGGTGGATGCCGGTGTGGGCAGGCTTGGTGCAGCTGTGGGGAGGGGGGTGGTCTGGGCAGCATGGGAGGGGATGATGAGGGCAGCGTGAGAGGGGATGATGAGGGCAGCGCGAGAGGGGAGGGTCAGGGCAGCGCGAGAGGGGAGGGTCAGGGCAGTGCGAGAGGGGAGGGTCAGGGCAGCGCGAGAGGGGAGGGTCAGGGCAGCGCAAGAGGGGAGGGTCAGGGCAGCGCATGAGGGGAGGGTCAGGGCAGCACAAGAGGGGAGGGTCAGGGCAGCGCGAGAGGGGAGGGTCAGGGCAGCATGAAAGTGGAGGGTGAAGGCAGTCTGGGAGGATCTGGGCAGCCTGAGAGGGGGTGGTCTGGGAGTATGAAGGCAGCATGAGTGGGGATCTGGGCAGCAGGAGAGGACATGTTCAGCAAGGGCTGAATGTAAAAACCCTTTTAGATCCAGTTATGAGTATTGTCAGGCTGATGCAGTTGCAGAGTATGGGATAAACAGTGAACAGCCAGGATAGAATGGAGGTTAGTAACTCTGCAGCAGCACAGTCCTGGTAGTATACTTGCCTCAGACTCTGCTTAGGTACCTAGAGGTCAGACAGGTAGGGGGGGGGAAGTATCTCTCAGCGCTCCCTGCACTAGTAGCTGGCCATCCAGGAAAGGAGAAGCACTGGGTAGGGGATTTCCCCTCCTAACAGCTGAGTGCGAGCAGGGAGAAGCACCGAGTAGGGGATTTCCCCTCCTAACAGCTGAGTGCTGCACTGGTAGCTGGCCATCAGAGCACAGAGAAGCGCCGGGCTCGGGGTTCCCCTAATAACAGCTGAGTGCTTGTGTGGCGGATCGCCAGACTGTCCGCATAGGCGGCAGACAGCATGTCATGAGTGACGTCAGCGGACTGCCCTCACCACCCGGAGGTTTACTAGGTAGCAGGAAAGGGGAGAGGGGGAGGGAGGAGGCTCCATTCGCCACAGTTTCACTGCCAATTCGCCACAAGTGGCAAATGGCGACAGGGTTGCCCACCCTGGCTCTATTGCATGATTTCTACAAGTTTCTTTACCATTGCTTAGAAATGTTGGTGTGATGACTTGAATGTGATAACCTTACTAAAATGTGTGTCGTCCGGACTGGGACCATCCCGGTAGCTTTAAATACTATTTCATTTGATATTCAAGGTTAATAATATAACTTGTTTTTCTTATATACAGATGCAGCGGCCATTATTTTAACAAATCACGAGGTGTATACATCGGAATACCCATGTCATGGCGCGGGATTGCTTCCAACCGTAACGCCTTAAGACGCGAGTGCAGGCTAGTGTATAAAATGGCATTTTAGTGTTCTGAAACTGATACAGTTGCACAGTGGCACAGTACTGTACACATTACAATTCATTCATTTCATTGCATTTAATTGCACACAATCCATGAAATTTAAACAAAGCAACAGCGATAAACACGTGTGCCTGGGGCAATTGGCCGCGTTCATGTCGCGTGGAGTACAGCAGTGCACACGAAAACGGCGCCATGATTTCTTAAAATAATGGCCGCTGCATCTGTAGAGCTACCTTTTTTTTTATAGCGTTGACAATGTACTGTACATAGGCCTACATCCACAGGGGTCGATGACTGACTTAGGTTAACGCCTTTGTTAAGTGCTAATGGGAATCTTTAAAAGGTCGGTAACGCAGGATTAAGTGCTGTTATCGGCCGGAAAGGGCACTACGTTAACTATAACGGACGTTAACGCTAATGATATTTTAACTTATTTCACTCGTGAAGGAGTAATATGTCTCTGAAGAAGGGGCTGCGACCCTGAAACTTTATTGGTACCTGCTCTGCCAGTGTTGTGAATGCAGAGCAAGCTCTTATTGCAAGACTGCAAGCCTCCTCCTTTTCTATAGACTTGGTTTATTTGATGGATACTGGGTTTTGAAACTGGGATCATCACAGGACACAGCACCAGGGGAACCCACCAACAGCAACTTGAAAGTGTTGGTGTGACCACACAAATTTACAGAGATAAAACACCCGGTTCTTCAAATATTTTGGAATGGTACCTAGTCTGCCATAATATCATATAATCAAAATATCATCATATTATTCCCTTGGATGTAGTATATAATATGCAACCAAGCGTAAATTTCCTTTACAAAAAAAAAAAATCAAACATTTTACTCATGTCCTCATACCTTATTGTCTGTACCAGAATTGATAAGATAAATTGATGTTCATGTGTTTCACTTAAAATATTCTGCTAGAAGTTTGGTGCCACCTACTGGTATTTTTTTTAAGAAGGATGCTCTGATATTCATAACAAATACACCTACTAACCCCATAGAAGGGATTCACTAAGCTTGGTTAGGACACTTAGAGCCAGATACTGAGAAGTCTGTTAATTCAGGGCTAATGACGGTCCATTACCAAAATAAATCACAAACATTATTTTCCCTGTAGTTAACAGTGATCCACAAATCTAATTATATGCAAAAATATAGGGCTCTCATTAGAATATGGCTAAATCAGTAGTAGCCAGCTAATGCCGGGATAAGACACCCTGGCGCAAGTTGACAGCACCGCTGGCCTGCTTTAACCAGGTATATATTGCAATGGTTGATTTTTTAATGTATGTACAAACCTGCTTTCTTAATTCCCCTTTATTTATTTTCATCTCCCTCATTTTGAAGCCATCAACTCCATCTGATTATCATATCCCCACCCTTCAAAATAAATCAAGGCAACTTCCCCTTCTATTCTCTCTTCCTCTCCTTACTATAACTCCTAGTATGTGGTGACATATCCCCTAATTCTGGCCCTATGCGCATACAGTACCAATCCTATCATGTCCCACGCCCTACCCCAAAGTCTCCTTTTCATCATGCACTGCAAATAACTCTAAGCTCATCCCCATTCCCATGGAACAGACTGGGTGGAGGAGTAACTATCCTACTGTAGCACTGTTTCCACCACCCTAAGGGAGATGAGACAGCTACTATGTGTGTGGTGCTTTACCTGTGGCTCACAGGACGCCTGAACTTCCACTGCTTTGATCCTGGGGTGTACCTGATCTGTCTGGTGACAGCGCCTCCACCTGTACGCGATCCTATTTTGGATAACCCCGTCACAGGACCCAATACAAGAATACACACAATGGCAACAGCACTCAGACCCCTGGGCCTGCCTACTCTGTTTACTCTGTACATAGAGTTTGTCCTGTTAAAGGTGTATTCATGCTAAGGGAGCCAATGATATATGTATATATTTATGTAGTGGGGGAGCTCATTTAGCCTACCGCTTTGCAGCTATACACTAGCAGCTGAAGGCAAGGGGCCCTTCAGAGTGTCCCCTGGCAGGCAACACCCCACTCACCATGTACATTTTCCTGAATTAGTCACCACTTTGTGTACTTCCTCCCTCCAGCTGCTTCAGGCTCTATGGTGTAATTAGCACCCCTTTGTCTGCCAAAGTAGTAATTCCAACAGAGGCAGCACTCTGTGTGCAACACCATATCCAATACCTATTAGCTGCAAAGGTTCTGACACAAGGTATTATTCAAGCTACACCATATCCACCCAGGATATCAGTTTATAGGCAGTATACACATTATCCCAGGGTTACAATACGTCTAGTAACAGATATATATAACACTGTATTACTGGTTCTTTAAATTGATTTTATTTAGCCTTTTGTCTTGTTTTTGTGGTCTCCCAAACAGCTTTATTTTAAGTTATTCAATAAAGATTATATTTTAATTAGGGTGTCTTCCTCTATGCCACATTATAGGAAGTATACCGACTAGCCAACCTATCCAATGTATGTGTGACAGCGTTGCCCACAACCAGTGTTAGAGTTGGTGCACTTGTAGATGGAGATATGATACTTGCTGGGTGCTCCAACACCCGGTAGCGCCGACAGAATGGTGACAGGGATCCGCTGATCCAGCGGCATGGTCTGCAATGGCATCCGCCTCCACGTGGGGTGGTATCCACGTGGAGGGTTCCACCGTAATAGTCTCTCTCTGTGTGGAGATCTGGTCCCAGACCACCCGGTGCCAGGTCGCCGCAACGTCCTGGCTGTGTCCCTCACTCTAGGGACTAAAGAGGCAGTGTCCCTATCTACTGGGCCTGTCCCTGTAGCAGCCACAAGCTCAAAGAGGGAGTCGGAATCTAACTAGGGCCTTTGGGGGTCTCTGGCCTAGTGTAGGGGCCACAGGCACCTGGCACACACACCCTACCTTCTCCTTGTCCCAGCTCCGACTGGAATGGCTGTCTCAGCACGCCAAATGTAACAACTTGCTGTGCAGGGAAACCTGCAGCCCTATTGGCTGCTCTGGGCCATCTGATCTCCAGCCCCTGTGCATGATGGGGCTTGTAGTCCCCGCGGAGCCCTCTGCTGCAATAGCAGCCGCTCTTCCGCTTATCCTACGCATGCATGAGTTTCCCCCTAATGGCCGCCCACCATCTGGATCATCTGTGCATGCGTGAGACGTACTGCACAAGTGTGGCATTTCCAATATGGCGGCGTCCCGCTGAGGAGCGCCAGTGACCCGGTCACCCCTCCAACCGCCCGCAAGGAATGTGTATGTGGTGTGTAAATGGGTGATTTCGCTCCTAAGTTGATTTACGACTGTGTCTAAAGTAACGCCCACATTCCTAGTGAGAGTTGGTACCAGGCACCTATTTATAGCTGTTTTGAGGCCAGTTCTGCCAGTTCTAACCAGGTTTAATGAGCTATAATATGATTGGTTTAAGACTTAAGGAGTGGTTAGTGTAATCTGCCTAGTAACAGTTTTATGTAACAGTGCATAAAAAGTTACTGCCTGGACACTCCCTGGAAGAGAGAGTCTATTTGACTTTGGTGTATGATCATACTATGTATTAAATAAACTTCTCATTATCAAACGAACCCTTATTTGTGAGTTTGCAAACAACAACAATATATATAAAAAGAAAGTACACCCTTTTTGAATTCCATGGTTTTACATATCAGGACATAATAACAATCATCTGTTCCTTAGCAGGTCTAAAATTTAGGTATATACAATCTCAGATGAACAACAACACATGACATATTACACCGTGTCATGATTTATTTAATAAAAATAATGCCAAAATGGAGAAGCTATGTGTGAAAAACTAAGTACACCCTTACTGTTTCCATAGGAATTAAGATGCTAAGTAGCAGACAGGTGCTGCTAATCAAATGCCCTTGATTAATTGATAATCAGCAAGTGTGACCACCTCTATAAAAGCCGAAGTTTTAGCAGTTTGCTGATCTGGAGCATTCAGGTGTGTGTTAACACAATGCCAAGGAGGAAAGACATCAGCAATGATCTTAGAGAAGCAATTGTTGCTGCCCATCAATCTGGGAAGGGTTATAAGGCCATTTCCAAACAATTTAAAGTCCATCATTCTATAATGAGAAAGATTATTCAAAAATGGAAAACATTCAAGACAGTTGCCAATCGTTCCAGGAGTGGGCGTCCCAGCAAATTCACCGCAAGGTCAGACCGTGCAATGCTCAGAGGAATTGCAAAAAAAACAAGAGTTACGTCTCAGACACTACAGGCCTCAGTTAGCATATTAAATGTTAAAATTCATGACAGTACAATTAGAAAAAGACTGAACAAGTATGGTTTGTTTGGAAGGGTTGCCAGGAGAAAGCCTCTTCTCTCTAAAGAGAACATGGCAGCATGGTTTAGGTTTGCAAAGTTGCATCTGAACAAACCACAACACTTCTGGAACAATGTCCTTTGGACAGACGAGACCAAAGTAGAGATGTTTGGCCATAATGCACAGCGCCACGTTTGGCGAAAACCAAACACAGCATATCAACACAAACACCTTATACCAACTGTCAAGCACGGTGGTGGAGGGGTGATGACTTGGGCTTGTTTTTGCAGCCACAGGACCTGGGAACCTTGCAGTCATTGAGTCGACCATGAACTCCTCTATATACCAAAGTATTCTAGAGTCAAATGTGAGGCCATCTGTCCGACAGCTAAAGCTTGGCCGAAATTGGGTCATGCAACAGGACAATGATCCCAAGCACACCAGTAAATCTACAACAGAATGGCTGAAAATGAAAGGAATCAAGGTGTTGCAATGGCCCAGTCAAAGTCCAGATCTCAACTCGATTGAAATGCTGTGGCGGGACCTAAAGAGAGCTGTGCATAAAAAAATGCCCGCAAACCTCAATGAACGGAAGCAACGTTGTAAAGAAGAGTAGGCCAAAATTCCTCCACAACAATGTGAGAGACTGATAAAGTCATACAGAAAACGATCACTTCAAGTTATTGCTGCTAAAAGTGGTTCTACAAGCTATTGAATCACAAGGTGTACTTAGTTTTTTATGCATGGCTTCTCCATTTTGACTTTATTTTTGTTAAATAAATCATGACACGGTGTAATATGTCATGTGTTGTTGTTCATCTGAGGTTGTATTTACTAATTTTAAGACCTGCTAAGGAACAGATGATTGTTATTATGTCCTGATATGTAAAACCATGGAATTCAAAGACGCTGTACTTTGTTTGTCACATAACTGCATATATATATATATATATATACACATATATATATATATATATATATATATATATATATATATATATATATATATATATACGTGTGTGAGTGTGTATGATGTATCTAATGTAAACAGTACAGTATGATGTACTGTTTCACATGTCGCTATCACTGACTGACTAGTACCTTTAATGAGACAAGGCTGACAGTTATTTGGTGTTTATTTTGGTGATTATTATGATTGTGTTTTGTGCTAATCAGCACTTATGCACCTGTATGGTGAAAGGACAGATTCCAAATGGTATCATTGACTGATTAGTACCTTTAATGAGACAAGGCTGACAGGTAATTATTTTTTTAATTTGGTGATTATTGTAATTGTGTTTTGTGCTAATCAACACTTATGCACCTGGGGTTGGGGTATATCAATTTAGGCATTTCATTCCATCACTGCACTACCCTGAGGAAGGTCCCATTTGTGGGTCCGAAACGTTGGTGATTTGTGTCTTTTCTACAATATATATTCTACAAATCTTAACCTGAGTGCTGTCTGCTGATTCCCGTGCGAACGGTATCGTATGTTTGTCAACTTATTATGGGACATGCACCTACCCTATTGTGCTTCAATGGAGTGCCGGCTGTTCAACTTTTTATATATGTTTGTGTAATATATATATAGATATAGGTAACAAGGTTAATTACCAGGCAGATCAAGAGATCCAGGACCACGCAGCAAGAAAAGAGACAGCACTCATAATAAAGTTCCAAAAGATGTATTCAAAGGCACAATCAACCGACGTTTCGGTCCTAACAAAAGGACCTTTCTCAAGGGGCACTCCCTTGAGAAAGGGATTATTATGAGTGCTGTCTCTTTTCTTGCTGCGTGGTCCTGGATCTCCTTGTCTGCCTGGTAAGGAACCTTGTTACCTAATCAATACCTATGGGATAAGCACCTATCTTTATCTTTTTGTGAGTGCCACCTGTCCTTGTTTATTATATATATATATATGTGTAATGGTGTTTCCCCCCTCCCCCCCCCCCCAATCTCACATTGGCCCCTTACGTGAGGAAACTTCCCCATGTTACATGTACTATAGTGTGGTGCACCTGCTGGCTTAAAGAACTTCTGAGTCTTCCGAGGTGATATGGGAAAATACATCAGGACTGGCTCGTGAGGTAATGCTGAGAACTACTCACTTCTGGTACAGTGCCTCCATCTCTTCCAGGTCCCCACGACAGCAGGGAGGAGTCTCTGAAAGAGAACCTCTGGGTGCAGCTTCCCCCTGAATGACTCCACTCTCAGGCAAGAAGGTTCTTTCAAATTGGACATTCTTTATTGTCATCTTTAGTGGCAGACTGCCCATCATTGCGGCCGGTCTCTAGATGCTCATCATAAAGGTTGCCCACATCAAGGCAGTCCCTGGACACCACTCCTAGTCGGGGCCCTAGAAGCTGTCCTTGCTCTTCCCTTACTCTCTAATAGAGTAAGGGGAATAGCCTGCCCACCTCTCCCCTAGGGGAGGGCCACAATCCTTGCCAGAGCCCTGGCAATGTGTTGGGTCAGACACTCTCATTCAAGTGGGATGAGACACTCACAAACACCTACATTCAGGCAGTGTTGCATACTATATAGCTCCAGTAGGCACCACCCCTGTGTCACTGTGATTGGACACAGAGCATGATGTCACTTCCTTCACTACACAATACACATCACAGGGGATGAAGGCAAACCTCATGATTACTCCTGGCAAACCTGCCCTTTTAACAGGGATTATTGCACAGGAGGACAGAGACATGTAACCCCAAAATTACACAGGGCTACAATCTCCCTCTGGTGGATCCAATGGTCCCCACTTGGTCCTAAATTTGCGGGGCCTTCCTTCAAACAGGCAACTGCAAAACATACAGGAACAACAATATCATCAATACAAAAAAAATACATTGGCACACACCATACATAATTGAACATAATGCCTAATCACCATAACTGCATTACAGTATTCAGAACCTCATATTACCACAGATAGTATACTACTAAGATTACTCCCTAGGAGAATCCAAATTTCAATAATAATGTCTGGGGTCAGGCTTCTTTACCTCTCGCCCGTTGTAATCAATAATTGTAATACTGTATGATCTAGGCGGCCCATTTTCTGGTCTATACTCCATCTTATGCATGTAAATGTTGCGCCCAACACTCCAAACCCTCATCAGATAACATATCCTAGCCTCTGTTCGGTGTTCAGAGTAACTAGACTTTGACTTGAGGTAGTCCTCCACTGCTTCCCTTAGCCAGGTACCCCGATTGTCCTCTATCTCCTACATTAGGGGCTCGGGAACATATGGATACTCCAATCCATGAGATTGCTTATATCTCGCTACTATGGCCCTCTCAGCCCTGCTTATCCTCACAGAGCATGATGTCACTTCCTTCACTACACAATACACATCACAGGGGATGAGGGCAAACATCATGATTACTCCTGGCAACCTGCCCTTTTAACAGGGATTATTGCACAGGAGGAGAGAGGCATGTAACCCCAAAATTACACAGGGCTACATATATATATATATATATATATATATATATATATATATATATATATATATATATATATATATATATATATATATATGTAACAAACACACCGAGTTGGTGCCGCAATCAAAACCATCCCCCATAAATCAAAATAAATCACTAGGCCTGATGTAGGTGTTAAATTTACCCTCTGGCAGTGCTAACAACCCAATATGATATACGAACACAAAAAGAAAAAGAGGGTTTGTTGAAAGCAGAGAAAACAAGGGAGAAAAACATAAGAAAATAACTCCCTAATGCCAAAGCTAGGTGTAACTGATATAAGCTGTGGCAGACAAAAATGATAGTGTCCCAAAGGCAACCGTGGAGCAAGGAAATGTCCAGATACTTGCTATGACGCTGCACCAGACATCCAGAGGAGAAGGGGAGTCCAAGACAGAGGTAAGTAAGAGGCAATGCAAGACCCGGCATCCCGCTCACTGTTAGCATCAGGCAGCAATCATACAGCAGTCACAGAGACTGGACAAAACAGCATCAGCAGTAAAGCTCCAAACAAGGAGATGGTCAGCACGGTGCAGCGGTGGGACACAGGAAAGTGAGTGGTATAGATACTCCAACGGCCATTTTGCCGTAAGGCTTCTTCCGGAAGAAGTCTGGAATGTCCTCTGGATGTCTGGTGCAGCGTCATAGCAAGTATCTGGTCATTTCCTTGCTCCACGGTAGCCTTTGGGACACTGTCATTTTTGTCTGCCACAGCTTATATCAGTTACACCTAGCTGTGGCATTAGGGAGTTATTTTCTTAAGTTTTTCTCCCTTGTTTTCTCTGCTGACACATTGTTTCCATTTTAGTCTTTGAGGGGACCCCACCTCTGCATATTTTAGACATTTATTTTCTGTCTTTCTCTGGCTCTTTATTATAACTGCCAGGGTTTAGCCACCACCTTCTGGCTACACAGATCACAGGGTATTTTTATTGTTGCTCTTTTTTCTGTGTTTACTTAGGTTTGTGTAGATATTGTTTTTTTTCAGTCATTTGTATTATCATGTGTTGCTGATCGGCCGATCTCCACTGCATTTCCAGGGGAAATTATTTTCCCCTGGATTTGCATTATCATACCTAGAGTATTTTGCATGTTACATATTATGGGTCTGTACGTTTTTATTGTGTATTCTTTGGTTCAGCAGTGGTCATTTAGTATGTGTTTAGGTATATTTTAATATTATTTTTGGTGTTTTGTATTGCTAATAAAATCCATTTTGTACTTTCACATATTTTTCGTGTGCTTTCATCACACCCTCTTTTTCTTTTTGTGTTCGTATATATATGTGTGTGTGTAATTGTATTTTTTTTTAAATATTTTGCATGCCAACACTGCCCTCCGCAGTCAACGGATCTTCTGTCCCGCTATATGGGTGAGTACAGTACTCTCTGTGTATAATATATATATAAATATATATATATATATATATATATATATATGTATGTATGTATGTATGTATGTCTTTATTTGTATAGCGCCATAAAATGTACATAGCGCTTCACAGTAGTAATACATGTCATATAAATAACAAATATAAATAACAGATCATGGGAATAAGTACTTCAGACATACTGTAAAAGTAACATTAAGGAAGGAGTCCCTGCTCCGAGGAGCTTACAATCTAATTGGTAGGTAGGGAGAACGTACAGAGACAGTAGGAGGGAATACTAGTAAGTGCTTCTGCAGGGGGCCAAGCTTTGTGTCATGTGTCCATGATTATCCAGTGCTACTCATATGCTTCTTTAAGCAGATGTGTCTTAAGGTGGGTCTTAAAGGTGGATAGCGAGGGGGCTAGTCGGGTATTGAGGGGAAGGGCATTCCAGAGGTGTGGGGCAGAAAGTGAGAAAGGTTTAAGGCGGGAGAGATCTTTAGATACAAAGGGAGTAGTAAGAAGACTTCCTTGAGAAGAACGCAAGAGTCGTGATGGTGCATAGCGAGAAATTAGGGCTGAGATGTAATGAGGGGCAGAAGAATGTAAAGCTTTAAAAGTGAGCAGTAGAATTGAGTGTGAGATACGCGATTTAATCGGAAGCCAGGAGAGGGATTTCAGCAGGGGAGACGCTGAGACAGATTTAGGAAAGAGTAGAGTGATTCTGGCAGCAGTGTTTAGGATAGATTGTAGGGGAGACAGGT
This sequence comes from Ascaphus truei, assembly GCF_040206685.1. Classification (NCBI taxonomy): domain Eukaryota; kingdom Metazoa; phylum Chordata; class Amphibia; order Anura; family Ascaphidae; genus Ascaphus; species Ascaphus truei. The sequence continues at coordinate 354,716,452 of NC_134483.1, read as the reverse complement.
GAGAGGTAGGAAGGCCGGACAGCAGGAGGTTGCAGTAATCGAGACGGGAGAGAATGAGGGCCTGAGTCAGAGTTTTAGCAGTTGAGTAACAGAGGAAAGGGCGTATCTTTGTGATATTGCGGAGGAAAAAGCAACAAGTTTTAGAAACGTTTTGAATATGAGAGGAGAATGAGAGAGAGGAATCAAGTGTGACCCCTAGGCAGCGTGCTTGGGCTACTGGGTGAATGATCGTATTTCCAATAGCAATGTGGAAGGATGTAGTAGGGCCAGGTTTGGGAGGTAGTATAAGGAGCTCTGTTTTTGCCATGTTAAGTTTCAGTCGGCGGATGGCCATCCAGGATGATATTCCAGAGAGGCATTCAGAAACTTTGGTCTGTATAGCAGGTGTAAGGTCAGGGGTTGAAAGGTAAATTTGTGTATCGTCAGCATAGAGGTGATATTTAAACCCAAAAGATGTGATTAGGTCACCTAGAGAGAGTGTGTAGAGAGAAAAGAGAAGGGGTACCAGGACAGAGCCCTGGGGTACCCCCACAGAGAGATCAATAGAGGAGGAGGAGGTGTTAGCAAAAGAGACACTGAAGGTACGATGGGAGAGGTAAGAGGAGATCCAGGATAAAGCTTTGTTCCGAATACCAAGAGTATGGAGAATGTGAAGGAGAAGAGGGTGGTCCACGGTATCGAATGCTGCAGAGAGGTCGAGTAATATGAGCAGAGTGTAATGACCTCTGTCTTTGGCAGCGTGGAGGTCGTCAGTTATTTTAGTGAGGGCTGTTTCAGTAGAGTGAGCAGTGCGGAAGCCAGATTGTAGAGGGTCTAGTACAGAATAGGTGTTGAGAAAGTGTAGCAATCGAGAGAATACAAGACGTTCAAGGAGTTTGGAGGCAAAAGGCAGGAGGGAGACAGGTCGATAGTTAGAAGGACAGGTAGGGTCAAGCTTGCTGTTTTTGAGTAATGGTATAACGGTTGCATGCTTGAAGGATGAAGGAAAGGTACCAGAGTAGAGGGAAGAGTTAAAGATCTGTGTGAGCATAGGGATTATAGAAGGAGCAAGAGGTTTTAGGAGATGGGAGGGAATGGGATCAAGAGGGCAAGTGGTAGAGGGAGAAGAGGAGATCAGCAGTGATACATCCTCCTCTGAGATAGCAGAAAAAGAGTCAAGAAAGACAGGAGGAGAGTTGGGAATATTATATTATAATATATAGGAGGAGAGTTGGGAATATTATATATACAATATATATACAGGACACCTACAAGCTCATATTGAACCCCCAAAATAACCACAACATATATATAAGCATATAAGTGTCACACACAGAGGAGTGCTACTGAGCATGGCAATATATATTTAAAACCAGAGAGAGAACATAAAACACAGACAGAGCTCAGTGCACATCCAGTGAAACTTATACACGGTACAGTGGTATATATATATATATATATATATATATATATATATATATATATACACACACATATATATAAATTTATATATACACATATATGTGTGTGTGTATGTGTGTGTGTATTGTGACAGAAACCAGGGGATGGTAATAAATTCCATATATAGGGCTCCCAGGATACTGAACAGTTTCTATCCTGTCTGGCCTGGGAGTGCAGCCTTATAATACATGCACTCCATCCCACAGTTTGGCAAGCGCTGGAACTGAGGGATGAGAGATCCAGACCAGAGTTTGTCTGGCTGCCTGATTTCTGTCACCTGTCATGCTAATTAGAAATCAGGTATGTAAGACTGATTTCCTGGTTGCTCTTGTCTCTTCTCCAGAGCCTGGAAGGCTGCTGAACACAGTGGGGAGAAGCCTCTTCCCCACACAGGTTCAATCGTTCTGTTCATTTGGCTAAGTCTGCAAAAGTACCTTGTTTTGTTGTTGGAAAGTGGAAAAGCCACTTCCACCCTGAGTTAGGGAAATCTAAGTTAAGTTATCGCTCAGGTGAGCAGCTTTTGTTTTGATGTGTTTTGTTGTATGCACTGTGGCAGTCTCAGTGCCTGGGACTGAATAAACCAGGCCCAGCCTGTTTAAAGGAACAGTACGTGACGCCTCCTCATTTTAACCTACCCTAAAAGACCGTGTTCTAACCGTCCCGGACAAGCGGCGGAGCCCCGGAGTAAGCTGTTTGTCACAGTATATATATATATATACAGTGTATACAGACAAACAGTATATATATATATATATATATATATATATATATATATATATATATATATATATATATATATATATATGTACAATGAAGGACTGCGCTATTGTATGAAATGCCAGAAAATAATGGTATATACTAAATGTTAATTGAATATAAAAAATATATATATTATTGAAAATATATAATTAATAAAATATTGTATAAAAATTGGATATATACCAAAAATGCATATAAATCAATATCTAATAAGCAAAACTCAAAAATAAAAATAAAATAAGTTGTGCTGTGAACCTTCCTTTAACTGCTCAATGCAGATAGTCCTATAGAGTCCAAACAAATGTGTCCAGTATTTGGGGAGTAAGTAAAGCACTGACAGGAAAAATAGGCACCTTCTTTATAAGGGTACGACCTCCCTCTCCACCTGCATAGAAAAAATAGAAGAAAAAGAAGCGCCAAATCCTAGTGCATTACTGTGCAAAATTGATATATTTAATTCCCAAAAATCTCAATAAAATGAACTCACAAACATAAAACAAATAAAAGCATGTTATGAGATATACTCATGCTCCAAGGACCAGGAAACACCGCTTCGCTGCTGTGATAAGTCCGTGACACCACTGGATCCAATGCTGCCTTCGTTGCTCACCGCCTGCAGGAACTAACGTCATAGGCACTCCGCAGTAATCTCTCCCAGGGTACACCACCAACGATGATCTTTGGTTCCCACCGATGGTAGATGCGGCACACCAGCGGATGACGTCACACGGATGGTAGTGAATACCGGATCGGTATAATGTCCAAGCAGTTCTAAAGCAAGTGTCTAGAAAGATACACTGCACTCCTTCCCTACGCGTTTCATCAGCTGGACTGACTTCTTCAGGGATTGGGCTCTGGGTGTGTAGTATGACATATATATACACCCACGAGTCCAATTAGCTGGATTGAATAACAGGCAAAAATTTGTGTAGGCAATCTGCATAACTAGATAATCTAAATGTGTACATATGTGAACACCTAATAATAGATCTCCACAGGTGGATATTTGCCAATACACAATGACATAATACATAAATTAATAACAATAATAACTATATTAATATATTAAAACAAACTTACAATTGATGTCCTTACTTAATTATACGGACCACAAGGTATATCTAGGGATATCAAATACCCCAATTAAACTGATTATACAGAGACGATCATAGTATACTAACTAACACTTAATAGGTGATGGCTTGAGGAGGGTAGATCTAATAACCAACATTAATGATGAAGAGTTGTATAGTTTCAGAACAATTGGTTCTTAATATGTTGATATAATGAATAAATAGCTGAATATATCTGATTCAGCTATGAATGGATCTAAAAATCCATCATTGAAATGAGCAATAATCTATGATAAATTATTTTTGTATTAGCAAAAAAAAATTTTTTTTTTTGTATAGCAATAATTGGTCATGAGTATAATAACTAAGCTTGCTTGTGTAATACCCCATTCCTAAATGGCTAATGTATTTGCAAATTTACAGAAATTCCTCTAAAAAGGGAAATCTTATAGATATATTAATCTCCCTATATAATAGAAACAGCGAGGAAGAATGCAACATGAAAAAGATATTGAGTGAACTCAAATGATATTCCAAACTAGATTTAGTAAGGAGTTTAGAAATAAATTTGGAAGTTTAGACCGGACATGTATCCTAGGCCACATGTATGTCCAGCCTAGCAATATTGCATGGTACAGCCAATCCCCCGACACTCCCCAATACTAATAAAAATGAAAAAAAAAGGGGGGGGAATGTTTTTGTTACAATTTCATTCTCATTATTCACCATTAGTTCCAAATCCAAAAAATTTATATTATACTTGTTTGTTTCAAATGTAAACTTCAAATCCATCTGGTTGTCATTGAATGATGTTAAGATCTCACTCAATGCCTCCTGTTCACCGTCCCAAATAAATATCAGGTCGTCTATGAAACGGCCATAGAACACCAAGCCCTCCCCCAGCCTAGCATTACCCCACACATGAGTATCCTCCCATAGGCCCATGTATAGGTTTGCATAGCTGGGGGCAAAGCAGGTGCCCATGGCCGTTCTACAGATCTGCAAATAGTAATCATTTTCGAATAAAAAATAGTTGTGTTCCAGAATGAACAGGATTGCATTCAAAATAAATTCTCTCTGTATCTTGTTAATTTGAATTTCTTTTTCCAGAAAGTGTGCTATTGCTGCCACCCCTTTGGTATGACCAATACACGTATAAAGCGAGGCCACATCACATGTGGCCCAAATGTAGGTGGATTTCCAGGGTATCCCAGAGATGGAGTCAATAACATGCAGCGTGTCCCTAATATGTGATCTCAACTTGACCACCATAGGTTGTAAAAAATGGTCAACATACTGGGACACGCTGGACGTCATTGACTCCACCCCCGAGACGATTGGTCTCCCCGGTGGGTTTACTGTATCTTTATGTATCTTTGGAATATGGTAAAACACTGGTGTTCGAGGGTTCCGTTTGAATAGAAAATCAAATTCTGCTTTTGTGATTATCCCCATGTGTTGTGCCTCTAGGAGAAAGATTTTTAAATCCTTTTGATAGATATCCATTGGATCTCTATGCAGAAGTATATAGGACATCCCATCACCCAATAAACGATTCGCTTCTGCTATGTATACACTCCTATCTATTTATGATAATGGTTTCATACATGGGCACTGACGATTGGCCTCTGGCTGCTCCGGCGCCACTCCTCTTTGTATAGATGAGCCTATAAATACCGAGCCCTCCCCCTAGTTGTTATTCCCTTTGATAAAGTCACTGTCATGATGAAACGCGTCAGGGCACGCAATTACGACATTATGTCATCACGCAGAGTGCGCTTTACGGCCGGAGAGCGCATGGAGCTGATCTGAGGCTGAAAAAACTCCAAACAGCATTGAGCCAAAGAGACACTATTTGCGATCATCTGAATATTGCTGGAGGTGAACCGGAGGGACTAACCAATAGCTGATGTGTTCCAGGACGGTGTGGCCTTGTTGGTGGTGATTATATCACAAATTGCTTTTATATCTTGCACTTTTGTAAGTGTTCTTAATCCCCTTGTCTTCTTTTTATTGATTAAATGTACTGTTTTACACTATGGGACGTGCGCTCTCTGTTCTTCTCTTTCTATAGTTTTCCTGCTGGAATTGGTTATTCCTTCTGAGAGCAGCCGTGGATCCCTGATCATCAATTCTAATTTTCCTGAACTTCTATTGGACTTGTACCCAGGGTTGGACTTTCTTCCATTTTTTGTTTTCCCCCCTTTTTTTTCCCTGTTTGATATATGTTATTAATAATTATTGGCACGGTTTTTCTTTATTTTTTCACATTTTTAACACTTTTTTTCACATTCATGGTTTTTTTTTCTTCTTATTGTTACACTGGCGACACACTTTATTCGAGCTCGGCTAGTCCCACGAATTCGGGTATACCCGGGTGTATTGAGGTTTGTGACTGTTTTCTGCCCGAGTGCATTGAGGTATTTTCCAGGCAGGGATTGAAGCATTTTATTCCCGCTGGCTGCAATACTGCACAGTATATATATATATATACTGCATTACAATTCATGAATTTATGCCATCTGGTAGACACGCGTAGCATTGCAGCCTATTAAATCCTAATCATTATCATTTAACAGATCAGCCGCCCGTCAGCCAGGCATGAACCCAGGCTGGGAAGGCAAACGCAACGGGGCTTGTCAGAGGTGAGGAGCGGCGCATTCCAGGTATCTGCCAGGTACATACCGGGTATTTGCTCGAATAAAGTGTGTCGGTGCAGTAGATTGTTAATTATATTTAATTTCATTACTATTATACACAATATTTGCACGTTTTATTTGTCACTTTGTTTCACGAGTGGCGCTACTGAAATTTGTCTTTTATATATATATATATATATATATATATATATATATATATATATATATATATATATATATATATATATATATATATAACAAAATGCATAACAGGCGCAGATAAAAATATCAGTAATTAATCAAATAATATACAATGTGTCACGGAAGGTGTTCTGGGTAGTAACCAAGTCCCAATTTTCTTTGATCCTAAAGAGAATGAAAAAAGGGCCACAATAGTGAAGTATGAAACAGCAACTTTTTATAGAAATAGCAAATTGTCTACTTACAACATAGCTGATAAAATCAGGCAGTGTGGGTGTGTGTCACCTCACAGACAATCAGTGTACAGATCAGCTGGCTCCTTCTCTGCTTGGAATCCTCAGTGCCTGCAGGTCTTAACTCCTGCAGTTCTGTTTTCCTCAGCTTGGTCGAGTGCTGCTACAGCAGTGTAATCACCTCTCCGGGGCTGGAATTACCTGTCTGACTTCCACGATCACGTGGCTATGACCTCAGACGCCAATGTCCACAGCAGTAACTGCGCGTTCGTAACACATGGACTATTGATCTAATGTTCTCTGGAGCCAAACACACACCCACACACACGTGTGTGCGTGTATATGTATATGTATGTATATATATATATATATATATATATATATATATATATATGTATATCTATATATATATATATATATATATATAACCATAATACTGAGTTAAGTTATGGTGAGTAAAAAAAGTGACAAAAACCCTCCACAGGAAAGCAAATTTGCAAATATAGCTGTATGCTCATCTGCATGTCTTAGGCAGGTCTGCAACCCCGCCTTTCCCCATTATCACCCAGCATACAGCACTTCCACTGCAGCAAGGGATTCTGGGAAATGACATGCAAATGAGCACACAGTGTCACTTTTTGCCTCAATAACCATTTTTAACATGGTTCCCTATAGGCTTAAGCTTGCTGCATGGTCACAGCTTTGAGCACAGCCAGGGTTAAGGTGCATACCCAGAAAACCACCCACAGACAGCTTTTTTTTTTTTTTTTTTTTGTAGCCCGGGTGGTGAAAAAGTGATTCCACCTCAAAAACCGTGCTCGTGATCCACGCTGTGAGATCAGGTGCGCTCCACTTGTGACTATAAGCTCCGGAGAGCTGCAAGTCCATGACATAGTCAGTCCTCTTCAGCCACGAGGGCCAGGAAAAGTTCTGATGTTACATCGACGTCGTCATCCGAAGAATCCGACATCCATCCTGTTCCCTCCTAATGCAGCAGACGCCGCAGCAGGGTCCAAGTCTTTAGGGCTTTCGGCTGACGCCTACTCGCCCACCGCAATCTTCTCCCAAGGGATGGCGACCACCGACCAGCACACAGTCTTGCATTCTCCGAAGAAAATTAGGTGACTGATAACCCCAAAAAAAAAGGAAAAACAAATTGATGGTGCGAGTGCTCCAGTGCGCTGTGTGATGCAGTGCAGGAGGTGCTCAAACGAAACAACAACAAAAAATGTGCACAAGTGCACGCCAGACCCGGAAGCCTGGCGGGTAAAAAAAATAGTGGCGAACCCCTCAGCGGAAGGCAATAAGGGGTGCCAGTGTAGAAAATGTAGGGGTGTGCAAATTATCCGTGCAATGTCAAGTGCTGTGCAGCGTGCAGCAAATGACTCCACCAGGTCAACCACTCCTGGGGTGCCGTGATAAGATAGCCCGGGCTACATATCCGCCTTCCCGGCCATGACCAGACCAAGTGTGACTACTACACTTGATCTTAGCCAAAAGGCCGAGAAGCGAGAAGCCGAGAAGCGCTATGAGATAGGCTATGGGAGGCTTATGGGATAGGCTAAACCATAATACTGAGTTAAGTTATGGTGAGTAAAAAAAGTGACAAAAACCCTCCACAGGAAAACAAATATGCAAATATAGCTGTATGCTCATCTGCATGTCTTAGGCAGGTCTGCAACCCCGCCTTTCCCCATTAGCTGTTTCGACCTTGATGGGTCTCATCAGTGTGGGTAATCAACCCCACACTGATGAGACCCATCAAGGTCGAAACAGCTGTCTGTGGGTGGTTTTCTGGGTATGCACCTTAACCCTGGCTGTGCTCAAAGCTGTGACCATGCAGCAAGCTTAAGCCTATAGGGAACCATGTTAAAAATGGTTATTGAGGCAAAAAGTGACACTGTGTGCTCATTTGCATGTCATTTCCCAGAATCCCTTGCTGCAGTGGAAGTGCTGTATGCTGGGTGATAATGGGGAAAGGCGGGGTTGCAGACCTGCCTAAGACATGCAGATGAGCATACAGCTATATTTGCAAATTTGCTTTCCTGTGGAGGGTTTTTGTCACTTTTTTTACTCACCATAACGTAACTCAGTATTATGGTTTAGCCTATCCCATAGCCTCTCTTGCATTCCCAGTAAAATCAACCCCACACTGATGAGACCCATCAAGGTCGAAACAGCTGTCTGTGGGTGGTTTTCTGGGTATGCACCTTAACCCTGGCTGTGCTCAAAGCTGTGACCATGCAGCAAGCTTAAGCCTATAGGGAACCATGTTAAAAATGGTTATTGAGGCAAAAAGTGACACTGTGTGCTCATTTGCATGTCATTTCCCAGAATCCCTTGCTGCAGTGGAAGTGCTGTATGCTGGGTGATAATGGGGAAAGGCGGGGTTGCAGACCTGCCTAAGACATGCAGATGAGCATACAGCTATATATATATATATATATCTTCTGTACCGTCAGGTACAGGGACATACTGCCCCAATTCCACCACCCAGAAGAGTGTCAGTGTAGACGAAGGAAGGAGGACAATCTAAAGACACTTTCTGACGGAGGCACCACGCTCACATGGGATATCCTTTTTCCCTTACCCTGCACATAAGCTGAGGTAATATAGCTCTAAGGGACTCTGATATTGTTGTTATTGGGCATTGGTATATACTCTACCAGACATATAGCTGAATTGACCCACTACAATATATCCTACTATTTATGCAAATCTTTGCATTTTTATGTGTCCTGATATTTGCAATTCCGGCTTTATACAGTATACATTTTTAATTAATAGAAATACACTACCTATGCTCCTTATGAATCTCTGACCTACATTGGTATAAGAAGTTATCATCTATTTTCCTAATTGCAAGCAGATTGGGTTTAATTCCCGGTTCCTGAATTCATTACAATTTGGTCCCAGTGTGTTTGGAGAAAGGCTTGGTTATTTCATCATTGTTATACTATCTTGGAGAATAGAAAATCACAGTTCATGGTTTCATGTGAAAGATCGAGTTCCAGGGGTACAGGAGAAAAGCCTTAATTCCCTATCCTGCAGTACTGTAAGTGCATCTCTCACCTATTTTGAAAACGTATTGCAGACATGATGCACTATGTTTTTTCCCAATCCCTCTTTTCCTTTTCTTTGCACCTAGGTCATCTACATCATCCAAATCCTCTCGACTTTGTGGGGCCGGGGACCTAATTAGCAGCATTGGAATAGGGAAAGCAATTTACTGGTAGCACCTCCCCCGGTATATGTTTATTGTGTATTATATTCACGAATTATTGTGATATTGTCAGCTTGAAATTAGTTTTTTGTAGCGCTTTTTATTCTTTCACACACACACACACACACAAACACACACACACACACATATATTGTGAGGGACTGAAAAGTGAACTCCCTAAGGCTGCACTTATAGTGCTCAATACAGGCACAATAAAGCGAAGATATCGGTCTTCATTATATGTACATCTACACACATCTCATACACCATGGTTCCTTCCGATATCCAGCTGGCTCCTGGGAGTGTGCGCGGTGCGTCCTCACGTGTGTCTGACGTGTTTCTGACACCGGACGAGGTGATTGGATGCCGGAGATGTCAACCCTTATGGAGATGGAATACGCTCCCCTTTAGAGGTTGGAGCCAGATAATTCAACACTGCAGAACCTGATTAGCAGATTAGGAACACAGAAATTGTACATGGGTGCTGTAATTTAGGAACTATTTAATGCATGTATCTTTGTTCACTAGTCAAGGAGAGCGCAAACCTTTGCTGCTGCACCCCCTGCCTTGCCTCCTCTGGTGCTCGTGCCCCCCCCTTACCTTGATGCGGCGTCAAATGACGCCACGTGACCCGCAGCGTAATTTAAATCCGTTTTGCCGTGTGATGTCACATGACCCCACTGAGTCATTTGATACTGCGTTGCCACAGAGACAAGTCCTGACGCCGGCAGAGTCAAGGTAAATTGATGATGCAGAGGCTTCACGCGATCCACGGCATTTAATTTAAATGCCTTGGGGTACACCGTGGGGCCTCTGCAGCCGCCTCGGCCCCCCAGAAAAATCTTGCACCCCCTGCTTTGCGCACCCCTGCATTAGTCAATGCCATTTCATTTGAGAAAGGCCAGCAGGCCAAAACGTTGTGTGTTCTATGGCACAATAAGTTCTTTATGATTGAAATCCGTGTGCCCTTGTCCATTAATTACATTGGATATATTGGATGAAATGCAGGTCTTCCCTGGGACTAAGGAGCATCGGTAAATGTATCACAAGTTATTGTTCTTTTTCTTTGATGTGCAGCAAACATCCTTACTTTTACCACCAAGATAGCTGCCAAGAATTTCCACAATCAACACATTCGCTGGATCACCCTACGCGTATCGTGAAGATCTCTCACTTCCTCAGGGGCTATGAGTCTGTGCCGTGCTGTTCTATTTTTGTGGAATAAATCATATACACTATGAGAGATGTCTCTGTGTGCTCTTCTATGTTTAGTTGATATATATGTACAGAAAAAGTCCCAATTGAGCAGACTATCCAAATGAGGGTTTCAACTTAAAAGATATTACATGTCTATCCACTTCCTTGCTGCTTAAACCAAAGAGGGGGCTCTGATCTCTCTCCAGGTGATCCAGATAGATCTTCAACAAATGAAAAAAAAGCACAGCGCACCAGAGTGAATGGCAGAGGTGTATTAAAAAAAAAAAAAAACATATCACAACTCACATGAAATAAAGTTAAAATGAGCTCCTTGCAGTCCCGGGTGAGAGCTGGAAACTGCTCTAGGTCCCCGGACATCAGCTTGCAGCACTTGGGAAGAGGGGAGATCAGACTAAGGGCTCAGCAGCTGATCCACCGCTGAGACGTCCTGCATGCGGCAGGCGCGTGAACGCCAACATGGGGTAACCTCCGCTACACACTTCCAAGCAGCTGAGCTGTTCACAACTGAACGAAAGATTCCAAACCACCATATGCGTTATGACGTGAGATAGGTAGTGTGACAACCGCAATGCATTTCGTACAGGAGAGCTTCATCAGGAGTAATTTTAACTTTTTTTCATGTGAGTTGTGATATATGTTTGTGCATTTTTTAAATACAGTACACCTTCTGCCATTCACTCTGGTGCGCTGTGCCTATATATATATATATATATATATATATATATATATATATATATAGTTATACTGTACGTTACCGTTCCAAGGATTGGTAAACAAGAGACAGCACTCAATGTTGAAAATCAAAGTGTATTAGTGATTTATTAATTTTAATTAATTTTTATTTTGTTTACCAATCCTTGGAACGGTAACGTATAACTACATTCTCTATATGGGACGTGCACCTGTGGCTTACCAGCACCTATTGGAGTGCCAACTGCCTTATCTGACTATATATATATATATATATATATATATATAATATATATATATATATATATATATGTATATATATATGTATAAATGTAAATACAACTGTATGCTCATCTGCATGTCTTAGGCAGGTCTGCAATCCCGCCTTTCACCATTATCACCCAGCACACAGCACTTCCACTGCAGCAAGGGATTCTGGGAAATGACATGCAAATGAGCACACAGTGCCACTTTTTGCTTCAAAAACCATTTTTTACATGGTTCCCTATAGGCTTAAGCTTGCTGCATGGTCACAGCTTTGAGCACAGCCAGGGTTAAGGTGCATACCCAGAAAACCCACTCACAGACAGCTGTTTCGACCTTAATGGGTCTCATCAGTGTGGGGTTGGTTAACTGGGTATGCAGAGAAGCAAAAGGATGGGGCCTACCATAATACTGAGTTCAGTTATGGTGAGTAAAAAAAGTGACAAAAACCCTCCAAAGCAAAGCAAATATGCAAATGTAAATACAACTGTATGCTCATCTGCATGTCTTAGGCAGGTCTGCAACCCCGCCTTTCACCATTATTACCCAGCACACTGCACTTCCACTGCAGCAAGGGATTTTATATATATATATATATATATATATATATATATATATATATATATATATATATATATATACAGTGTTCGACAAACCTATACATTTGCACGCCCCGGGCGAGTGGATGTAACATTGTGTCGAGCTACTATTGGCACAAGCAGCACAAGTGTGGTACTAGGTGGCGAGTAGATTTGTCGACCGCTGTGTATATATATATATATATAAACAGAAAAAGAGAGAGAGCGCACGCCCCATAGCATAACACTGTGTATTTAATATGAAAATCTCTTCCCCTTTTTTCATATTAAATACACAGTGTTATGCTATGGGGCGTGCGCTCTCTCTCTTTTTCTGTTTGTAGATATTCCTGGATGTGGTTTATCCCATGTGAGAGCAGCCGGAGAACCCCTTTGTCAGCATCATTTACCTCAATTCATGGACTAACATTTAAAGGACTCGTTGGACTTTATCTTTCCTTTTTTTGCACTTTTGCACTTTTTTATATCAAGTTTTTTGTGGTTCAATATTTAGCTAATTGATATATAAATGTAATTCCATTTTTATTAATTTATATTTCACTTTTATTTTATTTTTTGCACCATAATCACATAATTAACTTCATACAATTTAGTCACCTATTAGGTTATATTGCACTTGCAGTTCTACTCTGGCGCTACAATTTTTGTTCCTTCATATATATATATATATATACAGTGTTCGACAAACCTATACATTTGCAAGCCCCGGGCGAGTGGATTTAACATCGTGGCGAGCGCCTATTGGCCGAAGCAGCACACGTTTGGTACTAGGTGGCGAGTAGATTTTTTTGTTCGGCGAGTAGATTTTTTTGTTCGGCGAGTAGATTTTTTGGTGATTTGTCGACCACTGTATATATACTGTCGCGGCCGAGTTTATTCTAACTTTTGCCTGGTCTCGGGCGCGACAGAAACTGGGCGTGCGCCGGGGTGTCCCGTGCGCGCGCCGGAGCCTCGGAGGATCGGTCCTCCAATCGAGGCACCCCCCTCCCCTCTCCGGGACCCCCGGAGCCCCCCACCGTCGTCCCCCACATTAGAGGACACCAGGGCTCCCTTCGGGGAGCCCTGGGCACGCGCGCATGGCGCGCACGCACCCGATGAAGCGTGACCGCGCATCGGTGACGCGGCACGCCGAGGGGATTCGTTTAGAAAGCCGGGAAACCTCCCGGCTTGCGGCTCTAGCCGACTTAGAATAAAACGTGTCGCCTCTGTATATACACAGTGGTCGACAAATCTACTCGCCACCTAGTACCACACTTGTGCTGCTTGGGCCAATAGTAGCTCGCCACAATTTAATATGTTAAATATGTATGTATGTATATATATATATATATATATATATATATATATATATATATATATATATATATACATACATACATACATACAGTCATGTGAAAAAGAAAGTACACCCTCTTTGAATTCCATGGTTTTACATATCAGGACATAAAAATTAAGTACACCTTATGGTTCAATAGCTTGTAGAACCACCTTTAGCAGCAATAACTTGAAGTAATCGTTTTCTGTATAACTTTATCAGTCTCTAACATCGTTGTGGAGGAATTTTGGCCTACTCTTCTTTACAACGTTGCTTCAGTTCATTGAGGTTTGTGGGCATTTGTTTATGTACAGCTCTCTTAAGGTCCAGCCACCGCATTTCAATCGGGTTGAGGTCTGGACTTTGACTGAGCCATTGCAACACCTTGATTCTTTTCTTTTTCAGCCATTCTGTTGTGGATTTGCTGCTGTGCTTGGGATCATTGTCCTGTTGCATGACACAATTTCGGCCAAGCTTTAGCTGTCGGACAGATAGCCTCACATTTGACTTTAGAATACTTTGGTATAAAGAGGAGTTCATGGTCGGCTCAATGACTGCAAGGTTCCCAGGTCCTGTGGCTGCAAAAACAAGCCCAAATCATCACCCCTCCACCACGTTGCTTGACAGTTGGTATGAGGTATGGCCAAACATCTCCACTTTGATCTTGTCTGTCAAAAGAACATTGTTCCAGAAGTCTTGTGGTTTGTTCAGATGCAACTTTGCAAACCTAAGCCGTGCTGCCATGTTCTTTTTAGAGAGAAGAGGCTTTCTCCTGGCAACCCTTCCAAACAAACCATAATTATTCACTCTTTTTCTAATTGTACTGTCATGAATTTTAACATTTAACATGCTAACTGAAGCCTGTAGAGTCTGAGATGTAACTCTTTGGTATTTTGCAATTTCTCTGAGCATTGCACGGTCTAACCTTGGGGTGAATTTGCTGGGATGTCCACTCCTGGGAAGATTGGCAATTGTCTTGAATGTTTTCCACTTTTGAATAATCTTTCTCACTGTAGAATGATGGACTTTAAATTGTTTGGAAATGGCCTTATAATCTTTCCCAGATTGATGGGCAGCAACATTTGCTTCTCTAAGATCATTGCTGATGTCTTTCCTCCTTGGCATTGTGTTAACACACACCTGAATGCTCCAGACCAGCAAACTGCTAAAACTTCGGCTTTTATATAGGTGATCACACTTGCTGATGATCAATTAATCAAGGGCATTTGATTAGCAACACCTGTCTGCTACTTAACATCTTAATTCCAGCGGTGTTACAATGAATAAAACAATCAAAGGGAGAAACTGTTTTTATGTAAACCCTTTGCTTGCTTTATTCATTGTAACCGGAAGAGATCAGTATATCTCGAAAGCTCGCACAAATATAAGCATTTCGTTAGCCACAGAACGGTATCGTCTATTTATTTTTTATTATTTAAGCTCGGTTAACACGGCACTGATACCTCTACATGAAAAAAAAATATATATATATATACACACACATACATATACACACTGTGTATATAGTGAGCCACTGTATGTATACTGTAGATCAGGTGTGCGCAAACTTCCTTGGCTGCGCCACCCCTGTCTACTCTGCCCCTGGGTCGCGCCCCCCCTTTACGTTGAAGGCGGCATCAAATGACGCCGCGGAGTCATGTGACGTCACATCATATGACCCTGCAGCGTCATTTGACGCCTGTCGCCAGGGAGACGCATGGACCCAAGGTCTGGTAAGTGAATTTACAGAGGCCTCGCGCTGAATAGCGCGGTGCTTTTGTAACTGCCGTGCCCCCCTAAAATCTGTATAATA
The DNA here is from genome assembly GCF_040206685.1 of Ascaphus truei. NCBI lineage: Eukaryota > Metazoa > Chordata > Amphibia > Anura > Ascaphidae > Ascaphus > Ascaphus truei. The sequence continues at coordinate 354,700,985 of NC_134483.1, read as the reverse complement.
AACTCAGTGTATTTTACATCAAGTTGTTTAGAAAAATGATCCATGTCAAAATTTCCACTGGTACAGCTATGTAAACAAAGTTATACCAAATAATAAGTGCAAAAACATGCAATCCCAGTGAGGGAATCCCAATAAGTTATTTACTGAAGCACTAGCTCTTATATTAGCAGGATATCTATGCTGTCAGGTCCCACCTACTGCAAATTAGTACCTTTATGTTGTTTTAAACAATTGTTGTCAAACCTCCTCAAATTTACTATTTAGGAATCAATTCATTTGCAGACGTGATTACACCCAATATGCCTAGAATGGAAGTGGAAATTTAAATCACAAAAAAAAAATTGAAATACAAATGAACTGTTTAAAGCGCTAAACCTAATGCTATTACTACAGTGCTGTGCACTAACTAGACTAAGCAGCCTGGTGATCTATTGAGACATCTCTATTATCTCTAACTAATTTAAATATACACAAAAATAGATGACATAACCCGGCGCTAATATATGTGAAAAAAACAAAAATGAAAAAATATTGTGTATATAGTCCCAAATGGTGCCAAGTGATGAAATGATAGTTCAATGGTTACAACCTTAAAAGTCCGGTTGGGCACAGATTCAGTTCACAGTTCATCAAAACAGATGGTTCTTCTCATATGTTGTACTTGATCCTGCATATTAAAGATATCAAGCAGAGAACAAACATTGCGCAGTATATTGAGACAAGCAATATTATTTCAAAATATAGGTGTGTATCTGAATTGCCTACTTACTGACGAAGTGACGTTCCCCGTCACGAAACGCGTAGGGAGGAGCCAAAGGAGCAGTGTCCCAGTCATCCCAGCCGCGAGTCTTACGGAAGATAGTGACGTCACACTAGAGCGCCGGATACACGCGAGGTACACGCGGTACCGGAGCGGACTACCAGTGACTCAGGCGGCTGTGTGTGTGTGCTGGGCCGAGCACCTTTTTATTGCATTTTAACTCACCTTCTTTTGTGAGTATTTCATTGTGGTTTTGGGCAAGTGCCATTAAAGATTTATTGTGCTGCGCAATCCTCTGTCCTTCTTCTTTTTGTTCCCTAAACGGAGTAAGAGGTACAGGATTTCTAAAGACAGGGGCTGCAGAAAGATCCCTTCTATACCCACGGAGGCCAGGAACACCACGAGGGGTTCGTGCGACATCAAGAGGCTTCCAGGAAAGAAGGTTTAAAGAACAGATTCTCTCCCCTGCATGTGATCTAGCCACTTCTAGTAAGTAGGCAATTCAGATACACACCTATATTTTGAAATAATATTGCTTGTCTCAATATACTGCGCAATGTTTGTTCTCTGCTTGATATCTTTAATATGCAGGATCAAGTACAACATATGAGAAGAACCATCTGTTTTGATGAACTGTGAACTGAATCTGTGCCCAACCGGACTTTTAAGGTTGTAACCATTGAACTATCATTTCATCACTTGGCACCATTTGGGACTATATACACAATATTTTTTCATTTTTGTTTTTTTCACATATATTAGCGCCGGGTTATGTCATCTATTTTTGTGTATATTCACAAAAAAAAAAGAGATCTTAAAAATAAGCGGGATGCAATAATAAATAATTTATTTATTCAATCAGAAACGTATTTTACCAATGAAATCAGATTCTTACCATCCCATCCTGATGGAGATAATTGAGGTAGTCGGCTATGAAACACAGCAAAATAAATTAAATGATACATGGTATCATGGTACAAAAAAAAGTCCTCTGACTCATTTCTCACCATGAAGACGAGAAACAACGCGCCAGAGGACCTTTTTTTGTGTCTTTGTGTGGCTCTTATGCCTATTAAAAAATTAAATTTCTACTTGCCTCCAGCCCTTTTTCTTTTTTGCGGTGCCTAGTCTCTCTCTACTACCACATCATACGCCCCTTCATGTGCAAGTCCTGTTTAAAAAATTTACTCAGCGGCCTTAAGCATTGATCATTTTGGTATGTCCCTTGATGTGCAAGTCCTGTTTAAAAGATTTACTCAGCGGACTTAAGCATTGATCATTTTGGTATGTCCCTTGATGTGCAAGTCCTGTTTAAAAGATTTACTCAGTGGCCTTAAGCATTGATCATTTTGGTATGTCCCTTGATGTGCAAGTCCTGTTTAAAAGATTTACTCAGCGGCCTTAAGCATTGATCATTTTTGTATGTTTGAATATCAAAAGGTGTTTTTTTTTTTTTCCCCTCTTAACTCTGTGCTGTTAATTGACCAACTGGAACAAGCTGATTTATTGGGGAGGGGCAGGGTCATGTGACTGTTTTAGCTGTATAAAACCAATACCTCTCCTGCATTTAGCAGGCACTGCATTGGCATTAGTGAGGCATTTAAAGTGAGCTTTTAAGTGATATATATAGTTAGACTATAGTTTGACTAGAGGTGACTGGGGACTGGATGTACTGCAAACTCTTCTACACTTGGCAACAAACGGTGGGCTATTCTGACCACACTATGATCCCTGCTGTTTAGTCTGCGCACACACACATTTCGCTCAAATCCGCTCCATGCAGCATTACCTACCTCTGGCATAATGAACCTGCTTTTTACCTCCACTTTGTTCTTGCTCGTGGCCTCATTGAAATGTTATTCTCTCTATCCACTGCACACTCCCCCCTCCTGGCCCACGCCCAACATCACCATACACCCTGGACTAATCAAAAGCCTTGCACTATCTCACTGAATGTTGGTGGAGAACCCTGAAAACCAGCACTCCAACCACTTCACACTCAAATGGCAAACATCATAAAGTAACAACTTGCAAACAACTACTCAAATTTCTACTCATACTATTACTCTCTTTAGCAGGTGATATTGAACCTAACCCAGGGCCTCCCACTTCAGCTCTGTCCCATACCCATGAGAATACCCCATTCAAATTCCAAAAAGGGCTATCTGTCGCCCATATAAATATCCGGAGTCTGCTGCCCAAACTGGATGAACTAAGAGCATGGTGCCTTATGCATAAACCCAAAGCCATCGTTCTTACAGAAACATGGATAACCCCTAAAACCCCTGATGCACATATTGCCATTCAGGGATACTCCATTTTTAGGAGACATAGGTCAAAGAGAGGAGGAGGGGTGTTATTTTATATTGCAGACACCTTACAATTTGCACTGGTAAACTGCCCCCCAAGACCAACCTCTTTTGAAATCCTAGTTGGCAGAATCTGCCTCCCCTTCTCTAAGCTCGTCCTGATTGCTGGCATCTACCGCCCACTAAAGCCCCTCTACAATCCCTAACTGATATCACCCAGTTTCTTGGCTCCATTTCCTCTCAAAATGAGAAGAGTGAGCTGCTAGTTCTTGGGGATTTCAACTTCAATTGGCTTGACACTAAAACCACAAAATCCACACACAAATCAAGTCGCTTCACCTATCGCAACTCATTTCCCAACCCACATGAACAAACCTGAAATCGCATAACCATTCCTTGCTGGACTGGATTCTCTCCTCAAATCCCAGCAGGATCCAATCCTCTGGCATCCTTCCTGACATTTTCAGTGACCATGCAATAGTGTACTATGTAAGGAAAATTAAACCGCCCCAATGAAGCCCTAAAGTTCTCCTCACTAGAACATTCAGAAACTTTAGCCTACAACAGTTTCTGGTTGACCTTACCAACTGCCCTTGGCACAGAATCGATTTAATTCCTGACCCTGATTCTGCGCTTGACTATTTCCAATCTGAGTTCTTAAAACTCTGTGATACCCATGCTCCACTACGCAGAATAAGGGTACGGGGGGGGCACCTTTCATGGGTTACACCTGACCTTATAGCACTCTACCAGTTCAGGGATGCCTTGTGGAAAAGCCACAAAATAACTGGCACTACCAAGGATCTCAATCACTATAGATGCTTGCGGAACGTGTGCACAAGGCAAACAAGGCATGCAAAAGCACAATATTACTCTGACAATCTCCTCCAGAACACATCAAACCCAGCTAACTTCTGGAAGGTTATCAACAACATACTCCAGCCTTCTAACCACCAACAGCCAAGAAATATCACTAAGGGCGATATTACTCTGACAAAACCCACCGACATTGCAAATGCATTCAATGACTACTTTGTGGGGTGTGCTACTAACTTATTAGCAAAACGCAGCCCAAACAACAAACCTGAATCTCATCCTGGGAGTACCCCTATAGCCCCACCCCCTCCCAACATTGCCCACAATTTTCAATTTGGCCCAGTATCCGAAGAGGAGATTACACAAGCGCTTCTCAAATTAAAACTAAGCAGCCAATGTGGACCTGACTTACTACAATCTAGGTTCCTAAGACTTGGTGCCCCAGCAATTGCCAAACCAATTGCTTCCATAGTCAACTCTATCCTGTCTGCTGGCCATATCCCCAAGACCTCGAAAGCTGCTAGAGTTGTCCCAATCTTCAAAAGTGGGGACAAAAAAACTGTCTCAAACTACAGACCAATCTCCCTTCTCCCAATCCTATCCAAAGTCATGGAAAAATGTGTCCACTCCCAATTAAGCGATTACGATAACAAGACAAATTTCCCTAGCCAATTCCAATCTGGCTTTCGCCCCAAACACTCTACCGTAACTACCCTGCTAAATGTTTGCAATGGAATCCAGTGTGGAATGGAACGGGGTCAACTCACTGGTGCAGTATTCCTAGATTTTGGAAAGGCTTTTGATACTGTTGATCATGCTATCCTGCTCAACAAACTCCAGAGCACTGGAATAGGGAACCATGCTTTAAACTGGTTTCAGTCCTCCCTATCAGGTAGATCCCAACATGTGTCCATCTCTGGCTCTAACTCTAACCCCCTGCCTATCACCTGTGGTGTCCCACAAGGCTCTGTCCCGGGGCCCCTACTCTTCTCAGTGTTCATCAATGATCTCCCCACAGCTTGTCAGGAAGCCTCAATACACATGTATGCAGATGACACAATCCTATATGCACATAGCCATAGCCTCTCTGACCTTCAACACATACTTCAGTCTGACTTTTTGAGACTCGAAAACTGGATTTCCCAAAACAAACTGTTTTTAAACACTGACAAGACTGTAACAATGGTGTTTGGGACCAAGACTACATTTTTAAAGCTTCCAGCGACTGAGCTCCAGATTACAACCAACACTAACACCACCCTAACTCCTGTTACTAGTTTTAAATACCTTGGCATATGGTTTGACTCCCACTTAACATTCGGGATGCACATTAATACCCTGACAACCAAGACCTATGCCAAACTAGGGGTACTTTACAGGAACAAATCCTCCCTAAGTCTCCTGGTCAGAAAACGTATCGCACAGCAGATGCTAATGCCAATTATTGACTATGGAGACATAGTATATGGCTCGGCACCTCAAACCCACCTTAGCAAACTTAACACCCTCTACAACTCAATTTGTCGTTTTGTTCTCCAATGCAACTATAACACACATCACTGCGAAATGCTCAAAGAACTAGATTGGTCATCACTCGAGTCTAGGCGCAAAGTTCACCTTTCCTGTCTTGCCTTCAAATTCTTTATGGGCAAGCTACCCAGCTACCTGAACAAGCTCCTCACCCCTACCACATGCAGCACTTATCATCTGAGATCTGACTCCAAAAGACTGTTCATGGTCCCAAGGCTCAACAAAGTATCCGTCCGTTCCTCCTTCTCTTACCGTGCACCCCAAAACTGGAACAACCTACCAGAGACTCTTACATCCACCACCAGTCTAAGTTCTTTCAAATCTAAGGCTGTCACACATTTTAATGTGGTCTGTAACTGTTTCATACGCCCATAATACAAATTATATTCAACTGTGCATGCAATGTCTTGTATATAATGTATACCCTGCTCATTATGTAACTATTTGTAAACATGTATTATTTGTCTTAACTCTGTGCCCAGGACATACTTGAAAACGAGAGGTAACTCTCAATGTATTACTTCCTGGTAAAATATTTTATAAATAAATAAATAAACATCATTACATCTTCTACCGGGATTGAAGCATGTATATTGGAAGCAGGCAGGCGAGCTGTTTCGTGAGTACTGTTACAAACTTCGGCACACAGCTGATCCACATATGGTTTTTAGACAATGTGGTTACGGTTTGCCACTCATACACATGGAGCAGGGTGAAGTGATACTCATGCTCACAGGAGGGAGCTCCGTTAACGCGGGGCTCACTCGTGGGCAGCTGGAGTTATGTTTTCCTTCCCCCCCTTCTTTGACATCCTCCTCCGTAGTTTACATCTGATGAGTTGGCTGCCGCATCATTCCACAAACAACTGGGCTAAATAGATGGACAATAACCTTTGCCTAGAACATTGCCTATTCATGAAGGTTCTGAACTTTTCCCTTATTTGGACCCTATATTACAGTTCTTCACACACTTTTTTATATGCCTACTCATTGATGTGCTTCACCAAGTTTTTGTGGCACCACTAGGGATGCATTTCCCATTTTTTGCCGATTACCATGTAAGGGCTTGATTTAATATATTCCATAAAATCGACTAAAAGCTGCCAGTCACGTGAGTGGCATTTCTCGGCTTACTGCAATACTGTGATTGCCCGTTTTGGAACATAATACATGAGGCCCTAAATCTTATTTTTGTAGTGAACATAGAAATAGAAATAAATGAACTTCTTAATAATTGCAGCTGTCTTTTAAACCATTATAAACACCAGCAGAGCAAACTCTATTTTAAAAAGGACTTTACTATCACCGTTTTGATATTATTATTATTATTATTATTAAGGGCCAGAAGAAAGCAGGATAAAGCACCACACAAAATAAACTTTGCAAGTCTGTCAATGGTCTTTGTGTTAGTATTTAGGGTATCCACAGGGGCGGATTTCCCATAAGCTGACTAAGCTATAGTATAGAGCAGCAATTTTTGGGGGCGGCGACGGCAATTCTTTGGGGAAGCAATTGGTGTGTGTGTGCGCTTTTTCGGAGCAGGCCCCCTCCTGAAGCGTTGCGTCATCATGGCGACCCGACATCAAATGACATTGCAACATCAGATGACGATGTGAGTTTGCGTTGCCATGACAATGCAGCATCACATACCGCTGTGACGTCATAACGCCTACAGGCAGCAAAAAGGTACGTCCACAACTGGGTATACATGGATAGAAATAATTAGTGTAGCCCCGGTAAGAAATAGTGGGCTACATATCTTTCTCCTACTGGAGTAAGTCCTGTTAAGGGCAGGCGCCAGTAGTAATCATGGGTTTTCCCCCCACCAAGTCCTGCCTTGAGTGATAGAGGTAGGCTCCTGACTCTGTGGCAGGCCTGAGACATAGGCGAGGTCCTGCTGACATCATGAGGGGCAGGGCTGTATCTATTTAGTGGGCTGCTCCTGTGTGTGAGGGAGGAGATGAGTGAAGTGGAGTTCTGCCCTGGGAGCTGGAGAGTGTCTGTGAGGAGCCCTGCCCTGGCATTTGTGCAAGAGTTGAACCAAGAGAGTGGAGAGTGCTGGAGCAGAGAGAGCATGGTTTGGGAGTTTCAAGGAGACAGGAGAGAAGACACTCAGCTATACTGAGTAGAGCTGATAGCACTAAGTGCGGTGGACCAATGCCCCTCACCCTGCAGATTGGGGTGAGGGGGGAGATCTAACCTCACCCAGAGGGCCTACCCTTGGGTGGAGGTAGGGGTATTGAGGCCCCATTACAGCCATCCTGCAGGGGTACATTCCTGGAGGAAAAGGAGAGGCGGTCAGGACCCTGTGTACTGCCATGACTTGTTGCTGTGAAATGAACTGATGCTGTGTGCGATATTAGGACAATAAAGACATTGCTGTTTTATATAAAGACTGTGTGAGATTGGAATCTCTCGCCCTGGGACCAGGGCTTCTCTGGGAAGATTCCAACCTATCCCCTAGGTTTCGCCAGAGAATGGAGGCTCTGCACCACCACCACTAAAGATGAAGGCATATACCCCAGAAGCCTGGCCCTGTCATACCCCACACCAACGCGGGAGACTCAGGCCCTCCTGTTCCAAGCAGGTATGCACCACCATAGTACATGTAGCCAGCCCTCACTACACCCTAGAGGTCAAATCTGCGACCGGGGGCGGGTGGGGGGGGGACATGGGTTACATAAGTATAGAACATTATCTGTTAATGGAAAATGTGTCTTAGTCATATTAAATAATAACATTCCTTTTTCCTTCCCCCACCAAGTTTACAGAGCTGCCTAAATAAAACCTGCCTATTAGTGTATTTTTCAGTTGGATAAGAGGTGTATTAGTTGGACTAATGCCACACAAGCACTGTTTTTGCCTTTGCGTGTCCTGATCAACTAAGGCAAATCAGTGTGAGCCTTTGAGAGAATTAAGTAAAAATGCATGTTAGATGAGCTGAAGATTGATCTTTTTCTTTTGGGAAACTATTTTTCTCCCTGTACTAATACATTGCCTGTTGCAGCCATTTGGTTTCATTTTAATCACATGGGTTTGGAATTCATGAGTTCCACTCTCACAGTAAATGATTTTATTTAAGAACTATGAACAGGCAAATTGACTTTACCTTCTTTTCTTCCTGTAATGCGATTACTTCGTGATACCGTGGAATGAATGGCTCATATTTCTTCTTGTCTTCCTTCTTGGAGTTGACATTCTCATAATGCAGCGCACTTTCCCTTTAGAAAGTTCAAAGAAAGATTTATGAGTCTGCAGTTCAGAAGGCACAGACATCTAAACAAGTGCTACCAAGCCCAACCCCTCCCCCCCCCCCCCTCTCCCTTATGTTTACTATAGCTAATAAAGGCGAAATTGTTTACTAATTGAGGGTTCGGAATTATAATACAAGTTACAGTGAGTTGTATCTAAATAGAGTGGACTGCTGTTTTAATCAGTGAAGCAAAGCTACGTGTACAGTATTAGCGTGTTTTGGACCCTGAACCCAAACTATAACCCATAATACCATACCATTTTACCTAATACATCAATTTTCATAACCCTATTATACAATATAAATTAGCCAATTTCTTTGTAGGCCGTATTGTTATCGTTTATACATACAGTAAAGCAACATCATATTCCGCAGCAAGGTACAGAGCTATGTATATAACATAAACAGAATGACATACAAATAAGGCCAGACAAGCAGATACAGAAGTTAGAGAGGGCCCTGCTCCTGAGAGCTTACAGTCTAGAGGGAATAAGGGGTAATGTTGAAACAAAAGGTAAAGTGGCTGCTCATTGTGAGACGGAGTACGCCTTAGGGGGGAGTATGGAGTAAATGGGTTACATTTATGTGTGACGAAGAAATCCACTTTCCCACTAAATTTGCAGATTTCACAAAAGCGTGCAATACATTTGCTGTGTGCAATATGGCTAAAACAGATGCTGCATGGCACGTGTATATACTGTATGCACACAGATATCTATTCATCTTGCAATGGTAAATTATTCTCTTTTTCCATTAGTGAACCGAAGGCCAAAACAAGAATGAGAAACAATAGATGAATAATTAATTCCTAATGAACACAATTAAATATTTATAACACACACTGATGCAGTTCTTGCACACAATGATGTAGAAAAAAACAACAGTGCAATATTATTTTGCTCATATTTAGCAATGCATAAAATGTAGTGACTCAGAATTACAGTAATACACACACAATGTGATATATAAGGAAATACTGACACATACATGTATAAGTAAAACATTGGACAAATTCTATTCCGATATAAGACTAGAAAATGAAATCAAAACGTCCACTCCCTTGGGTTTCACCACTTCTCCTGAGTTGGGTCAGCCCAAATTTGTCTATGCAATTAATCCATCAGGTCTGCTTATCTTTGTCTGTAGGTAGACTCTGTTCATTAGGTCCCAGACAACCAACAAAATCAAAACACAGCGAGGTTGTCATCTTCCTCATCATCTATATTTTAAGTAAATACTGGCCCCCACTTAAGGGAACATTGCAATACTTTACAGTCAGTTGGAGAACTACAATTTAAAACAGTTATTTTTGTTACATAAGAAACAGACAAGAAAATGCTGAGTTATAATAATAAATGGTTGCATTAGAATGAACAAAGGTTATACACATTCAGCTTACAGATATTTCATGGACAGTCAGATATAATTACTAGTAACATTAACAGACAGGATTCAAATTGTGTTAGAAGAGGTAGGATAGACCTTCAATGTGTTAGAAGAGGCTCTGCCTCACAGATCTTACAATCTATAGGCAGGGGGGGAAGTGTGTGAGAGGGGGGGGGAAGCGGACTGGCATGGCCACCCCTCCCGCCGCTCAACATCCTGAAGCCTGGGAGGAGACTCTAGTCCTAGGCCCTGGGAAAGCAGTTGTGGCCCTGATGGAGCATCAGTACATATGGCACATTTTACTAAGCAGTGCCAAACCACAGGACAGTGCAGAAGACACTTTACGGCCCATTGAGTAGCACCTCTTAGTAAATATGGGCCATAATCCCTGTGCAGGACAGCAATAGAGACCAACAGAGTGATGTTTTCCTATTAGTTAATCACCATGACTCAATCCAAGAAACAAATATTTGAGTACCCCTTCTAAAGTCCAATACCAAATACATACCTACAGTAAAGGACACTCCACTGGGTAACTAAGCAATTGTAAACCAACAAAAAGAGCTACATACTAATAAAAGCCCACTGCAAATGTGCTGCCACTAATATTTGCAACATTGATGTTAATTTATGAAAGCAGTCTTACTGAACATCACAACAATTTGGATTTGACCATAGTCACAAAAGTGATTAATCATAAATCCAGTTCTTGTCCTGTTATTTTTTTTTTATTTTAGCAATGTTAAACTCAATTTTCTGTCGACGGCAAATAAAAATATCACTTGTGGTAATTAACTTGCTGTGGGCCTCACCCTGGAATATCTGGGCTATACAGTGACCCCCAACCCCCGACCACCCCCCCTTGCCTCTACAGCTGGTCCTGGATTCCTTCCGCCCTCACGGACTGTAACTATCTGTACTGTAAGTTGCAGGCATTCACTACCCTCACTCTTCTTTTACTGCTGCTGAATGTATGTTAACCCTTTGTGTACTGTACCTTTCCCTATTAAATCTATTGTTTAATAGCTCTGTTGTTGTGACTCACTGTTAGCTCACGAGATTTATAGCAACTTGTTGTACACTGTATATTGTATTATTTTCCTGGTGTGCTTACTCAAAATCCTGCGACCCTCATATTATGGCAAAGGCCTCACAATACCCAGTAACCCCTAAGTAACAGTATAGACAGGGATGCTAGTCATTGAAGTGGGACTTATTCCTTTTGTGTGAGTCAGGGATTACTGGGATTGGATGGGAGTGTGCCCCTTGTGTGGGTCCCCTAATAGCCTGATTGGTGGCAATGCTACCTCTTAGTGAGTTTAGACTAGGATTGTTTGTTTTGTATGCTCAGTAAAACTGCTTCGTTTTACAGGGGTGTTTTCTGGGAGCCCCGAGGGCCTATTGCCCCCAGAAACCACCAGGGCATAGTAGTAAGATTGTGGCTCCCAGTGAGAGCATGTGGTTATCGGGAGTGGGTGGGAGGCACCCCAGTGTAAGAGTGCAGCTCTTGGGTGGTTCCCCCTAGTGGTTCTGATTTGGTGATACTACACTCCTAGTAGAGTAGGCTAGGATTAGTCAGTGTGTTTTTTCGGCCCCTTCTTGCCATAGACCGAGCGGGATCACTTGCGGTCAGTAGGAGTCTAGATAAACTCAGTGTACCGGTGACCCACTGTTTTTGGAAACCGGCGGTTTAATGTTATGTGACAGACCTCGCGTAAATCGACAATAATATTCAGGGTTCTGGGGAAAAAAATGAATTTTTCCCAATTTAGCTTTGTGCCCACTAAGAATTATGTATGCACAATTAGTATGCGTTAACTCATTTGCTTGTGGATTTTTGGCAGTAATACCAACAAAATAAAGAACAAGGATGTACTAATGAACTAGGTAAGAAATCCCTTAGTGGTGCACAACAGCCTAAATTTATGATAATAGTAGTAGTAGTAATAAAATCTTCAAACTTTAATTGGCAAAATTAAAATAAAGACGAAGTGCAGGACAAACATAATATTCTGAATAAAATTAATACTAATAAAAGGTGTACAGTCTTATTTAGTGATAACAGGTAGTAAGCAATATTCTAATTCACAATATAAATATATATAGATAAATCTATAAATACATGTACTGTATACACACTGGTATATAGGGTTGTGGGGGGCTATGAATACTAGTATTGAAGTTTTGCCCCTGACGGGTCACTCTGGAATAAGGAGTGCCTGGTATAGGTCTCTAGTGGTACATCACTAGTGTGATCAAATGTACTGATCTGTACAATTGTATCTCTTGAAATTGAAATTTGTGGAGAATGCTTCCAGGGGTTAGAGCAGGGGTGCGCAAACTGGGGTGGGGGCGTGCCAGATTGTCATGGGGGGGGCGCAACGGTTACAGAGGCCCCACGCTCTTCCCCAAGGCATTTAAATGACATGCCGGAGGAAATCGTGAGGCCTCTGCAACTTCCCTTACCTAGTCTTAGGCGACGCATCGCCATGGCAAGGCGGCATCAAATGCCGCCGTAGAGTCACGTGACGCCACATTGCCATGGCGCCGCATCACCGAAGACAAGGTAGGGGAAGATGCAGAGGCCTCACGCTCACCCCCGGCATTTCATTTAAATGCCTTGGGGGAGAGCCCGGGGCCTCTGTAACTGCCATGTACCACAAGTGGTATTTTTATTTACTGTACACACAAGGTGGGAAATACGAGGTAGAGCAAGAGATATTGGTTGCTTTACTAGGTGACTCAAAATCATGTGTCATGCAAAGGTGAGAGCCCTTTAAAAAGGCTCAGTTTTCGATGGGGAGAGGGGTGGGGGAAAGTAAGTTCAGCAAATGAGGACACGTGTGCTTCAATCAAAGATGAAGATGTTCCTTTGTGGGGGACAGATGTGAATTGCTGTAGGCCATTGGGCTGGGATTTCTTTTTGGAGTCAACATTTTCTTTTGCCCGTTTTTACTTTTTTTTAATTTGGGTCATTAAGTGACAAAAACAGGATAATTAGTGGAAGGTTTTTTTGGGGGTGGGGGAGATTATGGTCGGGCATCGGTCCATAAAATAGAATTAAGGGATTTGTTTCATGGGGTATTTACCCGGTTGCACGTGGATGGCCTCAGCATGGATCAGGTTTTATTTCACCCTTGATCCCATTTGTGCCAGTGAGGCCACTTAGGCTCTCATTGTATGGCCTAGCTAGCCTCACTGGCATGCAATGTTTAATTTATTTAATGGCCAAAAACCCAATCAGGCAGATTTAGCTAATAGAGTAAAGTCATTCATGTAGATGGGGGTTGTTAAGTGTGTTGGGGTGGATGTAGTGGATGTAGTGGGTGATGGGTACTGGGGGTAGGTGCCGGTTCTCCAGGGTGGGTAGTTAGGTCATCCTGGCTGTAGCAGGAGAGAAATAACCACTTGTTTGTCAAAGCGGTATGCAAAGGTGGGGGGGGGGGGGGGGGGAGGAGATGTAGTTACTGTCGTATTTTAAATATATTAAACGCTTCAAAAACCTCACTAGGCAGATAGCCATTGGTTGGCTATGACTAGTGAGCCATCTGAGCTAATAAGGGCCTAATATATTAAGATATAGTCACGTTTATTACCTGTTCTTAGTTGATTTAGGTTTTCTGGCTTATGTACAGACGTAGCAGCCATTATTGCTCCCGCTAACGCGTTGCAGCGGGACACACAACACGCCACAGTTAGCATCTGCCATTGTAAATGTATAAGCCACATGCGAAAAAGGGGTGTGGCTAACACAAAAAGGGGGGTGGCTAACGTGCCAGTGGGTGCAATACCGTCTGCTACATCTATATATAGTGTAAAATATATATATATGTATATATATATATATATATATATATATATATATATATATAATATATAATTCCAGGCAAAAGGTGACACATTGTGTGCTCATTTGCATGTAATTTCCCAGAATCCATTGCTACAGTGCAAACAAGGGTACTATGGAAAGAGACCTCGCTCAAACCCCTAGATGGAGTAGCGTGCTGCCAAGGGAGTGTTGTGATGGAGATGGGGGAGTGTACCTGAGACAGGTACAAAAGGTCCCTTATATTGGCGCACAGCAGACCCTTATACAGTAATATACTATGGTCAGGGGTGAATGAAATGTACAAAGCACAAGATAAAATAAAAAAAGTTTATTAAATATTTTACAATGTTGTGTGGTGTAATTCACTTAGATAAAAATAGACTGGATAAGTCTATACTACTACTGGGTATCCCTAGTCGGTGCCAGTGTGGGATAGTGATCTCATGCCAAATGGCTCAAAATAGGAAGTGTTTGAGGCAGTGTGTGAAAGATCAATGCATACAAATGTTTACTGATACTCAGCCAAATCTTAATAGTGTGTGTAGCAAGTCTAGGTTGTATGGTAGCTGCCTGCACTGATGTAATGTGCTGATATGAAAAGGCTAAAATCCAAAACTAAACAGAAGAATTGGCATTGAAAAACGGGACAGGTTTTTTCCTATTGATTTGGCATTGAAAAACGGGACAGGTTTTTTCCTATTGTAATTGTAGAGTCACCCTGTATATCAGATGGAAGATCCAGCTGGTGTATGTATCATGATTCTATTAGGTCAAATCACCATATAGAGATGTGGTCTTATACAGGTATACGTGCACCCTGTCTCAGCTACAGTTCTAACCCTTTGTAACTGAGGGAATCATTGCCAGCTCGCATATGTTAAATATAGTTTGTGGGTGAGCACAGGGAGCACTGTCAAAGTTGTAGCAGTGCTGGACACCTCTTTAAGTGGGTGTATCAAGGAGTGCACGATCTAGATATCAAGTAAAGATGCCATGAGAAGCACTAAACATTTCAGCAGTACTGTTAGGTAATACAAAAGTAGTGGTGTGTCGGCAAAGACCCGACATGCAGCATGTTTCGTCGCTGCTTGCGACTTCTTCCGGGGTGCAGTGCAAACAACTCAGTAGTATTTTTTGGCGGTAACCCGATATTGGCATTTAGTGAAAAGAATGTGAATAAGTCATTTGGGTGTAAATTGCTCATTTGCATACTCTGCCATTTGGCTTTAATAAATAGGGCAATAAATAAAATTGCCATTAAACACAGAAAGCAATGTTTTATTACATTTATCGACCTTTGGTGTGTATATAGCCCCTATACAGTTCTTTGCTAACAGTAAAAGGTAGGGCTGATGCAAGAAGTTATGCAAAATGGTTTCAATTGCAGATTTGTCAAACACAATTCATTAGTGATAGACTCATCACTTCTCCAATTCCCCGACTGTGATTTGCATCTCTGTTCTGGGGAACTTCCAGACAGCATGCAAATGAATAAAATAAAGCATATTTTATGTATTATGATATCTTTCTCTATCATAACCGTTCAAATAAAAGGATAGGAAATAAGAGGTAAGTTATTCAGTTTGTGAAGAGAGCAATTCGCCCAGTTTGTTACCAAAATGACAAATGGAACACTGGGCAATAAAATGAGTGAACTTTGCAGACTTTGCATCAATTCACCATCATGCTGAATAATACAACCTTTTCAAAGGAAATGCAAACTTGAAAAAACATGGGTGGCATGCAGAACTGTCTGTGTGCAAATGCATGCAAAATCTCTAGCCTACTATTCTCGAAACAATTAGATGGAACTAGACTGCATTTGTAGTTCACTGCCCAGGTCATAAACTGTAACATGAAGTACAATCCATCAACAATTAGTACCAAGTTATTATGTCATCAACAGCTTGACAAAACCCAAATCTTGTGGCACTGGGCAGTACTGTGCATTACAACCCATCTAACTGAATATAACAATAATGTGGTTTTGACCATTACTGGATCTTTAATAACCTCAGCTTCTGTGGTTTCCCCGGCTTCCAAGGCACGACAAGATCCCATGGCTCGTTTTGGCTTGGATTTCTGGCTCTCATCCCTCAGCATAGTTCTTTTATGAAGGCTATATTATCCATTATGCATTATATAAAAACTGTTTTTGACAGTTCCTATTACAACACTGCAGCAGTTAAATGCCAGATTGTAATTCACATTGCAATAAAATTTGCCGTGTTAAATGCTAGAGGATAAATACCCATGTAGACATCGCTTTAGCCAATTCACACAGCTTTACGCTTATTAATAAATGAGTGGACTAGTTACTGACTTTTAAGAGTTAATGGAAATCTTTGGGAAAATGTAAATTACAAAAAGTAATAGCATCATGCACTTACTGATCTATATCGTATTCACCAGGACCAGGTCCTTCACGGTTCTGAAATTCAATGCGTTTTCCTGTATAATTTCCAAAGTGCACTCCTTTATATTTCAAAGTCGCATATGCCTCTTTCTGGGGAGAAAAAAATAATAATTCTGTCTGTTATTATTTCACTGGGCATTTTTTTTTACATCCCCAAAAAAACACATGAGAAACCCAGAGAGGAAAGCAGTCACCCTCTTTAATGTCAGAAGGTTGCAAAGCTCCATCACTAACATAGTTAAAGTTGCTTAGCTGTGACCACTTCTATTGAAAAGCCCAAACTAAACAGTAATAACTTTATTTCTTAGAGACCATTCTTCCCACAGGATCTTACAGGCATGTTAAACTTATGATCTGTTCTTGGTGACTGAGACAGAGGGAGATGCCCAAGGTCACAAGAAGTGGACACAGGGATAATGAGCCAGGCTCCCCTGTACCTCAGTGTCATTGTTTGCAATCAGCGCCTTTATTCACGTAGCCTCTCCCTTAGCCGTTACTATCAGCACAATGACACTAAGATTCCTGAGCACACATTTGGGCTGACAAAAGGAGAGCAGAGAAGCCAGAACACAGACACTGTCTTGAGCAGAAAGGCTGTGCTGAAGTCAAGACAGCCAGATACCTATATTCCCTGGACACAGAGAACATAGGTACTTGCCAGAGACTGACATGGAGGGCACCTGCTTAAAGGTACCTCCTGAGATTTGGGGGTGATAGGATGGTAATGGGAATATCCTTCCAGTCCTGCAGATAGGGTCGGGAAAGTAAGTTAGCCTTTACAAAGGGATAAGGGTTTGTTATTTTGTTGTTTTTGTATGTTTTGCCTGGATAAAGGAACAGCTCAATAAAACCAAGATATAATTTCACCCAAATCGGTCTCAATTATATGTATCTCTGCACACATCTCTTACAGGAAGGAATTCTTTTTTCCCCTTATAAAACAGCATTAGATCATATTTCACTGGGATGTTTTTATGTTTACCTTTCTCTGGATCAAAATACTGTAAATACAAATGTAGGATAAAGTATCTGTCGTCTAAATTTAGCATAGGTTGAACTTGACGGACATATGTCTTTTTTTCAACCTCGTCTACTATGTAACCATGAAACAATCATGATCATCATCATTATCATCTATTGAAATCTATAAAACTGTTGGATTTTTACGTCTACTCAGATTTTCAAGATGGTGGAATGCTGGAAGCACATGCCATTGCTAAATGATTTCATATACCAGAGCGCAAGAGCTGTAGCTACATTAGTCAACCTGTAACATGAACCACCACCTACATTTCTTCTTCTTCCTGTCTTGTTCGGCTCACAAGAGTACAATGATTATATGTACATCTAGCTACTATATGCAAACCAATGTACCGCACATCCAGTTTTCTCTATACTATGCTGTCTAAAAATCTGAAAATCCCAATTTGGAAATTAGAGGGATATAAAAAGGAAACATCAGACCTGCCTCAATAATCTGTTAAATATTACTTAAATATACATGGGCATTAAATACTGTCCAAATACTACCTACTGATGGAGCGGTCGTTATTCGCACACATCTCGGCGCCAATTTTGAGTTATTTGCTGTACTCCACGCAGCATGAACGTGGCCAATCGCCCCAGGCACCCGCGCTTATCGCAGATGTTTTGTTTGAATTTCATGGATTCTGTTTCTTCGTTTGCAATAAAATGGATGAATTGTAATGTGTACAGTACTGTGCTACTGTGCTACTGTGCTACTGTGTCAATTTCCTGTTTTTAATAGCCAGAACACTAAAATTCATTTTTCTGCACTCGGCACGCTCGCATCTTAGTGCGGGAAGGCTGGAATTCATCCCGCGATTTCAAATCGGGATTCCGATGTACATGACGCGTGAAGTGTTCGAATAACGGCCGCTCCATCAGTACTCCTTCTTTACTTAATGAGAGGATTCGCTTTAGAATCATATTCGTCTTGCTTGAAGGTGCTACTTCTCTTGAAGAATGTTCTTGAATAAGGTGATCTAATATTACAGATACTGCAGCTAATGACTGACCAGGGAGGATTAGGATCAGGTTACTAACAAAATATATCAGTGAAACAACCTCAAGTCATTTCCAAACAGAATATAGGGAGATACTTTACAATTAAATCACTGTCCTCTTCTAAGGAAAACACTAGTATGAAGTATTTGTTACTCTTTTATATTATATAAAAAAGTAATCTTATCTACAGTATCCATGGTATTAAACCAAAACAGAGTTCCAGCATTTGATTCATACATTCAGTTGTGTTTTTTCTTTTTTAATTCTGCAATATTTTGTTGTCTACCTTTTTATTACTTTTCTATTTTTTGGCCATTAAATTGTCTAAAAACCTATTCATCAAACCTCTTGGTAATCTTGTTTCTATTGCAATTCTACCTTTCCTGGGCTATACAATGATTAAATATGAAATGTTCAAAATGAAAAAATGGTGAGTACATTTAGAACTTCTGCAGAATAGGTTTACTTTTTGTTAGTGTCAAACGTTCAATAGTGTTTACCCCATCTTGTTTTACAAAAGAATAACTGCTTAGTCTTGTAGATTATACCTTAACAGAATACAAAAGGTATGTGTATTGTAACAACGATGTTATCTATATATGTATATCCATAGAGGAGAAAGAGAAGAGAGCGCACGCCCCATAGTATAAAACTGTATATTTAATGATGGGAAGGGGGAGGGGGGGGGAAAATAGCACTCACAAGGGTAAAAGAGTTAAAAGCATGTTGTGATTATATCACCACCATCCGGTATCTTTGCTTGACTCAGATGTCCGTCAGTTTCTGGATGATGGAGGATCCGTGATCATCAGGATGTTCAGAGCGTGAAAGAAGTATACCGTAATTGTATTGGAGTCCTCAGAGAATCTCCTTGCTGGATGGCCTCAAGCTGTTGGACGCACGAACCGGCCTGTTCATGCGCACACGTGATGACGTAATGTCCGTACGTAACGTATTGCGTGATGACGCTCCCTGACGCGTTTCGTCACACTCGGGCGACTTTCTCAAAGGGTGATGGGAAGGGGCTGGACTCATGGAGTATATATACACTATTGGTAACGTAGCAACCCCTAAAACAGCTGAACGGGATGTTGCATTAAAGAAAGCTTAATCAACTGTTGAAAACCACAATAGTGACTATACATATGCAGATAGAGGGGATAATTACCCATAATATATATGTCGGTGGGCTTATAACAGAAAATGTGTGTCTTACGGAGGGAATTGACATTTACTAATGAAAACAAAAAGATTGAATGCAATGGAATGATTACCACTGTATATTAAAGAAAAAATATATATAAAAAATATATAAATGAATATATAATTGAATATATAAAATTTGACTATAATTAAAGTATATATATATATATATATAATTTGAATGTATGTGCGTATCTCTCTATGGTGGCTTCCAAAAAATGATACTACTGCTGAACTGTATAATGGATTTGTAGCAATGAGTATATAGAGTTTTAGTCCATTCTGTCCACACTGTTTAATATAGTGTGTTGATAATATCGATTCTCTGATAGAACTTTCAGTACAGACATTATACAGTTCAGCAGTAGTATCATTTTTTGGAAGCCACCATAGAGAGATACACACATACATTCAAATTATATATATATATACTTTAATTATAGTCAAATTTTATATATTCAATTATATATTCATTTATATATTTTTTATATATATTTTTTCTTTAACATACAGTGGTAATCATTCCATTGCATTCAATCTTTTTGTTTTCATTATTAAATGTCAATTCCCTCCGTAAGACACACATTTTCTGTTATAAGCCCACCGACATATATATTATGGGTAATTATCCCCTCTATCTGCATATTACTATTGTGGTTTTCAACAGTTGATTAAGCTTTCTTTAATGCAACATCCTGTTCAGCTGTTTTAGGGGTTGCTACGTTACCAATAGTGTATATATACTCCATGAGTCCAGCCCCTTCCCATCACCCTTTGAGAAAGTCGCCCAAGTGTGACGAAACGCGTCAGGGAGCGTCATCACACAATACGTTACATACGGACATTACGTCATCACGTGTGCGCATGAACAGGCCGGTTCGTGCGTCCAACAGCTTGAGGCCATCCAGCAAGGAGATTCTCTGAGGACTCCAATACGATTCCGGTGTACTTCTTTCACGCTCTGAACATCCTGATGATCACGGATCCTCCATCATCCAGAGACTGACGGACATCTGAGTCAAGCAAAGATACCGGATGGTGGTGATATAATCACGACATGCTTTTAACTCTTTTACCCTTGTGAGTGCTATTTCCCCCCCCCTCCCCCTTCCCATCATTAAATATACAGTTTTATACTATGGGGCGTGCGCTCTCTTCTCTTTCTCCTCTACAGATTCCATAGGATGTGGTTCATCCTCTTGAGAGCAGCCGGAGACCCCTTGCACCCACGTCATTAACTTCATTGATGAACTATTTCACAAAGGACTGGTTTTTCACTTTATTTTCTTTTTGCACATTATTGTATTGCGCCAATCCTAAGCTATTTATTTGAATATATGTTTATTGTTTCACACGCAGGCACTGACACTAATTATATTGCTATTTTGATATTAACACCACATATAATTTTCATCACCATTTATACCCATTTAGGTGCTGCTTTTTCTTGTTTTATATGTATATCCATGTATAGTTATATTTATACAGTGCCAACAGTGTACACAACACAAATTACAATACTGGACATGGAAAATAAGGTTCAAACAGTAAGGGTAAGAGCAGGAAGTCAATGGCAACATAGTAAGACAAACGAAGGGTCTACCCCGAAGAGCTTACAATCTATGTGGATAGCTATTTACTGTATATACTGTATGGACAGGGTCAATGCACATTTATTGCAAAGATAAGAACAGAAGATCAAATTAATGTCCCTTTCAAAAGTGGTCTGATAAAAACCTAGTCTTTTGTAAGTGAACACATTAAAAAAAATCCATGTCTTCATACTGTATGTTGGTTAAAATCACTGCATTAAAATAATATAAATTGACTTCTACTTAACTCACTAGCCTAAGCAGTAAGCATTACTCAGGTAAAAAAAAAATCACATTTGTAATTGAATTAAATAGGCTCTTAAAAATACTGACGTGGACAGGAGAATAAATTGATGCTCTATTAAGAACTCTAAATCACCATGCACTCTATGCCAAGAAGTGTTGACAATATCCATTTCAAGGTCACTGTCAACTTGGTAAGTCATTACCAAATAAAATATGGCTTAATTGAAGCAAACTCAGCAAGGAGCTGCATTATTTTAAGTGAACATTGTAATATAACTCCAAGAAGAATTACTAATCGCCACTCCCGGTGACAACAAAATGGATGTAGAGGTGCTTCGCAACTTTTTTTTCTTGGACTCTCCACAATTAAATATGGAAATAAATTCAGCGAAGAATTAAAAGTCTCGGAGTGCATTCATTTCGGCACTAATGGACTGCTTTCCAGTGCGCCTGCACACAGGTATCCCACAGTGTGTTACCAGCAGTAACTCATATGTCAGTGTTAAATCTCGAGCAGAATTCAGAGATTTTTCAGTTTTGCCTAAAAATACACAGTTTCTTTAAACTAGGGAATAGATAGATTCTGATTCTCTCTCTCTCTCTCTCTCTCTCTCGCAAATTTGAGTTGTGTGGTGGGAGTTTTCAAACTGAAAACTCCACCGTTGGCAAAGTGCAGCGTTGTCGCTGTGAGATTTTGCCGGCATAACCCAAATTGATATTTGGGGCTACAGTCGCATGACGCAAGCTGGTTCAGCCAAAAGAGGCGAACCAGCTCCGTGACGCGTTCGTTACACGCCCCCAAACGCCGCGATCTGCCTCCTGCAGTTTGAGCACAGATCGCTGTGCTTCAGGAGCGAGCAGCGGGGCGTGAACGCTAGCAAGCTGCCGTAGAAGCCTGTTTGAGCGAGCCCTAAGGCCTGATTGTCCTCCATGTTCCCTCTGCCTTGAGTCTTGCCCCCTATATCCCTCCTGGTTCTCTTCCGGTACTCCTTTCATTCTGACTCACTCCTTATGTGCTCACCCAGCTCTCTCTCCTCAAGTTTTCTCCTGCTCTGGCTCCCATCTCTCCTGCTCATACACCGCCTTGTTTGTGCAGATGTCTCTGCATGTCCCCATTGACCCCCCTGGCAGACGATCGCTCTATACCAGAAGCAGACCAACAACCCAAAGGCATCGTGTGGGATCAGAAGGGGAGACAGCCACGGCCAACAATAGTAGATTGAGGTTTGGGGGAGGAGGGGTATGCATAGTGGGGCTACCTTGTGGACATCGATGAGTTCTAGATAGATTGATCTTTTGGAGACGCATAAGGGACGGAGTACTTGTATATTATATTTGGACTGAGAGGGGGAGTCTGTGGGTGGGTGCGGCTGGGATTGAGAGATGGGGGGGGTCCTAATGAAGGGAATGGTATATAGACCTAATCCAACTAAGAACAGTCTTACCGGACCTCCTAACATGCGGGGACTGGGGACCAGAAAACTCATTGGGGCTTGAACTCCTGGACACCTCCTCGGCAGCCAAGTGACGTTTCACTAAGGAGATCAATTGCTTGGAGTCTTTGGGGTCACTCTGGCTGACCAATTTCCGGACAGTGCGAGAAAGACGCCTCAATGACAACTGCAGAGGTGGTACATTCGTCAGGCTCAAGTCATTTACACGCAGAGTAGATGAGGTCGTAGAGTTGGGAGCGTGGAACCTTTCCTGCATTGTAATGCAAGGAGTGGAACCGTTAGGCCCGAACTGCGACAGTGACACCTAGCCGTGCCAGAATCTCAGCCTTCAGGGTGGCATAGTTTTGAGCTTGCTCTGGCTCCAAGTCATAATAGGCTTTTTGCGAGTCACCCACCAGGAAGGAAGCGATTATTCCAGCCCACTGCTCGGCTGGCCACGCTTTGCGTACTGCTGTATGCTCAAAAAACGATAGGTATGCCTCAACATCATTGTTCATCGTCATTTTCTGGAAGAGGTGAGATATTACCTGGCGAGCAACCTGTGGGGCCCCGCTAGTCTGGGAGGTAATTCTCTCTCCCAACATTAGGACTTGTTTCATCTTGTACAATAACACACTGTGGGAGCAAAATAATGGTGTAACATTTTCATAGTTGTCGCTGTAAAGTCCTATTCTAGATAATTTAAATGAATATTGTTTTTATATATAGTAAATACAGGAATAACTGAAACAATATTCTCTGTTAGCACTGTGAAGACCACCACATTTATAGATTTAATGGAGTTTAGTGAATAATAGCACCAGATAGATTCAAGGTAAAACTTGATGTGCAAAACAGCAATTTAAATTTACTGCATGAGTACATTATATTTTATTTTATGTTAGTGGTTTATTGAAGCCTTTCAGTGCCGGCATAGAAGCAGCTCACAAACTATTTACTATATCTACAGTATATGACAGTTTAAAGTGACCCATCCCTGGATTAATTTAATTGTCTACTTTCAGAAAATATGAGTGATGTTTGGGTGTATAATTGCTTTGTTACTGTAATTACATGAGAAAATAGCGGGCCTTCAAAATCTGTTTAATTCTACTGTTGGACCCACCACCCTTTTCATGTAAAAACATTAACAAAGCAAAAATAAAATGTATTTAAAAAATGATATTTTCTTATTTTGGTTTTATGGCGTGTAATATTCCTCACCCAGGTAAAATGTGGATAGCCAAATTATACACTACATTGCAAAGTTTAAAAAATGATTCCTTATTTTGTGCATGCTAATTAGATTGGTGAAGTCTCATGACCAAGCTAAAACCACGAGAGTAAAGCTGTATAGAAGTTGCAAAATTAATTTTTTAATAAGTGTTAATACAACACAAATTCTAACGTCTACGAGGGCCCACAATATGTCTAAAACAGCCAATAGCATGCTGGGAGCTAGTTTTAATGGATATCAACCTAGCAATGCGATAAAAGGGTAATGGGACAGGACCGGTATAGACGAACCCCTCGGGTCCCAGGGTTATACTCTCCAAGTCACACACAGTCTTTATGGGTGAAGAATAGTCTCTTTATTTGACAGAGCAACAGTATCCCAATGATAAGGCTTCCAGCAGCCACAACACAATCGCCAGGACGGGTTATACGCCGCTCACCTCCGCCCCAAATACTTCCTCCTCTCCTTCCCTCCAAGTCACTCTTCCGGCAGGATGGTCTGAACTAGGGCTTCAATATGCCGTGGCCCACCCCCAGGGTTAGCCTCGAGGTGGGTCTTGAATTCTCCCCCATCACCCCTGGCAGTGGGGTGAGGGCATTGGTCCACCAGTCTATGATTCTATCAGCTCTAACTATAGACGCTGATTGATTCAGTTTCTCTCTCTCTTCCGGCACTCGGCGCCGGGGAGCCCGCAGCCTCCTGATACTCCTCGGACCGTTCCGCAGGATTCGTGGCTCACGGCATGATAACCGGCAACTCTAGACTCTCGATATATCTGTTCACTCGAACTCTTCCTAGCTACTCTCTCGAACGAAGAACCAGCAGGGAAGAACAACACATGCCACTCTGCGGAGTGGCTGCTAAATATAGAGCTAGCCCCTCCCCTCATGGTGTCAGCAGAACCTCCCCTCTTGCTCACGCCTGCAGCAGAGTCCAGGCCTGCGTCTACCACTCAGGATAGGGCTATGAAAGGGGAAAACTCATGATGATTACTGGCGCCTGATCTTAACAGGGCTTATCACAGTAGAAGGAAGATAGGTATAGCCTGTGCTGTTTACAGGGGGCTACACTCTCCCTATGGTGGAATCCAATGGTCCCCACTTGGACCTATCTTTAGCAGTACCATCCTGCGGCGAACCACCTGGGAAACAGCACACATAACAATCATAATACATGCATAATGAGGTAGTAATAGTAAACACACCTGGGTACTCCCAACATGGAGAACCCTACAGATAGTGCCTTGGATCAGGCTTCCTTACCCGTCGTCCATTATGGTCAGTGACAGTCACAGCGAATGACTGAACCGGCCCATGCTCAGGCCTGTATGTAACACTGTGCATGTAAATACACCTGCCGATGCTCCTTATGCGCACTAGCTCACTAATCTTATCCTCATTGTGATACCCCGCCCGACCGTACTTGGTCCGCAGGTACTCTTGAACTGCCTGCCTCAATAAGCCAACTGTCTCGGTTATCTTCAACCTCTCTCATGATGGGCTCCGGCACATAGGGATATTCATCGGGACTATGGCCCGGTCAGCTCGACTTAGCTTGGTAAGCGTGCGGTGCCCTGCTTGGCAATACCCAAAACAACGGCTCCTCGGGGGCTATTTCGTCATACAATATACTGGGGCCTTGGGCTACAATACGTTTCTGTTCGATCTCCCTCAACCGGTGATCTAACTCATCCTCCATCTCCTGCGGAGTGAAAGAACCAGCCGCCCACCAATGGTCTACTACATCGTTCTTAATTAACAAGAACCGCGTACGGTCCATCCCCTCATGGTATCCGGTGAACAAAGGCACCCACCACCTATCGCGGTGTTCGTATTCTGCTTCCTGACTAGTGCGTTCTACATCAGACTCTACCTGTGATGATACACCGGATGTACCCACATCAGTAGATCGCGAGCAATCTCTCCTTCCTTTGGCATTATAATACCTAGTGGGCTCAGTTTGTCCACCACTATACTAGTAGACCCAGTCTCTACTGGAGTGTGAGACTCACGGTCCTTCCGTCTAGCTGCAGGAGAACACGGCACAGGGTTAGGTACAGGTATAACACTTGAATACGGTATCTCCCCCTCAGACCCCTCTTCACTCAACTCCCAGTCCCGCAAGTCCTTGGAGTATTTGGGGTTTTTACATAATTTATCCCTGGTAGGTCCCGGTGGTACCACTCATGACGGGGCAGGGGCAGTGGCCGGGGCAGGGGAGCTAGGGGCCGGGGTTGAAGAAACGTCCAGAACATTGTCCAGCAACCGGGTAACACACCGCCCAACAAACTTTTTCTTAGCGGCACTTCCCCTCATGCTTTGGACTTCTCGGGAGGGGCCTCGACTCTGTAGGAGAGCCAGGGCAATGGCTGCGTCTGAGCTCCAAGAGGAGAACACCCCCCCAGGACTTTTTTTCCCGGTGGAACCGGAACTGAGGATATCAGAATCGCCGGCAGAGTCCCCATCCGCCCCGAGGTCATGCACCGGCCGTGCGTCGAGGACCCCCGAGGGCGGCGGTGGAACATCCGGTACCCGGTCGAACAAGTAGGCCTCAAGCCTCTCTTTCTCGTTCACCGTGAGGGTGGTCTGTGCCTGGCGGGAGTAAGGGGGTGGTGGGGTCTCCTTACCACCTGCTTTTTGATAACATTGGGCTCCGCTAGGATCGTCTCAGTCTCCGTTGCACTGGGAGTCACCACGGCGGTGGGACTCGTACGGGCCTCCGGCCGCACCAGCGTTCGCCGTCGGATGGTCCCCGGACTTGTCTGTTCTCTTTTGATGCCTTTGGGGTGGTTCGCCGGTAGGCGCATCGCCACCGATGTTACACCCATCTCCTCCTCCGAAGAAGAAGAAATCATGATCGGTTCCTCCGCTGGGGAGTCACCTGGTTCTTCAGCGATACACCCAGTGGGTATAGGTACAAAATGTCCTTGCTTATGCACCTCCACTGCGGTCGCGCTTGTCTGGGTGGTCAGCTTGCTTAGTTCAATAGCTAGCTGAGCCTTGGTTCCTCCCGATATGGTATAACGGGGACCCAGGGCAGTCTTTTCTTGGTCGTCCGCCACCTCCGTCAAAGTTCCTGGAGAGGCACCCCGCGGCGTGCCGAACAACTCCCGCGGCTCGGTTTGCCACAAGTAAAACGTACCACATTTAGTACATCGGGCCTTGGTACTGGGTACCGCGCCGGGTAGTCCGCAGTGCACACACAAGCACCGAACGTATTCGTGCTCCGCTACTGCCACGACCAGTAGGCCTCCAGGTACTTGGTGAATGGAGGTACTTATCTCGGACATGGTTCGCTCAGAGTGAAGACAACTCAGTTTTCCAGCTCCTTGCCCCTCGAATGCTAGACAAAAGTCACACTCTTCGCTCAGGTCTCCGGTCCCTCCCTTCGCGGGGAAGAACCGTCCTGATTGGCTCTCCGTGGGCCCCCTCCCTCTGGTGGAATCCAGAGGCGGGGTCTTTTCATTGTCAGCATGACGTGGCCTTTTGGCTTTCGCGCCGCTCCGTTCCTCCTGCAAGGAATCTGGGTTTGGCGCCAGAGTCTTGCACATTTCCCGCCACAACCGTCTCACAGTCCTTTTGCAAATCTCACGTGCTTGCTCCAGACTTGGCGGGAACCGCCATTTTAACTCGCCTCTCCTGCTCTGCGGAGCACATGTAGGGATGGCCGCCATCTTGGATACTCCCTCCAAATGTGCCTGCGCCCTATTCTCCATGTCTAACGGGTATCTCGTACCTAGACCATGTTTTCCCTACAAATGTGAACTCTGTATCTTCATAGTGCCCGTGGCCCACTAAATCTAGGTGGCTGGTACCCCAGGCTCAGCGGAACCCCTCTCCTCTGGCAAATAATCTGTTGGTGTGGGTGATAGCTATGATACCTCTTGTCTAGGTACTGGCGTCTCCTGCTTTTGGCCACTCATAGCGTGGCCCTGGGCCATGGTCCCTGGGCTGGTTAACAGGCTGACCCCCCCAGTTGCCTCACGCTACCTGCCTCAAGGGACTTGATCAGCTCTAACTATCCACCCTTCGTAATGTGGGCCCTGGGCCATGGTCCCCGGACTGGTTACCGCTATGACCCCGCCACCCCCAGTTGCCTCACGCTACCTGCTTCAGACACCTGCCGGTAGAGTGCATCTTAGTCTGCCTGTTCCGCCTCGCTATAAGCCGGTCCTGTTCTGATATACATCATATATCTCAGCAGTGCCTCCAAATGTAACCCTGCTTCCCCCCCGACTCTACGGTGGTGTCTAGGGTACCTGAGGGCAGATTACATGCGGTGTGGTGCGTACCTGTGAGGAATAGGAGGGCCTGAGCTTCCCGCGGTGTTGTGGGGGAGCCAGGACCGGGCTTCTGGGGTGGTAGCCTCCATGATCTCTTAGTGGTGCAGCACCTCCATCTTCTATACTCCCAGGGTAATGGGACAGAACCAGTATAGAAGAACCCCTCGGGTCCCAGGGTTATACTCTCCAAGTCACACGCAGTCTTTATGGGTGAAGAATAGTCTCTTTATTTGACAGAGCAACAGTATCCCAATGATAAGGCTTCCAGCAGCCACAACACAATCGCCAGGACGGGTTATACACCGTCCACCTCCGCCCCAAATACTTCCTCCTCTCCTTCCCTCCAAGTCACTCTTCCGGCAGGATGGTCTGAACTAGGGCTTCAATACGCCGTGGCCCACCCCCAAGGTTAGCCTCGAGGTGGGTCTTGAATTCTCCCCCATCACCCCTGGCAGTGGGGTGAGGGCATTGGTCCACCAGTCTATGATTCTATCAGCTCTAACTATAGACGCTGATTGATTCAGTTCTCTCTCTCTCTTCCGGCACTCGGCGCCGGGGAGCCCGCAGCCTCCTGATACTCCTCGGACCGCTCCGCAGGATTCGTGGCTCACGGCATGATAACCGGCAACTCTAGACTCTCGATATATCTGTTCACTCGAACTCTTCCTAGCTACTCTCTCGAACGAAGAACCAGCAGGGAAGAACAACACATGCCACTCTGCGGAGTTGGCTGCTAAATATAGAGCTAGCCCCTCCCCTCATGGTGTCAGCAGAACCTCCCCTCTTGCTCACGCCTGCAGCAGAGTCCAGGCCTGCGTCTACCACTCAGGATAGGGCTATGAAGGGGGAAAACCCATGATGATTACTGGCGCCTGATCTTAACAGGGCTTATCACAGTAGAAGGAAGAGAGGTATAGCCTGTGCTGTTTACAGGGGGCTACACATAGAATAAAGAAACAAGCATACCATGTTTTCCTGTCCCCAAATGGTGTGAATTTCTATTTATTTCCCCTCATTTCTCCACTGTAAGTTCAGCTCTCTTACTTTCTCAAATGCTGTTTTTTTTTTTTTTTTAAACCAAAGCTGCTAAATGTCTCTGATTCCCCCCTAAGGGAAGTGAGCATCCATGCATAATTATAATGAATTGAATGAGCCTGGGCTTGAAATGTTAATGTATCAAAATGGTCTACAAGGATATCAATGTAGCTCGATTCAAAGTCCTCTCCTAAATGCCCTGCCTCACAGAAGTTAGATATCTAAGTGAGGGTGTGTTCAATAGTAAGTACATCAGTCGGTGTGGAAATATTTGTCTAAATAAAAAATGCAAGTTAGATCAATACTGGGTTTATCAACATTTTGCAAAGGCACACTTACATTATTGAAAAGTGAAAATGAATACAGTGGTGGTCATTAAAGCTGCAGTTCAGTCAATATCCTGCATGTGTGGGTTTTTTAATAAATCAGTTCTGTAGTAAGAAAAAATACTTTTAGCATTTTCTGTTTTTAAAAAAACAACTTTGAAAGACCAATTTTCTTGTATTCTATTTTAACAGCCATTTGCTAAGGCACTGCCCCTTCATGTCCTGTCACAAGCTCTGGCACGCCCCTTTGTCAGCACTGCCCTCCCTCTAGCACTTGTCAGTGCCTAAATGCTCATGAATATTCATGAGCTTCCACTGCCAGTCAAGCAGATTATAAACAAATGCCAGCTTTTACTATGTCACCAAATTTCGACCTATCAATACATGGAAAACGAATTGACCTGCAGCTATACTGTTCTTTAGCTAATTAGAGATTGCCCACATGAAACTATTGAAGTAAAAAAATAAATGCAAAAAAAAAAAAAAAAGACTGAACTGCAGCTTTAAGGTGGCCATGGATACAATTTCAGAGCCCTTGGCTTAATATGAATACAACTGCTCGCCTTGAAAAACTAGTACTGTATACTGATATTGCACTCCAATAGTTCAAAGGGAAAGTCCCACTTAGCAGGCAGCATATATATATACTGTATATTTTTTTTTCTATACAATTTATCAATGTAAACAGTGTCCTTTTCATGATTAAAGTGAAACTTTTACCTTCTTTTTCCCATTGAAACTCATTGTGTTTCATTTTCTTTGGGTCCTGTGTAATTCATTCTTATCGGTTATTTTTTTTGTAATTTTTTTAAAGTTCAATTTTTTTGTTGTAAAAAATAGGTAGGGGTACAGAAAAAAAAAAGGGGGGAGGGTTAAGACATTATAAAAACGAATTCTTTATTAGTATTTACTAAACTAAAATTATTACGTACCAAGTCTACACACTTGTAATGGTAAACTGACCTAGGTAAGTTATATGAAAATTCAGAATAAAAATACAGCTAAACCCCGTTATAACGCGCCTCGCTATACCGCGAATCGGTTATAACGCGGTCTGAGCATGGCTCCCGAATTGAAAGCCTCCATTTTGCCGGCTTACCTGCATCTCAAATTTTCCATTTTGCCGCCTTACACACACTCTCTCTCCTCTTACAGCTGTGCTGTCCACGTGCTCATCATCTCTCTGCCCGTATCTCTCTCCTGCTGTCCACGTCATCTCTCTGCCCGTCATCTCTCTGCCCGTCGTGTGCCATCGGGGTTTTTTTTTTTTTCGAACTTTCAATTCAATGCTTTATTGACTACCAGACACAGACACAATTAAACATTAATACATTTTGTACAAAACACATGCAGGGATCGAACTCGGGACCTTCTCATACCAATGCATTGCTTCTTACCTCTACACCATAGGCTTGGTGTGACAAGACAGAACCTATAAATATATTTATCCTCTACAACACAAGGGACATGTCAATGTGAAATCTTAAGGCAATTTCTAGCTGTCTATGACATCACACAGTTCTGTGGTGTAGTGGAAGAACTCTTACCAACATATGCAAGGGTCCTGGGTTCAATTCCTGTACGAAATGGTATAATTAACTTTTTTAATAAATTATTATTTTAATTATGTTGTATAATTTATAAATATATAATTCTTTATTATTCTTTATTAAATAATAATTATTCATTAATCAATAATGATGTATTATTAATAATTCATTATTAATCATTCTTTATGATTAATTATGTATTATTAATAAGTATGATTATTAATTATTATTAACAGTTAATTAACTAATTAAAAATTATTACTAAATACTTAATAATAATTATTAATACTTACTTATTAATGAAACGTAATAATACTTACTAATTATTAGTAAGTATTAATAATTGTTATTAATAATTAAGTATTAATAATTACTTAATAATTATTAGCACCCAATTAGTAATAATAATTATTAATACTTAATTATTAACAACAATTATTAATACTTACTAATTATTAATAGTTATTAAGTATTAATAAGTTTTATTAATAATTAAGTATTAATAATTATTATTACTAATTGGGTATTAATAATTATTAGGTATTAGTAATACTTATTAATTAGTCAAAATTATGAATTGTTAATGATAATTAATAATCATACTTATTAATCATAATATAATTAATAATAATAGTATTATTAATTAATAATTATTAAAAATAATTATTAATAATACTTAATACATACTTATTAATTAATTATTAATTAGTTAATTAACTGCTAATAATAATCATCATACTTATTAATAATACATAATTAATCATAAAGAATGATTAATAATGAATTATTATTGATACATCATTATTGATTAATAAATAATTATTACTTAATAAAGAATAATAAAGAATTATATATTTATAAATTATACAACATAATTAAAATAATAATTTATTAAAAAAGTTAATTATACCATTTCATACAGGAATTGAACCCAGGACCCTTGCATATGTTGGTATGAGTTCTTCCACTACACCACAGAACTGTGTGATGTCATAGACAGCTAAAAATTGCCTTAAGATTTCACATTGACATGTCCCTTGTGTTGTAGAGGATAAATATATTTATAGGTTCTGTCTTGTCACACCAAGCCTATGGTGTAGAGGTAAGAAGCAAGGCATTGGTATCAGAAGGTCCCGAGTTCAATCCCTGCATGTGTTTTGTACAAAATGTATTAATGTTTAATTGTGTCTGTGTAGTCAATAAAGCATTGAATTGAATGTTTGAAAAAAACGATGGCAAGAGAGCAGAGAGATGAGCAGAGCAGAGAGATATGAGCACGTGGACAGCAGGAAGAGGAGAGCACTGGTAAGGCGGCAAAATGGAGGAGATTTAAATCTGTAATGAGGAAGCTCCAGAGCTGATGTCGGTGAAATTTTAACGCGACCCCGGTTGTAACGCGGTCTTTGGGTTGTGGACCCCAAGGACCGCGTTATAACGGGGTTTAGCTGTATTCAAAGAACAAAATCCTGTGATTACAGGTTAGACACATTAGATTGCACCATATTTGGTTACACGTATACAGTGTGAGGACTCTCCGCGCGTTGCCGCAAGACGCCGACGCACACGCAGCCTCTCACCTTCTGCTCCGGCACTCATTGCCGCCTCCCCAGAATCCAACGTTCTCACGCGCGCCTCCTCGCGCACGCACAGGGCTTACCACGCTGGAGTGGTGCGCATGTGCATTGGATTGGTTCCTGGTCGCGTCGCGCGCCATCGTCATGCGACGCAAGCGCGTGACGCTCCCAAGCGACGTGTCAAGCAAAATCAGCTTTTAACACCCTCACCTGCCAATGCATCTTCCCAGCCTATCGCTGCTCCTGCGGAGGCCGCGCCTCCGCTCTACCCCCCTTGGGGATTGGTTCCCTCTGCCTATATATGCTCAGCTGTGCCACTGGCACTTTGGCTGAGCATAGATTCATGTTCCCTGTGCTTACCTCTCCCGTCTGCTAAATTCCTGCCATGTCTTGCCTTGTGACTTCCTGTGTACCGATCCGGCTTGCCTTTGGACTACCGCTTCTCTGGACTACTTATCTCAGCTTTCCTCGACCATCCGACACTCCTACCCCTATCATCATACCCTGACCCTGGGTATACCTCCATTTACGATCCGGACCTCTCCTGCACAGACCTCGGCAAGTATAATGACTACTCTGATCTCTCCTACCCCGACCGGGCTGCCAAGACCACTCTACATTCCGGACGTGACCCCTGTGCCTGTGGCTGGTGTTTACCTATTCCCATCTCAGTACCGGGTTCTCGTCTAGTTTGTGGTGAGCACAGCGTAACATACAGTTAGGTCCGGAAATAATTGGACACTTATACAAGTTGTGTTATTTCGGCTGTGTACCAAAATAAATTCAAGTTACAGTTAAATAATGAATATGGGCTTAAAGTGCAGTCTATCAGCTTTAATTTGAGGGTATTCACATCCAAATTGGAGAAAGGGTTTAGGAATTACATCTCTTTATTATGTAGCCCCCTCTTTTTCAAGGGACCAAAAGTAATTGGACAATTGACTCAAAAGCTGTTTCATGGACAGGTGTGGGCTATTCCTTCATTATTTCCTCATCAATTAAGCAGGTAAAAGGTCTGGAGTTGATTCCAGGTGTGACATTCGCAATTGGAAGCTGTTGCTGTGAACCCACAACATGTGGTCAAAGGAGCTCTCAATGCAAGTGAAACAGGGCATCCTTAGGCTGCAAAAAAAAGAAAATCTATCAGAGAGATACCAGGAACATTAGGAGTGGCCAAATCAACAGTTTGGTACATTCGGAGAAAAAAAGAATGCACTGGTGAGCTCTGCCACACAAAAAGGCCTGGACGTCCACTGAAGACAACAGTGGTGGATGTTACGCTGTGCTCACCACGGACAAGGAGGGACCCCAAAACTGAGGTGAGATGGGAACAAACTGCACCCACAGCTACGGGGACATGCCTGGAAAGTGGAAAATAGGCGTCTGGAACCGTCTGGGAGTATAAGGTAAAGTCAGATACTCGCCAGACGAGAAGGGAGGTTCCAGAAGATAGGTGGTACCGAGAGCCTGGGGTCCAGAGCCGGGAAGTAGTTAGGATTCTGTAAACCAAGGTGAAGGGGTAGAGAAGTCCAGGAGGGCAGGAGACGAAAGTGGATCCACAGCCAGGCCGGTCGGTACACAAGGGAACCTTAAAGAGACAAAGAGACAGGAACTGAGGCAGGCACGACCGTGGTAAATACAGGTCATACAAAGCTATGCTCAGCCAAAGAATGAATGGCTGAGCAAGGTATAAATAGGAGGAAGGACCAATAGGGAGAAGGGGAGTAACGAGGGAGCAGCCCCAGGGAAGATAGGGATTGGTAGGGAGACTTACCACAGGTGTATCAGATGTGCAGCTTGTGAGCGGTGCACGCGCATCAGGCGTGTGCGCCGCGCGGGAGAGACGCGCGCGGCCTCAGCTGGGAGCGGGAACACCCTCCGAGGGCGGACGCAAAGGTCCCCTGCGTGAAGTCAGCAGCCGCCGTGTGAAGCGGAGGAGGGGAGATCCCGCCCGCGACGGCGTGGAGGCCCAGCAGGAGCGGCGGTGATCATAGCCGCGGGGGAAACCCCTCCAGGGGAAAGTGCTCCTCTGGACCTCACACCGCGGCGATGTGGAGGCACACCAGGAGTGGCGGTGAGTCCCGTCGCGGGGGGAACCCCTCCATAGGGAGGTATTTCCCAAGACCTCACAGTGGATAATCGTAGGATCCTTTCCATGGTAAAGAAAAACCCCTTCACAACATCCAGCCAAGTGAAGAACACTCTCCAGGAGGTAGGCATATCATTATTCAAGTCTACCATAAAGAGAAGACTTCACGAGAGCAAATACAGAGGGTTCACCACAAGGTGCAAACCATTCGTAAGCCTCAAGAATAGAAAGGCCAGATCAGACTTTGCCAAACAATATCTAAAAAAAGCCAGCCCAGTTCTGTAACAGCCTCCTTTGGACAGATGAAATTAAGATAAACCTGTACCAAAATGATGGGAAGAAAAAAGTATGGAGAAGGCTTGGAACAGCTCATGATCCGAAGCATACCACATCATCTGCAAAACACGGTGGGGGCAGTGTGATGGCATGGGCATGCATGGTTTACAATGGCACTGGGTCACTGGTGTTTATTGATGATGTGACAGAAGATAGAAGCAGCCGGATGAATTCTGAAGTGTATAGGGATATATTGTCTGCTCAGATTCAGCCAAATTCAGCAAAGTTGATTGGACGGCGCTTCACTTTACAGATGGACAATGACCCAAAACATACTGCGAAAGCAACTCAGGAGTTTTTGAAGTGTAACGGTGTTTCCCCCCCCCCCCCCAATGTCATGTTGGCCCCTTACGTGAGGAAACTTCCCCATGTTACATGTACTATAGTGTGGTGCACCTGCTGGCTTACAGGACTCCTGAGTCTTCCGCGGTGATATAGGGAAATACATCAGGACTGGCTCGTGAGGTAATGCTGAGAACTACTCACTTCTGCTACAGCGCCTCCATCTCTTCCAGGTCCCCACGACAGCAGGGAGGAGTCTCTGAAAGAGAACCTCTGGGTGCAGCTTCCCCCTGAATGACTCCACTCTCAGGCAAGAAGGTTCTTTCAAATTGGACATTCTTTATTGTCATCTTTAGTGGCAGGCTGCCCATCATTGCGGCCTGTCTCTAGCCGCACATCATAAAGGTTGCCAACCTCAAGGAAGTCCCTGGACACCACTCCTAGTCAGGGCCCTAGAAGCTGTCCTTGCTCTTCCCTTACTCTCTAATAGAGTGAGAGGAATAGTCTGCCAACCTCTCCCCTAAGGGAGGGCCACAATCCTTGCCAGAGCCCTGGCACTGTGTTGGGTCAGACAGTCTCATTCAAGTGGGATGAGACACTCATACACACACTAAATTAAGGCAGTGTTGCATACTATATAGCTCCAGTAGGCACCACCCCTGTGTCACTGTAATTAGACACAGAGCATGATGTCACTTCCTTCACTACACAATACACATCACAGGGGATGAGGGCAAACCTCATGACTACTCCTGGCAAACCTGCCCTTTTAACAGGGATTTTTGCATAGGAGGAGAGAGGCATGTAACCACAAAATTACACCGGGCTACTTAAGGCAAATAAGTGGAATATTCTGCAATGGCCGAGTCAATCACCTGATCTCAACCCGATCGAGCATGCATTTCACTTGCTGAAGACAAAACTTAAGGCAGAAAGACCCACGAACAAATAACAACTGAAG
Organism: Ascaphus truei; assembly: GCF_040206685.1. Classification (NCBI taxonomy): domain Eukaryota; kingdom Metazoa; phylum Chordata; class Amphibia; order Anura; family Ascaphidae; genus Ascaphus; species Ascaphus truei. Next base: position 354,664,513 of record NC_134483.1, on the reverse strand, counting down.
GCAGCTGCAGGAAAGACCTGGCAAAGCATCACAAATGAGGAAACCCAGCGTTTGGTGATGTCCATTCGTTCCAGACTTCAAGCAGTCATTACCTGCAAAGGATTCTCGACAAAGTATTAAAAATGAACATTTTATTTATGATTGTGTTAATTTGTCCAATTACATTTGAGCCCCTGAAATAAGGGGACTGTGTATGAAAATGGTTGCAATTCCTAAACATTTCATACGATATTTTTGTTCAACCCCTTGAATTAAAGCTGAAAGTCTGCATTTCTATTGCATCTCGGTTGTTTCATTTCAAATCCATTTTGGTGGCGTACAGAGCCAAAATTATGAAAATTGTGTCAGTGAAAAACTACACTTAGCCGCTAAGCAACTACAGGTAGTCCTCGCTATCCAACGTTTCACTTTACTACGAATGGCATATCCAATGCTTTACAATGCAACCCTATGGGCCGTTTTTCGATGCCGGAATGCTTTATCCTACACTCACCGCCACTGATTAACATGGGACAACGGTTTCACTATCCAACGCTACTCCCAGAACGAATTCCGGTGGATAACCGAGGACTGTCTGCACTACAGTATGAAATTAACAGGAGCAGAAAGTCCAAGGGCCACATTTGGCCCACGAGCCACTAGTTGAAAAGCCCTGGCATAGTGAATATTGCCCCACTAGTGATCACCTATAAACTTTTAATAAAATCTATGCACCTATAAGTGTGCCCATTTCCCGTTCGCTTCCAAAGGAAAAACACTTCATCAAGAGCTTAAAAAAAATGTGCAATGTATAATTTTATAGACTCATTTCAAAGGTACATCTTTCACTTACTCCTCTTTAAAGATCCTAATTTATGCAAAGCTTTTCCAATCTTCACCCTACTCAACAAGACATAAATTTGGTATGCTTTACTTTTCTAATTAAATATATCATCAAGGAGTGACAGCTGCACATTTAGCCAAAAGAATAAACTGATTTTCACTCCAAAACCCTTATGTTTAAAATCTGTAATTGCTGAGATGTATTACAACATATGATCTAAGGTTACTTTCTTATTTCACACATTCACAATAGTAGTTTCACAACAACTGGTTCATTACATGTATATGCTAATAGTTTAGGTGGCACATCATGTTTTATGGATAATAATGGTTGCATCTTAGGCAATCAAATCAAGAACATAATACAAAACATGAAATAACTGCAGTAGAAGAACCCAGAAGGGTCATTTAATTAAGCTTTATAGATTGTCATTTACATGTGCTACGTATATGAATAGCCTGCGTTTAGCCAGTTGCCACATGCACAAAACTGAATAATAAATATAGCGCTTATTTGAAAATAGTTTCATGTCACCATGGAAAAGCAGCTACAGACAATTAAATGGATTTTAAATGTTGATGCACTGCAACGGTGCATCAATAATATGTCAGACCTGCTCCAGATGGCAACTTATCTCTATTGAGTTATGTTCATAACCAAAAGAAAAACAGAATGATAAAACTTGTACAAAGATGGCAATGACTACTTAGTAAATATGCTTCACTTTCCTATAGCACAGAAAGAAAATCATTTATCAGATGAATATATACAATTTTAACTGTGCTAAATAACAAGCTCTTGTTCAAAGTATAAGTGGCAACTACAGAAGGCAATTGTAACAGAATAAAAGTTGTGTTGCTGGAGGTCTGACACACTGTGCCTGTCTTTTCAGCATACTTTGACTGTACCATTGTCTGAAGTCAGAATACTCCGTCAGCACTCTTTCCCAAACTTACATTTATAGCAGAATGCACTATAGGAGGTCCTAAACAAAGAGTGTGGGAAGGTTGCAGAGAATCCTTTCAACCTATATTTAGACATACTGTATTGGTAAATTGTAGCCAAATCGTATCCCTGTCTGAAGCTGGAACTACTCTACAGGTATATATGTTTTACCTGAACTGCTGAACCATAACTAATGCAGTGACATTATATACAGTCATGTGAAAAAGAAAGTACACCCTCTTTTAATTCCATGGTTTTACATATCAGGACATAATAACAATCATCTGTTCCTTAGCAGGTCTTAAAATTAGGCAAATACAACCTCAGATGAACAACAACACATGACATATTACACAGTGTCATGATTTATTTAACAAAAATAAAGCCAAAATGGAGAAGCCATGTGTGAAAAACTAAGTTCCCCTTATGATTCAATAGCAGCAATAACTTGAAGTAATCGTTTTCTGTATGACTTTATCGGTCTCTCACATCGTTGTGGAGGAATTTTGGCCCACTCTTCTTTACAACGTTGCTTCAGTTCATTGAGGTTTGTGAGCATTTGTTTATGCACAGCTCTCTTAAGGTCCCGCCACAGCATTTCAATCGGGTTGAGGTCTGGACTTTGACTGGGCCATTGCAACACCTTGATTCTTTTCTTTTTCAGCCATTCTGTTGTAGATTTGCTGGTGTGCTTGGGATCATTTTCCTGTTCCATGACCCAATTTCGGCCAAGCTTTAGCTGTCGGACAGATGGCCTCACATTTGACTCTAGAATACTTTTGTATACAGAGGAGTTCATGGTCGACTCAATGACTGCAAGGTTCCCAGGTCCTGTGGCTGCAAAAACAAGCCCAAATCATCACCCCTCCACAACGGTGCTTGACAGTTGGTATGAGGTGTTTATGCTGATATGCTGTGTTTGGTTTTCGCCAAACGTGGCGCTGTGCATTATGGCCAAACATCTCCACTTTGGTCTCGTCTGTTCAAACGACATTGTTCCAGAAGTCTTGTGGTTTGTTCAGATGCAACTTTGCAAACCTAAGCCATCCTGCCATGTTCTTTTTAGACAGAAGAGGCATTCTCCTGGCAACCCTTCCAAACAAACCATACTTGTTCAGTCTTTTTCTAATTGTACTGTCATGTACTTTAACATTTAACATGCTAACTGAGGCCTGTAGAGTCTGAGATGTAACTCTTGGCTTTTTTGCAATTTCTCTGAGCATTGCACGGTCTGACCTTGGGGTGAATTTGCTGGGACGTCCACTCCTGGGAAGATGGGCAACTGTCTTGAATGTTTTCCACTTTTGAATAATCTTTCTCACTGTAGAATGATGGACTTTAAATTGTTTGGAAATGGCCTTATAACGCTTCCTAGATTGATGGGCAGCAACAATTGCTTCTCTAAGATCATTGCTGATGTCTTTCCTCCTTGGCATTGTGTTAACACACACCTGAATGCTCCAAACCAGCAAACTGCTAAAACTTCAGCTTTTATAGAGGTGGTCACACTTGCTGATGATCAATTAATCATGGGCATTGATTAGCAGCACCTGTCTGCTACTTAGCATCTTAATTCCTATGGAAGCCGTAAGGGTGTACTTAGTTTTTCACACATAGCTTCTCCATTTTGGCTTTATTTTTGTTAAATAAATCATGACACTGTCATGATGGACAGAACTTATCAACAATTTTTTATATTTTGGGGATTCTCGATTGAGCAAACAAATTAAGCAAAATAAATTGTCAGTTATTTCCTTGTTAGACAAACACAAGACAACTACAGAATACACTTAATAAAACACTTACTTAAATGGGGGAACAGGATAAATGGTCCAGTGAACGAAAAGCACAGAAATAAATTCTTTTAAATTGCAGTACTTTTGCAATGGAAGCAAGCTGCCAGCCCGTTATTTCTTTGAAATGTAAAAAGTTTGTTCTGGTTCTTTGGGGTTCGTTCCGGAATCCAAAGGGCTAACGAAATCCTGAAGCAGAGCTAGTTTCCTTGTTGCGATGTTTTTAATACCTTGCGTTTTGGAATCGCAGCCGCTGTACTTAGATCTTATCCGCTTGAAGAAATCAGGTAACAACCACAGGAATGAGGGTTACAGGCCTTTTCTAAGGTCAGGGGTCCTTGGAGTTTTTCATTAGCCTCATCCTATTGGCAAGGAATTATCTTCCTCCTATCAGAGCCTGCCATGTAACGTGGGAAAACCCTAAGGCCAGCCCGGGTAGCTCTGAGCATGCTCAGTGAGCAGCTTGGTAGCACTGCTGAGTAAAAAGGGCCCCTCATTTCTGGAGATGCAACGTCTGGAGTTTGGTCCCAAGGTGTGAAAATCCAGGATGAGTAACAGGATCTGATACTCAGAAACATCCCGGTTAAGTCACACTTTAAGACTCTGGGGCCTTTCATCTCCCACACGTCCCTAGACCCATAAGCATTGCCTCAACAGGGGGCTTTTGAAGCTGGAGAAGGAAATACCCCTAGCTCATGTATGCATAACATTTGTTCCTTAATGCATTCACTTACAAAGGCGGACAGGAAAAGGTTTCCTGTCCTGACTTTTTAAATTGCACACAGTAATACACTTTAATAAAAATATCTGTTCAACTTGTCTAACAGTTATATTTTTAATATGTGTGTGCTTGGGGGGTTACACTGAGGCTGCACACCAAAAATCAGGGTGCTGGCTCACTCCGTTCCTGAGTTAGCAGTCTTAATGGAACGGCTCCTGCACTGCAGGTAGAGATTAGCCTGCAAAAAGGGGACAACAATGCATAGAAGGGAAAATACTACACATGTGTGGTGCACATAAATTTAACCCCTTCAGTCGCAACGCGAATTAGGATTAAACTGCCTTTATTAATGCGCTGATTAATCCTATTTTTGCCACAGACACGGTGTAATATGTCATGTGTTGTTGTTCATCTGAGGTTTTATTTACCTAATTTTTAGACCTGCTAAGGAACAGATGATTGTTATTATGTCCTGATATGTAAAGCCATGGAATTCAAAGAGGGTGTACTTTATTTTTCACATGACTGTAGGTGTACAAGGATCTATTAACTGTGTTCTGTGAGGCAGGTTTGTCAACAGATGTGGCCCAGAGCCACAGAGGTCTGTTATCTCAGTACAAATAATGGGACAAGAGAGACGCTGAGTCCCCACGAGCCCACCTTGGATATACAGTATGCTATAATGGCTATGCAAAGTATATTTACATGACTAAGCATATATCCCCAGTATATCAGGTGTGCTCCTTTTTGTGCTCATGTGTATGCAAAGTATATGTACTTGACTTAGCATATGTCCCAGGTATCTCAGGTGTGCTCCTTTTTGCGCACACGTGTCTCTCCCTGTGTCGTATAAAAGGTGTGTTTGGTGAGGTATATACTGTAAGAAACTTGGGAATCAAGCAAACAAGAATCTCTCTCTGGCCTATATTCAGGTAATTATTAACACAACCTAACTTCCATTTAAAGAGGCAATCCAAGCCGTTTTTTTTTTTTCCCCCTTTAGTACAGTATTGAAGCAGGAGGTCTCCGGGGCTGAACCCCATTTATTTCAGGTCCGGGAATCCCCTGCATCCAGAGGTACAACCTCCATAGCCTGTAGCCACTTCAGGGTTCACTATATGACTGTTTTAAAACTTAACATTGGTTGTAGAGTTGGAACTTTTGTACCTTTCACCATTTTTAAGATGGCCACATTGTGCACATGCCCAGTAGGGTTTCTGGGTTTTGGCTGCATCGTGAATATCAGCTTCGGATATCAGCTACTATCATGGAATTGGTACAGTACATGCAGGTATAATGTTCTGTGAAACTAAAGGGGTGGTCTGCCTGAAATGAAAGGAATATATATAGAGGATAGAACAGTAAATAGTAGAACAGCTTATGCATAGTAGATAAAGTAAGTAGTCTAGTGCTTTGATTCTTAGTGACATTATTTTCCCTCCTGGATAACTGAATCATTGGGGTAAAATGTTTTTTTCTTGTAAACAAGAAAACGCTAACTGGTATCTCCAAAGCTCACTAACCCAGTATTAAGTCCTGTTTTGCGCGGGACCAAGAGAGAGAAAATCATATTCACTAACGGGTACTAAGCTTTAGCACGTCCTAACTCCAATCCATTTAAAGGAGCAATCCAGGCCGTTTTTTTTTCTCTTTAATTTTTTAATACAGTTTTGAAGCAGGGGTCTCTGGCGCTGAACCCCATTAATTTCATCTTTTCGGACCCCCTGGTTCCAGAAATACTTACCTCTGAAGTGGGTGCCTATATCTCCTGCAGTTTTCAGCTCCCTCATCACATGGGCCAATAGGAAGCCATACCTGGTGACATCATGGCTTCCTATTGGCCAGCAGTCAGGAGGTCCAAGAGGCTCAGACGGGTGAAGAGGCCAAACAAGGGGTCATCCAGTACTACATTCCCAAACCAGAACATAAGTATGGACTCCCTAGAAATTAATCTGTCCCATCACGAACTGTCTGACATGGAAATGTCAGTCTTATCTAAAGGACCATCATATGTACCTACTGTTAATCATGACAATTTTAATGTAGAAGTGGATCTTTTTAAATTCAAGAGAAATATGAATATAAAATATTTCTTTTCTTTCAGGATGGCGGAAGTGGTGCAAACAACATCCACTGCACACAGACCTGATACAGAGAATACCATAAGTAAGTGTAAGTTGAAGTCCACCTTTATTAGCACCCATTAAAAATCCATCAGTCTGTACATATATATGTCTGGAAAAAGCGGATATGACCAAGTATGCTAGACGCTTTACTAGACGGACATACAATATTAGTCTTAAAGAGAAAGTGGCTCGCAAAGCACTTACTGAAAATAAAAATATTATTGAGAAGAGGGCAGATAAATGGGGAGCACTTGTAGTTCAGGATTATGTGGACTATAGAGAGGAGGCTATTCTTCAGCTTTCTGACACCGATGTTACTTATGTTACTTACTAGGGATTCCACACATGAATATACACGAGAAATTAAGGAGATACTAGATATGGGCCTTAATAACCGATGGCTGTCGGAAAAAGACGTAGAATTCCTCTTTATGGAACATCCAAAGTGTCCTGTATAATACACGTTGCCTAAAATTCACAAAAGTATGATTAAACCCCCAGGTAGACCCATCATTTTTGGTACATATTCCCTGAACCAGGCTCTGGCGATTTATGTAGATAAGATTCTGCAACCAGTAGTGATTACAATGCCGTCTTACCTTAAGAATACTACAGATTTTCTAGTGAAATTAAAAGCTATTCCCATGACCAATGAAAATCTTATCATGGTCACTATGGATGTAACTAGCCTAAACACAATAATACCACACGAAGAAGGGCTAGAGGTAATTAAGACGGCGCTGACTTCACATTATTCAGACTCAGTATCCATTGAGTATATTATACTGTTGTTACACTTTATTTTATATAAAAATTATTTTAAGTTTGAACAACAGTACTACCTGCAGACTAAGGGAACTGAAATGGGCAGCAATGTGGCTCCGGCCTACTCTAACCTGTATATGGCACACTTCGAGAGCAAGTATATTTATGCTTCAAATCATTTTGCACACATACTTCGCTATTATCGGTACATAGACGATATTTTAATTCTATGGAAAGGCACAGAGGAGCAGCTGGTGCTGTTTTGATTATCTCAACCAATTAGACAGTCCGGTACACTTGACGAACAATATAATACTAGAGTAGAGTAATCTTATTTTTAGATGTTCTAGTGAGTCAGGAACATGGGGTACTCCATACGGACAATTATAGGAAACCCACTGACAGGAATGCCATACTAAGGGCCGACAGTTATCACTCACCGGCCTTAGTTAAAGCACTCCCATACTCACAGAATGTTAGAATCTCTAGGATCATTGATAGACCGGAAAGGCTGAGCCCTGCCCTTTCTGATTTAAAAGATTGTTTTTTAGCCAGGGGCAATGCACCATTAACCTTAGATAAAGCCCTTGAACGTGAAGTACCACCCATTGGACATAAGAAAGTTTCCCCTGGATAGAATTATATTCCCTACAACGTATAGTAGAGCGAGCAATTTTTTAAGGTCTACACTTAATAAACATTTGGCACATTTTACAACATGACCAAATTTTGGGTGATATCTGTCAGGAACCACCCATGTTAGCGTGCAGAAGGGGGAGAAATCTCTCCGACAAACTAATTAAATCTGGCGATAAAAAAATACTATCAGAATACACATTTTTTGAGTCAGGGGAAGCCAGGGAATTATAGATGTTGTAATTGCTCTATATGCAATAGCCTCTGCACTGGGGATACTTTTTGTCATCTTCGTACCGGGGAAAATATTAAAATCAAATATAAGATCTACACATGTTGTATACTTTATCAAGTGGGCTCCTATATGTCGGTAAAACGACAAGGATGCTCAAACAACGCTTTATAGAGCATAAGAGCATCATTAAGACGGGTACAGAGCCCACAGTACTTGTACAGCATTGCGTACAACACAAACTATCAGCGATGAGGATAATGGGAATTGAGACAGTACCACCTCTAAGAGGTGCCATAGATAGAGATACAGCTTTGCTTAGAAGGGAAGCATATTGGATATATTTTTTGCGGACGTCAAATGGAGGTGGACTGAACGTACAGTTAAACTTAAAATGTTTTCTCGACAGGCGTTGATCGTGTTGCTGCAGTGGTGGATCCGCGCATTGACACCTCCGTCAGTGTCGGTATTTGCTGATATATATACTGGAAGTTCTATTTTGGGATTTGGGATATCTTATTATTATTCTCATAGTAATTAGTCTTACCCGCAGACACTTCTTTATGTTTGTCTTTATGTCTGTTTGTTAGTGTAGTATGTCCTGTCCTTTTTGGGTTCTATTTAAAGTACTATGTTCACTTGATTATTTAATTTAGCACTTTAATATACTTATTCAGTCGTATATGTTTGTGTTTTATGCTCTTGTGGGTTCTAGACCCTTACTTATTGGTATATATGGTGGTACATAGGTTGCTTTGTATTGGTTCTTTATCTTCTGTTTTTATACAGGGTTTACTGCTTTTATTATGATGTGTTGCGCCCGATCGCCAAACATGATGCATTTTTTTAGCATCATGTTACCATGGCGGCGGAGGGGAGGAGATCTGGGGGCTGCTGAGGTGTATGGTGCGTTCCGACGCTGAGCCGCACGCAGTCGCAGGGCATACAGAGGTGTTTGTAGTGTGCTGCGCATGCGTGGACCTCCGTCGCGGCCATGACGTCACAGCGGAGCCCTATCTCGCGCCAGGACATCAGCTGCAGCACATCTATGCCAGAGCTTAGAGGATAACCATCGACTACTTCAATCTTCACAGAAGAATCTTTAGGTCTGAATGGAAACCAAGTTATCTTTGGCAAATTTGAGATAAAAAAAAATTCCCCCTGCAACTGGGTCAATCATAACCATGGTATAGATGCATGAGTACTTTCCATAAGAATAATAGTTAACAGGAAGTGAGGATGCTGGATAGATAAGTTACTATCCTCTGGAATTATTGAAGTGGTGATGAAGAATTCTGGTTGAGAAAGACAGAGTGTATCTGTGAATGATATTCACAGTATCTGATATTTGTGGACTTTGAGTGGACAAAGACCTCCTAGGCTTGTTAGGGCAACTGGCTAGATAATGTCCAGAGTTGCCACAATCCAAACATAAGTCCTCTGAGTGACGTTGGCTCCTTTCTTCAGAGCTGATGGGTCCTCGAACAGTGTTTACCTGCATTGATTCAGTTTCTGGAGCTGGGGAAACTGCCACTGTTAAAACTCTTGAAGTTGAGGAAGTAGTAGAACTCGTTACGCCAAGGTTGGCTGAGGTGAAACCTTGTTTCTCTAGCCTCCTCTACAAAATCCTTTGGTCTATCTGGATACTGAGGCTAACCAAGTTTTCCAATACATTGGAGCACCAATCCAAGCAAGTTCATCCTTTACCTGGATGGACAAGACTCTGCAAAAATTGAACTTCTGTGCTGATTCATTCCAAGTTGTCAGCTACCCATCTTCAGAATTCTGCAGCATATTCAGCAGCTGAACGCCTCCCCTGGTGGAGGTTTAACAGAAATGCTTCAGCTGTAGCACAGCGATTAGGGTCATCAAATACAAGGCTCACAGCATCAAGGAAGTCTTGTAGTTTCTTTAACAAAGAACTATCTTGCTCCACAAGAGAGGATATCCAAGAGAGGGCCTCATGCTTTAATGAGATGACCAGTCCTATTTTAACAGTATCCGTAGTATAAACAGTGGCTTGCATCTGAAAATGGAGTCTAAACTGATTTTGGAATCCTCTGAAGTGGTGCGGGACACCGCCGAATATCTCTGGCAGATGGTATTCTGACTGGGTTGTTGAGACTGGCTGGGACGCACGTTGATCCTGCAGCTGAGATTCTGTATTAACAAGCTGGCTATGTACATGCCCAATTTGATCTTGCAGAGTTGAGGAAGAAACAAGGTTAACACGTAGTTCAAGCACTTGACCTTGTAACTCGATGACTCAGACTTGAAGCTCAGTGACTTGAGTTTGTGAGTCTGTAATAACTTCTGTAATAACTGGTGACCCCTTGCTGAGCCAGAGTAGATCCAGGTCTAGCGGGCTCCATAAAGGCCTGACTATTCTGTCATGGGGAGCAACTGTGGGGCTGGAGTCCAGTACAGTGGACAGGCTAGCAGGCAGGTGGCGATTGTAAGTGGACAGGCAGCAGTCAGAAGTAGACAGCAGGCAAGTACAGTGTTCAATGGACAGGCATAAATCAGAGGCAAACAGCAGGCAAGTAGCGGTGGTCAGGAAGAAGCCAGGTCAAGGACAAGAGAGAGGAGCAACGTAGTTTCATCTTGTTGCAGTGAGGACGCAACTACACGTGGGTGATCTGAGGGTAGGCTTTTATTCAGTCTCAAAGCATGAAACATAAAAATAGCCTAGTTTCAGCATAGTATAAACACCAAACAAAAAGTCCCAAACAGGGCTATGCCCTTTGCCAGCCAGGCCCAGTCTTTAGTCCTGCTAGGGCTGTACCATCCATAAGGTATTGTGACAAACGCCCCTCTTTTGTAGTGCTGACGTCTGTCTGGGTTCTTCCCGACACAGTCTTCTAGGGTTAATTATACAACAAACAGGATCATGCAAAGTATTATGCTGCTTAACTCAGGCTTCTGCCTGCTTTATTTTCATCCAAGTAAGGTACTGCAGCTTTAACAAGTGTAGATTAGAGGTACTCAGATACTTTCATTCAGCAGTTCACTCATTTCATTGTTACAGTATTTCCCACACTGTTATTTCAAGTAAAAAGAAACCAAATTATATAAACAAAATCCTATCCCTTTCAGGGATCTAACTACACATCAGAATCAGTCTCTCTAACAGCTGCTGGCCAACTAAACTGGTTCCCCAGCTTAAAACAATGCCCTCTCATTTAGGGACACAAGATACAGCACAGTCTTTTAGCAACAGCAGTAAACATTTGTTTTGTCTTATCTGTTCGTGGCGGGAACTCGGTCCCGTGTCCAGGCAAATCCTCTGGTACTGTAATACTTGGAGGGGCCGTCAACCCCGAAACTGGAAACAGGGGAGCAGCGATACCCCCAGCCTCCAGGCTCTAAGGAGAGAGAGTGAAATGCAAAACCTCTCTGCTCTAAATACCTGTGCATGTGATTAGAAGAGCAGGTGAGGGAGAACTAGAGCCATTGTAATCTGTGGTCTGGATTTTCCATCCAGCTGCCTGAGGTAATGGGAAGCTGTGGAACGGATCATTTGTAACTATTCCTGCACTTTCTGCTCTAAAATGGGGCAGAAAGCTGCCTAACATCTTTGGACTATGTCACATATCCCCCTCCCCAGCTCACACCTACTGGGGTGAGCGGCCATGGACCTCACTGGGGTGAGCGTCCTACCTGAAATACTTGAGCTAACTCCTCAGTACAACATTAAGTATTCACATGACACGAATATGAACTTCATTATATAATTTACCAACTGAAAGGGCCATCAACCCTGTATATTAATTTGTAGTTTAGCTACATTTTCAACACAGAGAACCAATATAACACTGTACCCTTGACAAAATGCTTATTCTAGAGGCCTAATATACCTTAACTACAATAGCTTATTTGCATAGTTAAGTGTCCGTGACATAGTCCACACGTGTAATAACAAAAAAAATATCGGTCAATTCCCCAAACACATTTTTTTTTTTTTTCTTTGACTTCCAGTCCATTACATTTCCTGACTTTATTTCATAGGCCGCTGCAAACTGCAAATGACTGGACTGTTTCTTTAGCTTCTGACGGAACTCTGGGCCCGGATAGTCTTTGTCTTTATATTGTGGCCCAGAGTGGCGAGATCCGGAAAAATTCAAGGCCAGCGTTGACCTTCGTTGCTTTTGATTTGCGACCTTTGAACCTTTAAGGTACTTCTTACTGCCATGTATTTTCTCATGACCATCACTCACAGAGATTTGGGATTTTTCCTTTGGGGCAATTATATGGTATTTAGAAGATGAAGCACTGATTACCTGGAGCACCTTCACCTTGATGGGGCTCTCACTAACTCTGGCTGTACCCTGTGGCATTTTACCTTTGCAGCCGGCAGGCATGTAGTCTTGGACCTCTCTTTCCTGAGGTCTACATTTATTCAGGCGGAAGTACCGCTGGATAACCAGTGACGCATTTCTCAGGGTTTGATAGCGAATCCTGTTCTGTGTCATCCTAGTCAGAGACTGGATTTTTATAGTTGCTCCTTTCATAATGAGGAACCTGTTTCGTACCATGCGGGCACGGTAGAATGATTGAAGAACACAGGCTGCTTTATTCCGGTGATTGAACACACGAATTTTCATCCCTCTGTAGGCAGCCTGTAGGATGATAGTTGCGGCGCGTTTACGCTGATAATTTTCTCTTTCCCTTCTTCCTTGGATAAGAGCTTTGCAGTGCTTCTGAATTATTCTAATGCTTTTCTCCTTTTTCAAAATGTTAAGTTCCTCCACGAGAGAATTCTGTTTTGTGCATTCATCTCGCAATTCTGTTCTCAGAGCGTCCATTTCTTCCTGGTGCTGGCTCTGAGTGTGCATCAGTGCTTCCTGCACTTCTAATTTTTCCTGAGTCAACTGTTTCTTTATTTTTTCTGCTTGGTCAGTCAAATCTGAATTTTCCAATTTCAGAGTCTCATTTTCTTGCTTTACAGTCTCTAACTCACTTAGGGCAATCTCATGGGTTTGCTTCAACATTCCCAGCTCTGTGTTCAGACCGTGGCCCTCCAGGCGCAAGTGTTGCACCTCTGTGCTGAGCGCATGAACCTCTTGTAGAGCCTTCCCGTATTTCTGTTTTAGGATAGCAATCAATTTGTCAGACTTAATCTGTTTTTCATCCATGGTGACAATTACGGTGTTGGCCTTTTCCAGACTAGTCGTCACCTCTTCCAGCTCACTCCGTAAGAGAGACTCTGTTTTCTTCAAAGCCTCGTGCTCTTGTAAAGCTGGAAGTATACACCTCTGTAACTCGGCGTTCGCTTCTCGCACATTATTGTTAGATTCTTGCTCCTTCTTCCAACATTCTCGCTCCTTCACCAAATCCTGCCACAGGACTTCATAATTATGGCGGGCAGCTTGGAGTGCAGAAACCAAAGCCTCTTTATCCTGGTTCAAGGATTCAGCTTCCCTTTGCTCCTCCTTTTCCTTTGCCACTGTTCCCGTGACAATTCTGCCGATCACTCCGGTCTGCAGCACATCTCGGCGCCTTTCTGACGCATGTCCTGACAGCGCAGGTTCAAGTGGCTCGGTCACTTCCCCTGTGACTTGAGGGACAGTTTTCTTTTTCTTCTTCTTTCTTTTTGCTTTATTAGCTCCAGAGATATCAGTGGTACTGGGCACACGCTCACTGGTATCAGCTTCCACATCTTGCTTGCACACATAGGGCGTTGCTTGCTTTTGCAGCTGTTTGTCTTTGAAAATTTTGGGGCACACATCTTCCATGTGACCTACTTTATGACAGGCCCAGCATACTAAATTCATCTGTGGGTACGGCTCTCCTCCAGGGGCCACATACGAGTCGTCATCATCATCATCATCATCATCATCATCGTATGGCCTGAAGGGACACTGTTTTTCATGATTATGTACATTACAAAACAAACATTTCACGTCGGCCATTTTAGAAACCCGGCAGGAACAATTTGCTAGCTGCAATTTCACTCACTTCAGCAACTTGCATACAGCACTTGCTAGCTGCAAATTCACTCACTTCAGCAAAATGCATTAGCTTTACAAACAGCACTTGCTAGATGCAATTTTTTTTTTTTTTCTTCAGCAAAACATTTTGGTTTTTTGTTTGGGTTCAGGGTGCTATTGCATCCACACTTCGCACATTCTCTGTGTATGCTAGAAGCACAACTGATATACACAGTGGGACAGACTTCACTCATAGCATCTGTACTTTAGTTCAGCTCGGCGGCCATTTTAAACCCCCGCATTTATTTGCAAACCCACAGACGTTTTAGTGTCGACCCGCATTCTCCACCATATGTGACAAACGCCCCTCTTTTGTAGTGCTGACGTCTGTCTGGGTTCTTCCCGACACAGTCTTCTAGGGTTAATTATACAACAAACAGGATCATGCAAAGTATTATGCTGCTTAACTCAGGCTTCTGCCTGCTTTATTTTCATCCAAGTAAGGTACTGCAGCTTTAACAAGTGTAGATTAGAGGTACTCAGATACTTTCATTCAGCAGTTCACTCATTTCATTGTTACAGTATTTCCCACACTGTTATTTCAAGTAAAAAGAAACCAAATTATATAAACAAAATCCTATCCCTTTCAGGGATCTAACTACACATCAGAATCAGTCTCTCTAACAGCTGCTGGCCAACTAAACTGGTTCCCCAGCTTAAAACAATGCCCTCTCATTTAGGGACACAAGATACAGCACAGTCTTTTAGCAACAGCAGTAAACATTTGTTTTGTCTTATCTGTTCGTGGCGGGAACTCGGTCCCGTGTCCAGGCAAATCCTCTGGTACTGTAATACTTGGAGGGGCCGTCAACCCCGAAACTGGAAACAGGGGAGCAGCGATACCCCCAGCCTCCAGGCTCTAAGGAGAGAGAGTGAAATGCAAAACCTCTCTGCTCTAAATACCTGTGCATGTGATTAGAAGAGCAGGTGAGGGAGAACTAGAGCCATTGTAATCTGTGGTCTGGATTTTCCATCCAGCTGCCTGAGGTAATGGGAAGCTGTGGAACGGATCATTTGTAACTATTCCTGCACTTTCTGCTCTAAAATGGGGCAGAAAGCTGCCTAACATCTTTGGACTATGTCACATATCCCCCTCCCCAGCTCACACCTACTGGGGTGAGCGGCCATGGACCTCACTGGGGTGAGCGTCCTACCTGAAATACTTGAGCTAACTCCTCAGTACAACATTAAGTATTCACATGACACGAATATGAACTTCATTATATAATTTACCAACTGAAAGGGCCATCAACCCTGTATATTAATTTGTAGTTTAGCTACATTTTCAACACAGAGAACCAATATAACACTGTACCCTTGACAAAATGCTTATTCTAGAGGCCTAATATACCTTAACTACAATAGCTTATTTGCATAGTTAAGTGTCCGTGACATAGTCCACACGTGTAATAACAAAAAAAATATCGGTCAATTCCCCAAACACATTTTTTTTTTTTTTCTTTGACTTCCAGTCCATTACATTTCCTGACTTTATTTCATAGGCCGCTGCAAACTGCAAATGACTGGACTGTTTCTTTAGCTTCTGACGGAACTCTGGGCCCGGATAGTCTTTGTCTTTATATTGTGGCCCAGAGTGGCGAGATCCGGAAAAATTCAAGGCCAGCGTTGACCTTCGTTGCTTTTGATTTGCGACCTTTGAACCTTTAAGGTACTTCTTACTGCCATGTATTTTCTCATGACCATCACTCACAGAGATTTGGGATTTTTCCTTTGGGGCAATTATATGGTATTTAGAAGATGAAGCACTGATTACCTGGAGCACCTTCACCTTGATGGGGCTCTCACTAACTCTGGCTGTACCCTGTGGCATTTTACCTTTGCAGCCGGCAGGCATGTAGTCTTGGACCTCTCTTTCCTGAGGTCTACATTTATTCAGGCGGAAGTACCGCTGGATAACCAGTGACGCATTTCTCAGGGTTTGATAGCGAATCCTGTTCTGTGTCATCCTAGTCAGAGACTGGATTTTTATAGTTGCTCCTTTCATAATGAGGAACCTGTTTCGTACCATGCGGGCACGGTAGAATGATTGAAGAACACAGGCTGCTTTATTCCGGTGATTGAACACACGAATTTTCATCCCTCTGTAGGCAGCCTGTAGGATGATAGTTGCGGCGCGTTTACGCTGATAATTTTCTCTTTCCCTTCTTCCTTGGATAAGAGCTTTGCAGTGCTTCTGAATTATTCTAATGCTTTTCTCCTTTTTCAAAATGTTAAGTTCCTCCACGAGAGAATTCTGTTTTGTGCATACATCTCGCAATTCTGTTCTCAGAGCGTCCATTTCTTCCTGGTGCTGGCTCTGAGTGTGCATCAGTGCTTCCTGCACTTCTAATTTTTCCTGAGTCAACTGTTTCTTTATTTTTTCTGCTTGGTCAGTCAAATCTGAATTTTCCAATTTCAGAGTCTCATTTTCTTGCTTTACAGTCTCTAACTCACTTAGGGCAATCTCATGGGTTTGCTTCAACATTCCCAGCTCTGTGTTCAGACCGTGGCCCTCCAGGCGCAAGTGTTGCACCTCTGTGCTGAGCGCATGAACCTCTTGTAGAGCCTTCCCGTATTTCTGTTTTAGGATAGCAATCAATTTGTCAGACCTAATCTGTTTTTCATCCATGGTGACAATTACGGTGTTGGCCTTTTCCAGACTAGTCGTCACCTCTTCCAGCTCACTCCGTAAGAGAGACTCTGTTTTCTTCAAAGCCTCGTGCTCTTGTAAAGCTGGAAGTATACACCTCTGTAACTCGGCGTTCGCTTCTCGCACATTATTGTTAGATTCTTGCTCCTTCTTCCAACATTCTCGCTCCTTCACCAAATCCTGCCACAGGACTTCATAATTATGGCGGGCAGCTTGGAGTGCAGAAACCAAAGCCTCTTTATCCTGGTTCAAGGATTCAGCTTCCCTTTGCTCCTCCTTTTCCTTTGCCACTGTTCCCGTGACAATTCTGCCGATCACTCCGGTCTGCAGCACATCTCGGCGCCTTTCTGACGCATGTCCTGACAGCGCAGGTTCAAGTGGCTCGGTCACTTCCCCTGTGACTTGAGGGACAGTTTTCTTTTTCTTCTTCTTTCTTTTTGCTTTATTAGCTCCAGAGATATCAGTGGTACTGGGCACACGCTCACTGGTATCAGCTTCCACATCTTGCTTGCACACATAGGGCGTTGCTTGCTTTTGCAGCTGTTTGTCTTTGAAAATTTTGGGGCACACATCTTCCATGTGACCTACTTTATGACAGGCCCAGCATACTAAATTCATCTGTGGGTACGGCTCTCCTCCAGGGGCCACATACGAGTCGTCATCATCTTCATCATCATCATCATCGTATGGCCTGAAGGGACACTGTTTTTCATGATTATGTACATTACAAAACAAACATTTCACGTCGGCCATTTTAGAAACCCGGCAGGAACAATTTGCTAGCTGCAATTTCACTCACTTCAGCAACTTGCATACAGCACTTGCTAGCTGCAAATTCACTCACTTCAGCAAAATGCATTAGCTTTACAAACAGCACTTGCTAGATGCAATTTTTTTTTTTTTTCTTCAGCAAAACATTTTGGTTTTTTGTTTGGGTTCAGGGTGCTATTGCATCCACACTTCGCACATTCTCTGTGTATGCTAGAAGCACAACTGATATACACAGTGGGACAGACTTCACTCATAGCATCTGTACTTTAGTTCAGCTCGGCGGCCATTTTAAACCCCCGCATTTATTTGCAAACCCACAGACTTTTTAGTGTCGACCCGCATTCTCCACCATATGTGACAAACGCCCCTCTTTTGTAGTGCTGACGTCTGTCTGGGTTCTTCCCGACACAGTCTTCTAGGGTTAATTATACAACAAACAGGATCATGCAAAGTATTATGCTGCTTAACTCAGGCTTCTGCCTGCTTTATTTTCATCCAAGTAAGGTACTGCAGCTTTAACAAGTGTAGATTAGAGGTACTCAGATACTTTCATTCAGCAGTTCACTCATTTCATTGTTACAGTATTTCCCACACTGTTATTTCAAGTAAAAAGAAACCAAATTATATAAACAAAATCCTATCCCTTTCAGGGATCTAACTACACATCAGAATCAGTCTCTCTAACAGCTGCTGGCCAACTAAACTGGTTCCCCAGCTTAAAACAATGCCCTCTCATTTAGCGACACAAGATACAGCACAGTCTTTTAGCAACAGCAGTAAACATTTGTTTTGTCTTATCTGTTCGTGGCGGGAACTCGGTCCCGTGTCCAGGCAAATCCTCTGGTACTGTAATACTTGGAGGGGCCGTCAACCCCGAAACTGGAAACAGGGGAGCAGCGATACCCCCAGCCTCCAGGCTCTAAGGAGAGAGAGTGAAATGCAAAACCTCTCTGCTCTAAATACCTGTGCATGTGATTAGAAGAGCAGGTGAGGGAGAACTAGAGCCATTGTAATCTGTGGTCTGGATTTTCCATCCAGCTGCCTGAGGTAATGGGAAGCTGTGGAACGGATCATTTGTAACTATTCCTGCACTTTCTGCTCTAAAATGGGGCAGAAAGCTGCCTAACATCTTTGGACTATGTCACAGTATATAGTCTTGCAGGTAAAAGGGGGTTTGAAAATCCAGCGGTCTCACAGAGAGTTTAGTCAAACTATCTACTGTACGTAAACAGACCTTGTTCCAGGTTTTCCTCCTCTCCAAATCAGGATGTGTGTGCTCCTGGTTCACCTGGAACACAGACTGGCAGGAGAGCTAGGCTTTTAAAGACCTCAATTGAGCCAGCCGAGAACAGGCTAATTAACCCAGCCTGATACAGGCTGGGATTTAACCTGGTCACTGCTGGACTTGACTGTTGACTGGACTGTTGGACTAACTAGACAGAGAATCTACCATCACAGGTCCAAAAAGGGTCTAGTGCACGAAGTGAAAGAGCTTGATCACTGGGGGAAAAAAACACAATAATCAGGTAAGGAGGAACAGGAAAGGGAGATTTACAAAGGGCTGGATTACTTATTAAGAGATTAGCGCCCTAATGAGGCCGGAGGCAGAGCTACCTAATAAATTACCTCTCCAATGGATCCCTTCACTGGAACCTGGGAAGGAAACGCATCCTCACCGCTCCGATGGTCCTTGGCATCCACGCGATTCTCCCAGCCGGGAGCAGGCACGTCCGACGCCGTCTCTCAAGGAACCACCATGGCCTTGGATATCCTCCGTTCCAGATGCACCGTTGCCTTCGGTGATGTCATCATTACGGGACTCCATTCCCGTTCACTCCACGGCAGCAGCACTGACGTGACACTCCGGACGGAGCATCACAATGGAGCAAACCCCCTTCACTGTCGTCCAACGTCGTGTGGGACATGCCCCCTGGGAACGGGGAACGGGACACCTCGCTATCGCTGGCGGCGACTTGCAGGTAGCAGTCCCGCTCTTGCACCACCAGCGGAAGTGCCTCAGCCTCCTCCCGGGCAGTCACCTCACTGGGTACGGAACAGGAACGCACGGGTCCGTTGGAGTGTCCACTCCAGAAGCTGCGGTCCAATTCGTCCACCTCTATTGGTACACCGCTTCTTCCCTTTGGGCCGGCAAGGGTGGCGCAACACCTTGGGCTTTAGGTGGGGAGTACCACACCACTGGCACTTGGATGTTAGGCTCCCCTCTCTGCCTGGGAAATCACAGCAGGGCAGATGCAGTGCAGGAAACTCTCCCCTTTCACTTGCACTAAAAGGAAGCCTCCTGTTAGTCGGTAGTGGGATATGATACACTCGGCCATAGTAGGGTATTGCGCGGGAATAGTGGTGATTAGCTCCTGCTCTGCTGACTCACCAGATGCAACTGAGGGTGTGGTAGCCACGTCCGGCTATGCCCCTAGTGGTGACACTCACTTTGGTATTTAGCATTGTGCCTCCTCCCCCTGGTGGATCCAGGAGTACAGGCACACTATGGATGGGTGTGGCTTCGCTTTCGCGCCAAGCCACTCATAGCAGGTGGGCACGGCTTCAGCTTTCATGCCGAACCGAACACGTTTCAGGGCGTGTCTTCACTTTGCACCAAGCCCTGCAAAATTTTGCAAAGGAAAAGCTTGCTTCTTGCAAACTCCTCCAAGCGGTCCTCCCGATTTTGGCAGGAACTGCCATTTTCACGTGCTGTAGCTCCTCTGGCGGGGAAGGTAGTCCCTTGCTGGGCAAGAGTCCCCAAGGATGCTACACACGTGGACAGCTCAATTAAAGCACACTGCGGTTCCCAGTGCTGGTGACCGCTATTAGTATTGTTGAAGCTCCTCAAACTGAGTTTCTGGCCTCCTGACTTTCAAGAGCCGCCATCTCGGATACAACCCACACATACTGTGAACACCATCCATTTGGACCGTGATGCTATAGTCCCCTTCCTGAGGTTTCTGAGTCCGTAGGATCCCAAAGCACCCCCTCTAGGCGCCCTACACATCAGTCCTTAGGATGGCATTAACTAGCATACATTAGGGAGCAGCACCGGCTGCAGTTTCACTGGCAGGGAAGTTGGCCCCTTGCTGGGCAAGAGTCCCCTGGACACTACACCTGCCCCCCCTTCTTCTCATACATAACAGGAGCATACCTCCTTTCTCTTACAGTAAAAGCCTGTCCTGATAGAAGATCTCAGCAGCGCCTCCAAATGTAACAGGCTTTTCCCACCCTCTGGGAGATTTCATTGTTACCTAGTGTTGTTGTGCTGCTCACCTGCTAGGCTTACATGATACTGTGTCTGCCAATGGTAGTGGAGACGAACAGGACAGGCTTTAGGGTTCTTCTCAGTTCTTTACTTGGTGCAGCGCCTTCATTCCCCACAGGCCCCAGCAGAACTGGGTGCAGTCCCTGCAGGAAAACCCACCGGTACTACCCCTGATGAACTGCACTCTCAGGCAGGTGTATAAAAGAGGAACAGGTCTTTATTGTTCATCAGCATACAACAGGTACACTTCTTTCTATGGGTCCCTGGACTCAACCCATGGAGCTTGAGGCCCCAAGTGTCTAGCCTTAGCAACCTTATTCCCTGGTGGAATAAGGGGTAGTACCCCACTCCCCTGAGGGAGAGGGTCTCTCCAACACTTAGAACTCTTCAGGAACACTACCAGAACCAACTAAATTTAGGCTCTGCAGCTCCTTTTGTACCCAAAGACAAGGTCTTAGGTCTAAGTCCCTGAGAGGACAGCACAGGCCCTAGATCCCCCCCCCCCCCCTGTCACTCAATGAAGCTGCTTACTGCAGGGGAAAACCCAGATTAACCCTAACACTGCCTGCACTGGTACCAGGGTTTATGTATTAAGCAGGGCAGATTAGTAGCCAAGAGGATACATGGCTACATTGGTCTCAACTGAATATAGAACACCTTTGATCTTGTAGTCGCATCTATAATAATAGCAATGCTGTTGTCACCAAATTGTAATTGCCAGTATCACAGGGATAACCAGTTTTGTATTTGTAGAGGTTTGCCCAATAGCAATCAAAGGCTTATGATTCTAGAAGACATGCAGCTTCTTCAATTATTTTGTTCCTTTACCACTATTAGAAACATCAACAATACACTAAGAAAAATACATTGTTTTGAGTTCCAATCATCAAGCAGAAGGCAGAAGATGCATTTTACAGCTTTGTTATGGTTAGCAAATATAGAAAGTATCAGTGTGAAAAATTGCACAGACTCAAAAGTAAAAATAAGTTGGAGACTAAAGTCTGTGGACAACTAATTCTCCATGTTCCAAACCAATGAGCTGAAAATTCGCTAAGCAGAAGTAGATCCAGGAAATAATTAGGTACATCGCTCAGTCTATCATGCATACAAAGCACTACATTTGACTCCCAGAATTCAAATGAATGTAACTCTATTTACTATGCACCGGGGATGTATAAACACACCAATCACTTCACAGAAAATAATATTCTTTGCTCTAAATTACCCCCCTCACATAATAAAAAAAAACAAATACTGAAATACTGGTTAATTTATCTAGCAACCATTTTCTTTTAATATATTATATTACAACTGCTCTATTATTTACTGAAATTTGGGTTTGATGTCAGATAAAAGAAATATTTACTTAATGATCTTCCCATTTTATATGATGCAGTTTTTGACTGTAGGGAATTTAAAAATAAAAGTGGCAAACCATACAGTGTGTGCATACCATACAGGGAGTCCCAGTGGCACCGGTGAGGGCAGAATTAAAGCCCTGTTCACTCCACAAAGTGGGCAAAGCCATGTGACATCCAGTGAACATCATACTGTATGAGCAATTGGAATACCAGTGCTCTGTGGCATCCACTGGGTGTCATTAGGGCACTCAAGCAAGAATTAAGATGCTCAATTTTTTAGTCTCTCAGAGGTTAATCTCAAAGTCTGAGTTTAGGGGATCCCGATTCCAGAGATAGCAGTCATTATCTATTAACAAGAATACCTATCCAGTGGACATAACATAACCACCATAACATAACTACCTTCACTATGTTTTTGGCGACAAACAAATCAATATCTTGGGAACCAGGGAATCTCTGGCAGTTGTACTATGTTGATTAAGTTCTAGAAGCACCCCAGTACTGAAGAGAATAAAAATCTGTTTTAGAGGTGATTGCTGCTCTGAAGCCCCTGTGGATATTCACAGGGAGAACTATGTTTGTTTAGCAACAGTGATGCAGTCGAAGGGATGCATTTATGCTAATAGAAATGTGTTTATAGTGTGATTTTCTTCCAGTAAGCAATGTAGGAACACTTTTGGAGGTAGTGGGCTTTCCAAGTGAATGGTTGACGCTTAAGGGATGAAGAAAGGAATTAGTGGCAGGAGCAGTTTGGTCTAACTTCCAGAAAACTGTTGTGCAGGAAGGCTGCCAAGCTGAGACAGGAGAGCACAGCAATGGGACATAACATTAACAGCACTGAACAGGCGGAAACCTGGATGGTTTACAGTGTATGCGTATTTTGATAGGTACACAATGATGTTTGTGAAATAGAGGTGGCAAGTGGTTAAAGGAGGTGAAGAAAAAGAGGTAGGGTAACGGTGGTCGGAAGACAAGTCATGAACTCAATCTTTTAAAAGCTGTACGACAGGGGATTTTTAGCACTTTTTGTTTTCCAACACTAATCTTAAAATTACAAGACTCACAATGTAATATCAGTAATCAAGCTCAAACGTACAAGTCTAAAAGGAAAAATGATTTGTCCTTGAGTGGGTTTGTGATTCTGCATTCCCTTTATACAGGCTCTGCTGTTCAAGCCAAGTAATACAGTAAACAAAAGAATGAAAGAATTATCCATGTTCATAATGGGCTGAAAGTTAAAAAAAAAAAAAAAAAACAGGTTCAGATCCACAGAGGTCCGTTAAGTGACTTAACTAGACGGTAACAAACAGTCAGCAGCCTGACAGAACTGAGATTTATCCCCCAACCAGAAAGGCCACCAGTTGGAACAGTTCCCAGGCCTGCAGGACACCGGGCCTGTTGTTTGGACCAAGCTCACAGCCTGAGAGGGTCACAGAGAGAAACTTAAGGTGTTGTCGCTTACAGAGGTAAACGGGCTAAATATTGGTAAAGAGCTTAGCTCTCCAATCTGTTGTTAAGGAACTGACAAATATGTTACTTAGTCCTACAGAGGGATCTAGGGATTTTCTTTTAGGTCCTGTTCTGTTTTGTGCCCTTTTGTTTATAAATCTGATAAGCGACCCCTGTTTGCTGCCTTAATGTGTGAGAAAAGGCCCTGCAAAGTACATTGTTTTACATGTAGAACAAATTATGCATATTTCAAAATTAATTGACTAATGTCCATTACGCATAATGTCACAAATCAACCTTCATCATTAGGCTGCAGGAGAGAGCTGGTTAACAAAACACAAAACCCCAGCAAGCTCTTTTTGGGAACCCCTGAGCCTTGCGAACAGGGTCTGCCTTGTCGTGGCTCGCAAGCTTACAATGCTTTGGCCAAAGGGTTAAACTAAATGACCCTTTTTCAAGAGAATATTTAAGTATTTTACTGTGTATTTTTGTCATGTTGGATGTAGCATTGGGCTTCTCTGTCATCTGCAGGAGAGAGCTGTCTGAATCTTTTTTAATGGGTTTGATGGACCAACCCATGATTTTGTGAGTGCATGTAATAGAGACTCCGAGGCTACACCTAAAATATCGATTTGTTTATACAGATCTGTTGCTTTTTTAAAGTATTTGACTACCCGCAGTCTAAGGCTAAGATTATTGTCCTTACTTGCGTGCGCAACGGACCGCATAGCCTGGCTCACGCCTGCAGCCCCAGCAATGTGTGAACTTGACTGCAGGAGATTGGGGAGGCGATGGAGAGGCGTGGTGGAGGTGTGGCGGACGCGTAACAAAGCTGGTTCGCCCTCATTGGCTGAACCGATCACGTAACACGGTCGCGTTTGAAAGGACCAAAAATGTTGTTTTTACAAAACGCGGTCGAGCCATCACGGTCCATCGTGCATGCGGGCACTAGGGGCTGCCAAATAGGGATCATGCCATTTGCGCTTGCAGCGTGCGCGTGCACAAGCACCATCGCGCTGAGTATAATCTCAGCTTAACTCTTTTCATTAACTCTGCCCTATCCTCCTCTCTTGATCTACATACCCCGTTTTCTCTCTGCCGCTCTCGCCCTTTGAACCCCAGACCCTGGCTAAATTCCCACACGCGCATGCTGCATTCCTGCTCTCGTTCCTCTGAACGCCTCTGGAGGAAATCTCACACTCTCACAGACTTCCTTCACTGCAAATTTATGCTGTCCTGTTTCAACTCTGCCCTCTCTCAGGCTAAACAAACCTACTTTTCTTCACTAATCAACACGCACAAGTCTAATCCACGCAGACTCTTCTCTGTCTTTGACTCCCTACTCAGACCACCCTCTGCTGCCTGTTCTTCTTCCTCCATCTCACCTCAGGACTTTACCGACTATTTCAAGAAAAAGGTGGAATCCATACGTCAGGCCATCCCCTCTGTATCCTTCTCCCATCCTACACCTCTTGCTAACTCTTCTGCATTCCTTGACTCTTTATCCGCTGTCACGGAGGATGTGTCGTTGCTGATCTCCTCTTCTCCCTCTACCACATGCCTTCTTGACCCCATTCCCTTCCATCTCTTAAACCTCTTGCTCCTACTATAATCCCTATGCTCACACACATTTTTAACTCCTCCCTCTACTCTGGTACCTTTCCCTCTTCCTTCAAACATGCAACCGTCATACCATTACTCAAAAACAGCAAGCTTGACCCTACCTGTCTTTCTAACTATCGACCTGTCTACCTCCTGCCTTTTGCCTCTAAACTCCTTGAACATCTTGTATTCTCTTGCTTGCTCCATTTTCTCAACAACTATTTTCTCCTAGACCCTCTACAATCTGGATTCAGCACTGCTCACTCCACTGAAACAGCCCTCAGTAAAAAACTAATGACCTCCATGCTGCCAAAGACAGAGGTCATTACACTCTTCTCATATTACTCGACCTCTCTGCCGCATTTGATACTGTGGACCACCCTCTTCTCCTTCACATTCTCCATACTCTTGGCATTCGTAACAAAGCTTTTTCCTGGTTCTCCTCTTACCTCTCCCATCGTACTTTCAGAGTCTCTTTTGAAAACACCTCTTCAATCGATCTCTCTGTGGGGGTACCCCAGGGCTCTGTCCTGGGACCCCTTCTCTTTTCTCTTTACACACTCTCTCTAGGTGACCAAATCACATCTCTTGGGTTCAAATATCACTTCTATGATGACGACACACAAATTTATTTATCTACCCCTGACTTTACACCTCCGGTACAGACCAAAGTTTCTGAATATCTGTCGGCTATATCATCCTGGATGGCCCTCTACCGACTTAAACTAAACATGGCAATAATGGAGCACGTCATACTTCCTCCCAAACCTGGCTCTATTTCCTCCTTCTACATTACTGTTGGAAGTACTATCATTCACCCAGTAGCCCAAACACGCTGCCTAGGGTCACACTCGACTCCTCTCTCACATTCTTTTCTCACATTCAAAACGTTTATAAAACCTGTCGCTTTTTCCTCCGCTATATTACAAAGATACGCCCTTTCCTCTGTTGCTCGACTGCTAAAACTTTAACTCAGGCCCTCATTCTCTCCTGTCTCGATTACTGTAACCTCCTGCTGTCCAGCCTTCCTGCCTCTCACCTGTCTCCCCTACAATCTATCCTAAACACTGCTGCCAGAATCACTCTACTCTTTCCTAAATCTGTCTCAGCGTCTCCCCTGCTGAAATCACTCTCCTGGCTTCCTATCAAATCCCGTATCACACACTCAATTCTCCACCTCACTTTTAAAGCTTTACACTCTTCTGCTCCTCCTTACATCTCAGCCCTAATTTCTCGCTATACACCACCCCGGCTCTTGCGTTCTGCTCAAGGATGTCTTCTCCTACCCCTTTTGTATCTAAAGCCCTCTCCCACCTTAAACTCTTCTCACTGACTGCCCCACACCTCTGGAATTCCCTTCCCCTCGATATCCGACTAGCACCCTCTCTATCCACCTTTAAGACCCACCTTAAAACACAGCTGCTTAAGGAAGCATATGAGTAGCTACATGGCTGATAATTAACACAGATTGTAAGCTCTTCGGAGCAGAGACTCCTTTTCCTAAATGTTACTTTTATGTCAGAAGCACTTCTTCCCTTTGTGTTATTTATATCTTATTATTTATATGATTGTAACTATTACTGCTGTGAAGCCCTATATAAATAAAGACATACATTAACAGTGGCTGATTTTCCCATTAAGACCTGGATATCTGGTCTGACACAGTGGGGGTTATTCATTAATCTGCAATGGTGCCAATCGGGTCACTATAGCAGGGAATGAATATCCCCCAGTGCCTCCCCCCTCCCCAGTGAAATATGTAATGCTAAATGGCAAATAAGGGGTACTTGCCAACTAAATAACCTTATCACAATGTCTGCTGATAGCCCTGTCTCTCCATAGAGACATTGGAAATATGGCCTACATTGAACACTAAACAGCTCCAAATTGGTGTGAATAGCTCAAGTTTTCTTCCCACACTTTAGTATATGTAACGGACTTTCTGACCTGACTGACCCACCCAATCTCACATTGGCCCCTGTGGTCTAACCAGTCCCCATTACATGGTCGTGTCTGGTGGTGCACCTGTTGGCAACAGGACTCGAGTCTCCCGCTTGATGTTGTGTGGGGAATGCCAACCCAGACAGGCAGCTGAGGTAGTGTGCTAGAGTCCTACCTACATACAGTGCAGCGCCTCCACCTCATCAGGATCTCTGCGTCCGCAAGGAGATGGTTCTGATGAGGAACTCCTTCTTGGTGGTGCCTTCCGCTGTGGAGTAACTTCACACTCACACAGTGGAGTTGTCGTGAAACAGGGCATCTTTATTGATGATGGTATGGGAAGACTGCCTCGCAGCAACAGCTCAGCCGCTCATCTTCTGTGCTCTCCTTTCTGAAGATCTATCTGCCCTCCCAATGGAGTTGGATCACCTCTCCCCTCAGGGAGATCACCACCTGTGCCAGGTCCCTGGACACAGTGTAGGCCCTGCCAGCCTTATTACTGCAGGTCAGGCTATTTGCTGCAGAATCACTTTAGATTATCCCCTTGACCTTGAACATAAACTTGCATACATGCTGAACCAACTAACTTTGAGCAGTTCTGTGCCTTATATACCAAGGAAATGGCTCCACCTCCTGTGTCACTAACAATGGACACAAGGTCTGTTACCACTCACCTCATGTACATATGACACCTCACCAGGGAGTGAGGGCAAACCTCCATGATTGATGCTGGCAATCCTGTATACTTACCAGGTTTACTGCCAGCATGAGAGAGAACTGTATACCATTTTTAACACATGGCTACATATATATTAATATATTCGTAAAAAAGTATGATCAAACTTAGGCATTAAAACTGTCTTTTTTCACAATTTTAAACTTCATTTCTATTCAACTGTAATTCTTTAATGATTGATTTCATTTCTATTTAACTTTGTTTTATGCCCTGTAGATGTACCTGGTATGTCCCAGTCCCTGGCACACCTGAAGCCCTAATAATGCATCAGATACCTCATTACGAAAATGCTCCCTTTTTAGGAGATAATTAGACGGACCGGACCGTCTGTAACAGGGACTTACCCCCGTTTAAATAAAGCAGCCTCAGAGCTCTGAGAATCCAGCAGAGAGTTAATTGCAGTCACTAACTTAACTAGTTTCCACCTGGACTAATAAGAGCTCTGTAAAAAGCCTCATGTGAGACACAGGAGAGAGATTCCTTAGCTCACATTTGGGCTGACAGAAGGAGAGCAGAGAAGCCTGCACACAGACACTGTCTTGAGCACAAAGGTTGTGCTGAGATCAAGACACCCAGACACCTATATTTCCTGGACACAGAGGACACAGGTACTTGCCAGAGACTGACATGGAGGGCCACCTGCTTAAAGGTACTTCCTGAGACTTTGGGGTGATAGGCTGGTAATGGGAATATCCCTCCAGTCCTTCAGATAGGGTCGGGAAAGTAAGTTAGCCCTTGCAAAGGGATAAGGGTTTGTTATTTTGTTGTTTTTGTATGTTTTGCCTGGATAAAGGAACAGCTCAATAAAACCAAGATATAATTTCACCCAAATCGGCCTCGATTATATGTATCTCTGCACACGTCTCTTACACCGTCCCAACACAGCGTCAGCATGTTTAAAATGGCAGCAATCATTATGGAACAATATGGCTGAAGTCCGGTAGCATTCAGTTGGTACTGGGCTTCCAGTGCCAAAAAAGGTTAACTCATAACGTGTGTGCTTAATAAGGCATTAGAGAAAATAATATGAAAACAAATCAGGTTTTGCATATAACAAATCCTTCATGTAAAGGATGTATTTGCTAGTTTCTAATACACTTAATTCCTTATCCTACCAAATCACAGTAAAAATAAAAATTGTTTCTGCAAAAGAACTTTGCTGCCCCCTGCTGTCCACTTTAAAGGCAAATGCTGGGAAATCGAATAGCACTGATCCAGGAATTCTGGGAAACTATTCATCAAGAAGGCTGCATTAAAGGTGCAATGCACTATAATATACCCCTTTGAGTTGGGTACATCATATGAATGGGTGGCCAAATACAAGCACTGCCTCAAAACAGCTCTCTAGAATTACTACAGTAACATAATGTCAGTTTTAATAACACTAATCAGTGATAGATTAGCATCCTAGTTCCTCTCCTAACCTCTTATCTTGCTTTGGGGAGCAATTGTTCTCACATATTCAGACTGATAAGGTGAACTTTTTGCCTAGGTTGGAAACTGCTGAGAAAATAGTGTTTCTGCGTAAATGTGACTTTTTGCTAATTCATCATAGTTCAAAAAAAACTTATTAATTCAATTGTACGATCTGTCTCCAAATGAACAAAAAAAAAAAAAAAGAAGAAGAAACAACATTCGCTTAACTCAGTATATTTTACATTAAAAACCCTTCGGACACATTTTTGAGGCTAAGCGAATAATGGGGGGAGTTTGTGTAAATGTTTGTGGACTGAAATTCGACATATTTGACCATCGCTAGAACGAACCTCTTGGCAGTAAATATTGAATGGATAGAGCTGAGATGTGTTAAGAGCCCAACCAGAAAATGCAAATAACCAGTACTGGTAAATACAAAACCATGGAACTCAAATCTGATTTGTATATTGCCCTGATTGCCAATTTGCAGAGGTGTAATAACCCCATGACAGATTATCCTTATGGATGAACATCATTGAATGCAGATTAAGCAATCAAATGAATAATTCTATTCAAGTTTATCCTTCAAAATCAAATACAAAAGTCTACCCTGTGAAGAAGAAACTTACATAAACATAATGGAATTTTCTGTAATGCGTGTGCTGTAACCACTGGGGAGCAAAAGAGATACATTGCATGCTCCTATAGGTTTGAAATGCTATGGACCAGGGTGATTCACTGCAACAGCAAAAATGTTTTATTCACACCCTCTGAATCTAGTAGCTAAGGTTATGTTACATAATATACATGTCACACAGCGTGACTGCAATTGATGTACTGTAGCTGCATCACTGGAGTGAGACACATTGACAGTATTATGGCCTCCCAATAGCTAAAGCTAAATCCTGTCCTTGTGTCATATTCAAGAAAAATTCATCATTCACAAATGAAATCACACACTTTTCTGGAAGTGTCTAAAAATGGACATTTTTAATTTCAGAATTTTTCTTTAGCATAATCTGGGGTCGCTAAATTCTGAGTAACGTGATGTGTGTGTGTTGGGTGACATATACAATCTTAGCAAACTCAAAATCCAGTCCCACAGTATTATATTTAATTGTGCCAACTGGAGTGCTATTGGGATGGTCCACAAGAGGGGGGGCATTATGAGATCTAGAGCTTCATTTCCAGCATCCATGCGTCAGTCAAAAAGGTCAATTCTTCTGTTCATCTAAGGCTAAGGCCCCGTTGCATGCGCCGACGCGCTCGCCTGACATCCTGGTTGCACGTGCATGGCGCTTCACCGCGATCTGCAGGCAGCTTTTTTAGGCCGGGGGGGCATGGCCAAAACAGGTCGGAGGGCGCGACCATGATGGGGGGGGCATAGAGGAGAGGCGGGGATGCAATGCAATGAAAAATACAGTTGGCAGAGGCGATCGGGAAAAGAAACGCAGATGTCAACAATCAGAGTGGATATACCAGCATGCGATATCCCATTCCAGTGGTCTAAATGAAGGTTTAAACTTCACACAACTTTCAAAGGATACTGGTGTCACAAGCGGTAAAATGAATCATCGTGACTGACTTACCAAAATATGGGCTTGTGAAAACCGACCAACCACCTCCATTAGTTTCATTACTATATCGGCAATATAATATGGTGGATTGCAATATGTCCCCCCTCCCATTCAATATGTCCCCCCTCCTTGACAGGTTTTTGTGTGTGTATCCACACACCCCCCCCCCTTCCATTTATGCCAGGCTGTCGTCAATCTCCCATCCTCATTGGCTCCATACCGCACCACGTGATGCGTTGCTGCACGTGAACACAATCCTCTTGTAACCCCTGCTGGCTGACGAGTCACAGTGTGCAGTGAGCAGGGAAGCAAAGAGAGACTGGGGACAGCCAGGGAGCAGGTAAGGGGCTGGTGAGCTGCACTGGGGACCAAGCCTAAAGCACTATGTGATATATGACACTAGAGTGAATAGAGCATGTGTGGGGGCCTGTAAATGCACTCATGGGGATCCTGTCTTTGCTGTAGTTTGTAGGTACAGGGATTTGTCACTGTTCTGTTCCCCATAACATGTCTGTCTGGCTTGCAATCACTACGAGCTTCACAATACGGAATTAGTGACCAAGCTCAGACTGATAAGTTGAAAAGGATGAAAGAAAACGGTCTTTGAATAGATCCATTGATTATGCGTCTTCCTGATCTTGGGCATAGCTATATAAGCAAGCAAAATATCTAGGGAATCATCGCAATAAAATGGATGGGAAGCTAAAAGTGACACTCCAACAGGTTACATATTTGCATGTGTCATTACCAAACATTCCTGCATTACCTGCCGCGCGAACAACAGACCTCTTCTTCTCTACGCCCACAGTGCGAGCGATGCAGAGCGACCGCACGACAGATTTTTGAAAAGACAAATGATTGTCCTTGTGAGATGTCCGCCATGCCTCCGCCACGCCTCCGCCATGCCTCCCCATCGCCTCCCCAATCCCGGAAAGCTAGTTCACCCATCGCTCGGGCGACAGACATGCACGACGCCGTGTGCTCCTACTATAAGCTCCGCCAAAGGGGATGAATGAAGCAGGTCTGTTACCTGTGGAAGACACAAATACACTCATGTGCAGGGAGGGGAAAAAACCCTCGCCCTGCATTAGCCAGCAAGAATTTCTACTAGCCAGACAAAATTATTTTACTTACATACTGTACAATAGGTGTTTAAAATGAATAAAATAATAATTTTATTTCATATATAGCGCTTTGCTCCCTATGAGACTCAAAGCACTTCACAATTACAGTACAGTTCACAGTACACAGTTCCTGCCCAGATAAGCATACAATATATATTTTGGTGCCTGAGGCACAACAAGATAAAGTGACTTACCAATGTCACAAAGAGCCGACACCAGGAATTGAAGGTTCACCTGCTTCAAACTCAGCGTCATTGTTATCAGAGTTAATGCCTTTACTCACTGAGCCACTTCTTCAGACATGTAAAGATGCAGCGGCCCTTATAAGATCAAAAACCCCAACCTTCTCTGATAGTGTGCCTGACATCAGATGCATTGTAAGGATCCCCTCAATCCTTTCTATTAGCGCGTCCTAGATCAGATGCATTGTAAATTCTTCTGTATGTGGTACAACTTGCAAATAACCTGAATATCGCATGGAACCATTTAGGAAGGATGCCTGTGGAACCCAAGGGTTCCCAGGAACCCCTGTTGGAAACACTGACCTATGTACTGTCTATGAACAAATTGTGTGTCTCATTCAAGGTTTGCTTGTGTAACTGAGATGTCATTGCTGTGCCCTGTGACATGACTCAGGCTGGGGTAGATAAAAAAAAGTGCATTGCACAAAACAGTCAACTATCCACACAAGATTAATGCACAATCACTAAAATCACATTTCCTCATTATTAACCCTTTATGTATGAAAAGCCTGCAAATAATGTAATTACTTATAATATTTTATTTAAATTGGAGTTTTAGTTACTTATTTTCAGGGCTTGACAAATTACCCAAAAAACTACTTACCGAACCAAAAAAGCTACTCTCCCCCTGACCCTGTCACCAATTTTTTCTAAAAATTTAATAAATTCCTAATAAGAACTAATAATGTTCGTTATTGTATTACATTTATACTTTATTAATAATATGTTCTTTTATAGCGCTGCTAGTTTAACGTAGCACTTTACAGAGACATTTTGCAGGCAGAGGTCCCTGCCCCATGGAGCTTACAATCTATTTTTTGGTGCATGAGGCACAGGCTTTACTACAATTAGTCCTTGTTACATGGTTACATAGTAGATGAGGTTGGAAAAATACATGCGTACGTCAAGTTAAGAGATACCTTATCCTATATCCCTACTTACAGTCCTGAGGAAGGCATACAAAACAGCCGAGTGACACATTATCCATCCAATGATGTCTCATAAAGGAAAAAAATAATTCCTGCCTGACTACAAATATTAGCAGATTAATCAGTGGACCAACATCCTTCTCATGTTTACTTATTTGGTATATCCCCGTATACCTTCCCTTTCTACAAGATAGACAACTTTTTTTTTGGAAGATATTTGTTGGATAATATATAGCTTTCTTCTACACAGCGCAGTATATAATAAAAACGGCACAGGGGGTCTCTGCTGCACAGAGCTTAGATATTTATTTATACAAATGTTTTACCAGGAAGTAATACATTGAGAATTTCCTCTCGTTTTCAAGTATGACCTGGGCGCAGAGTTATAAAAATACGTTATACAGTCAATTCACAGACATTTCATGGACAGATAGAAGTAGAACAAAAAGTTCAAAGACCAATGCTGCACGGTGAGAACTAGATTCAGGGAGAAAATTCTTCAAAGGCTCACAAAAATGAAGACATTGATATTCATATAGCTGCACAGACAGAAAAATATATGAATCATGAACAAAGTTCTTCCACAATGAAAATGTGAGTGTGATACAGTCCAATCGTGTCTCCTACAGTCGATGGTAGCGGCTGCAAATGTGCACGGGCAATGAGTCCCCGGTGAGACCGGTCGGCAGAGGGAGGAAGAGGGGGGAAAGACAGAACTGCTCCGTGGAACACCCTTCTTCAATGACCTGAGTGGCAAGGGTACCCCTCGCTTCATTTATGAACCCCTCTCCATGTAAATCCTCTTCATATAGTGAGATAGCAAAGCATAAGCCACTGTTTAATTTATCAGTCCCATAGGATAGAAGCAGAGTCTGCATGAGCAGTCCCCTGCAATACTCACCGTTTGTTCAGTCTGTGCTGCAGGAGCGTGCGTCTCCGCAGGAAAGTATGAGTAAAGTTTACCTGGACGCATGTATGAGGAAAGCACAGCTCCTTGGAACAGCAGCCCCGGTTACTTGCACATAGCAGCCGGTCCGGTCGCTCCTGGCCCTGCTGCAGCCGCACACAGTAGGGGGGTATATACACAGTAGAGGGGATATATACACAGTAGCAGGGATATATACACAGTAGCAGGGATATATACACAGTAGGGGGGATATATATACACAGTAGCAGGGATATACACACAATAGGGGGGATATATACACAGTAGAGGCGATATATATTTATTTATTTATTTTATTTATAAAATATTTTACCAGGAAGTAATACATTGAGAGTTACCTCTCGTTTTCAAGTATGTCCTGGGCACAGAGTAAAACAAATAATACATGGTTACAAATACAGTTACATAAATGAACAAGGTATACATTTATATACAAGACATTGCATGCACAGTTAAAGAAAATATATATTATGAGCGTATGAAACAGTTACAGACCAGATTAAAGTGTGAGACAGCCTTAGATTTGAAAGAACTTAAGCTGGTGGTGGATATGAGAGTCTCTGGTAGGTTGTTCCAGTTTTGGGGTGCACGGAAGGAGAAGGAGGAACGTCCGGATATACACCATAAGGGATATATATACACCGTAGGGGGGATATATACACAGTAGGGCGGGTTTAGGCAGAAAGCGCAGGTAGGCGTCTCTCTGCCCCAACGTATCTTGTGGATTCCCTGATTGTCATTATTGGAAGATGTACAGAGGAGTGGGCAGCTGACTGTAGTAATGCTGTAGGATTTGTGTATGGCTCAGGCAGCATTTACAGCACAGTTCTTGTGAAAGCAACCTAATTATGGAGGAGGTGGGAAAACTGGGTTTTCCTGTTCAGAGATGGCTGTTCCTCCCCCCCCCCCCCCCTCTGGGACTTAATTTATCAGTTTGGAAGCTCCATCACAGCACCCTGTCCTACCTGGCAGTGAAGAGTTAATACAATCTGGTACTAGGGGTATGTGGGTTAAACCTATAGAGCAATGGTTTTCAACCTTTTTTTGATTGGGGAACCCCAAAATTCGATTGTGAAATTCTGTGGAACCCCAAACCCTGCCCCAGTCTCTCAACCACCCCCATATCTCACACCCCCGTCTCTCCACTTAAAACACCTTCTCCCTCACACTCACTCTTCCCCCCTCTTCTATACACACACACACCCCCTCTCCCATACAGACACTCTCTCCCCCTCCCCCACACACAGACACACACTCTTTCCCCCTCCCCCACACAGACACTCTCCCCCTTCCCTCCACACAGACACACACACTCTCTCCCCCCACACACACTCTTTCCCCCTCCCCCACACGCAGACACACTCTCCCCCCCCCCCCCCCCACACACACATTCAGAGACACACACACACTCTCCCACTCCCCCCAACACACACACTCTCTCTCCCCCCCCCACACACACACATTCAGAGACACACACACACACACTCTCTCCCACTCCCCCCAACACACACACTCTTGCCCCCTCCCCCCACACAGACATACACTGTCTCTATAAGGGAGCCGGCTCTAACGCTGATGTTTCCTCTCTCTCCTGTCAGCGGGAAGGTGACGGCAGAAGCAGGGAGTGGAAGAGCAGTGATCTCTGCTGGCTGCTGCCGGCTCGCTGCTATGTGGGGGTACCTCTGGGCCTGGGACAGCTGGGAGTGTTATCCCAGCTCTCTCCTTCTGGCAGCCGCGGAACCCATCAGGGGTGGAACATCACTGCTACAGTATAGAACGTTTGTACCCCCAACAAATGTTTGCGTTATTCATCTCTTTAGTTTAAAGCCTTATATACTTTTGGTCCTTTAATCTACAGTATCCCTTGTTTGCTTACGCTTAGTCTGCTTTCAACTTTTGTTCCTACCATCAGCGCTGACAAGGCCATAAGAGTTTCCTCCCCTAAACCCCCCTTTATTGTTGCTTTCCGTATCCGTGTATCCACTATTTACCAACCCCAATAATCTCAAAATATGAACAAGGCCACCCCTCTACCCTATATGGTGTAACACTCCCCCCCCCCCCAATATGGTGTAACACTCCCCCCCCCCCCAACTCTTAGGTATTCCTTCAGCAAATCCATTATTAGGCATGTATCTTACAAGCAAATACTGAGAACAAACACAGCAATATACATTACGTTACTGTCAGTTCAAGAAGCGGTCCCCTTCCTGAAAACAAAACAAGTTCTCACGCTCTGTTTCAGCTCCAAGCAAACCTGCTCCTCATCTGGGAGGTGTTGCAATTCACACAAAGTCTCCATGGCAGTATCAGGTTGGGCAGTTGGAAAGATTCACCCCCGGTACTTTAGGATCCCCGGCTAACACCATGTGGCCAAGTTCTTTTCTCTCCCTCCTTCCCTGCCGAACCGCAGGTTCAACATGTACGGGGAGGAGGGAGAGGGGGTGGAATTTGAGTACCTCAACCAATCAGGGGGTGAGGATTTGAACTTTTAGGCAGGGACGATTCGAATTGCAGGAGAAAAGTTTTTTAAAAAGCGTGTTCCTCGTGTGTTGCTTAGGCGGCCATGACGGCTCTCCTGCGGCCAAAATGCACACGCCCCAGGTGAGTGTATTTGTCAAGCCCTGCTTATTCTGATTAAAGTATAATAGGCCAGCCCACCATGCCAAGGTAACCTGGATCAGGCAAGTCCTAAATATTAATTTAATTATTTTTACCACGTCATCTGAGCTGAATTTCTCCAGTAAATTATAAAAACAAGTTGTATTTGTACTGGAATTGGATTAGTATTTTTGGAAGGATGGTGACCACCTTCTAATAGTTTAGCTAACCACCCACCTACTCCCTGGTGATCTGGTTAATGGCCAGGTATGAAAGTTTAAGCTTCATACCTTGCCATTAAAATGAGAAAGAGGCAGGAAGAATTCAGCTTAGAGGACATTGTAAAAAAAATTACATTATAAGTTAAGACTTGACTGATTTGGCGTTACCTTTTTAAATGAAATATGAGATATGGTTAAGGATTTGCAGGCTTTTATGCAGCATTACATAGGTAATGAAGGGTTAATAATGATTAAATGTTGTGATTATAGATGTACGTTAATCTTTCTTTTTTTTTGTTTTTAGCTCTTATGGACATACCTCAACAGTATTATAGTAAATTATCAAAAAGTATTTATTGTAATGGGTGAACTTACAATAACATATGGAACTGTCTCACCCAAGAGACAGACAAAGACAAACAGACCCTGCCCTGTATCATGGTGTGTGTATATATATACACATATACATATGTAGCCCTGCTTCCTATGGAACGCAGGCCGCTACGATATGCTGTATCACCTGTAGGCTCGCAGGGCCTGAGTCTCTGCCATGGAGAGCCTGGGGTACGCGCGTAATGATTATAAGGGGTGCAGCACCTCCACCTGCGACAGCTCCCACCAAAGGGGGAGTGGGTCTTCGCAGGACGTATACACGGTAAACACCAACACACGGCAGAATAACTTAACCAATCGACTTTACTTGCAGGAATATTCGTATACATACACAGATCAACGGCCCTCCCTAGCGGAGACACTCTACTCGCGTCACGGCGGACGCCAACCCTCCCGTATCCCTTCACCGGGTGATCCCACCCCGTGTCCAATCCCCAAGGGATAAGTCCTCCCACCCTACAGTGAGTCAAATGTATGTGTATATATGAGTGTGACTGCGCAGCCACTGTGTCCCGAATGAAATTGAGTGTACCGTTGGTGCACTTGTAGAAATACTTGCCGGGTATTCCGATACCCGGTACCGCTACGATCTTCACAAAGGCTCCGTACGAAGTAGATGTCGTCCGCACACCCACGTGGGTATCCAGGGCGATCCCACCCAGACACTCGTGGTAGCTTAGCGGGGTCTGAGCCCAGACCTCCCGCCAATTAGAACAGTCCAGCTCCGATCGTATGGTACTAACGGGGAATCTGGAACCTCGCTATGGCAGTCCCTAGCTCGGCTTGTCTCTACGGGGACTCAGGGCCTAACTGGGCCTGGGGCATGCGGCCTATGCAGGGGCGGTAAACCTCCCCTGCACCGAAGCTCCGTCTCCTCTCCTCCCAGCTCTGACACAACGTGCGCGCAACCACCTCCCTTTTCTCCTCCAGAACTCAACCCATTGGCTCAATCCTATCACGGGGTCTTGCGGGTGCTACTGGGACAAGTGCCTCACTACCCCCCTCCAATTAGAACTCTCCTCCTTCGCGGGCTTGGCAAAACAAGTTTGCGCAAGCGCAACCTCTGCCTAGGTCAGACCTTACGGATGCCAATCAGAACAGGGCGTCTTGCATGACACGGAGCCTCCCTACTGGAGTACTCTCTCTATGCACCCCCCTTTTCCCCCATACCAAGGGTGAACAAGGGGACCCGGCTACATCCTCCCCCCTGTGGATTCCAACGCCCCCGCTTGGACAACGTTAAACAAGCACAACATTATATAATGAAAAAGAGCTAAACGTTTTCTCTAAATCAGCTTGCACATCTCACTGAACATCACAATAACAGATTGAACTCGATTGCGAGCCCACTGCTGAGCCTCATAATGGGGTGCCCCAAACTGATCGTAGGCCATCCTCATTGGAGGTTGCCCATTTCTCTGACTCCTTCTTAACAGCGGTTCGGTCACTCCCGTGGGAGAGTGACTATCGGTGTCGGATGCGCTAAGTTCTTCCCTTGAGGGGCTTATGTTTTCGGACTGGTCTTGGCTAGGGATGAAGCATGGGCTTCGTGGGTCTAACTCTGAATTTTCTGGAGCCACCTCCTGGGGTGGTCGCTCCCGGAGCTCTTTACCCGAAGCTCCACCGGGAGATGCTCTCTGCGGAGGGCCCCTTTGAGAGGTTCCCTCTTGTGAATCTTCCAGAATATCAATGTCCTCGGACCCTTCTTCTGACGACATTTCTCCATCTAGGGTTCATGCAGGCCACTCTAAATCTCCTTCCTCTATTTGGGGAATAGGGAGCAGATGATTTCGATGCCAAGTCTACACCCGGCCCTCCGAGTCTTTGATACGGTAGACCGGAAGACCGGGCAATTGAGAGGCCACCTCGTACACCCCCTCCCGCCATCTGTCGGACAATTTATGCTTCCCTGGTACTCCCAGGTTACGGAGAAGTACAGCATCACCAGGTTTAATGTCTCTGTGTTTCACCTTATGATCATACCGCCTTTTATTCCCGGCATTCAATTTTTCAGCGGATTTCTCTGCTTGTACATAGGCCCACTGTAGGTTCTCTTGTAATCTCTGTACATAGCGGAAGTGGGTAGTATTGGGTACCCCATCCGTGGAGACTCTCAACTGGATGTCCACAGGTAATCTGGCTTCACGGCCGAACATGAGGAAATATGGCGAGAACCCAGTAGAGTCGTGTCGGATACAATTGTAAGCATGGACTAGGGCCTCCACATGACGACTCCAGTTAGTCTTTTCCACTCCGGTCAACGTGCCCAACATGTCTAGTAGAGTGCGATTGAACTGTTCAGGCAATGCATCCCCTTCAGGGTGGTAAGGCATAGTACGGGACTTTTTGATGTGGAGGAGGTTCAGCAATTCTTTTATTAATCTGTTTCGAAATCCTGTCCTTGGTCAGAGTGTAGGCACTGAGGGAGCCCATAGTGCATGAAGTACTTTTCCCAGAGTACCTTAGCCACCGTAATGGCTTTCTGGTCTTTGGTCGAGAAGGCCTGACCGTAGCGGGTGTAATGATCGGTGATGACCAGCACGTTCCTATGCCATGATTATCGGGTTCGATGCACAAGAAGTCCATACAGACTAAGTACATGGGGCCCGTACTTTTCAGGTGGCCCATTGGGGCAGCTCTAGTGGGCAACGTCTTGCGCTGAATGCACCGCACACACCTAAGACAGTGATGCTCCACGGCTTCTCGCATTTTGGGCCAGAAAAATCTATCTCTCACAAGTCCAAAAGTTTTGTCTACCCCCAAGTGACCATGTTCGTCATGGAGAGCTTTCAATAATCGTTTTGGCAACACTAGTTGTCGTCGATTCGGGTGATTATGATACTCCACAACTCGATATAATAGATTTTCGTGTATCTCGAATTTGTCCGCTTCCCGCATCAGTATACCTCCCACATCCCCCGGAGTCTGGCGAAGGAGAGCCCTGCGATTGTGTCGGATGGCATAACGAATGGCCCCTGAGACCGGGTCTTGTTCTTGATATCGTACCATATCCTTCCAAGCGATAATCTTGTCGGGAGTAACATGCATCCCACTAGGATCACGATAGGCTTCGGGTATAGCGTTGGAGGCACACCCTAGGCAGTCGGCTACTCTTAGTTCCGAGAAGGCTACTTGGTCATTTATGATGGCGGCGGTGCCACAGAGAGCTCTTATCCCTGGCCCTGGGATTTCTTCCCACTGATCTTCGTCAGGGGTAGTATCCAACCCCGGTCGCCTAGACAGGGCGTCTGCTCCAATGTTCAAGGGGCCTGGTTTGTATTTCAGGGTGAAATTGTAATTAAAGAGAGCAGCTAGCCAGCGATGCCCAGCCGCGTCGAGTTTGGCGGAGGTCATGATGTAGGTGAGCGGATTATTGTCGGCCCGTACCTCGAACGACACCCCGTACAGATAGTCCCGAAGTTTGTCTACAATGGCCCACTTAAGGGCCAGGAACTCGAGTTTGTGCACCGGATAATTTTGCTCACTGGCAGTGAGACTGCGGCTGATGTATTCAATGGGTCGTAACCCCTCGGGGTATTTTTGATGTAACACGGCCCCTAGGCCACTCAGACTAGCATCCACATGTAGTATGTAGGGCTGTTCGGGATTGGCGTAGGCCAGTACTGGAGCCACCGTCAGGCTCTGTTTTAAATCCTTAAAGGCTTGTTCGCCCTCAGGCGTCCATTTGTCCCCGAAAGGCTGCCTAGCAGGGTTGGCCTTTTGGCCCGCGTCCACTGGATACATTTTTAGTAGGCTGTTGAGGGCTTTGGCTCTACTGGAGTACCCCTCCACAAATCTGCGATAGTAGCCGCAAACCCCCAAAAACGAGCGCAACACCCCCACATTCTCAGGGCGGGGCCAGTTGACGACAGCTTCTAGTTTGGCGGGGTCAGTGGCAATTCCCACACCGGACACGATGTGTCCTACGTACGTTACGGAGGTTTGGCAGAACCGGCATTTATCTAGGGAGAGTTTGAGGCCTTCCTGATGTAGTCTATCCAGCACTTTCAAGAGCCGAGACTCGTGTTCTCCTAGGGTTTTCCCGAAGACGATGATGTCATCTAAATACACCAGGCATTCTCGGGGGTTCAAGTCCCCTAGAGTCTTCTCCATTAGCCGCTGGAAGGTGTCAGGGTCCCCACATATGCCTTGGGGCATACGGGTGAATTGGTAAAACCCTAGGGGGCAGACGAAGGCTGTCTTCTCTTGATCCTTAGGGATCATGGGGACTTGGTAGTATCCGGACCGAAGATCTAGTACACTGAACCACTGACTCCCCTGTAAAGTATCTAGGATTTCTTCTATTCGGGGAAGGTTATACTGGTCCGGTACCGTCCGATTGTTCAGCATCCAGTAATCTACACATAGTCTCACGGTCTCATTCTTCTTCCTCACGACTACTATGGGGGAGGCGTAAGGTCTTCGTGACTCCATGACAATCCCGGCTGATTCCATTTCTTTGATAGCCGCCCTCACATCCTCTACGTCCCTGGGAGCGAGCCGACGGGAACGTTCCCGGAAAGGTTTCTCATCCGTCATCCGTTTGGTGTGTTGGGCATTGCAACTACACCCCCCATCCATCTCGCTGGTAGAGAACACGGCTCGTCTTTTCTCCAGTTGCATTCGTAATCGCTCCTTCCAGGCTTCCGGCAGTTCGGAGGAGCCAAACTCAAAATCCAGGGGTGTCCCGGGATCTTCCACTCTGGTCGTATTCAATTGCACGGCTCCCTCCACGGAGCTGACAGGCTATATCCTCCCAATCCGTTGACCCACATCGATGGCCATGGGGAATGGCGACAGATTCTGTACCATTACAAAAATTCGACGGGGGATGGCGGTAGGCCAACTTCGGAATTCGGGTACAAGGCGATATCCCCTGCGTACATCCTCTTCGGGGGTGCTCTCTAGAGAGAACTGGTGCTCTTCATCTAGTCAATCAGCGTAGGCACACCAAGCGGGGACTCTCTGAGTTTCGCCTGGAAAAAGTTGGGTTAATCCGCCCCGTCCGCAGAATAACAGCCCGTATTCTTCCGAGGGGGTTTTGGGAGGAGCTGGATCGGCTTGTATCAGCTGTAACTGCAGGCTGGACATGGGGAGCTCGTTAGCTTCGTGTAAGTAGGCCCAGATGACGGCCTGCACAATATCAGCATTCGTACCGAGGATGATTGGGTACTTGGGCGTGTCTTTGGGTTCCGGACACACCAAGGCGTCCACCTTCATGGGGTGAGATTTTCCCGTGTTGAGCTGTTGTATTTCTAGGTCCACGGTCACCAGGCCATCGATGGGGTAGTCGTCATTACTTAGACCGCGCACCTTGATATGTTCGGCTGGTCTCAGAGGCCGCTTTTGGAGATGACGATCGTAGAACCCCCGATATATGATGGTGACTTGGGACCCAGAGGAGTAGATTCTGTCCACTAGTACCTGGATCAACGCCACCTGTCCCACACGGTTACTATCCTCCGCCGTATCTTCTCCACTGGGAAAGGTCCCGGGCGTGTCGGAATCGGCCACATACACCCCGCAAACCATAGCCAGGGGAGCGAACTTCTTTGGGGAGGGGCTTCGGTGCCGAGATTCGCCCATCCGGCAGTCATACGATATGTGTCCCTTCTTTCCACATTT
This sequence comes from Ascaphus truei, assembly GCF_040206685.1. Classification (NCBI taxonomy): domain Eukaryota; kingdom Metazoa; phylum Chordata; class Amphibia; order Anura; family Ascaphidae; genus Ascaphus; species Ascaphus truei. Next base: position 354,621,630 of record NC_134483.1, on the reverse strand, counting down.
GTAGCAGGAGATATCCCTAGTGGTAGCACGGCGGTCGTACGGGGGTGAGGACCGTCCAGCGTACTTTGGCTTGTCGGGGGCGGGTTTATCCGGGGGCTCCTCCTTCTTTTCAGCGCTCCCTTTGGTTTTATTGCTACTGCTGGTCTTTGCCTTCTGAGGGGAGTGCAACATCAGATGGGTCTCGTGCTCTTTGACCTGCTGCAGGAGTTGGATGAACGAAGGGGGGGTCCCCGCGTGAGATGGTCACGAATCATGCTAGCGATAGGGTGAGTAGGGCTGGACCCCCGGAGATATTGTTTACAAAGATATTCATCCATCTGAGAAGGCGTCACATATTTATGATGCAGCAACGGTCCGAGCGAGATTTGTACTCGGTATATATAAGCAGACAGATCTTCCCCCTCCTTTTGATTTATGGCGTAGTATTTGGCCCACAGGGCGCCATCATCCTCTTTGGCACTATAAGCTTCCACTAGGAACTCGATCATCATGCGAGAGGTTAATTCGGGGCATTGTTCTCGATGAATACTGATCAGGGTAGACGCTGGGGGGCGCAGGCATTCCATGAGCCGTTGCCGTTTCACCACGTCAGTGCACGACCATTTGTCCATTAATCCCCGTGTGTGTTCCTTCCATGTCTCTATCCCATGCTCCCCGGTAGGCACAGGGAGTGTCCCCGAGAAAGCCTTTAACTTCCGGTAGCTTTGGGCATGGGTGGCTAAGGTAAGGGCTTCCACTAGTGGCGGTAAACTGGTGGGAGTAGTTAACTGGTCTACACTGGCGACACACTTTATTCGAGCTCGGCTAGTCCCACGAATTCGGGTATACCCGGGTGTATTGAGGTTTGTGACTGTTTTCTGCCCGAGTACATTGAGTTATTTTCCAAGCAGGGATTGAAGCATTTTATTCCCGCTGGCTGCAATACTGCACAGTATATATATATATACTGCATTACAAATCATGAATTTATGCCATCTGGTAGACACGCGAAGCATTGCAGCCTATTATATCCTAATCATTATCATTTAACAGATCAGCCGCCCATCAGCCAGGCATGAACCCAGGCTGGGAATGCAAATGCAACGGGGCTTGTCAGAGGTGAGGAGCGGCGCATTCCAGGTATCTGCCAGGTACATACCGGGTATTTGCTCGAATAAAGTGTGTCGGTGCAGTATCTTGTCATTGAGTTTCTGCAGCATATCACTGCGCACCCCTGCTTCGGCAGAGGCTCTCGATCCGGGGGAACTGGATTCTGACCGCCAACTAGCCGCCTCGCTCTCGGGGTAGTGAGAGAAGGGAAGAGTAGGGTCGTCCTCATCTAGCTCTCTTACGGGGAGGTCTCGACGAGGGTATACAAAGGGGCTGCCACCAGGCGGTGCATCGGGTAGCGGTAAATATTGGGGAACGTCGGGCTCGAATACTACCAGGTCTCGCCGACAGTCCACAAGCAAGGTGTTCCATTTTGGGTCTTGGTCTATGCGTACATCTATTAGGCGGGCTTTGGCAAAACCCGGGAGTTGTCGTAAGGCCGTTTCCAAAGTCTCTAGGGGTAAGGCCATGGGTACTCTGGTCACTGCTACGGCACGACGGGCAGGCGTGCGCATGTGACGCGCCCAGTCGCGTATCTCTTGCCGGGTAGGCAGGGCCATGGCGGCACAATTTAGACTCGAAGGGGCACCCCAGGTCTAAGAATCTCAGCAGCGCCTCCAAATGTAGCCCTGCTTCCTATGGAACGCAGGCCGCTACGATATGCTGTATCACCTGTAGGCTCGCAGGGCCTGAGTCTCTGCCACGGAGAGCCTGGGGTACGCGCATAATGATTATAAGGGGTGCAGCGCCTCCACCTGCGACAGCTCCCACCAAAGGGGGAGTGGGTCTTCGCAGGACGTATACACGGTAAACACCAACACACGGCAGAATAACTTAACCAATCGACTTTACTTGCAGGAATATTCGTATACATACACAGATCAACGGCCCTCCCTAGCGGAGACACTCTACTCGCGTCACGGCGGACGCCAACCCTCCCGTATCCCTCCACCGGGTGATCCCACCCCGTGTCCAATCCCCAAGGGATAAGTCCTCCCACCCTACAGTGAGTCAAATGTATGTGTATATATGAGTGTGACTGCGCAGCCACTGTGTCCCGAATGAAATTGAGGGTACCGTTGGTGCACTTGTAGGAATACCTGCCGGGTATTCCGATACCCGGTACCGCTACAATCTTCACAAAGGCTTCGTACGAAGTAGATGTCGTCCGCACACCCACGTGGGTATCCAGGGCGATCCCACCCAGACACTTGTGGTAGCTTAGCGGGGTCTGAGCCCAGACCTTCCGCCAATTAGAACAGTCCAGCTCCGATCATATGGTGCTAACGGGGAATCTGGAACCTCGCTATGGCAGTCCCTAGCTCGACTTGTCTCTACGAGGACTCAGGGCCTAACTGGGCCTGGGGCATGCGGCCTACGCAGGGGCGGTAAACCTCCCCTGCACCGAAGCTCCGTCTCCTCTCCTCCCAGCTCTGACACAACATGCGCGCAACCACCTCCCTTTTCTCCTCCAGAACTCAACCCATTGGCTCAATCCTATCACGGGGTCTCGCGGGTGCTACTGGGACAAGTGCCTCGCTACCTCCCTCCAATTAGAACCCTCCTCCTTCGCGGGCTTGGCAAAACAAGTCTGCGCAAGCGCAACCTCTGCCTAGGTCAGACCTTACGGATGCCAATCAGAACAGAGCGTCTTGCATGACGCGGAGCCTCCCTACTGCAGTACTCTCTCTATGCACCCCCCTTTTCCCCCATACCAAGGGTGAACAAGGGGACCCCGGCTACACATACATACACACACACACACACACACACATTGTACAGTATAGGTACTTGTGCTTTTATATTTTATATTTACTTATCTTTTAAGGTTAATCATAATTATAAGTATTATATTGTGATAACTATAGTACGCATATTGTTCATAAATGCATCCAACACAGTACTGGGCTTTTTAACCTCCAATGCTTGCAGTCCATGAAAACAAAATCCTGAAGCTCAGATAACAGAGATTTAAACTCACGTTTATAGATTGATAGTAGGCAGGACCCAAGCTATTATCCCTCGTAGGTGGGCGTTGTTTAACAAGAGAACCGTCCGCAGTCTCTTCATAACCATAGGCTTGCCCACGGGCTGGAATGGAGGGAGCATCTGGCTTGTGCTGCTTTTTTACGTGGCTGAGCGTACTCTGTACAAACAATAACAACTTTTTAACCTTTATTTCTTCCTAGAAATAAAGATATGCACAATCTGTCTGTGTGCCTCTGCACATCTGGACCTCTAAGCAAGGGGATATCCCAGGCAATGACACAAGACCTACTCCATTGTGACAAGCAGTGACATCACTGGTACCATTATTATGTCATCTGCTAGTTGGACACTGACAGAATTATTAATGCCTTTTCACGTTTGTATTTCATAATTATTTTGTCTCTCTTCCCAATTAAACCAAATTTACCTAAAGGATAGCCTACGCACATAAAAGGTAAGGCTTTGCCTATAGTGCCGCCGATGGCGACGGCGATACGATGGGTGACGTCACCCGTCGCAACCGGCGAAAGTTATCTTTCGCCGGTCGGCCGCATCGCGGGATTCCCGCTATTTGATTTGTTCAAGGGCCGTCACGTGACGCGACGGCCCTTGAACAAATCAAATTTTGCCGGCGGCGGGTCTTCGCGACAGCGACGTCGCTCCGTCACTTGTCGCTGTCGCATGCACTATAAGCGCACGCAGCGGCAATGCGTTTGTTTTCGGGTGAATTCGCGTTGCCGTCGCCGGCACTATAAGCACGGTAAAAGGTCTATTGTATAACCAAAATATTGTACATTACATATTGAACATAGATAGAGATACTTAAATCTTCCATCTCCCTATGGTTGCCTACTCTCTCTATTTAGCCTCTCTTTGTTTTCTGATCTAACTTCCAATTTATCTCAGCATGTCTTCACCTGTGGCTGCAGCTTGCAGTAACTGTGATGGAAGAAGGACAAAAGTAGCAAAAGATGGAAGGATGCGGAATGAGTAATAAGAGATAAAGATACACATGACGTCATGAGGATTTGGTAGGCAACAAGCCTGTGAGCCTTGAGTGGTGCAGGAGCAGGAAGGGAGGTACGTGGCCAAATCACCTACATTCAACATGACACATTATGTCAACATTTCAAACAATGTGTCATATAAGGCGTATTTTTATATGTTTGTGCTACTTTTTTGCACAAAAAAAATGTTGATGCACATATTTTTATTTTTTTATAAATATAATTGTAGAGGTAAAAGTCATTAACTACATTCTTTGAGTACTCAGGAAAAAGCGATTAAATGTTCTTTTTGCCAGGAAAATTTTCTGTATTTAAAAGGGAAGATATTTTGATGTGACAAGTTCTGAAGATTAAGTGTCTTTAATGAGTTTTTCAATAGTAATAGCAAGAAATCCCAAGTCAGGAAGTGTCTTTAATGAGTTTTTCAAAAGAAATTCCGTCAGGAAGTGCATTTAGTGAGTTGTTGCCAAACATGCACTTAATATGACAATATGATCTTAGTACATAGGCCCCATTGACATGGTTCTAGCAATAACTTTTTGCATAGATTTTGGGAGAGAAAAAAGAGGGGGATTCTGGGAGCAGAAAGGGACTATTATATGTGTTCTTTTCACCGCGCCATTCAGCTGCCAAGGGACAGTTGGTAGGTTTTGCGTCTAGTACAATTAGCGTTAGGATTAGGGGTTAAGGTTTTAAGGGTAAGGGCAGGGAGTGAGTGAGAGGGGGGTAGCGTGATAGAGAGGAGGGGAGAGAAAGGGTAGTGAGAGTGGGGGAAAAGTGAAACAGAGGGGGGAAAGAGAGAGGGTAGAGAGAGAGGGGGGGGGAGCGAGACAGAGGGAGGGAAGGGGGGAAGAGAAATACATGGGGGAGGGAGAGAGGGGGTGTGAGGGGGTAGATAAATTGAGAGAGAGAGAGGGGGGTGGAGCATAAGAGAAATAGAGGGGTGGAGCTCGCCGTCACACGGGGCCCAGGTGGAAACTCTAGTCTTGGGCCCCGGGAAACTTGTTGTTGGCCCTGGGTAAGGGGTTAAGTTTTTGTAGGGTAGGAGGTTGAGGTTTTTAGGGTAAAGGGCTACGTTTAGGGTTTTTAGGGTAAGGAATTTGGGGATACAACACCTGCAGCGGCTAAATATCCCAGCGGTGAAACACGGCCACGGTTAAATTGTCCTAGCCTACACACTCCTGGAGGGGGTGTGGGGGTTCATAGGGAGTGCAGGGAGGGAAGTGCAGGGAGGCCCACCCTACTACATTTATGCAGAAGGTACTTTGCTTTTCTTTTCTGCAATTTCGCTTTGCAAATGAACTAAAAAATGCCAAAATCTAGACTCTATATTATTTAATCTCAGTACACCTTCATGCCTCCCCTGCTCTTCTAATGCACGTTGTCTCTCTAACCATAGAGCTCACTGTCATCTCCCACAATGAAAATGTATTGGAACAGGAGATATAATCAGTATACTGGTCAAGTCTGGAGCTCAATATTAGGGTCAAGTAGACAACCTCTCTATGTTCCACCTTCTATTCCATGTTTCCTACTTTCAAGCACATACAGTAGCAACAAAAATGCTATTTACTTTTTGCGGTTTAGGAGAAGTGGTGCTGTTGATATTCGTCAGTCCATCCAAATCCATGTCAAATGACAGGTTGTAGGCCCCAGGTCCTGGCAGAGTTGAGACAGATTCTCTGAACCGTTTTTCTTTGTTCTGAATAGTATGTCCTCCTTTCACTTTATCCTATAAAAAATATCATATATGGCAGCCCTGAAATACTCTGAATTATAATAAAGAATATTAACTCATTTATCATTCTTACGTACACATTGCATAAAAGAATAATCTATCAAACCTGTAATAGCTGCGCAGAGGCGCCCAGAGGTTTCAGGTCATTTTATGACAAACAAGCTTGAAAGTGTTAATATTAAAAATAATATTCAATGTAATGGTCATATACGTACACTTTCAAATAAAATTGCTAAGATTGTAGCTGCCTATACTAAACGTTTTCCAATGTTTTCGGCAGAGAATGCATGTACAATAAATGTAAAAATTGATTGCTGTGCATGAAAAAAATTTTGTCTTAAAAAAATATGAAAATGAAAGTGTCTTGATGGCTCAGAATGTGTCAGCACATCCCATGGCTGTATATAGTTAATTTACAGCATAGGTACAAATCACACAAATACCCATTTTTTTCTTACAGTTTTTACCATGAAATAAAGGCTTAAAACATGTTTTTTCAACATTGTACAGCTATCTTTTGATGGGTTTTTAGAATGCAAAAACATATTACTGTATACATGCCCCTCTCAATAACCTACATATTTGTTCTTTTACAAAAATGCTAAATATTTTCTATATTGCACTTTTTTTTGTTCCTAGGCATTAGAAGTACAGTATGTTACATACAGCAGGACCTTTTTAAAAGGGGCTGGATGAGATAAAATGTATAAAAGCAGGAGAGCAGGAAGAATAATGTCATGTAATAGATCCATTATACTTCAACAAAAATATTACTGTATGAACATGTTAAAGCTGCAGACCAAACAATATCCTACATGTGTGGGGGTTTTTTTATAAATCAGTTCTGTACAATGAGAAAATACTTGTAGCATTTTTTTTTTTAAACTCTGAATGATATTTTTAAAGTATTATAATTTAACAAGCCTTTTTTGTTTCTATAGCAACCATTTACAAAGTCAAATCGCCTTCCTCTTCTGAAACAGGCTCTGGCACACCCCTTTGAGCCCCGCCCTCTCTAGCAGTGCACAGCTCAATTGTATCTAGTGACTGCCTGGTCACATGATCTTCCTCACAGAACTTGTCATATTAATATGCAAATGCATTCTACTGACTGCTGAATAATCCTCTGCAGTCATTTAGTGACCCCCAGAGCCAAATCTTCGCAGATCGATCACAGGAGAATGGATTGATCAGCAATTTAGATAATTACTTATCATTGTGTGGATTGTATTGATGCACATATTAAAGGGGGGGAAATCCAAAAATGTAAAAAAAAAAGGCAGCTTGGACTGCAGCATCACACATTTTCATTATCTTAACTGAAAAATACGTTTCAGTAGGAAAATTGCACTTTAGGCCAAGGCCCCGCTGCACGCGCCCGCACGGCCGCACAGCCGCCTTGCTTGCTGGCGACGTGTGCAAGTCACTGCACCGCGATCTGCGGTCTGCAGTGAACTTTTTTGGGGTGTGGCCAAAACGGGTCGGGGAGCCATTAAGCCCGGGGAGAGGGGTGGTGGGTCCCGGGTGGCGGAGGTTGTGGGTCTGCAGGAGAGGGAGGAGGGGGGGGTGTTGTTCCGGGAGGAGGGGGGGTGGGTCCGGGAGGAGACGGGTGGGGGTGATACAAGGGGGCAGATTGATTGGGCTGTAAAGTGCTGTAAAGTCCTCCCCCCTTTCCCCCGGGGCTGTGCGAAAAACACACAACACACACACATATATACAGTTGTAGCCGGGACCCCGTTTTCCCCCCCCCCAATTGGTTGTGGGGGTGGGGGATGTGCACCTAGGGAATGCTCCGATAATGGAGGTTCCGCACAGAGGGAGCCGCCATGTTAGGTTGGCGCCAGTGCAGACTTGGTCCGGCCGGAGGTTGCACATGCTCAGCGCAGAGACAAAAGCCCGCGAAGGAGGAGAGCTCGGGGAGGAGGGGAGATAGGGGACTAAGGGTCCCAGCAGCCCCCGCGTTTCCCCCGTGACGCGCCAGAACCAATCAGGTACGAGATTAGGGAGGAAAAGGAAGTGGTGGGGTGCACAAGGATTAAGAGCTAGCTGTCGGAGGAAGGAGAAGGAGCTCCGGTGTAAGGAGGCAGCCGCACCGACCTACGCCGCATGCCCCAGGCCCAGTTAGACCCTGAGCCCCAGTAGCGTGCAGCGGAGCTAGGGACTGGCCCTAGTCAGGTTCCGTATCCCCCTTACTGTGCTACGAATTCTACCAGGACAGTGCTAAATCCGCGGGAGGCCTGGGACCAGGCCCCGCTACTAAGTAGCAGCATGTCTGGTTGGGATCGCCCCGGACACCTACGGGTGACGTCATCTACGCCCTCGCCGATCCTTTGTGAAGATAGTTGCAGAACCGGATACAGGAGTGCCCGGCAAGTAAACGTCAAGTGCACCAACGGTACCATTCTCACTCCGGGACACGGTGGCTGCGCAGTCACACACTTATACACCCACTGACTCACTTGAGGGGGGGTGGGGAATGTATTCCAAGAGGGGACTGGACACGGGGTGGGATCTCCCGGTGGAGGGAGAGGGAGAGTGAGCGTTCAAGGACGCTGGTAGTAGTGTCTCCTCTAGAGAGGGGCACCTGTGATTACGTTGCTGGTTGCTATAAGTAAAACATATTGGTTACGGTATTGCTGTGTGTGTGTGTGTTCATGTACATAAGTTCCTGCGAAGACCCACTTCCCCTAGGGCGGAAGCTATCGCAGGTGGAGGCGCTGCACCGAGTCATAAGTATTGTGAGCACCCCAGGCTCTCCGTGGCAGAGGCTTAGGCCCTGTGAGCCTACAGGTTATATAGCACATGGTAGTGGTCTGTGCTATATATAGCACATGCTTCCCCGCATAGAAGAAATCCTGGACGCTCTACATGGAAGCAAATGGTTCAGTGTGTTGGACCTACGGTCCGGGTACTATCAGGTACCTATGAGTCATGAGGACCAAGAGAAAACGGCGTTCATTTGCCGCTTGGGGTTCTACCAATTCACCTGTATGCCCCAAGGCATATGTGGTGCCGCCGCCACCTTCCAGCACCTAATGGAGAAGACTTTAGGGGACCTGAACCCCCGAGAATGTCTCGTGTATTTGGATGATATCATAGTCTTTCGGAAGACCCTGGAGGAACATGAGGCTCGACTCCTGAAGGTACTTGACCGATTAGCTCAAGAAGGACTTAAGCTCTCTTTAGATAAATGCCATTTCTGCCGGACATCGGTGACTTACGTGGGACACATAGTGTCCGCTGAGGGAATCACCACAGATCCAGCCAAAATAGAAGCCGTCGTCAACTGGCCCTGACCTGACAATGTAGGGGAGTTGCGATCGTTCCTGGGGTTCTGCGGATATTATCGCAGGTTTGTGTAGGGGTACTCCCGACGGGCCAAAGCCCTCAATGGCCTCCTCAAGATATATTCGGAAGACACCGGCCGGGAGGCGACGCCTGCCCGACAACCCTTCGGGGACAAATGGACGACAGAGTGCGAACAAGCCTTCCAGGACCTAAAACAGAATTTAACCGCTGCTCCCGTGTTGGTCTATGCAAATCCGAACAACCATATATCTTACATGTGGATGCTAGTCTGCATGGACTAGGGGCGGTGTTACATCAAAAATATCCAGAGGAACTATGACCCGTAGCTTATATCAGCTGCAGCCTTACTGTCAGTGAACAGAACTACCCCGTGCACAAACTGGAATTCTTGGCCCTCAAGTGGGCCATTGTCGACAAGCTTCGTGATTATTTGTATGGTGTGTCATTCTAGGTGCGGACCGACAACAATCCACTTACCTATATTATGACCTCAGCCAAACTCGACGCGGACGGCCATCGCTGGTTGGCTGCCCTGTTCAATTACAATTTCACCCTGAAATATAAGCCCAGGCCCTTGAATATTGGAGCTGACGCCCTGTCTAGGCCACTACCCCCGATGAAGACCAATGGGAAGAAATCCCGGGACCCGGAATAAGAGCGCTATGTTGTACCGCTGCCATAGTCAATGATCAAGTGGCATTCTCAGAATTAAGGGTGGCTGACTCTCTAGGGTGCACATCCAACGCTATACCGGAGGCTTATCGGGATCCCAGCGGCATGCACGTTACTCCAGACAAGATCATAGCCTGGAAAGATATGGTATCCGGCAAAATCGCCCGGCCCTCCTCAGACAAGCTCCGGGGGATGTAGGAGGTATACTAATGCGGGAAGCCGACAAGTTCGAACTAAAAGAAAATCTGCTTTACAGAGTGGTAGAGTATCATAACCACCCAAATAGGAGACAACTAGTACTACCCAAAAGACTACAGTACTTGGTACTGAGGGCTCTACACGATGAACATGGTCATTTGGGAGTTGACAAGACTTTCGGCCTAGTGAGAGATCGATTTTTCTGGCCCAAAATGAGAGAAGCAGTAGAGCATCACTGTCGATGGTGTGTGCGGTGTATTCAGCGAAAGACATTGCCCACTAGGGCCGCCCCAATGGGCCACTTAAAAAGCACAGGGCCTATGGACTTAGTGTGTATGGACTTCCTATGCATTGAACCTGACAGCCGCGGCATAGGCAATGTGCGGGTAATCACGGATCATTACACCCGCTACGCCGAGGCCTTCCCGACCAAAGATCAGAAAGCCATTACGGTGGCCAAGGTGCTCTGGGAAAAGTACTTTATGCATTACGGGCTCCATCAACGACTTCATTCCGATCAGGGAAGAGACTTTGAAAGCAACTTAATAAAAGAACTGCTTAAAATCTTGCACATCGCTAAGTCTCGAACTACCCCCTACCACCCCGAAGGGGATGCATTGCCGGAACGGTTCAACCGCACGTTATTGGACATGCTAGGCACCTTAATGGGGGTGGAAAAGACTGAATGGAGTCGACACGTGGAAACGCTAGCGCATGCCTACAATTGCATGCGACATGACTCCACGAGATTCTCTCCGTACTTCCTCATGTTTGGACGAGAAGCGCGACTGCCGGTGGATATACGATTGAGAGTCTCCACCGATGGGGTACATAACACTACTCATTTCCGATATGTACAGCGATTGCAAGAGAATCTGCAGCGGGCCTACTTACAAGCTGAGAAATCTACTGAAAAATTGAACGCCGGGAATAAACGGCGGTACGATCACAAAATTAAACACAGAGACATTAAACCCGGTGACGCAGTGCTCCTCCGTAACCTGGGAGTGCCGGGAAAACATAAATTGGCTGACCGATGGAGGGAGGGAGTGTACGAGGTAGCCTCACAAATGCCCGGCTTTCCGGTCTACCGCATCAAGGACTCGGAGAGTCGGGTGAAGACATGGCACCGGAATCATTTGCTCCCTATTCCCCGAGTGGAGGAGGGGGATTTGGAGTGGCCTGCATCCTCGTTGGATGGGGAAGGGACATTGGAAGATGACATGCCAGGGAACTCAACCGTTCGGGAAGATCCACAAGAGGGAACCTCTCAAAGGGGCCCTCAACAGCGCGTACCTACCGGCGGAGCTACAGCTAAAGGGCGCGGGGAGCATTCACCCCAGGGGGTGGCTCCGGAAAATTCGTCACTGGACCCACTAAGCCTGTGTTTTGCACCGAGTCAGGATAATTTAGAGACTATAACCCCCTCAAGGGAAGAACTCGAGATTCAAGACCAAAATAGTCACTTCCCCAAGGGAGTGACCGAACAATCGTTAAGGCGAAGCCAAAGGAACGGGCAACCTCCCATGAGGACGGCCTACGATCAGTTTGGGGCACCCCACTATGAGGCTCAGCAGGGGGCCCGCAGCCGCGTGCAATCAGTAATTGTGATGTTTAGCGAAATGTACAATCTGATTTAAGAGAGTGATATGTCGTGTGTTATGCAATTTTTCATTATATAAATGTTGTACCAGTTTAAAGGTATTGTCCAAGCAGGGCCGTTGGAATCCACAGGGGGGAGGATGTAGCCGGGACCCCGTTTCCCCCCCCCCCCCCCCATTGGTTGTGGAGGTGGGGGATGTGCACCTAGGGAACGCTCCGATAATGGAGGTTCCGCGCAGAGGGAGCCGCCATGTTAGGTTGGCGCCAGCGCAGACTTGGTCCGGCCGGAGGTTACGCATGCGCAGGGCAGGGACAAAAGCCCGTAAAGGAGGAGAGCTCGGGGAGGATGGGAGTTAGGGGACTAAGGGTCCCAGCAGCCCCCGCGTTTCCCCCGTGATGCGCCAGAACCAATCAAGTACGAGATTAGGGAGGAAAAGGAAGTGGTGGGGTGCACGAGGAGTCAGAGCTAGCTGTCGGAGGAAGGAGAAGGAGCTCCGGTGTAGGGAGGCAGCCGCCCCTACCTAGGCTGCATGCCCCAGGCCCAGTTAGACCCTGAGCCCCAGTAGCGTGCAGCGGAGCTAGGGACTGGCCCTAGTCAGGTTCCGTATCCCCCTTACTGTGCTACGAATTCTACCAGGACAGTGCTAAATCCGCGGGAGGCCTGGGACCAGGCCCCGCTACTAAGTAGCAGCGTGTCTGGGTGGGATCGCCCCGGACACCTACGGGTGACGTCATCTACGCCCTCGCCGATCCTTTGTGAAGATAGTTGCAGAACCAGGTACAGGAGTGCCCGGCAGGTAAACGTCAAGTGCACCAACGGTACCATTCTCACTCCGGGACACGGTGGCTGCGCAGTCACACACTTATACATCCACTGACTCACTTGAGGGGGGGTGGGGAACGTATTCCATGAGGGGACTGGACACGGGGTGGGATCTCCCGGTGGAGGGAGAGGGAGAGTGAGCGTTCAAGGACGCTGGTAGTAGTGTCTCCTCTAGAGAGGGGCACCTGTGATTACGTTGCTGGTTGCTATAAGTAAAACATATTGGTTACGGTATTGCTGTGCGTGTGTGTGTTCATGTACATAAGTTCCTGCGAAGACCCACTTCCCCTAGGGCGGAAGCTATCGCAGGTGGAGGCGCTGCACCGAGTCATAAGTATTGTGAGCACCCCAGGCTCTCCGTGGCAGAGGCTTAGGCCCTGTGAGCCTACAGGTTATATAGCACATGGTAGTGGTCTGTGTTCGATAGGAAGCAGGGCTACACAGTATATACACATATACACATACATACACACACATACATACACACACTTCCCCCCCCCCTACCTTTTGGAGGTGGGGGAAGCTCTGACAGCTCCAGCCCCCGGTGCTGATAGGCTCACCAGCGCACCACGTCACCGCTCGAGATCACAATCCTCTAGCATCCCCTGGCGGCTGACGCGTCACAGCGCGTAGTGAGCCGTGCAGTGAAGAGGGACTGGGGCCGGCTCGGGAGGACATCATGGGCAGGTGAGTGACGCGCACGCGGCCGCATGCACCGCCGACCGCAGCGAGTTCTCAGCCTAACTCAGCAATTGCAATGAAATTAGAATGGGCCGCTTGCAAACCATTTGGGGGCCCGAAGAGCCCTGATATACAGGGTCCCACTTCCATTGCTTTGAAAGTTTCCTTTTAATCTCCATTCTGATTTGAATAAGTAAAGTTTGAACCATAATTTATGTTTACCTTTATTTTGAAAACATCATAGTGTCCTGGCCCTGGAACAGCAGCAACAGTCTGTTGGATATTGAAAGCGAAATCTCGTTTTGACTTGGATAAAAAGGGAGCATAGCCACCTATATAAAAACAAAGGCAGATGCAAATGAAAAAAGAATGGCAATTAAACCTTACTGTTAATCTGTGTCGGACACCAACAAGACAATATAGTAATACAAAAAAAATATCTAGAGAACAGTATAAGTCATGTTGACTGCTGCTATTGCTTCTGTGTATGGCTGTAATTATACCAAGAGCTTCAGTGCAGCAGCGCTTATCTGTGGCTTCATAAGTAGCGACGCTGCAGAGCAACATGTGCACATGTACAAGAGATTTAGCAAGCGACTGCAGGGGAGACATGCTCAGATGTCACTTCCTTTACCACAACGCATGCCTTTCCAACACCAATCCAATGAATTCTTCAATTGAAGATTTGTCCATAATAGTGATTGACTAATTATTAATAAAATAATGAATGTCATTTAATACTTTTTTTTAAAAAATAATTAATTAAGTCAGTCAATAATTATCTGTGTTCTTCAATGTGTATGATATGTTCTTCAATGTGTATGGTGTGTTCTTAAAGGTATACAGTTGTGTGAAAAAGAAAGTACACCCTCTTTGAATTCTATGGTTTTACATATCAGGACATAATAACAATCATCTGTTCCTTAGCAGGTCTTAAAATTAGGTAAATACAACCTCAGATTAAAAACAACACATGACATATTACACCGTGTCATGGTTTATTTAACAACAAAAAAAGCCAAAATGGAGAAGCTATGTGTGATAAACTAAGTATACCCTTACTGCTTCTGTAGGTTTCCCAGGAGTGGACATCCCAGCAAATTCACCACAAGGTAAGACCGTGCAATGCTCAGAGAAATTGCAAAAAAAAGCTGTGTGTGTTGTGCACGCGCATAGTAAGTGAAACTTCTTTGACTTTTGTCACAGAAATTGTATTTGTGTTTGTGATGTTTTAATTAAAAATCAAAATACAATTTCATTGACAAAAATTTGGACTTAGAAAGTGCATGCTTGGCACACATCCCCTGTATTTGCAATAAGAGTGAATTCCGTGTGTGTGTGTGTGTGTGTGTGTGTGTGTGTGTGTGTGTGTGTGTGTGTGTGTGTGTGTGTGTGTGTGTGTGTGTGTGTGTGTGTGTGTGTGTGTGTGTGTGTGTGACTGCGTGTGCATGTGACTGTGTGTGTATCAGTCAGTGTATGTGTGTCAGTCAGTGTGTGTGTGTGTATGTGTGTCAGTCAGTGTGTGTGTGTGTGTATTTGTGTGTGTCAGTGCGTGCGTGTGTCAGTCAGTGTGCGTGCGTACGTGTGTGTCAGTCAATGTGCGTGCGTGTGTCAGTCAGTGTGCGTGCGTATGTGTGTCAGTGTGCGTGCGTATGTGTGTCAGTGTGCGTGTATGTGTGTGTCAGTCAGTGTGCGTGTGTCAGTCAGTGTGCGTGCGTGTGTCAGTCAGTGTGTGTGTGTCAGTCAGTGTGTGTGTGTGTGTGTCAGTGCGTGCGTGTCAGTCAGTGTGCGTGCGTGTGTCAGTCAATGTGCGTGCGTGTGTCAGTCAGTGTGCGTGCGTATGTGTGTCAGTGTGCGCGTATGTGTGTCAGTCAGTGTGCGTGTGTGTGTGTGTCAGTCAGTGTGTGTGTGTGTCAGTCAGTGTGTGTATGTGTATGTATGTGTGAGTCAGTGTGTGTATGTGTGTCAGTCAGTGTGTGTGTGTGTGTATATATGTGTGACAGTCAGTGTGTGTGTGTGTATGTGTGTCAGTCAGTGTGTGCGTATGTGTGTCAGTCAGTGTGTGTGTGTGTGTGTGTGTGTGTGTGTGTGTGTGTGTGTGTGTGTGTGTGTGTGTGTGTGTGTGTGTGTGTGTGTGTGTGTGTGTGTGTTGTGTGTGTGTGTGTGTGTGTGTGTGTGTGTGTGTCAGTCAGTCAGTCAGTGTGTGTATGTCAGTCAGTCAGTGTGTGTATGTCAGTCAGTGTGTGTGTGTATGTGTGTCAGTCAGTGTGTGTATATGTGTGTCAGTCAGTGTGTGTGTGTATGTGTCAGTCAGTGTGTGTATGTGTATGTCTGTCTGTCAGTGTGTGTATGTGTATGTCTATGTCTGTGAGTGTATGTGTGTCTCTCTTTCTGTGTCCTGCCCCCTCTCTCCTGACTCCCATCTCCCCCCAAGACCCTCCCCCGAGCTGCGGACACGCGGGGGCTCTGGCTGTGTCTCCTGACTCTCTCTCCCCCCCCTGTGCTTAAGAGGCCCCCCTCTGGCAGTGCTGCGTGGGAAGCGGCGCGCTGAAGCCCCCCACTTCCCGCGTTACTGGAGCAGGAGCCATGTGAGGCGACAGGGCACGTCGCTGGCATATGCTGACAGCGCAGCGGGCGTGTGGGGAGAATTGGCGGCCGTCCCGGTTACCCTCCATTATCTCAGGGCTCCTCTCCTCCTCCGGCCCCGGCGGCGCTCAGCAGGACACAGGGAAGGGGAAGCGGAGGTAGAGAGGCTGAGCAGCGGCTCCTCCTCTCACAGCCGGAAGACTTGCGTTGCTTCCGCCATCTAACTACACCCACACCCGCAGCACCGGAAGCTCTGCGCCAGCCATCTTTGTATACCCATGGCAGCGGATGTGTGGGGTTAACGGCGGCCGTTAGGAGCGGGCCGGCGGCGACATGTCACAGCGGGTGTGTGGGGGGAGCGGCAGCCATTAGGAGCGGCGCCGGTGGCTATCGTCGCCGCATGTCACAGCAGGCATGTGGGGTGGGGGGAGGTGGGGGAGCCGTGACGTCACTTCCGTTTCACATTTCGTCCCCCATCTCTCCCGTTTTACCACATCAGAATAGGTGCCACTAAAGAAGTTTCACTTCAAAAACGCAAGAGTTACTGTACATCTCAGACACTACAGGCCTCAGTTAGCATGTTAAATGTTAAAGTTCATGACAGTACAATTAGAAATAGACTGAACAAGTATGGTTTGTTTGGAAGGGTTGCCAAGAGAAAGCCTCTTCTCTCTAAAAAGAACATGGCAGCACGGGTTAGGTTTGCAAAGTTGCATCTGAACAAACCACAAGACTTCTGGAACAATGTCCTTTGGACAGATGAGACCAAAGTGGAAATATTTGGCCATAATGCACAGCGCCACATTTGGCGAAAACCAAACACAGCATATCAGCACAAACACCTCATACCAACTGTCAAGCACGGTGGTGGAGGGGTGATGATTTGGGCTTGTTTTGCAGCCACAGGACCTGGGAACCTTGCAGTCATTGAGTTGACCATGAACTCCTCTGTATACCAAAGTATTCTAGAGTCAAATGTGAGGCCATCTGTCCGACAGTTAAAGCTTGGCCGAAATTGTGTCATGCAACAGGACAACGATCCCAAGCACACATGCAAATCTACAACAGAAGCGCTGAAAAAGAAAAGAATCGAGGTGTTGCAATGGCCGAGTCAAAGTCCAGACCTCAACCCGATTGAAATGCTGTGGCTGGACCTTAAGAGAGCTGTGCATAAACAAATGCCCACAAACCTCAATGAACTGAAGCAACGTTGTAAAGTAGAGTGGGCCAAAATTCCTCCACAACGATGTGACAGACTGATAAAGTCATACAGAAAACGATTACTTCACGTTATTGCTGCTAAATGTGGTTCTACAAGCTATTGAATCATAAGGTGTACTTAGTTTTTTACGCATGGCTTCTCCATTTTGACTTTATTTTTGTTAAATAAATCATGACACGGTGTAATATGTCATGTGTTGTTGTTCATCTGAGGTTGTATTTGCCTAATTTTAAGACCTGCTAAGGAACAGTTGATTGTTATTATGTCCTGATATGTAAAACCAAAGAATTCAAAGAGGATGTACTTTCTTTTTCACACCACTGTATATGGCTTTTCAATAAAGGAAAACTGTATTTTGTATGAAATCCTGAGCTAAATTGTTTCTAGGATTTTCATTGGTTAGATTTTGGAGCAACATGATTGGTGCACTGAACTTCACTGTGATTGTACGACTGCGTCATGTGACGTGGCTGTCGCTGCTTGAAAACAAATTTGCCCATCTCCTAAAATGTCTCCTGCTTTGCAGTAGAATTTGGTATAAGCAGTTTTCAGGGATGTATAACACTTGTTTTTGAGCGGTGTGGTGTCTCTACAGAAGACACCACGGGCGATTTTTGGTATAATCACAGCCTAAGTTGGCAGCAGTGATTTTTAACAGTCATCAAAAGTTTGCACGCAGATTTCTCTGGAGTGCCACTACAAAAAAAAAAAGGAAAACATCAGTAGCAATGTTTGCTGAAAGAGCACCCCAAAAATGTGAATTTTAAAATGGAATAAATGGCAGTTCATTTCAATGTCACTTTCATCGCAAAATGACACTCTTCTAAAAGGCCTTAAACTCCTTAGTTCTGAACTCTTCTTACAGTATAGCTCTAACTTGCCTGTACTCCCCAGCCTCAGATAAGTCCCGATTTCTTTTTGCCACACGAGTCTCTGTCTCTTACTGTCTCCTGTCAATGTTTAGCAAACTTCTGTCTTTAAGGCTTAAGCGATAATCCACATTTTAAAGAAAGCATTTTTGGAGCAAATTAATGTTTGCTAATGTCTACATCTATGTCACGCTCTCTCACCAAACAGACTAGCTGCACTTAGATCCTTCATATAATTCATTTACATGTGCATGCATATGTTACTGCTGTCTGTGTAAATCTCCTATCACTGCACACTCTATAGGTGTACACTGTACACTCTATAGGACATGTTTGGTGTTCCTATCCTTACACTGTGTATACAGTTCATTGAATTGTACATTGTCAGTAAGCTCTGTGTATAAGGTTGTCTCTATGTAAAAGCAACAAGAGGACAAACAGGAGCTTTGTTGAGCAGGGGGCAAGCAGGGACGGTGTTTGAGGGAAAGAGAAGTGGACGTTCGATTCTTCCTTTGAATGCTGGCACATGTAGCAGCTCCTTTGATGGTGCTCCTCTGAAATTTAGCATTAAACCAAGTCACGTTTTACCCCACTCTAACACACGTGTGAGGCCTCCAAAGTTTGAGTACCACTATAGTATACCTACACATTTTCATTTTGGACCACAAATGCCAGAGCACATTTGCAGTGAAATCTAAAATTTGCTGCCAAGGTGTTGAAGGGCATTATAACTTTCCAGTAATCCAAGCTTGTCCTTGATTAATATGGCTATTATAACTGTATTCTACTATTTAACCACATAGCAATGTATAGAGAGCCCTGTTTATATTTTATGCAAACCTTCATAAGCGTTTTATATTTCTACACAGGTTTTTTCCCCCAGCTATCTTTACAAAATAAGGCAGTGGAAAATCAGTTGATGTGCTGCAGCGGGAATGATTATAGTCATTTCCCCAATCAATTCAATATGAAACAATAGTACAGTCTAGTTTGTGCATTATCTGTTGTGATGTGTATCACATGTTGAATAGTTGAAACATGAATTAATTCCATCTCAGAAACCTTACGTTCACTTGATCATAAGCAGGAAAAATAATAGATTTTATTCAAGCGGGCATTGTGCTCTAGTAATATCAACAGATGTGCAAGAAATGTACATATACTGTACAGCCTATATTTAAAAGTGTGCTACACGCAGAAAAAGCAAAAAATGATTAGTACAACAAGCACTATTGACAAGAGACACGAACAGTGAAATTATACAAATGAATAAGCAATTGATAATATTGGTGAATGTGCACAAATATTAAACATGATAAAAATAACAATGAGGTCCCAATGTACATAAAGTCCAGCTCCTGCCTAAAAAGTCTCGCTGGTTCTCTTACAACCAGATAAGTCTATTGGGGAAAAGAGACTTCTATGGCGCCTGGGTGAAAAATTGGAATTAACCTAATAATCACCCAAATCCGTTCCGAAGGTGATTCCTCCAGTTGAATCCTCTATAGGTTCCCTCGAAAGTGCAGCAATGCACACCCGGTATGATCCTCATGCATAGGGGAGATGGGAAAAACAGGACATCCTGCAATGGTGTATTACCCTTGATAATGATCAGTGGTGAACAATGGTGGAGGCGTTCAAAAACATTAGATTTAATAACGATAAGACAATAAAAAGATTGCCACTGCAGACTCGGAGCAGTTACAGATAGGACAGTCAAAGACCACCCCACAAATCAGCTGGTTGTGTTCTGGGTGTGGGTCATCACTGTGCACCAGAGGGATCCCGTAACCGACGACCAGCTGTAAGTGATGTTATCGGAGAAGGCTGGGCAGTGACGAGTCGGCGGAGTCGGAACTGCGCAGCCCACCTGAGACACTGACAGCTGTATCGAGCTTACAACCAGGGAGGGAAAAAAAACATTCCAAGAGTGCTACCTACAAGGCGCAAGTCCTACAGACATGTCGTAAGTAGGATTTCAATTTTTCCCAATGGCGGAGGAACCTATATATATTCATGGTGCCATCCATTTAGATTGTTTTATTTTTGCATTTTTAGATTGCTGTGGCAATCTTTTTATTGTTTTATCTTTATTAAACCTATGGTTTTGAACGCCTCCGCCATTGTCCACCTCTGATCATTGTCAAGGGTAATACACCATTGCAAGATGTCCTGTTTTTCCTATCTCCCGATGCATTAGGATCATACCGGGTGTGCATAGCTGCAGTTTGAAGATATCTATAGAGGATTCAACTGGAGGAATCACCTTCGGAACGGGTTTGGCTGATTATTAGGTCATTTTCAATTTT
This sequence comes from Ascaphus truei, assembly GCF_040206685.1. Classification (NCBI taxonomy): domain Eukaryota; kingdom Metazoa; phylum Chordata; class Amphibia; order Anura; family Ascaphidae; genus Ascaphus; species Ascaphus truei. Next base: position 354,601,536 of record NC_134483.1, on the reverse strand, counting down.
TCACCCAGGCGCCATAGAAGTCACTTTTCCACATGCAGAAAAAGGTACATACAATAATTATACATGCACAGAACTAACAAATAACATGCTTACATGAACCATTCACAAAAACTTCCTAAATTCCCAAATAACTATGTCAAAAACTGCATATGTTCCTCATATAGCAAGTAAATATATATATTGTATCACTGTTTCCTCCTGAACACTGAAGCTACTGATGCTGCTCTTAAACCTTTAGGCTCGCAGGGCCTGAGCCTCCGCCATGGGGAGCCTGGGCAATATATATTTATAACTAAGTGCAGCGCCTCCACCTGGGAGGGATCCCACCAAAGTGGCAAAAGCCCCTCACAGGACCCAACCAATGAATACACACGCAGTAAAATATAACGATAATCTTATCACTCTAATATGCATAAAGATATAGCATATCCTTGCTCACTAAGAATACAACTACCCACACACCTCTCAGGGCTGTATCCCACCACCGTGTACCCCACACCATGTCCAATGAGACTCCCAGTCCTTCAAGATTTCCCAATGGCCCACACCCAAACCCCCAAGTGTGTTGTGACCGCGCGGCCCACTAGTGTGAGAATGTTACAGTTGGTGCACTTGTTGTAAGGTTACTTGCCGGGCACTCCAGCACCCGGTCACTCCAACAGCAATCAGAATGGATCCGCGATCCAGCGTCGTGATCCCCACGTGGAAGGCTGTCCTCTGGGGTGATCCCACCTTGGGGCAGTCTACTTGGATTGAGGGGGGTGGTCCCAGACCCCTATTCAGGGTATGCAGCATCCGCTGTGTCCCTCACTTTACTGCAGCACTAATGGGGCAGGTTCCCTATCCTAGGGCCTGTCCCTAAAGCAAGAGGTCAAGTCTTTTGAAATATAAAAATAAGAATACAACAAAATCTGTGAATTTAGCGTTTGTAACGCAATACAACCAAATGGCACCCAATATAAAAAAAATCTTTAAGAAATATTGGCCTATTCTTTAAAAAAGATAAAGAACTAGAGGGTATATTGCCAGAACATCCCCAGATTATATTTACTCGAGCACCCAATATAGGACAGAAGCTGGCTCCGAGCTGTCCCTCAATGCAAAGCATTCCAAATAAAACCATCACACATAAAGGATATTTTCCTTGTAATAGGTGCACTGCATGCAAATATAGTGTAAAAAAATCCAATTTTACATCATATAACACTTCAAAAAATTATAATATTAAAAATTATATCACATGTAAAAGCACATACGTCATTTATCTACTTGAATGTCCCTGCGGTCTGCAGTATGTGGGCATGACCACTAGACCGGTCAAGCGACGCCTATATGAACATGTGTACAACATAAAAAGAGGGCTAACTACGCATAACGTATCAAATCATTTTCTTCAGGTGCATGGTCAAAATCCAACAGGACTTAAGTGTTTGGCGATAGAAACCATTACACCTAACTGGAGAGGAGGAAACGTTGTGAGCCTACTGGGGAGGAGAGAATCCTTTTGGATCTATGAACTTCGTACTCTATCCCCACTGGGCCTCAACGTTGACTTCGATTTAAAAGCTTTTCTGGTCAATTAATATTTGATGTACTGTATCCATTTTGCTCTTTAAATCTTTGCATGACTTGGTTTGCAACAATTAAGGTATATGATCCATAGGGTCTATTATGTAAAATTGCATCGAAGTCTGGTACATAAAGAAAAGTATTATCTGTAGTCTGGTTCTAGGTGCAAAGATAGACATTATCTGTTTTTTAAATAAATATATGTATATTTCGTTATATTAAGAACTTGTTTATTGATTATATCATGTCATATATGTCTTATTTTCACACACAAGTTGATCTATGAACAACTATTATTAAGTTTAATTATTCACAGTAAGTGTTTCTTATATATATTTCACATTTAAACTATATTGTTTTATAGAGGTATAAGTCTCATGACTGAGCACCATTATAAAGATTTGGTTTTCTTCACATATATTCCCACCTTTAAGCTTATATTGTATTGCACACACATATGTTTTTTATACACATTAATAATATCTAATAATTCACTAAGTATATGTAACACTCATTTTTATAGGCTTATCCCCATTTGGTCCATATTTGATACAAATGTCACTTTATAAAAAAAGTTTCTATATTTTTTTTTTATGTTTGTTTTTTTTATGTTTCCTTTATATAAGTTTGTTGTAGAATATCCGTTTCAGCTGAGAGTTACTATGTAGTAACATACTTTTTTGAATGATCAAGTATATATAGTGCATGTTCCTTTAATCAGAGCACTCACTGACTATACTGAGAGCCCATTGCGCATGTGCTATACTTGCCAGGTGAATTAGGTTTAATTATGGACTCATATATAATGGACAATGATGGACACAATGACAGAACCCCTGAGGAAGAAAGCAGCACGCTTTCGAAACGCGTAGGGTGGCATCTTTGGACTCCCACTGCAGCACTGTGGTGATTTCCCCCCTTCCCGAACGGATCCGGTGACGAATCAGCTGTTCCAGGCAGACGGCTTTACCTATACATCAGGCGAATCTGCTGTAGCCGTTCTGAACCTATCTGCATGTCCTGCAATACCAGCTGATAGAAGCTCTACTCACACACGCCGGCGGGCGTGTGCCACGCTCCATCTACAGACCGGATCGGTTGCAGTAGCTGTCTGAGCAGCAGAGAGGGGATACTCTCAGATTTATCCACCGCCTGTTTACATCTATCGTCCGGTGAGTGGGTATTTCACCCATTGCAGCAGTGTGTCCATCGGCATTATTTGTCCTTTTACCCAGTTTTTTATTTTTATTTTTTCTATGTCCTGTATATTAATATATGTATATTAAATGTTTTAATTAGCAATCACCTGTATCTCAGCTGATACTTATTAGTTATATATTGTGTGTCTATATGTAGTTCTCCCCCCCCCCCCCCTTCGTCTTATCTAACAGTATCACGCTATGTATTGTGTCCTTCTTCTATTTTAAGCACATCACTACGTCTGGAGCCTATCCCAGGCTATTCTACTGGTTGGATATATATCCTTTTAACCACAGGCGCCTTGTTATACATATCCTTTTCTTTCTGTCCCTAAAGCAGCCACAAGCTCAGCATATGACTCAGGGCCTATCTGGGGCTTAGGGTTATTACTGGCCTAGTGAAGAGGCTACTTTCCCTCTGCACCTCTGTCCTAGCCTCTCCTGGCCCCGACTGCCTAACGTGGTCTGAGTCTGATGTCTGTATCCTGTCAGCCAGAGGAATCCTAGAGCCCTATTGGCTATTGCGCAACAGGTGACCGCCCCCGAGGCTCATGGGACCTGTAGTTTCAACTCGGAGCCTCTCTCTACCTCCACCTCTATCTCCTGCGCATGCGCGACTTAGTCAGGGCCACGGGCTAGTCACATCCATTGCGCATGTGCAACTCTCAAAATGGCGGCGCCCTAAGTGCTTGGGTCGCCGCGGAGCCTCCGGAGCGCTCCCTGCCCCCACCTTCCCTAAGCGCCAGCGGGTCTGCCGCTTGCCTCCGGCGGCACCCGCGACCATCCCCGCAGTGGAGATAACGAGGGGGGGGGGCCAGGGGAGCCCTACTATATAATATAATTGCCAATTGTTTGTTCGTTTATCATGTTCTTTAGCTCCTACAGCCTTTTTCCTACCCAGTCAAGTTATTTTACAGGCCTACACAGTAGCACAATGCAAGGGTGCATTTGCACCCCCCAAGAATGTAATATTTTACTATATTTCCTATTATCATGCACGGACCCTGCGCTCTTCCCCACAGCAATGAAATTGCTGTGTCATCATGGCGACGCCACCACGACGCAGCGATGGCCGGCAGGTAAAAGTTTTGCTCTGCTCAATATGAATTTCTGGTTGCGCCCCTGTAGATCTATGTACTTTCCACGTAATGTAGGAACTGATGCACTCACCCGATCAATCTCTTGGGTCCTCTAAACAGGAATATCTTCAATGGTGCTGGTAAGGAGAGAGGCAGTGACCTGCTGCCCGAAATAACATAAATAAATCTACGGCTCTCCTCCGCACTCACTACAAACTTGTCTCAAACACAAGCAATCCAAATAATTGTTACATTTATTTGCAAAGATGAATAGAAATCACACAAAGTGTTGGGGCTAACCTCCACCTGACGAAGGCTTTTATGTTTTTTTTTGTAGCTTGTTATATATTGAGGGGCTGTCTTTTACATTAACACCAATAAGCAGTATTAAATGCCACCTGTCACCCTGGCCCCAGCAATATTTTGGTCTTCCAGGAAACTACTTTTTACGTGGCTATTTAAGTATTGTCGTGTCCTCACCTGATTTGAGTGTCTTCCCAGAGAGCAGGTCGTAGGACCCTGGGCCCACATTCGCCTGAGTGCTGTCCCGGCCGACAGTAAGTGTCCGAGGAGCCCGGTCATACATATCAGCTTCCAGATAATGACTGAGCAGAAGAGAAGAAAAAAGTTACAAACAAGCAATGGGTGGAATGAAAGCGGACTGTAATACAATGAAGGGAAAAAAAAGTCCACAAATGGTAATTAAACGGAATTCCAAGAAAATAGGCTTCCTCACCCCACACACACAGGCACAAAAAGTCAGAGCCACATAATACTAAAAAGCCAAAAGTACACATGCTTTATTCAAACAAGAGCTATTTGAACACATTAAATCGGCACATACATTAAAAAAAAAAAGTTAGATGCGCATACAGATGCAGCCACGAATATTAGAACTCTTGCCTTTTAAATTCTGGGGCAGTCTCACAGTAAATGCCTCAACATTTCTGTGAGATTCTTAATGGCCCATCGGATTAACACAGCAGGGGTCCCTGCAGTCCAACTGAATGGGATTACAGGGACTCCCGCTGTGTTGATTTGATGGGCCATTAAGAATCTCACAGAAATGTTGAGGCATTTACTGTGAGACTGGCCCAGAATCTCCCAGAATTTCCCAGGTGAGTGTTCTAATACTGGTGGCTGCATTTGTATTACATATACAGATTAGATTGTAAACTCTCTGGGGCAGGGGTTTCCTTTCTTATTGCCTGATTTTGCTTGTTAGACATATTGTATTATAATACCCTGTACCCTTTTTTGTAAAGAGCTGAGTACACTGTGGGCACTATATAAGTAAAGATATACATACAGAACAAGGATGAATGCACACATTATAGTATACACTGTAGGCACAAATAGTTCCAAGCAAGTTATTTATGCACAAAAAGTGTTATGCCCATACAAAATACACAAGGAGTTAGCTGCACACATTATATGTATATATGCAGAGAAATGTAGATCTCCAGCATATTATTTGCAGATCAGTTTTTCTGTGTCCCTGTATTTCAGTGTGTGTATATGAGTCAGTGTCAGTATACATACACAGATCTCTATCTCTGCTGCCTGTGTAGTTGCTGAGTTGCGGCCTCCGGACTCCCCAAGCTCGACAGAGATGCAGACACAGCGGGGGGAGCGGCAGAGCTGAGACAGAGAAGGTTATAGTTTGATGCGGCCTCCTGCCCTCACTGCAGATAACACACAGGCCGCTCACACCCACAGTGCAGGGACGCGTCACCATGGAGACCAACACACAGCACTCTGCACACAGACTGCATGGAGAACTGCAGTCGAGACTGCACACACTACAGCTGAGAGGGTACATGAGACTACACATATTGCAGCTGAGACTGTTCCCTGACACTGCACACTGCAATGAATATGACTGTGCACATTAGAACATGCATATTGCACCGAGACTGTTTTTATGAGTTTGTATACTGACTATTGACTACATTAGACTATGCACACTGCACTGACACCACAATGACGTTTGCAACTGTTTGCATTTTATTCACCAATGATTCTGGCCTTTTCTTGGTTTAACAGTAGAACCCGCAGTGCTCTTGGGGTTGCTGCCCTTTCTGGTAGAGATGTTAAACATAGAAAACCAAATGTCCAAAAATCACCTCACACTGATCCTGAGATGATTTTCCAATCCAGCAAAGTGATGTAATATGTATTAATATAATTGTTCTGATATGAATATCCTTTCAGTTTATTATCACAATCATGCTACAATTTATCCTGCTACTATTCAGGACAGTTCAATTAGAGCCAATAAATTGCCATGAATGTTAACATAAAGTAAAAAAAAAAGTGTAATTAGGTCCATAGCAACCTAGTCATTACATTGTAATTTAAATAAAGTCACCTAAATATAAACTACTATGGATTTCTATAAATACAGGTCACCAGTAAAAAAATAAACTATCCTAAAATTGTCTAGGCTACAAAACAGAAAATCAGTATTGTGGCGGTGTAATCACAAAATGCATTTTCATTTTAAATTGTGAAATACAATTTCATATTAAACAAAAAAAAATGAAATACTTGAAACTACACACTGGGGCTGAATCTCAGCAGTTCTGATAAAAACCATAATACAGAATGTTGTGTCAAACTTGGAGGGAAATGGAGAATTAGATTTTAATGCAGCAATTCCGCCCATTTTACATATTGATTTTTATTTATAGAATTCGAACCAGAGAGTCCTTTGGAGAGAAACTGCTCTCGAGATACTTGCTGTTTTAGTTGCAGGTTAATTACTAGATTTTCAAAGCTGCCGCCTGTAGCCATTCACTAGGAAGCTACAAGGTTCCGTCTCTGACGACGTTTCAGCCCCATACTGGCCTGCGGGATTTGGCAGTCATTTTGATTTTCCGAATTGGTGCTGAACCATGGGAAGTAAAAACAGTCATTATCTCAGTAACCGGGAGGTTCCCTGAGCTAAATACAGCGTGGTTCCACTCTAGACAAACCAGGGTTGGAATTCTTTAGAAAAAAAAAAGTTATGTAGCCCAGTGCCACTGACTATATATTCCTGGCCCTCCTGGTAAGGAGCAGGCAGTGTTAGAATTACATTCCTCTCACATGGGCCAGCATCTGAGTCTCCCCACTGGACTGATAATTTGTTTCTAGGTGCTATGCTGGAAACCATTCGAGCATGTGCCAGGGGGGGTGGGCTCACTGGAGGAGGAGTGCTGCCCAGTTACTGGAGCCTAGGTTTGGGACCCTCCCCTGGAATAAAACATGACTTCCTTCCAAATTTAGTAGGAGTGTTCCAGTGTAGGCAGGATTCTACCTCACCCCATCAGGGGGTGAGGGGGTGAAGACTAGCCCACGAGCCTCAAGCTTCTGGGGACCTAGTCAAGGGAATACAACCTCCTGCGTGGGAGGAATATGGAGAAGAATCTGTGGTGTGAGCTGGTCTGCAATTCAATTTTTCGTTTTGTTCTCCAATGCAACTACAACACACATCACTGCGATATGCTCAAAGAACTTATCATCTGAAATCAGACTCCAAAAGACTGTTCATGGTCCCAAGGCTCAACAAAGTATCCGGCCGCTCCTCCTACTCTTACCGTGCACCCCAAAACTGGAACAACCTACCGGAGACTCTCACAGCCACCACCAGTTTAAGTTCTTTTAAAACTAAGGCTGTCTCACATTTTAATCTGGTCTGTAACTGTTTCATAAGCCTATAATATATATTTTCTTTAACTGTGCATGCAATGTAGTGTATATAATGTATACCCTGTTCATTTATGTAACTGTATTTGTAGCCATGTATTATTTTGTTTTACTCTGTGCCCAGGACATACTTGAAAACGAGACGTAACTCTCAATGTATTACTTCCTGGTAAAACATTTTTATAAATAAATAAATCCTGTTGTACTGTTCCTGGTCTGTGACTGAACTTACTGCACAGGTTCCTGTGGGGATGAAACCCTGGCTCTGGCAGAGCCCTGCAGGACGGAGGCATTGCACCATCCTGAAAGCCTGTCCTGTTGTCTACTGCCCATACCAACGCGGAGACCCAGACCTCCAGAGAGCCTACAGGTGAGCACCATGCCACCATAACACTACCAGTACCAACAGATCTCCCTTAGGGGGGAAATAGGGGTGTTACAGTGAATATAGAAAGAAAAAAAACAATTAGCACATTTTCTGCCTTAACTTAATATTGAATGCTGATGTGTAAATTTGCGTATCATATTATTTAAAACTGAAGAAAAAACGCAAATTTTCAGATGCTAATTTTCAAAATGCAGATGCTGCTTTCAAATACTCTATAATGTACAATGCATTATTGTTTGTAATGTAATCTAAAGCAGGGTTTGCAATAACATAAATGCAATGATAAACGTGTTACGCTGAAATGTTTTTTAGTACATGTTCTGTATGCCACTTGGTGGCACTTTTCTCCAGCTAATATATGTACTGTATATCCCAATTTAGTTTTTCAAGAGAGATGCAGTGCAGAATAAGCATTTATCATTATCAATCATTAGGGGACAGATTAACATTTTAATTTGAACGTGATTTCAGAAAACTATCTTTCACGGACTAAAGCATCTAATTCATGAAAGTCTGACAACTGTTTCTGCTTTAGAAATAATAAATACATACCAAGTTTAACAATTTACATTGAAATGTGATTTCTAAAAAAACATCTTTCATGGACTTAAATATCTAATTCCTGACGTGCTTTAGAAATAATAGTTACATAAGAAATGGACTTCGCTAAATAGCTCTCAAAGTCCCTGGTTGCAAAAAATGTGTTTGAAAAAACGTAACAGTTTTATCAAAGATCAAGATTCACCTTGAAAGCAATACTGAGGAAATGTAGCTACAACAGCACAGGCTAGGGTTTCCAGGTATCCGGTTTTGAACTGGGCAGAATGGTATTTTGTCCCTGTGTCCGGTAAAAAATGAGGTAATACCGGACATGTATGTGTTCGGTATTACCTCTGACCATCCAGCGGCAGAGCCGGGACAAGCATCCCTGTGGCTGTGGGGGGCCTGGCGGCCGGAAAGCAGTTGCTGCCAGACCCCAGCTCTCCCCTAGCTGCAGGCCTCTCCCTCACTTTGTCTCATGCCGAGCTTCTGACGCTGGCACGCGCCGGGCCTCTCTAACATCGGTGCGCACCGGAAGTAAGCCAGGCCCAGGTTCCGGGGCGGGCCGGCATGAGAGGGAGGCCCGGCGCGCGCCAACATCAGACACTCGGCATGGGACAAAGTGAGGGAGAGGCCTGCAGCTGGGGAGAGTCAGGCCCGGCGGCAATTGTTTTGTCCAGTTGCCAGGCCCCCCACAGCCATCGGGCCTGAGGCCATCCCCAAGGTGTCTGAATTTTATATGTATTGGCGGTATAGGGGTATTTTTGAAGTGAAAATTCTTTGGGCACACCTACCACAAATTGTCTGGCATTGAATGGAATTGATGGAGATGGAAGTCACTGGTGACGGAAGTGACGTCACTGCTGGCAGAAGAGGCCATCAGTGTTGCCAGCTTCCACCAGGAGGAGTCACTAGAGAGCAGGAAGGCAGCGCTGGAGACACACCACACCCCTCTACTCCACGAGTGCGCCGCCGACAGTCACTGGAGAGGACACACACAACAATGAGTGGTGTGCTGAACACCCTCGCCGCCCCCGAGTGAAATGAGGGGGTGAAAGAGACATGGGAAAGGGGGGTGAAAGAGACATGGGGAGTGGGGGTGAAAAAGAGACATCGGGTGGGAGGGTGAAATAGACATGGGGAGGGGGGTGAAAGTGTGACATGGGGGTGAGAGATATATTGGGAAGAAGGTGAGAGAGACACTGGAGGGAAGGGAGAGACACACTGGCTAGAGGGAGAGAGAATGACACTGGGAGAAGGGAGAGTGAGAGAGACACTTGTGGGAGGATGAGACTCACACACACACACACTGACTGGAGGGAGAGAGAGACACTGAGAGGAGGGAGAGACACTGGCTGGAGTGAGAGAGACACTGGGGGGAGGGAAAGGGAGAGAGACAATGCGACAGGGAGAGAGAGACACTGGTGGGAGGAAGAGACACACAATGGCTGGATGGAGAGAGAGACATTGGGGGGAGGGAGAGTGTGAGAGAGACACTGGGAGAGGGAGGCAGAGAGACACTGGGGAGTGTGAGAGAGACACTGGGGGGAGTGAGAGACACCGGGGGGAGGGAGAAAGAGAGAGACACACACATTGGGGGGAGGGAAAGAGAGAGTGGGGGGAGCTAAACGGAGGGATGAAGATCAGGCAGAGATGGCAGAATAGAGGGGCTTGGGAGGAGGATGAGGTTTGGTGGCCTGAAGGTTATTCTTTGGGGTGGGGGGGGGGTCACTTCAGAGTATTGATCTGCAGGGGAGATCCATCAGTATCCCCCTTGAGTTTAGTTATGGGGATCCCTGATCCCAGGGCAACATTTAAAATGGAGATAAATAAATAATACATAGTACTGGTAGGTAGGAGTGGATGACACTGGGGAAAGCAAATGGGAGAAGAAAAAAGGGAGGGGAAGGGGAAAACAGGGGGGGGAGGGAAGGGATGTAGCAAAGAGGTGAATTAATGGCCCCTCAAATGGATTGCCTTTGTGCACCAGAAAAAAAACATATTACCAGATGCCAGCAAACAATAAAATAAACAGTGATCCAATACTAGTATACTGCCTGCGCGTACGCCTGCAGCCCAAGCGATTTTTGAACTTGGCTGCAGGAGATTGTAGACGCATGGCGGGGGCGTCACAAAGCTGGTTTGCCCTCATTGGCTGAACCAGCTCACGTGCGCTGACGTCATGTGATTTTGATTACATCAGGCAGGGGGGCCCGAGAAATGGCATGGATGAAAAGGGGGAATCGGCATAAAAAGTTTGCTCACCCCTGGTATAGAGCATAAAAACCTTAAGTCTTGTAAAATTCTGATGCCTCCTAACGTGCATAACTAGGGCTATAGGCAGGGGTGCCAACAGGGGGGGACAGAAGGCACTGGCGTCCCGGGCCCCGTGTCAGGGGGGCCCGGGCCCCCTGTACGGCCATGCCCGTCTAAAAAAATATGCAGTCTCAACAAAAAAAAATCCTCATGCGCAGTGCTGACAAATCTGGCTTTCCAGTCGCCCCTGGCAACCAGATTGTACCTGCTGACAATCCCTACAATTCCCCTGCCAGAAACCCTCCCTCCCCCCAACCTGATTGGCTGGTGCTTTGCCAGGATTTATTTTTGGCTCGCAGCCAGGCTTTGAGCTGTGAAGCCGCCATTTCTTCTATTCAGCACAGAGCAGGTAAGCAATGTCCCATGTCCTCCCATGCCTCTCCCCTGGTCTCTTCTGCCCCCCCCCCCACTGGTCTCCTCTGCCCCCACCCCCCCACTTTTTTCCTCTGGCCCACCCACTGGTCTCCTCTGGCCCCCCACTGGTCTCCTCTGGCCCCCCCACAGCCTCCCCTGATTCCCCCCACTGGTCTCCTCTGGCCCCCTCACTGGTCTCCTCTGGCCTCATCACTGGTCTCCTCTGGCCCCCTCACTGGTCTCCTCTGGCCCCTCCCACGGCCTCCCCTGGTCCCTCCACGGCCTCCAGTGGTCCCCCCACGGCCTCCAGTGCCCCCCCATGGCCTCCCCTTGTCTCCCCATGCCCTCCCCTGGTCCCCCATGCCCTCCCCTGGTCCCCACCACGGCTTCCCCTGGTCCCACCACGGCTTCCCCTGGTCCTCCCCTGGTCCCCCCATGCCCTCCCCTGGTCCTCCTCTCCCCCCCCCCATGTCTCCCCTGGTCTCCCCCCCCCCCCTGTATCCAGTCAGTCACCTACCCACACACCTCTGTTTCCCTCTCTCTGTCACCCTGTCTCCATCTCTCTGTCACCCTGTCTCACTCTCTCTATCACCCTGTCTCCCCCTCTCCATCACCCTGTCTCCCTCTCTCTGTCACCCTGTCTCCCTCTCTCCCTCTCTCTGTCACCCTGTTTCCCTCTCTCTGTCACCCTGTCTACCTCTCCCTGTCACCCCGTCTCTCTCTCTCTCTGTCACCCCGTCTCTCTCTCCCTATGTCACCCTGTCTCCCTTTCTCTGTCACCCTGTCTCCCTCTCTCTGTCACCCTGTCTCCCTCTCTCTGTCACCCTGTCTCCCTCTCTCTGTCACCCTGTCTCCCTCTCTCCGTCACCCTGTCTCCCTCTCTCCCTCTCTCTGTCACCCTGTCTCCCTCTCTCCATCACCCTGTCTCCCTCTCTCTGTCACCCTGTCTCCCTCTCTCTGTCACCCCATCTCTCTCTCCCTCTGTCACCCTGTCTCCCTCTCTCTGTCACCCTGTCTCCCTCTCTCTGTCACCCTGTCTCCCTCTCTCTGTCACCCTGTCTCCCTCTCTCTGTCACCCTGTCTCACTCTCTCTGTCACCCTGTCTCCCTCTCTCTGTCACCCGTTTCTCTCTCTCTCTGTCACCCTGTCTCCCTCTCTCCCTCTCTCCCTCTTTCTGTCTCCCTCTCTCTGTCACTCTGACACCCTGTCTCCGTCACTCTGTCATCCTGTCTCTGTCACTCTGTCGTCCTGTCTCCCTCTCTCTGTCACCCTGTCTCCCTCTCTCTGTTACCCTGCCTCCCTCTCTCTGTCACCCTGCCTCCCTCTCTCTGTCACCCTGCCTCCCTCTCTCTGTCACCCTGCCTCCCGCTCTCAGTCACCTGCCTCCCTCTCTCTGTCACCATGCCTCCCGCTCTCTGTCACCCTGCCTCCCGCTCTCTCTGTCTCACACTCTGGATCTGGATATCTTATTTACCCTATATATCTTAACTGTCCTATACCTATATTATCGGTGTTGATCAAAGAGAGATCAAAAAAGTTTCCTCCCACTAGTAGCACTCTATGTCAAATATATCAATAGAAGGACTTAATAGTCTGACAGCAAAATACTGTAAGTCAGGTCTAGTGAAACACCGGAGAAACCAAAAAAATAATAACATTGTATTACTTCTAAATTGAAATTAAAAACACATATACATTGTTAAAAGTCCCCATATAATGTGGCAAAAAGAGCAGTTCGTTCAGGTAGTATATCTTAATAGATAATATCCAAAAACACTGAATCTAAGTGTAACGCTTGTTCGTGTCTGGTCTGACCCACCCAATCTTACATTGGCCCCTGTGGTCTATCCAGCCCCATTACATGTCTGTGTCTGGTGGTGCACCTGTAGGCAACGGGACTCCTGAGTCTCCCGCATGACGGTATCCAGGGATGTCAAGCCAGACAGGTATCTGAGGTAGTGGGTACGAGTCTTACTTACATCACGTGCAGCGCCTCCACCTCATCAGGATCTATGCGTATGCAGGTAGAGGGTCCTGATGAGGAACTCCTTCTTGGTGGTGAGGGCCCCAGGAGAGTAATTGCAGACTCACACCATGGGGTTCTCGTTGAACAAGCCATTTTTATTGTGCGTGGTGATAAGGGCCAGCTGCCCCTCACAGTCATTGTCTTAGCCGCACATTGTTCCGTGATCCCCTTTAAAAGGTACGCCCTCCCAATGGAGTGGGATTCCCTCTCCACGCAGGGAGATCACCCCTGTTCCAGGTCCCTGGACACAGTTGGCCTTCTCTGGCTGGATATAGAATGGTGCCACTAGTTACTGCACTAGTGGGCACCTTTGAACTTGCTGCTTCACCATGTAACATCAACCCGCAGCAACCACACTAACTTTAGGCAGTGCAGTGCCTTATATACCTCAGGAAGCAGGCACATCTCTGATGTCACTACTAGGGACTCAGAGCATGTAGCCACTCCCCTCCATACATAGGGCACCTCACCAGGGTGTGAGGGCAAACCTCCATGATTATGCTGGCATTCCTGTAACTTACCAGGTTTTACTGCCAGCAGGAGAGATGATTGTAGACATTGTTATGCATGGCTACATAAGCATCCAAAATATCTATGGTAGCTCAGGCTAGTAACAGATATAAATGAACTCTATCCAATATACATCATCATCAGAGACACGCTTGAACAATATCCAACTGATCATATATCTCAAAGATATCACTCAAAAAATACTGATATATCTATTGTAGAGTGATCAAAATAGTCGTGATTGCGTCAAAAATTTCACATAAGTTATATATAAATTACTCAGGAACACAGTACCCTGTGTCATATGTGAAGATATAATTGTCCGCGAGGAATTTATATAATATACTGTATGTCTCTGGAGTATATGTTAAACCTTCAATGGGTGTAACCTTTATTGTAGGACGGCGAAATTAATGGTATTTCTACCAGTTTGTATAATACTGGTGTTAGTATCCGTATACTACCGTGGTATTCCTACACAGATTGCATAGTAATGTTTTTTTTCCGTATTACAATAAGAAGAAAACAGTTAAGTAAAAGGTACGCTATGGGTTGTGGGTGGGGGGGGGCATGATTTCTGTTGGTGGCCCTGGCTATACAGCGAGGCAGTTCATTATTTTAAAAAACAGACTTTAAAGCAGCAATATGGATTTAATTGTTTTTTTTTTTCAATTAATACAGGATTGAAGCATGGGTCTCTGGAGCTGAACCCCATTCATTTCAGCTCAGGTGACCCCCTGCTTCCAGAGATACTTACCTTTGTAAGGGTGCCAGTATTTCTTTTCAGTATAAATGTCCCGTTCATGCTGGCCAATAGGAAACCACACCAGATAATGACACAGCTTCCTATTGACCTGCAGGACATTTAAGGCCGAAATTATGATAGGCACACAGTTTTTCTGACTACAGAGAAACCGGCAGCACCTACAGAGGTAAGTATCTCAAAGCAGGGTATCCCCAGAACTGAAATGAACAATGTTCAGCTCCGAATACCCCCTGCTTCAATCCCGTCATAATATTATGTAGTCCTGTGTGGTTTGGGCTATAGGTCTTCCTCCTCCTGGCAGTAATACCTGGGTAAGGGCAGGTTGCCAGGAGCAATTATGGGTTTTCCCCACTTCATGCCGTGCAGCGAGTCAGTGAAGGCAGTGTCATCAGGCTCTGTGTCCAATTAGAGACACTGGGGTGGTGCCTGTTGGAGCTGTTTAATGTACTGCAACTTCCTATTTAGTTCAGTTGGTCTCTACCTTGATAGAGGCAGGGTACCCGTGCCAAGCTGCAAGGGAGCTGCTAGGCTTGACGCCCTCCCTTAGGGGAGTTTGAGGTAACCCCATACCTCCTACCCTAAAAGGGGGTAGGGGAAGAGCAAGAACCACTCTTGGTGCCCTTGGCCAGGAGTGAGTTCAGGGACATCCTGAAGGTGAAGAGCCTTCTAACTTCTGTGATTGAGACTGCTGCTAAAGAGGAAGACCAATAAAGACTGTTGCATTTTATCTATACCTCCTGCCTGAGAGTGAAGTATATTGGGAGGAGAGGGACAAGTTCTTTTGCAGATACTTCACCCCACACCACTGGGGCTGCACAAGATGGAGGCGCTGAACCTGTAAGTAGAATTCGGGCACAACCCCAGAAGCCTGTCCTGGTATTCCCCTACAACATCAGGAGACCCAGGGCCCCCTGTTGCCAGCAGGTATGCACCAACCAGACCGATGTAACAAGAGCAGTATTTCCCTTAGGAGATCCTATGTGAGATTGGGAGGGGGGGGAAGGGTTACAATTATAAATTTTAAAAAAGTGAAACCCATATTGTGGCTTTAATACCTTTTATTTACCCTTCAGAAATAACCCGGTTTATTACTTGGTCATCTTGGTAACAAAATGGTATTTCTTTTGTCCACAACCTCCTAATTCTGAACACGACTGATATTGACATATTTCAAACATTGCAGTACAGATTGAATCTGAATGTCGGAAATTCAGAAACGGTGTAAATGCAATTTTTTAAATATATTAATGTAAAAATAAACCTGAACTAAAATGACAGAATATAAACACGCATGTATCTAACAAATGTTATCAGTATGCCAAAAACAAATTAACAGACTGGTCACTAATCTCCAAAAACAAATGGGATTAGTTGTTAACTGCAATTATTTTGGAAGAAGACTGGAAAAACAGCTGGAGTTTTGCTGGATATGTGGGCACAAAGGTGGTGATCTACTTCATATAATTTTGTCATGCTCTAAAATGTATGGTCACATTGTTATGTTAGCAAGGCTATTAAAAAATGCTGTATCCCAACTCTTCATTTATTCTTTATATTAGGCAATCACTCCCAAATCAGTCACCTCTCTCATGCGAAGGTTAGATGGACTGCCTTCCATAATATGCAAAGATCAATATTTATCAATTGGAAAACGACTTCTATTCCGTCTTAGAATAATACACTTGGCCCATCTGAATAGATTGTCTCACCGGGACTGTACTAAAATAGATCATTACTATACCAGCTGATATATGGAAATAATAACTGATTAGATACACATATATGTCATATACAGAGTAGAGAATAGATAAAGACCAGGGAAGTCTAAAAAGAACAAAGCGGCAATCACAGAGTATAACTCTAATAGCAATAAAATAGAACAAAATAGAGAAATACAGGCATACCCCTCATTAACGTACGCAATGGGTCCAGAGCATGTATGTAAAGTGAAAATGTACTAAAAGTGAAGCACTCCCTTTTTTCACTTCGGTAGAGGTGGGGAGCTGATGTGAAAGTGAATGTCCGTATCGAGGGGTATGCCTGTACATATCCACTCCTGCAAGTACAGAGATGGAAAAAATATGCAACAATTGAGAAAAATAGAACACTGAGGGAAGGGGGTTGGAGGAAAGCAAAAAAAGACAGGGGAAGTGAAAATACAAAATAAATGGAGTATAAGCCACTACCAAAAAGAGGGTAAAAAACAAAGGAGCTTAGAACACTAAAAGTAAAAAAGGGAACAACGATTCAGGGAAAAAACCCTTCTAAAGGTCCTTTCCCACACGCACCTACTGGACGTGGTAGTTCCCTTTCAAATTTACTTCACTAAAATCTTTGGAAATACTTCAGAAAAAGTCCCCCGCATTGCAACAGCCAGTCCAGGAAAGTGCATGTAATGTCTCTCAGCGCGGCTTATGTAGGTCTCTGGCATCAGACGTCATCCAAAGTTTCCTTATTCAAATACGGGTATACAGAGCAGGATATTCAATCTAGAGCACGCATCCTCCATTCCCAAAGTGACGGAGGTTCAATCGGAAGCGAGAATTCTCTGTTACCACAGCAACGGAAGTTCAAACGGAAAACAGTGTCCTCTGTTCCTATAGCAATGGAACAAGCGCTGACTTGGACGGCAGGTTTAAAGCTGGTTCCCATGGAAACCAGATATCATCCTGCCTTGCTTCCATAATGTGGGGGTAGATTGGAACCGTCACTCGATCCCACAGTGTGCGATGCCAGGGATCACATAAATAGAAAGAGAACATATACAAAGATGTAAGGTCAGGAGTTTTATCAAAAAATTAAAAAGACAACACCAACATGACTAGATAGAATACCTATCAAAAATCGATAATTTATTTATTTATAAAATATTTTACCAGGAAGTAATACATTGAGAGTTACATCTCGTTTTCAAGTATATACTGGGCATAGAGTTAAGATGACAAATAGTACATGGTTACAAATACAGTTACATAAGTTACATAAGTGAGCAGGGTATCTACTATCTACTATATATTTCTGAAAGCACTGTATGTCTGCGTCCCTAGCGGCAATCTCATTGGTCCCTTGGCCCGCCCGCCCCCGCACACCTCTCATTGGCCTGAGGCGGAGTGACGGGCCAAAGGACACACACACACACACACACACACACACAACCACACACACACACAAGTAGGGGGGTGTTACCTACATTAGCGGGGCTCACAGTGTTAGCAGCACCCGCGCGCACCTCCTCCTCTCCCCGTGTCTCCCGCGCTTTCACCCCGACCCCCCCCCTCCCCCGGCGCCGCTACAGTCAGCGGGACACACACACACTATTATTACCCCTTCAGCGCCCCCACCCCCACCCAGTGTCAGCTGCCGTGCGAGACCCCCCCTCTATATCTCCCACCTCTCCCCCCCCACACATATACATGCCCCCCCTTCCCCGGCGCTACAACTCACCCCTTCCCCGGCGGGGGAACAGCCAGTGGCCAGGCAGCCTGCCTCGCGGCACCGAGTGCCCAAGATGGCGGTGCCCGGGACACAGCGGGGGAACGGCCACAACACGCTGCCTCCCGCCTCAAATCCACGTGGGACCTGCCGGACGGGTGAGTGAGCGGCCTTCACCTCCCCTCACCCACCCCTCGCCCCAGTTCACCTCCTCTCACCCCCTTTCACCTCCCCTCACCCCCTTTCACCTCCCCTCACTCCACTTCTCCTCCCTTCCACCACCCTTCACCCCCCCTTCACCTCCCCATTTACCTCCCCCCCTTCACCTCCCCTCCACCCCCCCCTCTTCACCCCCCCTCCACCCCCCCCTCTTCACCCCCCCTTCACCTCCCCTCCACCCCCCCCTTCACCTCCCTTCCACCCCCCCTTCACCTCCCTTCCACCCCCCCCTTCACCTCCCTTCCACCCCCCCCTTCACCTCCCTTCCACCCCCCCCCTTCACCTCCCTTCCACCCCCCCCTTCACCTCCCCTCCACCCCCCCCTTCACCTCCCCTCCACCCCCCCCTTCACCTCCCCTCCACCCCCCCCTTCACCTCCCCTCCACCCCCCCTTCACCTCCCCTCCACCCCCCCCCCCCTTCACCTCCCCTCCCACCCCCCTTCACCTCCCCTCCACCCCCCCCTTCACCTCCCCTCCACCCCCCCTTCACCTCCCCTTCACCTCCCCCACCCCTTCCCACCGCCTCCCCCACCCCTTCCCACCGCCTCCCCCCCCCCCTTCCCACCGCCTCCCCCCCCTTCCCACCGCCTCCCCCCCCCTTCCCACCGCCTCCCCCCCCTCCTTCCCACCGCCTCCCCCCCTCCTTCCCACCGCCTCCCCCCCCCTTCCCACCGCCTCCCCCCCCCTTCCCACCGCCTCCCCCCCCCCCTTCCCACCGCCTCCCTCCCCCCCCTCCCACCGCCTCCCCCCACTCCCACCGCCAAACCCCACATACACACACACACACAGGCAGGCAGGCACTCATGCACTCACACACACACACAGACAGAGGCAGGCACTCACGCACTCAGGCACACACATACACACACACACACAGACAGGCACGCACGCACTCAGACACACACACAGACAGAGGCAGGCACTCACGCACTCAGGCACACACATACACACACACACACAGACAGGCACGCACGCACTCAGACACACACACAGACAGGCACTCACCTGCTTTCACTCCACACTCCTCCCCGCTCCCCGTAGCCTCTCCTCCTCCCGAAGCCTCCCCTCCCCATTGGCTCACAGCCACACCACGTGACGCGTCAATGCTAGGAAACACCATTCTCTTGTGTCTCCTAGCGGCTGACGCGCCACAGCGTGTAGTCAGCTGTGCCGCCAGGGGGGACCGGGACCGGCTCGCGAGGATTCCCCTGCTGGTGGGGAACTCGCGACATGGCCGCCCGCGCCAACGAGCGCAGCGGGACCGAGGCCTTAGAGATAATATATATTATAGGCGTATGTAGCAGTTACAGACCAGATTAAAATGTGAGACAGCTTTAGTTTTGAAAGAACTTATACTGGTGGTGGCTGTGAGAGTCTCCAGTAGATTGTTCCAGTTTTGGCGTGCATGGTAAGAGAAAGATGAGCGGCCGGATAATTTGCTGGGCCTTGGGACCATGAACAGTCTTTTGGAGTCAGATCTCAGATGATAAGTGCTGCATGTGGTAGGGGTGAGGAGCTTGTTCAGATAGATGGGTAGCTTGCCCAGAAAGTATTTGAAGGCAAGACTGGAAAGGTGAACTTTGCGCCTAGACTCAAGTGATGACCAATCTAGTTCTTTGAGCATTTCACAGTGATGTGTGTTGTAGTTGCATTGGAGAACAAAACGGCATATAGAATTGTAGAGGGTGTCAAGTTTACTAAGGTGGGTTTGGGGTGCTGAGCCGTATACTATGTCCCCATAGTCGATGATTGGCATTAGCATCTGCTGTGCGATACGCTTTCTGACCAGCAGGCTTAGGGAGGATTTGTTCCTGTAAAGTACACCTAGTTTGGCATAGGTTTTGGATGTCAGGGTATCAATGTGCATCTGTTACGCCGGTGCTGCCCGCAGACCAGACCCGTTCCTTTCACTGAGGTGAGAAACGTATAGAAGCACGCACCCGCAGCAAAGGGAGCGTGTCCGGAGTGTGGTGATTTTGGCGTTGCCAGGCCAGGTGTATTTCGCTAGCAATACTTGCCGGTACCGGTGTAGAAATGCCGTTGTCGTTGCCGTTAGCCAAGGTCTGGGATTGGAGAATTCTGGAAGGTCGTTTGTCCAAGCAGGGGTCTAGAGCCAGAGAGAGACGTCCGCCAAGCCAAGTCGTAACCTGAGTGAATGAGAGAGAAAACGCCAGAGTAGTATTCCAAGTGAAAACTATGTCGAGCAATGAATGATAGGAAGGACTGGCATTATAAAGTGTGGCTGACCAATCAGAAGTGAAGGCAGACCTGGAGGACTGCGTGGAGCCATCCTGGATAGGTTCCCTTGATTGGCAGGCAGGTGAGGACTCTTGTCTTGACAGGAGATCATATTCCTGTATTGGGGGCGGGTCTTCACTGCCAGAGCAGTGAATAAATTAACTTCGCCCGGCGCGCGCTGTTCAGGCGCGCGCCCGAGCAACATGGCGGCCGCGTGAGGTACTGCTGGAAACCGGGGACGCCGAGGATGACGGGGAACCCCCAGAACCGACGGAGGTGAGTGGCGCTGGCGAGGGGTGCGCGCCACGGCAGCAGGAGGGAATATATCAGCAGAGGAACCAGGGCGCGGGCGCCGCGATCCCTGATTCCTCACAGTACCCCCCCCTTCAGGATCGGCCTCAGGACGATCCTTCCATGGTTTTGATGGAAACTTCTTACGAAAGCGTTTGAGGAGTCCTGGAGCATGAATATCTTTCAGGGGTACCCATGACCTCTCTTCGGGTCCAAAACCTCTCCAGTGGACCAAGAAGTGGACTTTACCTCTTGAAAGACGGGAATCCAGTAGAGCCTGTATTTCATACTCTTCGTTACACTGTACCATCACAGGATCTGGTTTCGAAGTGTGATCCGGAAAGAGGCTACTGGAGATAAAAGGTTTGAGAAGTGAGGTGTGAAAGACATTCGGAATTCTCATGCTTTGAGGAAGTTGGAGTCGAAAAGAAACCGGATTAACCTGCTCCAAAATGGAAAAGGGACCCAGGAACCTAGGAGCCAATTTGAGGGAAGGCGTTTTGAGACGGATGTTCTTGGAAGATAGCCAAACCTTGTCCCCGGGTTTGTATTCGGGTGCCGGACGACGGTGACGATCAGCCTGATTTTTAGATGTCAAGGATGCTTTGTGTAATGCAGATTGAATTCTGGACCAAGAGTCTTGTAGGAGAGCAATATGTTCGTCCACGGCTGGTACCCCAGAGGATTCTTTAGTAATAGGTAGGCGAGCCGGATGGAATCCGTAGTTGATAAAGAAGGGAGTCTCGTGGGTGGACTCATTCCTGGAAGAATTGAATGCGTACTCAGCCCAGATAAGTAATTCTGCCCAGTCATCCTGAGAATTAGAGACGAAGCACCTTAAGTATTTCTCGAGGGATTGATTAACCCTCTCGGTCTGTCCGTTGGATTGAGGGTGATATCCAGAAGAAAAGGAAGACGAGATACCTAGTCTCTTGGTGAAATTTCTCCAGAACTTGGAGACGAACTGGGAACCCCGATCGGACACGATGGATGTAGGAATCCCATGGATCCGGAAAATCTCTTTGGCAAAAATATCCGCAAGGGCGGGTGAGGAGGGTAATCATTTGAGAGGGATAAAGTGTGCCATCTTGGAAAACCGATCTACTACCACAAGAATGGTATTCATGCCATTCGACCTAGGCAACTTCACAATAAAATCCATCGAAATGTGGGACCAGGGACGCTCCGGAATAGGTAAAGGTAAGAGAAGACCCTGAGGTTTCTGACGAGGAATCTTGTTACGCGCACATACCGGACAGGACCGTGTAAATTCCAGAATGGTTTTAGCCATATTGGGCCACCAAAAGGTACGACGGATGAGGTCCAAGGTTTTCTTGAATCCAGGATGCCCTGCCGAACGGACGGCGTGTCCCCAGTCCAGTATTTCAGGGATAAATTTGGGTTTCACATACAAAGAGTCTTTAGGAACCACAAGACCGGACGGGAGGTTCTCTTGAGACTTGATGATCCTCTCCAGATTCTTGAATGCCACAGCTGCTAAGATTCTTTGTTTAGGGAGGATGGACTCAGTGGTTTTCTCTGATCTCTCTTCAGAAGAGTATTGCCGGGAGAGAGCATCCGCCTTGACGTTCTTAGTGCCGGGAATGTATGAGAGAACAAAATTGAATCTAGAGAAAAATAACGACCAGCGAGCTTGGCGAGGACCTAAGCGACGGGCATTCTCAATGTACAATAAGTTCTTATGGTCCGTAAGGATGGTGAATGGCTCTTTTGACCCCTCCAGAAGATGTCTCCATTCTTGAAGAGCCATTTTGACGGCCAAAAGTTCCCTATTGCCCACGTCATAATTCCTCTCTGCCGATGAAAATCTTTTGGAGAAAAACCCGCAAGGATGAAGTTTATCCTGGGAAGAAAATTTCTGCGACAGAACCGCCCCAGCCCCACAGTCCGAAGCGTCAACCTCTAAGGTGAAGGGGAAATTCGTGTTAGGGTGTCGAAGGATGGGAGCAGAGACAAAAGTTTGTTTCAGTGTCTCGAATGCCGTGACAGCTTCTGGAGA
The DNA here is from genome assembly GCF_040206685.1 of Ascaphus truei. Taxonomy (NCBI): domain Eukaryota; kingdom Metazoa; phylum Chordata; class Amphibia; order Anura; family Ascaphidae; genus Ascaphus; species Ascaphus truei. Next base: position 354,578,898 of record NC_134483.1, on the reverse strand, counting down.
CCAAGATGAAGGGTCTGCACCTTTTTTGGTCAGTGCCGTGATAGGAGCGACAATGGTGGAAAAGTTGCGGATAAACTTCCGGTAATAATTAGAAAAACCCAAAAACCGTTGAACAGATTTGAGGGAATTGGGTTGTGGCCAATCCACGACGGCCTTTAGCTTCTCTGGGTCCATGGCCAAACCTTTGTTGGAGATGATGTATCCGAGAAAAGAAGTGGTAGACTGATGAAAAATGCATTTCTCCATCTTAGCAAACAACCGGTTCTCGCGGAGGCGTGAAAGCACAAACTTCGTATGGATGATATGATCCTGTAAGTTTTGAGAAAAAATAAGGATGTCATCCAGGTATACAATGACAAATATATTAAGAACGTCTCGAAAGATGTCATTGATGAAGTCCTGAAAAACTGCCGGTGCGTTGCATAACCCGAAGGGCATCACTAGATATTCGTAGTGTCCGCTACGGGTGTTGAAGGCAGTCTTCCATTCATCGCCCTCCCGGATGCGGATGAGGTTGTATGCCCCACGGAGATCCAGTTTAGTAAAGAGATTGGCCCCCTGAAGTCTATCAAAGAGTTCGGAGATGAGTGGAAGTGGATAACGATTCTTCACCGTGATATGGTTCAGACCCCGGTAATCAATACATGGTCTGAGAGTACCATCTTTCTTTTTGACAAAGAAGAATCCAGCCCCCGCAGGAGAATTGGAATGACGTATGAAGCCCCGCTTAAGATTCTCACGAATATATTCGTCCATAGCTTTGGTCTCGGGCAACGAGAGAGGATAAGATTTGGCTTTCGGCAAGGTATAACCAGGTACCAGATCAATCGGACAATCGTAGGAACGATGAGGAGGTAGAAGTTCAGACTGAGCCTTGCTGAAAACGTCCAAGAATTCGGCGTATGGAGAAGGCAACTCCCTCAGAGAACTTGATGTATTGGCTAATAGAAAGGATGGTTGCTTGATAGAGGAAAAAGGTTTCTCTGACCTTGACCTCCAGTTAATAGGGTTAGGAGACACCCAATCGATGAGTGGATTATGCTTCTGTAACCAGGGCAAGCCAAGCGTGATAGGTGTTCCTGGGGCATGAATAACATCAAAACCCAGAGTCTCTTTGTGAGAATGAGTAGAAAGGGTGATAGGTCCGGTCTCTAAGGAGATATAAGCCGGGGTGAGAGGTCGATTATCAATCCCGACCAAGGCAACGGGAGAGTCCTTCCTGGAAAGCGGAATTTGATTTTGCTCAGAAAAGGTTTGATCTATGAAATTCCCTCCTGCGCCGGAATCGATACATGCAGCAGTGGAGGTGCGGAAAGTCGGTCCTGAAAGGGAGACGGGAATAGTCAATCTTTTGGGAAGTTCCCTTCTTGGAGGGGGACAAGGAGATTCAGTACCCAGAGAGCGCCCCTTCGTACTCACTGGGCTTAGTCGTTTCCCGGAGATGGAGGATGGTTACGGGTACGCTGCTCAGAAGCTCCGCAATGATGGCACGATTCCCCAGTAGAGCGAAGTTGTCGTGACGGTACCCGAGGTTGCTGAACTCCAAGTTGCATCGGCTCTGGAGCCTCCAGCGCCGGTAACAGGGATACGACGGGTCTCTGGTTAGTAGAGAACCTGGAAAACGAAGCACGGAAAGGCGTAGCCCGGGGAAGCTGACGCTGAGCGCGGCGTACCTGAAGGCGCTGATCCATACGAGTAGCCAGGGTGATGAGATCCTCCAGTAACTCTGGCCTGGTGTGGGAAGCAAGTTCATCCTTCAGAGACTCCGATAGACCTTTCCAGAAGGCGGCGACTAAAGCCTCCTGACCCCAATGAGTCTCAGCTGCTACGGTTCTGAATTCCAAGGCGTATTGACCCACAGGCCGACGTCCCTGTGTAAGCTCTAGCAGGGTATCAGAAGCAGTCTTTTGACGTGCGGGGATATCAAAAACCTGTCGAAAGTCCCGTCTGAAGGCCGCGTAATCGCGGGTAATATCAGGGCGTAGTTCCCAGATCGGAGAGGCCCATGCCAGTGCATTACCTGTGAGCAGACTATATACGTAGGCTACCTTTTTCCGGCCAGTAGCATACAGCTGGGGAGCCATCTCGAACTGGATCTCGCACTGGTTGAGAAAGCCACGACAGGTGTGTGGATCCCCTGCGTAGGGCCTTGGAGCCGGAATCTTCGGAACTGAAAATGAAGTGGAAGATAAGTCAGGCTGCGCCGGGGGTCCAGCCGCAGGCGGAGCCTGTAAAGGGCGGTCCGATACCTGTTGGGAGAGGAGAGCCACTTGATCCGTTAAGGCCTGTATTTGTTGGTACATGGCCGTCATCATAGAGTCCACAGTCTGGTCTGCGTCTTGTGGGCTCGACATAATGTTACGCCGGTGCTGCCCGCAGACCAGACCCGTTCCTTTCACTGAGGTGAGGAACGTATAGAAGCACGCACCCGCAGCAAAGGGAGCGTGTCCGGAGTGTGGTGATTTTGGCGTTGCCAGGCCAGGTGTATTTCGCTAGCAATACTTGCCGGTACCGGTGTAGAAATGCCGTTGTCGTTGCCGTTAGCCAAGGTCTGGGATTGGAGAATTCTGGAAGGTCGTTTGTCCAAGCAGGGGTCTAGAGCCAGAGAGAGACGTCCGCCAAGCCAAGTCGTAACCTGAGTGAATGAGAGAGAAAACGCCAGAGTAGTATTCCAAGTGAAAACTATGTCGAGCAATGAATGATAGGAAGGACTGGCATTATAAAGTGTGGCTGACCAATCAGAAGTGAAGGCAGACCTGGAGGACTGCGTGGAGCCATCCTGGATAGGTTCCCTTGATTGGCAGGCAGGTGAGGACTCTTGTCTTGACAGGAGATCATATTCCTGTATTGGGGGCGGGTCTTCACTGCCAGAGCAGTGAATAAATTAACTTCGCCCGGCGCGCGCTGTTCAGGCGCGCGCCCGAGCAACATGGCGGCCGCGTGAGGTACTGCTGGAAACCGGGGACGCCGAGGACGACGGGGAACCCCCAGAACCGACGGAGGTGAGTGGCGCTGGCGAGGGGTGCGCGCCACGGCAGCAGGAGGGAATATATCAGCAGAGGAACCAGGGTGCGGGCGCCGCGATCCCTGATTCCTCACAGCATCCCAAATGTTAAATGGGAGTCAAACCATATGCCCAAGTATTTAAAACTAGTAACAGGAGGTAGGTTAGGGTGGTTTTGATTTAGAGCTCAGTCATTGTAAGCTTTAAAAATTTAGCCTTGGTCCCAAAATACCATTGTAACAGTCTTGTCAGTGTTTAAAAACAGTTTGTTTTGGGAAATCCAATTTTCAAGTCTCAAAAAGTCAGATTGAAGTATGTGTTCAAGGTCAGAGAGGCTGTGTGCATATAAGATTGTGTCATCTGCATACATGTGTATTGAAGCTCCCTTACAAGCTGTAGGAAGATCATTGATGAACACTGAGAAGTGTAGTGGCCCCAGAACAGAGCATTGCGAGACACCACAGGTGATATCCAAGGTGTTGGAGTTAGAGCCTGAGATGGATGCATGTTGGGATCTACCTGATAGGTAGGAATGAAACCAGTTTAAAGCATGCTTCCCTATTCCAGAGCACTGGAGTTTTTTAAACAAGATAACATGATCAACGGTATCAAAAGCCTTAGCAAAATCTAGGCATATTGCACCAGTGAGTTGTCCCCGTTCCATTCCACACTGGATTTCATTGCAAACTTTGAGCAGAGTTTAGCAGGGTGGGAGGTTTGGGGCGAAAGCTAAATTGGAATTGGCTAGGGAAATTTTTCTTGGTATAGTAATCACTTAATTGGGAGTGAACACATTTCCCCATGACTTTGAATAGTATTGGGTGAAGAGAGATTGGCCTGTAGTTTGGAACAGTGTTTTTGTCCCCACTTTTGAAGATTGGGACAACTCTTGCAGTTTTCCAGGTCTTAGGGATATGGCCTGCAGACAGAATAGAGTTGACTATGCAAGCAATTGGTTTGGCAATGACTGGGGCACCAAGTCTTAGGAACTTAGATTGCTGTAAGTCAGGTCCACATTGGCTGCTTAGTTTTAATTTGAAGAGCGCTTGTGTAATCTCCTCTTTGGATACTGCGACAAATTGAAAATTGTGGGCAGTGTTGGGAGAGGGTGGGGCTATAGGGATACTCACAGAATGAGGTTCATGTTTGTGGTTTGGGTTACGTTTCGCTAATAAGTTAGTAGCACACCCCACAAAGTAATCATTGAATGCATTTGCAATGTCAGTGGGGTTTGTCAGAGTAATATCCTCCTTAGTGATATTACTTGGTGGTTGATGGTTAGAAGGCTGGACTATATTGTTGATAACCTTCCAGAAGTTAGCTGGGTTTGATGTATTCTGGAGAAGATTGTCAGAGTAATATTGTGCGTTTGCGTGTCTTGTTTGCCTTGTGCACATTTTCCGTAGGCATCTGTAGTGATTGAGATCCTTGGTAGTGACAGTTACTTTGTAGCTTTTCCACAAGGCATCCCTAAACTAGTAGAGGGCTATATGGTCAGTTGTAACGCATGGGAGGTGGGCCCCCGTACTCTTATTCTGTGTAGTGGAGCATGGGTATCACAGAGTTTTAAGAATTCAGATTGGAAATAGTCGAGTGCAGAATCAGGGTTGGGAATTAAGTCGATTCTGTACCAAGGGCAGTTGGTAAGGTCAGCCAGAAACTTTTGTGGGTTAAAGTTTCTAAATGTTCTAGTGAGGAGACCTTTATGGCTTGATTGGGGTATATATTGGGGTATATATACTGTATATATAGTTTCATGAGTCATTACTATAATTGCTGACACAAGTGAACTCTCTTCTCATGAGTGCTAAAGGCCATGTCTATACATACTGCGCTATATCTCAAGTCATAAAATGCATACTGCACAGGGGGAGGGATGAGCTACAATCACAGATCACTTTTCAGTATGCACTGTTATAAAGTAAAAACCCTTTTTTGGCTTCATTCATTGTAACATCGCCGGAGAAGAGATCAGTGAATCTCGAAAGCTCGCACAAATAAAAGCATTTTCGTTAGCCACAGAACGGAATCATTTATTCGTTTTTGATTGATATGGTTTTGAAGCAAAAGGTGGCACTGTGTGCACATTTGCATGTCATTTCCCAGAAACCCTTGCTGCAGTTGAAGCGCTGTATGCTGGGTGATAATGGTGAAAGGCGGGGTTACAGACCTGTCTAAGACATGCAAATGAGCATACAGTAATATTTCCATTTGCTATAGGCTTTACAGTGGAGGGTTTTTGCCACTTTTTTTTACCCACCATAACTTAACTTAATGTGTGCTGGAACCTACCCAAAGCTTCATATTGCAAAGCCAGTATAATCAACCTCACACTGATGAGACCCATTAAGGTCAAAACAGCTGTCTGTGGGTAGGTTTATTGGCTAGGCATCTTAACGGAGGCTGTGCTCAATAGCTGTGCAATGCAGCAAGCATAAGCTTATAGGGGACCATGTGATATGGTTTTGAAGCAAAAGGTGGCACTGTGTGCTCATTTGCATGTCATTTCCCAGAATCCCTTGCTGCAGTTGAAGCGCTGTATGCTGGGTGATAATGGTGAAAGGCGGGGTTACAGACCTGTCTAAGACATGCAAATGAGCATACAGTAATATTTCCATTTGCTATAGGCTTTACAGTGGAGGGTTTTTGCCACTTTTTTTTACCCACCATAACTTAACTTAATGTGTGCTGGAACCTACCCAAAGCTTCATATTGCAAAGCCAGTATAATCAACCTCACACTGATGAGACCCATTAAGGTCAAAACAGCTGTCTGTGGGTAGGTTTATTGGCTAGGCATCTTAACGGAGGCTGTGCTCAATAGCTGTGCAATGCAGCAAGCATAAGCTTATAGGGGACCATGTGATATGGTTTTGAAGCAAAAGGTGGCACTGTGTGCTCATTTGCATGTCATTTCCCAGAATCCCTTGCTGCAATGGAAGTGCTGTGTGCTGAGTGATAATGGTGAAAGGCAGGGTTGCAGACCTGTCTAAGACATGCAAATGACCACACTGTAATATTTCCATTATATATATATTTATATATGATTTATGTTTTATATATTAGCTTTTATTTCCTTTTTTAGATTTCAGTCATGCTTTATTTACTCTTTTCATGTGCCGAAGACCACTTCTCTTTATTGAGTATACTTTTCAGAAATTGGGGATGCATTGATTGCTACCTGTAATTACTTATATTTGGTTTGAACGGAGTGGTTCTGTCTGACCAAACGTTTTCGATCATTACAATAGATGCTGGAATGCTTACCTAATTTTTTTTTTTAATCTCAACATAATAAAAATAGTTTCTCACTTTTAATTATATTGTAGTATTATTTTATTTATTATGTTAATTTATATTTGTTTGTTCACTTACTTGTTCTTTTTGTGTAATCCACAATACAATATAAACATTAAAAAAAATACAGTGGTAAACTGCAGAATTCTGGGTAATAATGACATGCAAATAGGCGCACTGAGCATGTTATTTTTTGTGTATATGCAGGAATACAAAACACAAGTTTGTGCTAAAGTGCTACACCATTTTCTATTTGCATTTCTTACATTTGACACAGACTATTAGTCTGGGAAGTTTACATCATCTCAGACTTGGTGGCTTTTAAGATACCAGTGAATGGTAAAAGTCACAATGATGCAAAATTTGATACATCCCATTATATTACTGTATGTGCGTCATTGAACTCACTCCTAACACTTTCCATTGACAGAATCCAAATTTCATGTAACATTTGGAGCAAGGACACTGCCACTCAGATGAAAGATGCAAATGCTGCTACTTGTGTTCGTTTTTACTCCAGAGTTTTCTCAATCTGTTCCCCTACAATAATTTTCTTGCCTCTGGATTGCAACCACCAATAGGGTCACTATGCAAAATCAGCAATCATAACCAATAAGAGCAGTTAGTTGTCTTAGAGTGGGCTTTTTAATCCACTTCTTTTTCTGTGATGAAGATGCTGTGTAATGCAGCAGGCAAAAGCTACAGGACTTGCATAATGTACAGTAACTAAAAAAGTAACACATACAATGTTCCCTATTCAATATATTTTGATGCTTCCTTCTCCATGCTGGAGTTCAGCTCCATCCAAATAATTGGAACGTATGTTACTACCAAGAACCCTTGTCTTCAGTATACTTATTGCAATGTGATAATGGGGGAATTCATGTAAGACACGCTTATGTGCCTATTGTTTTTATTTTAATTTGACTGTATCCAGTATCTTGGTGGTGACTTTTATGATTTTTCCTGCTTACTGATGCAGCGGCCATTATTCGATAATTTCTCTGCACCGTTTTCATAAAGTCTGCTGTATTTCACGCGGCATTCACTTGTTAATCTTCCGTGTAGGCTGTCAATCACACACATGTTTACCGTTGTTGATTTTCCGCCAGATGGCAAAAGTGAATCCCTTTGCACAGGACAACCAGTGAGTTGTGTGTAGTCAATTTGCAGGTGTTTAAAAACTGGATAGAAAGAGTGGCCACTACAATCATCCATTGTAAATTGACCTTGATCGCTGAAGACGTTATCAAATTTAGGCGATCATAATTAAAATCTCCACAGTATACATAATGCTTGTCCCGTTATTCTACATTGCTATCCCTGCGCTTCTTGAATGGATATCATGTCAAGTCCTTATACCAAACCACAATGTAGTTACACATTTCTCATATTTTCTGCAATTAATGCTGGAACAGATAAGAAGGCGACTTTAGCAGAGATTTACAACTATATAATTGAAAAATATGAATTCTTGAAATTTTCACCAACGTGGCTGGAAGCATTCGATAAAGCTAAGGCAAACATTAACTAATGAGGATTGCTATTTTCGCACAACCACTCCTCTGGGAGATACCTGTACAAGAGGATATTGGTTTGTGCTCCCAGCTTTTGCCCATATGTTTGCTCATGGCGACTCCAAAAGAACAAAGGTTGGGTTTCTTCATTTAAGATTCGTACAGTACGTACTTCCTGACCCTGCAGTGTACAGGTACCCAAATCGGCTTCCCAAAACTACTGCAATAACGGGCCGACCGTGACTGAAAACCTGGTGGGCAGCAATCCTTACTACCTGGCCCCACCTGATTATCGGCTTGGGGGGGCACTAGATTTTAAGGGGGGGGGGGAGGGGGCGCGTCAGTTATATTGGTCCCGCGCTCTCCCCCAGGCATTTAAATTAAATGCCGGGGGATCGCGCAAAGCCTCCGTAATCCACTTATAGTACCTTCCCTTCCAGCAATGCGTCGTCATAGTAACCCAGCATCAAATTACCTGGCAATGTGACGTCACATGACCCTGCGCGTCATTTGACGCCGGGGCCGAGCAGGGGGGTTGGCACGAGGCGCCGAGGAGAGCATCCTGGTATAGTGTACTGTATGCCTGCCATAGCCCGTCAATGCTTATACACATGCGCACTAGAGCGTGATGCACTACCAGAATTTATAGCATAATTTTTTTTTTCCAGAAACGAAACTTTGAAATTGAGCGTCAAAAGATAAGATTTACGTTTGATGGAATATCGCTTTTTTTTAAACGTTGCCTTTTTTACTTTTATACAGTCAATATTACTAGCTTCACACTTTTAAAACTGTGCCACGCTACAGTATTATTTTGGACAACACACTATGCACTGTGATTCAATTACAGGTCATAAACCTGTAATAAAATTTCACATGGAGATGTTGATTGATTTTATTCCACTTCATGGTTAATGGAAAACATTAAGTTATGCTTTTTTTACATATTTAATCAATGTTAAGATTTAGACAATAATTACATTTACAAACAGTTCAAACAGTTGTTTTCTAATCCTTCACGATCATCCGTGCAGTACTGTAAAACAGACCAATTGAGTTGCATCTCATTTCACCTCCCCCCACAAAGCAAAGGCATGGGACTACAGTAGCTACTGTATCTAAAAGTCTAAGATGGTTTCATGATTTGTCTGCTGGTATAGAAATGCATATTTCCTGATTCCTCACGCATGCGCATTGTGAACTAGTGTACAATAGAAAGCCTTCACTGCCAATCGGACTTACTGTTGAAATCCAAAGGTAAACAAACAAAATTAAAGTCTCATTTTTTTTTGAGAAGGAGAGAATAACTGTGAGCTGTAAAGAAAATCTTAAGCGATGCATATTTTTTAATACTTAATCAATTTTTAAATTTATAAAATCACTACGTTTTTATTTCTCTATGACTCTTCAAGGGACTGAAAAAGTTTGTTTTCATTTTACAACATTTCAAATTATTTCTTTCAACTGTAATCCTGCATGCTCATCACAGCATTATGTACACCAAGATGAAACATTTTAGTTGCACCTTCCCCCCACCACCCACAAAGCCAATGAAAAGGCATCCGACTCGTTATCAACACCTCCCCTGGCCGATCCAGGACATTCACAAAGAAAGACACATTACGTATGCTTCGGGTCTTTCATGGCTGATAAGAAGACCTGCACTGTAATCTGGCTAGAATGACTTCACTGCCAATTTGAATTTCAAGTCAATTTAAAAAAAAAAAAGCATATCCTTTTTTTTTTCTCGAGAAGGGATTCATAAATGAGTGATTTGAAGAAACACTTTATGTAATGCTTTTTTTAAATATTTCATCAATTTCAACATTGTTTAAATCACAACATTATTATTTTATCAATGAGGTTACTTTTTACTGTATAATTGGGCTTTGCAGGGGTAATTTATTCGAGCAAGAAACCCATAAAGAAAATGTAAAAAATTATTAAAGACGTTTGGGGGGGGAGGGAATTCTATTCAATACCTTCATCTTTGGGTCATATTATTATATTTTACAACAGTTCAGTTCAAATGATTTCTTTCAAGTGTAATCCTGCACGGTCACCCAGAATTATACAAAGGTGAAACAATTTACGAAGTTGCACCTTCACCCACACCATTAAACCAAGCAAAAGGCATTCGACACCTTATCAACACCTCCACTCCCCTGGGCCATGGGACTTTAAGCAAGAAAGTAACATTATGTTTGATCCTTTTGCTCTTGGCCTGTTTTCACGCGCATTTGCATGCCTGAAAAGTCCTGCAGTCTACAGTAAATGGTCTAGATTCTAGACCATTTACTGTAAACTGCAGGACTTCTCAGGCATGCGAATGCACGTGAAATGCGCGTGAATAGACTCCAGTCTAGAATGACTTCACTGCCAATGAAATTTTCACGTCCAAAAAAAATTACGTCGTTTTTTTCTCGAGCAGGCCTTAATAAATGAGTGATTTTAAGGAAAACTTTGTTACAGTATGCATTTTTTTCATATTTTATCAATTTTTACATTTTTAAAATCACTACATTTATATTTCTCTATGAGGTGGCATACTGTCATACTTTATTTGGGGGGGGGGGATTCTATTCAATACCATCAACTTTGGATAGGCTTGGTCTGTTTACATATCAATAAAAGATCAGCATGCCTCGTTGGAAGGGAGGACAAGAGACAAAAGAAAAAAAAAAGAAAGGCACAATCAAGTTCACAATGTATAGTGTGCATAAATCACTATTGTGCCTTTCTTTATTTGTTCTTTTGTCTCTTCTCCTCCCTTCCAACGAGGTGCACTGATCGTTTATTTATATCTACTACTGCTGAAAATTAGGAACAGTTCTACTCTTCAAACTGCACCACATTACATATACAAGTTTGGACTGCCTATAGTTAGAGCGCTTCCTTATCTGTTATAATTGGTCTGCTTACAGTATCATACTATTTATGGAAATATCACACACACATGGTACAGTATCAAGGAAGGATCCAGGGCAGGAAGGGAGCGGTATCGTCAGGAACACCCAGAAAAAAACATATAAATAATGATCATAGTGTAGTACTTAAAATAAATGTGAATCAAAACTCAAAAAAACTTGGCTCTTGTGGATAACCTACTTACAAAAAGTAGAATAAAAAACAACAGGTGTGTTTAAAGATGAGTCTTTAGGCACCTCAGCTTGGGATCGCAGCACACAACAGTCGCTCCCTTCCTGCCCTGGATCCTAACGTTTGTAAGGGAATCAGTGCATATTCCCTAGAAGGTTGAGAGTTTTTTCAGTTTCACCATATTCTAATTTAATTTATATTATTTAAGAACACCATCACTGTGTCATAGCGCCGTTCCGAATCACTGGGTTTCACAGTATCAAGGAAGTCATAACTTTTATTGTATTTTACAACAGTTCAAATGATTTCTTTCAACTTTAATCCTGCAGGCTCATCACAACATTATGTACATCAAGATGAAACTGTAAGGAATCGGGGAACGCGTCCCCCGCGGCGCGCTCCCTCCTTACCTTCCCCTGCATAGCCTCTTGCTGCAAGGATTCTCAGGGCACGTCCCCCGCGGCGTGCATCCTCTTTGCCCTCTGCTGTGCAACCTCCCGCGCACCATACAGAGTGCGCACGCCCACGGACGGCTTTCAGGAATTCCACTGAGCTTGGCTCCACCCCTCCGCCTGTGACGCGCAGCCACGTGATAGGTGTGCACCGCTCTCCAGCTGTGCATCAACTCTGATCACCCTCCCCTGTCTCCTGTGCCGTTCACAGCCTATCCCTACCTCCGTTGTGCACACACCTCTGCTCCTCCCCTCAGTCCCGTTGGTTCCCTTCTGCTATATATGCTCAGCTAGTGCATTCACACTTTGGCTGAGCATAGTCATAGGTGACCTTGTGTTACCACCTCCCTGTGCCTGCCTAGTTCCTGTCCTTGTGTTTAACCTCTTAGTGGATGCCTCCCTGTGTACAGACCCAGCTAGACTTTGGACCATTCTTTGGATTACTGACCCCGGCTTGCCTCAGACCTTCCACTCTTCTCCATCCCTGACCACGGCTAATGGACTCTCGACTACTCTTTTGGCTCCAACCCTAGACCACGGCACTCCGGACTCCGACTACCCACCTGGCACCTACCTACGACTTTGGCAAGTACTACGACTAACCTACTCTCTCCAATCCAGACCTGGCTATCTTGACTATCCACCCTCCAGACGTGCCTCCGCTGCTCTGGGTGCATAGTTTCATACTTTTCCACCTCAGTACTGGGGTTCCGCCTTGTTTGTGGTGCGCGCCAGCGTTACAGAAACACAAAGACACATCTGTACTAATGTTTCAGGTTTTGGCTAATCTGGTTTTTAATTCCATTTGGTTTAGATGAGTCAGGGGTTTGGCTCCAACCCTAGACCATGGCACTCCGGACTCCGACTACCCACCTGGCACTTACCTACGACTTTGGCAAGTACTACAACTAACCTACTCTCTCCAATCCAGACCTGGCTATCTTGACTATCCACCCTCCAGGTGTGCCTCCGCTGCTCTGGGTGCACAGTTTCATACTTTTCCACCTCAGTACTGGGGTTCCGCCTTGTTTGTGGTGTGCGCCAGCGTTACAGAAACACAAAGACACATCTGTACTAATGTTTCAGGTTTTGGCTAATCTGGTTTTTAATTCCATGTGGTTTAGATGAGTCAGGGGTTTAGCTGAGTCGCCTTAGCCGGTGTAAACGACCTTTTGTCATTGAGAGAGGGGGGATTATGACACAGTGCACACAGTACAATAAGTTTGGCCATCAACCCCCCCACCCCCTTCCAGAAGTGTTGCATCTGTGAAAGGAAAAAATATGGCTGCAGGATTAGTGAATTGAAGGCCTTGACTGGTTAACACTACTGAAAGCCACACAAAATGAATAAACTACAGTATAACTTGCCGTACATGTAAACTATAATGATTTTTTAAAATAAAATAGGAAATACACACGTCTAATACAAATACTATACATACAGTTCTGTATATAATTAAGTATATATAAAGTGGAGAGAAAGCACAGACATAAAATGGTTAACATTCAATTACCTTTGATAGAAGGCTAACATTTAATCAGGTTATTGTCAATATCATACTTACCTGTACTATACTTGCTGTAATTACCTTACTACAGTACAGCACAGTACTGTACCTTACTACATGCCGGTGGCATTCCCATTATGCTCTAAAAGAATGGCAAAATGCTGCTAATATGTCTATGTAGTTGTTGCATCTTTGTACAGTCAGTATGTCGTTCCAGAAACTCATTATTCCTTGTATTAATTGTACAGCTGTGTGATGCGTCGCCATGGCAACGCACGCATCAAATGACGCAGCGGGACAATGTGACTTGATGTCACATGACCCATCACCACGGCAATGCGGCGTAAAGTGACGCCTCGGGGTCATGGCATGACGTTACATGAACCCGCATGTCGGAAAGCAAGGTAGGGGGGGCGCGAGCATTGGGGGGGATAAGGCAGGGGGGCGCAGCACGTATAGTTTGCGCTCCACTGTTTTAAGCAATACTACACTTCACAGTTGTAGCCGGGCTCCCCTCGCCCGCCCTTATTGTTGTTGTGGGATGGGAGATGGCCGCAGTGCAGGGAACGCTCTGATATATCGGAGGTTCTGCGTAGAGGGCGCCGCCATGTTGGAGGTTGGCGCAGGCGCAGGACCGGTGGAGCAGGAGGTTGCGCATGCACGGGGGATAGTTGCCAAAGCCCGCGAAGGAGGAGAGCTCTGATAGGGAGGGAGCACAGGGAACTACAAGTCCCAGCAACCCCGCGGAATCCCGTGATGCGCGAGAACCAATCAGGCGTGAGGAAGGGGGAAAAAAGGGGTCGAAGGGTGCGCACGTTGTTCAGTGCTAGCGGGAGGAGGAAGGAGACGGAGCTCCGGTGTAGGGAGGCATTCAGCCCCTACATAGGCCTTATACCCCAGGCCCAGTTAGGCCCTGAGCCCCAGTAGTGTGGAGCAGAGACAGGGACTGGCCATAGATAGGTTCCGGTTCCCTTACTGTGCCGCGTGATCGCTTACAGAGACATTGCCTATCCAGCAAGAGGTCTGGGCTCAGACCCTGCTACTGCGCTGCCGTGTGTCTGGGTGGGATCGCCCCGGACGCCTACTGCAGAAGCCACTTCACCCCTAATCCTTTGTGAAGACCCTTGCAGGTCCGGGTACTGGAGTGCCCGGCAGGTAAACCACAAGTGCACCAACTATATCACTATTTATTCAGGACACAGTGGCTGCGCAGTCACACATATAGGCTCAGTATCTCACTTGAGGGTGGGGGACATATTGGATTGGGGAAGTGGACACGGGGTGGGATCACCCGGTGAAGGAGGGAGGTCAGCGTCCTGCGAGAAGCAGTAGATAGTGTCTCCTCTAGGGAGGGACACCTATTATTACCGAGAGAATCACGTAACCCCGTTCACGCTAGTAAAGTCATTTGGTTGGTTATATTGCTGTGTGTGTGTATTGATGTACATAAGTGTCCTGCGAATACCCACTCCCCCTCTGGCGGGAGCTGTCGCAGGTGGAGGCGCTGCACCAAGTATCAGGGATTATCTATTATTACGCGTGCCCCAGGCTCTCCGTGGCGGAGGCTTAGGCCCTGTGAGCCTACAGGTCATACAGCATATGGTAGCGGTCTGTATTCACTAGGAAACAGGGCTACACAGTATAGAATCATTTTTTTTCACTATCAAAAATACTTCTTCACTGTATAATTATCACCACAACATTTTGAAGGATGTTAGACAAAATAGAAAATGTTATTTCAAAATACAGTAGTTCAGATGCCTCGTGGAGCTTTTAAGACGTGGTTCTGATTTTGACATCCTAAAAGCCATGTTGTGCAATACTGCAGATGTCAAAGAGCCTGATGTGTGTCACACCTCAGTTTTCCAATCTCTTCCCAGGAATACAAACAAGACATTAGTCTGCTGCATTACACATTTTATGCAGCGCAGTCAGGAAAATGAAAGTGTCAAGTCCACTGATCCAGATTCAGTCATGTAGAGTATATTACTAGAAATGCATTATTAAAGACGATAAATAACTGCAGCATTAGCGGAGAGCAGTAGCTCATTAAGAAGTGCACACCAATCCACTCTGAGGTCCACGCCTTGCTCATAAAAGACAAATAGGAGTTTAGTATATATTTATGTACACGTGTATTGTTATACTATTTGTAGAGAATTAGGTACAGTGAGCACATTTTGTGTGTTCCTAAAAATCCAATATAATCATGAGTATCCCATGTTCTGCAATGCAGAACACAAAAGGCAAGAACATGTATTATGTATCCTCTGGAGATTAACAGCTCATTAAAAATTGAAGTGTATTGCATCAAAGTATCCAGTGAAACTTAAAAGGGAATGTGTTAATCACTGAAGGATTCATAAATAGTTAATTTTGAAAAGGGCCATTTTAAATTGTTGCTTGTTATTAAGGCTATATGTATACATGACATGATATTAAACCACATGGATTCTGCCTACTGAATCCTGAAGAATATTATTAACATAAATATACTTGTAACCATCCTTACCCAGCTGTAAAGGAAGTCACATCAGTTGTACTATATACATAGGCAGTGCTCAGTCTCTTGGCCTTTGCAGGGTGCTGGGTAAGTGCAGACTGGGCGTGGTTGCTTGAATATAACATGGTTCGCTGCCAGGAACTTTTATAAACGAAATAGTGCTTTATTGGACATCCGTCAATAATGCTTCACAGACACTGACATACTGGTTACTGGACAGAAACTCATGGCAAAGAATATAATTTTGGGCTTCATCGCATGGTAGCTTTTGCGCCTACGCTGGGGAGGTACTTAGACTTATTACCCACAGTAAGGGATAAAGTGATAGTCTCTTGCATAGAATCAGTAATGCCCCATATTGAATGGGCCTCTTAGGAATACACTTTGGGCCCCTGGATTAGTAACCAGCTACCATATACTGCATACTTCTTCCATACCTACTTGATCAGGATTGCACTAGGAACCTTCTGATTGGGCCAGTCTAAAAAAAACTCCAGAGTTACTATACCGAAAACTCCTTACCAAAAGTATACTTCTTCCTTTTGAATAGTGAGAACACATATTGGACCCATACGACAGGCGCTTACTTAATGGGCACATTTCTAACCTAAAACAACAAACTGTGACAGGATACATGTTAATACACAAAAAACTATTTACAGAACTCACACTGAGAACCCCAGTCATAACTCTAAAGAACCTGCTTCTAGAACATAGAGTGGAGCTATATATACCCACTATACTCCCTAGTGACATCTCTGGTCACAAGACATACAAGGGAGTGACAATCCTAACACCCTATGGATACTATAACATATTTTAAAGTAGTATTTAATATTTACTAACACTAGTAAAGCAATTACAAATACATATAATTCTGTTTTAATGTAAATAGTATCAATCAGGTATCCAACACTACACAATGTGTCAAAAGTCATTTCAGACAACAAACTATGTGCCCTATGTAAGTCGTCCCACACTGTACATAGTGTGCACTTTTTATTCAGGTTTGTAGTACTTTTTAGCACTACGATTTTGATGCACAATAATATATAAAAAAGCGCCAGCAGACAGGACTGCTGCTTTAAAACTGCATATGTTATGACCTTATGGTCATAGCACCTTTTATTGTTGGCGTTCAGCTGGGAAAAAGACTTTTCAAATAACTGATAAGCCTGTTGTAAGCTTTCCTGGAGTCGTTGCACATACTGTATTTGAAGTGCGTTGTTGTTAGGAATTCGGTTTCTCAGTGCCGTCTGCGCAACTCACAGACTACCCTCAAGGAGACCCAGGGCACGCAGCGCAACTCCCGCCTACCTGCCTCCACTCCCGCGGGCCGTCAGCTCCCCCGTCGCCGCAGGGCCGCTTCCCTCAGTGGCTCCGCCGCTCCCCCTCCTTCTCAGTGGGAGGCGCCGGCCCTCCGTCCTACACGCACACGTGCGAGCCCCTCCAACGCTGGTCGCGTGCACGCGCAACTTACAGAGCACGCGCCCAGCATCCATTCTTTAGCTTCCACCCCTGCAGTAAGGCTCCGCCCCGTACACCGCACGGGCACACTCAGAGTACTACCAGTGCTCACCTGGGTTGTATCAGCCGCACCAATCCTGTGAGGCTCACTGCAGTCCTCCTGATCCGCCTCCATCCCTGATTGGTCAGCCCAGCCTTATCAGGCATCTCTGAGCCCTCACTCATCGCTCAACATAGTCTCTGTATGGATGTTGCTTGGTGTTCTCTTGGTGATTCTACAGGTTCTGACACGGCTCGTACGACTACCTCCTTTGGCTCCCGACCTTGGCTCTCCTCGGACTACGTATTCTCAGGCATCCCACAATCACGGCTTGGACCTCCGCTCTCCTCATCTCTCCACTCCCTGACCTCGGCAAGGCATCCACTATTCTACTCCTACAACCGGTACCGGTAAGTATTGTCTACCTTACCTACATCTGGCCTGGCAACGCTAAACACCACACTCCGGACATGCTCCCTTTGCTGCGGGTGCGTGTATTCCTACTTCCCCCTTCAGCACAGGGAACGGGTCTGGTCTGCGGGCAGCACCGGCGTAACATTATGTCGAGCCCACAAGACGCAGACCAGACTGAACTAAGGCAGTTTCTCTCTGATCTGCTTCAGCAAAACCAGGCCATGGTGGATCAAATTGTGGCATTAACATTTCAGGTCGCTGTACTCTCGGCCGAGTACCGGCCGTTTCTCCTCCTGATGTTAACCCCCAGACCGCAAGCGCAGCTAGCAGCTCTGCCGTAAGAATTCCGCCCCCCAAGCCTTACACAGGCGAACCGCAAGAATGTAGGGGTTTCCTCAATCAGTGTGAGGTGCCGTTCGAAATGGCCCCCCACCTCTTAGATACTGGACGTAAGAAGGTAGCCTACTTTTATAACCTCCTGACGGGAGTGCCCTGGCTTGGGCTTCCCCGGTCTGGGAGCGTCATTCTGACTGATAACCCAGGATTATCCGGCCTTTAAGGCTGAGTTCCAGCAAGTGTTCGATTCCCCCGCACGCCGGGAGATGGCATCTGTTTCTCTCCTTCAGATCACTCAAGGGCGACGAATGGTGACGCAGTATGCCGTGGAGTTCCAGACCATCGCAGCTGAGACTAGCTGGGGGCAGGAGGCTCTAGTCTCAGTATTCTGGCAAGGCCTGGCTGACCCCATCAAGGATGAACTCACTCGTCAACCCAGGCCAGATCAATTGGAGGTTCTCATCGAACTAGCAGTCCGTGTGGATCAACGCATCCAGGTAAGCCGCTCTGAGCGCCAGCGCCCTCGCTTTTCTCATTTTCAAGCTTCCTTCCTCACTACTCCTGTCAGTACTCCTGTGGTTACAAGTGTCACCATTTCTCTTCGTCCAGCCTTGGAGCTACCTGAGCCGATGCAATTGGGGGTACAACACATCCGCACACCTATACGGCAATTCCGCCACGCCGGGGGATTGTGTTTCTACTGCGGATCCACTGAGCACCTGGTTCAGGAATGCCCTCTGCGGCCAGGAAACGGGAACACCCAGTGAGCACTGAGGGTCTCTCTCTGGGTATCATGTCTCCTCGTCCCCTCCACAAGGGAGAATTCCCTAACATTCTTCTCTTACAGGCGATAAGTTTCATACCTTGTAAGAGACGTGTTCAGAGGTACACAATGGAGACTGTTTTTAAGGTGAAATTAAAATTAGGCTTTATTGCGCCTGTCCCTTTTACACAGCAAAACATATGAAAATAAGCCAAACAAAAACCTATCTCCGCTTTGGAGACTATCTACACATGTAGCTCAGCCCTCTCTGACTGGGTTGATTAGCTAAGATATTCACCAACCCCAAAATATAAACATATATACAGATACATAACAGTTCCAAAAGAAAGTCTTATCTGTCTCTCTGGTAGCTGTAGTGGGGAAGGCTTCTCTCTTTCCTGGGTTGCTGCCTTTTCCTCAGGCTATACCAGCAGTCAGGTTTAGAAGTCTTGTAAGCTCCAGACATCTGTGTTCCCTCTGTCAGTCTCCTCTGTGACACTCAGAAACCTCCCCTCTCTCTGTCTCCTTCTTCAGCTCACATGTGTGCTCAGGAGTCTACTTCCTGTCTCAAGAGGAGCCTTTTCTCTAACAAACCTCCAATAAGCCAGGTGCTGGTCAATTAACCAGCACACTGCTGGATTAGAAGCAAGTTTTCTGAACAGGGATAAACCCCCTGTTACATACCTCCCCTGTTTGTGGAAAGCTCGGGCTTGCCACGGCCAAAGCCCATCCTTCCACTCTCATTCGAGATATCTCAGTGACTTGAATGAGAGTGAATGGAGGAGAACCCTCAGTCCTGCTGGGATTGGAGCCCTTCCTCCGGTTTAGTAGTGTCTCCTTCAGAAGGTGCTTGAGATCAGCAGTCCTCAGTCGCTCAAGGAGAACTTTTTCCAAGTACAGTCTTTCTACTGACCACGTGGTCATGAGATTTCCCCTGTGTCTGGCACTCCTCTTTTTGTAGGCAGGCTGTATGGCGACAGTCGCAAAGCGTTTATGCAAATCGCTTTCTCTCGCCACCTTTCCCATGTGCTCCACTTTAGCACCAAATGTCCACTTCATGGTATCACAAGAGCGCCCAAGAACAGCCACCTGAGCCCTCAGTTCTTGAAGCTGTCTTCCTGCACTTTTTCCATTCAATGTAGTTGCCAGTTCAGCTTATTTGGGATTGAGATGCGATTAAAGCTCCATTTCCAGAGAACGTCCTATCTTTTCAGCTTCCTCAGCTAAGGATTCTTCTGGCTTTGATTCTGCACTTCTACCTCTGTTTGTTGCCTGTTGGGTAGCTGCAGGTTTGGCTAGTGCTTTCTTAGGTGGCTCAAACTTCGTACTCTTGTTTTGAAGGTGCGTGGATTCCCCAGCTCTCACTGTACCCTTGTCCTCACGGGCATTAGTTACTGTGGGATACCGATGCTTGGGCAGAGCCAATACCTTTTCCCGTATTGGAGGAATCTGTAAGTTACTGGTCTGCAGAGTCTCACTCTGTTTCTTGAGTGTTTCCTGCCATTCTCCTTTCAGGGTCTTTATTTCTTCCCTGTGCTTTTTCTGAGCTTGCTTTCACCTATCATTCATTATTTTGTGGAGCACTGTGAGCTTCTTCGCTTGGGCCGCAGATACTCGTCTCAGTTTCTGGACCTTTATGCGCTCCCTCTTGTACCGAGTCACCTGGCCTCTAAGTTTAGCCTCCAGTGATGCTTTGGTGATGGTCCGGGTAGCCTTCACTTTATCCTGCTGCTTTGCGAGGACACACTGGGTAATCAGACGTTCCTGCAGCACTTGTATTTCATTAGCAGCCTGCAGATTTTCTTCCTGCAGAGTTCCCTGCTTCTCCTCGACATTCTGGAGGTGTGTACGCAGACCTTGCAGTTGGTGCTGCAGTCGGTACTCTGCTTCAAACTTTTCATCTTCCAACCATTTCTTTATTTTCTCAAGCTCGTGCAGCTTTTCATTCTTTCCATTGACTTGGTCTGTCAACTCAGAATTTTCTTTTTTTCAGTGTCTGTACTATTCAGGGCCTCCTTGCAGTCCACCTTCCATTTTTGCACATCTGCTTGGAGGCGGGCTGTCTCCTGGCGTTAGACTTCCATCTCCAGGTTGAGGGTCTGAAGCTCCTTCTGAGAGACTTTGAGATCTAAATTAAGATGAGGATAGTTTTCTTTGAAATGTCCAGCTCCTCAGCGAGACTGTGAAGTTCCTTTCTGGAGACTTCCAGTTCTGTGCGGCCGCTGTTGATATCATGATGTGAGGCATCCAGTGCTCTGTGGAGTGTATGAACCTCCTTCTGAGATACGTCCACCTCTGTCCGGACACTGTTGACCTCCTGTTGTGAGGCATTCAGTTCTAGGCGAAGACTGTAAACCTCTTGCTGAAAGACTGTAATCTCCTTCAGTGCCTCCTCATACTTCCGCTTCAGCTTAGCCATCATTTTATCAGATTGGCTCTGCTTTTCCACTGTGGTGGCATTAGTAATGTTTGCAGCATCAAGCTCAGACTTGAGATCGTCCAATTCTGTTCCAGATTCAGAGTACATTGCGAGAACAGTCTTCTGTAGCTCAGCATTATCTTCCCTCTCAAGTTTCAATTGTTCCCGGAGAAGATCACTGTCACGCCTGGCAATTTTCAGGGCATTTTCAGGGCTGGTCAAGGGATCGCCACTCATTGGTTCTGGCTCCGCTTCCCTGGTATGGTTGGTTGAGGGTTTCTCACTATTAGCACTGGACAGACAATTCTTTGGGGTACACGACTTCTGCCTTGGGCCCTCTGGATATTCGGTCATCGCGGGACGAATTCTCCATTTTCTCTAGGCTGCAGGGCATCTCGGACCCCCTTTTCCTCCGCGGGATCTGCAGATGTGTCTGTTCCTTCCACGGTAAGTGAAGACCCTTTTTTCTTTTTCCGCTTTTTTGTTTGTGACGACTCCGTCCCATCAGGGACACTGGGGTCTCCATCTTTATTTGAAACTTCAGCAGCTTCACTGTATCCACCATGTTTTCCTTGCAGTTGCGATAGGTGGCGTAAATATTCAGCGATCTGCTGTTCCCGCTCTTCCTCCTGGCGATCACAGTCGTCATCATAGAGAGCGGTCTTTTCGGTTCGTACCGAGTTCAGGCACCCCCACAATTCTTGGGGTGTTCTATGGGTGTGATTCAGTTCGGGTTCCCCGTATGAGACGTCTTCCTCCTTATCGGACTGGAAGGGCCACTCTTCCGTGGGGTAGGGTTCATTACAGGAACGCTGCATCTTGTCCTCCATTTTTAGGCTATCAGGTGTAATTTTCTTCCTGACCTCAGGAGGCGCTATTGCAGCTGTTGCCACTGTATTTGCTAGAACCCCAAATGGTGGTAGTCCCACAGGTGGGCATATTTTGCTTGTAGAGGTCATATCTCTCACAGGCCTCTCTGTAGACTTTTTCTTCCCTTGGGTAAGTTTTACAATATTAGCAGTACTGTGCATGCATTCACTCTCATCGTCTGAATAAGGCCTGAAGGGACACTGCTCCGTGTGGTGGGGTTCTTTTCACCAGGAACAAATTTTCTTCCCTATTTTTGCAGAGTCTGTATTTGACTTCAGCTGGGCGGCCATTTTAAATTCCCAGGGTTTTTTTTCCCCCCCAAAGGTGTATTCTTCACCTTGACCTATTGGGGCTCTATTTCTTTAAAAACAATGCTTGCTAGCTACCCATTTCCTGGCTTCAGCAAAGGCATTTGGTTTTCTGCTTGAGTTCAGTAATTTTCAGTCTCATCTTTGGGTAATATGGCATTCACTCTTCACACTTTGGGTGCATGTTGTACTCCCAAAATACATACAGACTTTACTTGCAGAAAAAATATTCTCTTTTTATCCACTTTCTTTCACTCCGGGCAGGGCGACTTAACACTCAGCAATTGGCTTTGGGTTACCCTTTACACAGTTCAGCAATCCCTTTTTACCCGGCGGGGCAATTTTACACACAGCACTTGCTTGCTGAAAATTCCCCTGCTTCAGCAAAACATTTGAAAACAACAAATGCCTATCCCTTTTTAAGGGCTAACTTACTTCTTGAACTCTGACTATGGCTGGAAGGCAAAACCCCTATTTCAACGACCATATTACACTTTATTGTGATAGGCAAGTAAGGTTTACATGCTTCAGCACAGTATCTCTCTCTCCTCTTGGAATCAGGGAAAAGAGTCCATCTGTGGTTTTGTGGCTTTCTTCAGTGCAGTGTAGATTTCCTGCCTGGATGTGTATCCCTTTAATTCTGATCTCTGCTGCAGGTGAATCTTTGCTTTGTTGCTCAGGCTGTTTGCAGGAACTATGCAGGCAAAAGCACAATAAATTTCACAGGCAGTCTGCGGGGCCCCTTTGAACTTCAAGGGCCACCTCTCATCCCAACTTCTGACACCATATGTAAGAGATGGGTTCAGAGGTACGCAATGGAGACTGTTTTTAAGGTGAAATTAAAATTAGGCTTTATTGCGCCTGTCCCTTTTACACAGCAAAACATATGAAAATAAGTCAAACAAAAACCTATCTCCGCTTTGGAGACTATCTACACATGTAGCTCAGCCCTCTCTGACTGGGTTGATTAGCTAAGATATTCACCAGCCCCAAAATATAAACATATACAGTATACAGATACATAACAGTTCCAAAAGAAAGTCTTATCTGTCTCTCTGGTAGCTGTAGTGGGGAAGGCTTCTCTCTTTCCTGGTTTGCTGCCATTTCCTCAGGCTATATCAGCAGTCAGGTTTAGAAGTCTTTTAAGCTCCAGACATCTGTGTTCCTTCTGTCAGTCTCCTCTGTGAGACTCAGGAACCTCCCCTCTATCTGTCTCCTTGTTCAGCTCACATGTGTGCTCAGGAGTCTCCTTCCTGTCTCAGAAGGAGCCTTTTCTCTAACAAACCTCCAATCAGCCAGGTGCTGGTCAATTAACCAGCACACTGCTGGATTAGAGGCAAGTTTTCTGAACAGGGATAAATCCCCTGTTACATACCTCTACCGCAGCGTTCATTGACTCTGGAGCAGGAGGAAATTTTGTGGATTTTGAATTCGCCAGGCTAATCCACATATCGCTCGTGAGAAAAGAAAGACCTATCGCATTGATCGGTATAGACGAACTTCCCCTTTCCCCGGCATACATCTCTTTAGAGATGGTTCCTTTCCTTCCGACCTCACACCCTCACAAGGAGACCCTAGTTCTCGACGCCATTCATGCTCCTGACACACCCATAACCCTTTGCCTTCCATGGCTATAGCGAAACAATCCACTGATTGATTGGACTTCCTCTTCTCCCATCACTTGGAGACCGAGGACAGGCAAGCGCCCCAACTTTTGGCCAATACCACCATTCCCGAGATTACCCTTCCCCCTGTCTACCACCAATTCCGGGACGTTTTCAATAAGGTCCAGTCAGATCTCTTGCCACCTCACAGGACCTACGATTGTCCGATCGATCTTGTTCTAGGGTACAGCTTGCCTAAATCGAAGACCTACCCCTTGTCACTACCAGAGTCTCAAGCCATAGATGAATATATCCAGGAAAACCTCAAGAAAGGTTTCATTCGCCCTTCCAACTCCCCAGCAGGGGCTGGTTTTTTCTTCGTGAAAAAAAAAGGATGGTCGTTAAGGCCTTGCATTGATTACAAGGGTTTGAATCGCATCCCCATTAAAAATCGTTACCCCCTTCCCCTTATTACCGAACTGTTTGATAAATTACTGGTGGCTAAGATCTTTTCCAAGTTGGATCTACGTGGAGCCTATAATCTGGTTCGCATCAGACAGGGGGACGAATGGAAGATGGCCTTCAACACACGTAGCGGCCACTATGAGTATCTTGTAATGCCCTTCGGGTTATGTAAAGCCCCAGCAGTCTTCCAGGACTTTATTAACGACGTTTTTCATAAGGTACTCAACATTTTTGTAATTGTTCACTTGGATGACATCCTGATTTTATCCAAAAATCTCCAGGATCATATTCGCCACAGTTCCTATGTTCTCTCTCGTCTACGGAACACCATCTGTACGCCAAGCTGGAGAAGTGCAC
The DNA here is from genome assembly GCF_040206685.1 of Ascaphus truei. Taxonomy (NCBI): domain Eukaryota; kingdom Metazoa; phylum Chordata; class Amphibia; order Anura; family Ascaphidae; genus Ascaphus; species Ascaphus truei. Next base: position 354,554,476 of record NC_134483.1, on the reverse strand, counting down.
TTTTCATCAGACCTATACTCAATTCCTAGGTTACATCATTTCAGACAAGGGTTTTATGATGGATTCTGGTAAACTTCAGGCAGTGACGGAATGGCCAAGACCTAATACCCTCAAGGCCGTAAAACGCTTTTTGGGATTCGCGAATTAATATCATAAGTTTATACGTAATTTTTCAACCATTGTGGCGCCCCTTACAGCTTTTACGAAGAAAGGGGCAGATCCTTCTGCTTGGTCACCAGAGTCTCTGTCCGCCTTCAAACTACCCAAGGAACCATTTGTATCTGCACCTATTCCCTGTCATCCGAACATCAATCTCCCCTTCGTGTTGGAGGTCTACGCCTCTGAGACTTACGCCACAAGACAAGCTACATCCCTGCGCATACTTCTCCAAGAAGTTCTCACCTGCGGAGAGGAATTACGACGTGGGTAACAGGGAACTCCTGGCCGTGAAGATGGCTCTCCAAGAGTGGAGACACCTCTTGGAGGGGTCGAAAGAGCCGTTTACTATTCTCACGGATCACAAAAACCTTCTCTACATTGAGATCGCCCGACGCCTTGGCCCACGACAGGCTCGTTGGTCTCTTTTTTTCCCCAGATTTGATGTTCACGTTTCTTATATTCCCGGGCCAAAAACGTAAAGGCGGATGCACTTTCCAGACAACATTCCTCAGAGGAGAGACCAGAGGAGTCCTTGGAGACCATCCTTCCACAGAAGAGGATTCTCACCTCATCTACCTTCAAGAACCTTGATAAGAGTATGCATTCTCAGAGATGCATTCCTAAGAACTTGGCGACAACAAACTCTTCGTATCTCCCAAATTTGTTCCTGAAGTTCTGAATTGGGGCCACTCTTCAAGATCCGCAGGTCATCCAGGTTTTAAAAATTCTCTTGACCTTATTCGTCGGAATTTTTGGTGGCCCAAAATGTCCCAAGATATTTTGGATTATACCCACGCTTGTCCTATCTGCGCGCAGAACAAGACACTCCGTCAAAAACCCCAAGGTTTACTGTTACCTCTACCAATCCCCGATCGCCCCTGGTCCCATATATCAATGGATTTCATCGTGGAGTTGCCCAAATCCAGGGGAATGAACACAATCTTGGTGGTCGTGGACAGATTCTCTAAGATGGCTCATTTTATTCCACTTAAGGGACTGCCCACCTCTCCCGCCTTTGCTGATATCTTTACGGACCAAATTTTTCGGATTCATGGGATTCCTTCCTCTATTGTTTCTGACAGAGGGTCCCAGTTTGTGTCCAAGGTTTGGAGAACTTTCACCAAGAGATTGGGCATCTCTTCCTCTTTCTCGTCTGCCTACAATCCACAGTCCAATGGACAGACGGAAAGGATCAACCAGTCCCTGGAGAAGTATCTAAGATGCTTTATATCTGATCCCAAGATGATTGGACTCAACTCCTTCCTTGGGCGGAGTATGATGTTAATTCTGCCAAGAATGAAGCCACCCGTGAGTCACCTTTTTTTTTATAATAAATTATGGGTTTCACCCTCCCTGCTTGCCGATCGCCAACATTCCTTCTGGGGTACCGGCCGTAGATAAAGCATTTCTTCTCTCCATAAAGCATGGTCCAGGATTCAAACTACCCTTCTCGACTCGTCCCACAGATCTAAACTTCAGGCCGATAGCCACCGTCGTCCTGCGCCCAAGTACAGGCCAGGGGATTTGGTATGGCTCTCTTCAAAAAATATCCACTTAAAGGTACCATCCCCAAAATTGGCACCGAAATTCCTGGGTCTTTTCTCTATTTTAGAACAGATCAATCCTGTGGCATTTCGCCTCCAGCTACCACACAGTATGAAGATTCCCAATGTTTTCCATGTTTCGCTTCTAAAACCATCTCCAGTCACTTCTTCCCGGACCAGACTCGCAAGCCAGATCCAGTTACCATCCAAAATAATGAAGAGTATGAAGTTCACTCTCTATTGGATTCCCGCATGTCCAGAGATCAACTCCAGTTCCTGGTGCAATGGAAAGGTTTTGGACCCGAAGAGAGGTCTTGGGTTCCTTTGACGGACATCCACGCTTCTTAGGGCCTTCAGAAGGAAATTTCCAGAGAAACCTTTTGAGGACCGTCCAGAGGCCGTTCCTGAAGAGGGGGGTACTGTTAGGAATCTGTTTTTTCAGCGCCGTTCGCGCAACTCACAGACTACCCTCAGGGAGACCCAGGGCACGCAGCGCAACTCCCGCCTACCAGCCTCCACTCCCACAGGCCGTCAGCTCCCCCGTTGCTGCAGGGCCACTTCCCTCAGCGGCTCCGCCGCTCCCCCTCCTCCTCAGTGGGAGGCGCGGGCCCTCCGTCCTACACGCACACGTGCGACCCCCTCCAACGCTGGTCACGTGCACGCGCAACTTACAGAAGCACGCGCCCAGCATCCATTCTTTAGCTTCCACCCCTGCAGTAAGGCTCCGCCCCGTACACCGCACGGGCACACTCAGAGTACTACCAGTGCTCACCTGGGTTGTATCAGCCGCACCAATCCTGTGAGGCTCCCTGCAGTCCTCCTGATCCGCCTCCATCCCTGATTGGTCAGTCCAGCCTTATCAGGCATCTCTGAGCCCTCACTCATCGCTCAACATAGTCTCTGCATGAAAGTTGTTTGGTATTCTCTTGGTGATTCTACAGGTTCTGACACGGCTCGTACAGCTACCCCCTTTGGCACCCGACCTTGGCTCTCCTCGGCTACGTATACTCTGGCATCCCACGATCACGGCTTGGACTTCGGCTCTCCTCATCTCTCCGCTCCCTGACCTCAGCAAGGCATCCACTATTCTACTCCTACACCCGGTACCGGCAAGTATTGTCTACCTTACCTACACCTGGACTGGCAACGCTTAACACCACACTCCGGACACGCTCCCTTTGCTGCGGGTGCGTGTATTCCTACTTCCCCCTTCAGCACAGGGGACAGGTCTGGTCTGCGGGCAGCACCGGCGTAACAGTCGTATTGTGTACTCCATCTGTTGATACTCTCAGACATACGTCTACAAGCAGCCGGGCTTCTCGACCGAACATGAGAAAGTAAGGGGAGAATCCTGTAGACTTGTGGCTGGTACAATTATATGCCTGTCCCAGTGTTTCCACATGCTTGCTCCATTCCCTTTTCTGAGCGCCTTTCAGGGTACCGAGCATATCAAGAAGTGTCCTGTTAAATCGCTCCGGCAGAGTGCCTCCCTCCAGATTGTATGGGGTTGTTCGGGACTTAGTGATTGTCACGATAGACCAGGTCTTTTAACACCATTTATTTTTAAGGGATCAATCACAGGGCAAAACAAGACAGTGAAATAAAATTAGATTTATTTTGGATAAGACCTCGGAAACACACAAGAATATAAAATACAACAATATACACACTTACAGGGTCTGGGGGATGAGATCTACCTTTCCTAGGGGCAGGGACCCACTTCAAATGGGTTTACCCTGCCCACTTCTCTGCTTCAGAATATCAGAGTGCTGCACACAGGCACCACTCTGACATGTGATAACAAAAAGATAAAAGTGTGCAACCATAAATAAGTCGTACCAGTGCACTAAGTAACCCATGTTCCCCCCCCCCCCCGGTCGCAGACTGGACCCCTAGGGTGTAGTGAGGGCTGGCTACATGTCTTATGGTGGTGCATACCTGCTGGTAACAGGAGGGCCTGAGTCTCCCACGATGTTATAGGGGACAACAGGGACAGGCTTCTGGGGTTAGTGCCTTCATCTTCTTAGCAATGGTGCAGCGCCTCCATCTCTGGCGATCCCTATAGGAGTAGGGTGAAATCCTCCGATAGAAGCCCTGGTCTCAGGGCGAGAGATTTCAGTCGCACACAAGTCTCTTATAAAAGCAGCAATGTCTCTTTATTGAACTCTCTCCTCCCAACAGTTCACAGCAGCAGCAATAGGCAATGTACAGGGTCTCTTCCTCCTCTCTTTCTCCTCCAGAATGGACCCCTTCAGGATGGGCTGTCTGGAGCTCCACTACTTCCGACCTCCACCCCAAGGTGTAGACCCTCAGGGTGAGGCTAGCTTTCCCCTCACCCCCTGCAGAGTGAGGGGCATTGGTCCACCACACTATAGTTCTATCAACTCTACTCAGTCTGGCCTGAGCTTCTCCTCCTACTGTAAGACTGCATTCTCCTGTCTCTGATCCCAGGACAGGTCTCGCAGGACAGGACTCCTGACGAAGCTGCCACGCCAGCGAAACGCGTTGAGTGAACCAGCAGCAGTTCAGAAGTGTGCCATACAAGCCCCAGAACCCGTGAGGATCTATTATGTGTTCGCCGACGAAACCGGAAGTGACGCGACGGGCCGGACCGGAAGTGACGCGACGCGACCTCGGGAGTGGGGTGGATGGAGTACACCTATGCTGCGCATCAATTTTTACGTGTCTAAGCACATGTTGATCATGTAAGTGCAATATCAATTGCCTTTTTCAATATATTCATAGTGAACATACAGTGTTGCACTAGAATTGTCTTTATTTCATTTCCATTGAGGGTTCGTCCTGCCACCATCAGTGAGTTTGTACAAGCAAGACCCCCCTGCACATTGCTGAATCTACCCACTGCATCTATTGCTATTCAAAGGCTGTATTACCACTGGGAGAATGTGAGTTCCCATTCATGATTCCTGCCTAGGTTGCTGTGTTTATTTAGACATACCACACTATTTTATTATTATTCTTTTCCCTTACATGTTTATGGTGATACCTGCGCTCCCCACAAGTTTCTTCACCTCACTCTAATACTGACTGTCCAGTCAGGCACTCCAACACTAACTGCCACTGACAGGATCAGGCAACTAAATTTAGACAACCCCACCCCTCATGATGTCAGCAGGCCCCTCCCCTGTGTCTCATGCCTTCTACACAGAGTCAGGGGGCCTATCTCCACCAATCAAGGCAGGGCTTGAAGCGGGGGAAACCCATGATAACTACTGGCAGCCTGCCCTTAGAAGGGCTTACACCAGTAGGAGAAAGATATATAGCCCAAATTCTTACCAGGGCTACACTCTCCCTCAGGTGGAATCTAATGATCCCCACTTGGACCTAACTTTAGCAGCTCCATCCTGCAGGTGAACAACCTGGGAAACAAACACAGTACATAGTTAGTGTCTGTACATCAGACCATCCACCCAGATGGCGTAAACAAAAAGGCACACGGTTACTCCCAACATGAAGAACCAACTTAGTAATAATGTCGCGGGTCAGGCTTTCGTTCTTCCCACCCATTATGATCTGTTACCTTAACATAGTACGGCTGTACCGACCCATACTCTGGCCGATACACTACGCTGTGCATGTATATGCTCCTTCCTACGCTCCAGGCACGGATCACATCACATATTTTAGCCTCATTGTGATAACCTGCCTTACCGAATCTAGTCCGTAAGTACTCCATCACCGCTTCTCTGAGCCAGCTATCCCTCTGCTCCTCAATCTCTTGCATTATAGGCTCAGGCACGTAAGGGAATTCATAGCCATGAGATTGCCTATACCTGGCCACTATGGCTCTGTCTGCTCTGCTTAGTTCTGTGAGTTTACGGCTACCCGCCCTACTGGGCAGTACCCAAAACTCAGGCTCCCCTGGGGCAACATCGTCATACAGTATGGTAGCCCCCTTAGAAAGGATGTTCTTCTGTTCTATCTCCTGGTATCTATGCTTTAACTCATCCGCCACCTCCTGGGGCACCTACCACCCACCAATGGTCGACTATGTTGTTTCTAATTAACAGGAACCTCGTACGGTCCATACCCTTGTGGTATTCTGTAAACAGAGGTGCCCACCACTTGTCATGATGCTCATACTCTGACACTGCACTGGAAGTACCTGCCTCTGACTCTGTTTGTGAAGACACACGGACGTGACCGCCTCAGTAGAGTGCGAGCCTCTGCATCTACCTCTGGTATCATCTGTATAGATGGTGGGGTTCATCTTATGGACCACTTTACTCACAGGCCCTGCCTCCGCAGTAGGTATGGAACCCTCGGGCCCTCCCTCTAGACACAGGAGAAAATGGTACAGGGTTAGACACACGAATTACATTGTCATATGGTATTTCCCCATCAGACCCCTCATCACTCAAGTCCCAATCCCTCCAATCTTTAGAGTACTTGGGATTCTTATCCAATTTATCCCCGCTAGGTCCCGGTATCATGACTCGTGACGGGGCAGGGGCAGTAGCCGGGGCAATGGCACTAGAGGTAGGGACTGGGGCATCAGCAATGTCCGTGAAAGTGTCTATCAATCGGGCAATGCCGCGACCAGTGGGCATCTTTCTGCTTGCCCTCTCCGGCGTGCTTCGTGCTCCTCTGTAAACACCATGGCTTTCAAGTGTGGCAAGTGCAGCTGCCATGTCTGCTCCTCTTGCTGCAAATAACGCTGCCGGGCCTCCGTGCCAACCGGACCCGGCAGTGACGTCATCACTGGTGCCCGCGGACTCTCCACCCGCTCCGTGGTCTCGCATCGGAAGTGCGTCGAGGACCGGAAGGGGCGGTGGTGGATCATCCGGTCCGCGGACGGGCAGATAGGCCGCAAGCCTCTCTCTCTCGCCCTCTGCAGGTTCTGTCTTTGCCTGGCGGGAGCAAGGGGGTGGGGGTCTCTCCATACCGCTCCGCTGCCGGCTGATGATCTCTGGTTCCTCCGGAGCCGTCTCGGATCCCGTCTCCACCGCACTGGGAGTCACCACGGCCGTGGGACTTCTACGGGGCTCAGGCCGCACCAGCGCTCGCCGTCGGGAGGTGTCCGGACTCATCTGCTCCCTCTCTCCGGTAAGTGGACCGCCATCTATGTTACAGCTGAGGTGGTTCGCCGGTAGGCGCATCGCCACCGATGAAATGCCATCTTCTTCCTCCAAAGATGACTTGCTCGGATCCTCCGCTAGGGAGTCACCTGGGTCTTTTGCGGCACCGCCAGTGGGTAGTGGTACGAAACGGGCCCGCTCCGGTACCTCCACTGCGGTCGCGCTCTTCTCCGCCGGAATATCTCTCGGCTCTGTAGTTGGCTGGGCCTTGGTTCCCACCTCAGCGGTGATGCAGGGAACTAGGGCAGCCTTCTCCGCCGTCTCCGCCACCTCCGTT